>NC_089861.1:37051601-37681601 GCF_036373705.1 Amia ocellicauda | reverse complement strand
TATCTACGGCATCCTGTTTAAAGTGAGCGAGTGTGTTCGTTAAACCATGGTGAGTGGTTTGTTGCTTTAATCTGTCGTGTCCTTAATGGAGCTACTGTATCTAAAGCAGTGCTTAGTGTATTGTTGAAATTATTTAATAATTCATCGACAGATCCTGTTTTGATAAAGCTAGCATTTGGCAACAGAGTAGTACACGTATGAATAGCAGTAGGATTTAGGCAGCAAGTTTCTATGTTCCTCTCCTGTGTGTCTGATTCTACTCCAGGCAGCTCAAATGTAATAAGGCAGTGGTCAGAAATCATCTGGTTCTGGGGTGATATTATTAAGTTGTGAATCTGTACCCCATGGGTAATAACTAGATCCAGTGTGTGATTGTGATGATGTGTGGGTCCTGACACATGCTGAGTGAAGCCTACAGACTCCAATAGGGACAAGAAACTAACACTGAGGGGGTCGTCTTTAATGTCAATATGTATGTTAAAGTCCCCCAAAATAATGAGTTTACCATGGTGTATGGCTAAGTCAGATAAGAGATCGCTAAATTCGGTCATAAAACAGGAATAGGGGCCTGATGGCCTATAAACAGCTATAAGCTGAAGGTGGATTAGGCCTAAACCTGGTGAATTTCAAAAGATGTGAAGCTGTCAAATGGCTTAGTAGATAGGCGTAGGTCTGTGTGGTAGATGGTGGCTAGGCCCCCCCACGGCCTGTTGTACGGGCCTTCTGGCATTAAGAGAAGTCAATAGGGGAGGCTTCTACTAATGGAATAGTGTCGACTGGTCTTAACCAGGTCTCTCCAAGCCAATGAAAAATTACTGTTTTAATAGGATAACTATTCATTTTGTTTGTGTAAGATTTAATTTCAGGATTATGTGATTTATTCGATGCCCCCAGGCATGGATCTACGATCGGGGTCAGGTTATGCTGGAAGTTACAGGCAGACTGCAGTGTAGGACTGCGAGGCTGCAGCCCGACCGGTGCTCTGAAGAGTCACGTTTTTATATTCTAATGAAAGAACCATTTGTTTATTGATAATACATATTTGGTGATTATACATATGATATCCATCCAAGACTTGGTCACCTGTTGCTCTTAGTACTTTCTTCAAATGTACTTAAACCAAGGAGTACAGTTTTTGAACCATTCAAGACGATTTTATTAATTTTCCTTTTTAAAAAAAAACTGGTGGTTCAGTTAATTTGCTACAGAAATTCGATACCCTCTCAGTAATGTTGTGTAGATTGCTAAATGGAGAGTCTTTGACAGCATAAACATATTAACTGTGTAGTGGTGCACCTCAACAGCTTAACAAGCTTTCCATTTCCATTTTCAAAATAAGAAGCACAATGTGCTCACAGGGCTCCCCAATTATTGACATTTGAGGCCAGAGGAGTAAATTGATGCACATTGAATGTCATATTTTTTTCTCCATAAAGGATCTGAACACGAATTACAAATTCTACAAGGATAAGGGCAGCAAAATGAGTATCCCGCTTATCAATTTCACTTTCTAACAATATATGCATTGGTTGCACAAGCAGAGCAAATTGAGCATTATTTAAGAAGCATCTTTCAATCACAAAGGCAACATGTTCCCTATGACCCACTGGGCTTTGGAAAGCTGTTCCTCTGCTCTATATCGGACCTCCGGATCATTTGTTTGTTGCTAATTGATTGGTTTAAGCCCCAGGTGCGTACAATCCCCCAGGAAATTATATACTAGGCTGCAATTTAGTGCGTATCCTCCACTTGTGTTGCAATCTGACCCAAAGGGCAACACCTCTGAGTTACTAACTTAATCCTGTACCAATGTTTACATATTAGATAACTTTCACCATCTACTGTCAGAGAAACAATGCACTATGTTTGGCAAAGCACTACGCTATGTACAGAACACACTTATTCCTGGGTAGCTGCTGCCATGCTGGAACAGGCTGGCACACAAAATCAGGCGCCTGCAAAACAGTTTATATGTTATTGCTCAACTGTCATAAATTGTAGAATACATGATCTCGATAAAAGCTCAGACATTTATCACACAGGGCAAGCCAGCTAAGCGATGAAAGGAACCATAACCGATTTAATGTGCCTTTTCACAATTGCTGGCGCTCTGTGCCACGATCAGCCGTGTTCAGCCAGCATTAATGACACAGGCCGCTTGTCTAGAACGGCAACATGAATTGAGCACCATCAGAGTAAACAGCAGACAGTCGCAGTGCGGGGGCTTCTGTAGACTTTCACAATTATCCGAATTTACTTTTCTCACTTGAATTCTGTGCTCTCTATATTATCGCTGGATCCAGGGGACTGGGGACAGTGCTGGCTCAGTACCGGTACAATGTGTGTGTGTGTGTGTGTGTGTGTGTGTGTGTGTGGGGTGGCGGGGGGGGCGTGCTGGGCATCCCAGGTGCTGCTGTCTTAGACCGAGGTGGAGCCCGAGTGGTAGTCTGACGTCACCTTCTCTGTGGCACTCGTCACTTCCTTAGTTATTGTCATCATCGCCGCTGCTGGGGAAACTCTCCACTTTAAAAGCGTCATTGTCCTCACCATACCTGGAGAAATAAAATAAAACGGTTCAGAATGGTTACTGGAAATCAGGGTGTGTGCCCTGCACTGAAACCAAACACAAGAAAGGACGAGAGTGAAAAGGAAGAAAGGGAAATAAGGAGAGAGAAACGCTCACCTGCACCACAGCTCTCCAGGGTCGACCCATAGTGAGCGCCCAACAAACCAAATGGCCCATCCCTAGCTCCATAATATCACTATATATATCATATATGTTTGCTTATATATTGACTTAAATACGGTGTTGCTTATTTATGGTGTATGCAACTGTGTTAAAGGATTTATGTACAAGGTTTCTTCAGTTTAATCCAGTACCCCCCCCCTAATACCAAATGGCCCATCCCTAACTGCACAATATCACTCTATACGTTTACTTGTATTTTAACATATCTTATTTATGGTCTATGCAACTGTATTTAAGGATTGATACACACGTTTTCTTGTCTTTTGGCTTTGTTTTAGGATTATACTCATGTTTAATGATGCTCTGGTCACTCCACAGACTGCCTCTGTTGTCTGCTGCAAGTGGTACATTCGATTACATCTTGACGTGCGCTAGTAGCGATCGTTTCCAGTACATTTCTATATAAAATACTACCGGAGTTAGGCTGGAGGACACAAACCGAACGCAACCGCAATGACACAGAAAACTGAAGAGACGCACTGGAGCCGATGGCAGGATGGAGACATTCAGCTGGTACATTTCTGGACCGAAAACTTGTCCATTAAGGATGGCACAGTGGACCCGTTTAAACCATACAAGTACTCAACCTTTCTGTTACTTGAGTTACACCTAGTTTGTTTCTTACGGTGGCCCTGAAGTGCAACTGCAGAAAAAATAAAACAGCAGCTGCGAGATTTGCAGTGGCTGTGAGATTTGGAAGTGCTGAAAAATTTATTTTGTAATAATTATCTGAATCTCAGCCAATGAGTTCCTCATCCACCTAACTGACACTCATACAAGACAGTGTCCTAGTCCTGCGCTCTTGTTGGGAAGGATATATCACAAGAACCATCTTAAATTACCCACTGTTCTAAAACTTACTATATAAGGACCTACCTCGCTCTCCTTGTTTGTTGGGTAGAAAGATTGTGGTGGTTTTGACTGTGTTAATATATATATATATATTTTAAGGATTGCTTGCGTTTTTGATTTGGACTGTTACTGAGAACCCTAATTTTGTGATTGAACCTGGACTGGCTGAGGACCCACTGCCTACTGATTTGGACAAACACTTTCACAATGTCAGAGAAGCCTTTGTGTTTGATCACTTTGTAAACTTAAGTGATGGTAACAAAGAAGGAAACCTGGACCCCACCGGACCTCACTTTCGCAGCCCCCCAGCCCCCCCGGACCTCACTTCATCAGCATCAGGTCTATACTGGGGCTACTACATAGGTAACCATAGAGAGACACCATTCTGTACTGGGGCTTCTACATAGGTAACCATATGTAACGAGGAGTTTGTAAATGTCCTGCTGTTGTAGGGGTTCTAAGCTAGATATCTTGGATGGATGAGAAACTAAAGGATCTAAGTCCGCGCCCCCAACACAGTTCGTCCCTATACCCCCCAAATTTGAGGTATGTGCCCATCCTGCGTTATATATTTTTTTACATACCGAAGTATAGCTGTGACCTAATTTGGCAAAGTAGGGTTCAAGATTTAAATTCACAATGGCTACCTGAACTAACAGTAATGGGGCACACAAAAAGTAAACAGAGAGGATAACTAAACTATTCCTACCCTCCCGAATCTTACAGGACAGGCGAGACACCCCTACACCAAGATACTTATACAATAGAAAAACTATGGTCATGCTATGCTTCAAAGAAAGAAAATGCTATTGCTGCTTACTTGCGTTTTTCCCTTTTTACCTTCTCTGATCACAATGCTTTTTGACAAAAACTCAGGTGCAGGTGCACCCTGCGCTATCCTTTGCCCGAGCTTTGTCCAGGAAATCTCACTGTAGTCATCTTAGTTCAACACGGGCTCTCCTTAACTGCGTGTCACACGGGTCCAGTTCACTTTGCACCTAGAACAGTCTCTTCTAAAAAAAAACTTGAAAAGAAACACAATTCCAGGCCAGTGTTCAAAAACAAAGTTCATTGTTTTCATATAAAAAACATGTTTATTTCCTCTGCACACTACACAGCTCCAATTAGCACACTCAAGTAATCATGGCGACTACTCTTCCCGAACTACAGTCCACCCTTTTTCTCGAGAAAGCTACATTCCGATTGGACAGCAGGTTAGGCGATTCAGTAATTCAGTTGGTTTGCGAAGCCATCCATTACATTAGACCTCTCTGGTGTTCTTAATGTAACAATACCGTATTCTGAACAAAGTAGTATCCCTTACAGTATCCCCCCTGTTGAAAACCTGCTGAATTAATACAGGTTATATATCAAAACATTCCAGGCAATTTCAGGATACCTTTTAAGGGGTCTGTGATCTATAATGACAAAACACTGCATATTTTTTGTAAATACCCTTCTATTAAGCTTACTGGAAGTGTACCCTTTTTATGTCTCTAGGAGCGTCTCACAACAGGGGAATCCTCCCTCTCTAGCTCTAGATCATCCAAGGGTTCTGGTTCCTGCCCATCTAGAATTCCCTCTGGTTCTAGAATATTTTCCATCTGTGTGTTTGTTACTCTACACACAGAGACGCACTGTTCTGTACTGGGGCTTCTATATAGCTAACCATAGAGACACACTGGTCTATACTGGGATTAGGTAACCATAGAGACACACTGTTCTATACTGGGGCTTCTACATAGGTAACCATAGAGACACTGTTCTATACTGGGGCTTCTACATAGGTAACCATTAGTAATATTACGTATTAGTCCTTTTATTCCCTGGAAGATAGCACTTCACAGCATTTGATCATGCTTCTTGTGTTACTAATACTTGTATTATTGATTGATTTCCCCCTTGCTCCCTTTCCCGTAACCCTTGACTGTGACCTTACATCTTGACAGCACTTAGCTTTTACGTTCCAGGATGTATGACCTCACTTACTGTACTTACCTGTGTAAATTGGAAGTTGTAAAATGTATTATATTTTGAATTGCTTTGTACAATGTAAATTTGTATTTGTAATATTTGATGCCTTAACTGTATTCTTGCAATTTGTATAGCACTGGATAAGGGCATCTGCCAAGAAATAATAATAATAATAATAATAATAATAATAATAATAATAATAATAATATTAATAATAATAATAATAATAATAATAATAATAATAATAATAATAATAATAGCCATAGAGACACACTGGTCTGTACTGGGACAAGGTAACCATAGAGACACTGGTCTATACTGAACTGATGCTGGTCATGAAATATACCCTGTGATGAGGTGTGCGTGATGGTAAAGCAGTAGCTCTTTTGGAGTATCAGGGCTCATAGTGTTGCATTTTTGCGGAGTTCTTCAACACAGGTTTGTATTTCACTATCATGTTTACTTTAAATAGCTCAGAGAAATGTCCTTTATTTAGAGCTTCTCTGAGACCCCTGATTGGAATTCACTGCTTTGTGCAGTACATCAGAATGTCAGTCACAGCTTTAATCACAATTCCTCTCAAATAAGCCTTCCTGGAATCCAGATTTAACCGATTTAAAATGTTTCTGTGTGGCTTTGTCTGTAACCTTCGGATGGACAGTACCAATTGCTTGCTTCATGTTTTGAACGGCTCTGATTCAAATGCTTAAAATCTTTAAAACCATTTTTAGTGAACGTTTCTTCGGTGTGGGAATCAGAACAAATGCCTGCATATCTACAGATAATTGCATTTCTGGCTATGCTGTATTCCATCCAGCGATACTTCTCATACCACCGCTGTGATGAAAAACTTTGGGATTTAACACAAATTAAAGCAAATGCCTGCAATTTTGGCCGTGTAGGTGACTCATCTATTCCTTATAAATCCGAGGGACAGTAAAATGTTTCCTTACCGAATTCAACACTGGCCTGTGGATGCAAAGCAGTGCTTATATTGGTTTCTTCCGATGCAGTTGGTGATTTATCAGGTTGTGTAATGTGCTGTTCTGATAGTTCTCTTCTCGTCTTTTGAAATAATTCAACAAATAATTTTGTTTCACCATTTGTAGGAACTCCGTTCACAACTACATTTGTTCAGTTGTCATGGTGTGATGCACTACGTAAAAAAACATTTACCACAGCCAGTTATAACCTGCTTGTGCATAACTTAGCCAAAATGTAACCATTAGACTTGAAAAGAACCAGCCCCCATGCTTTGGAATAAAGCCTGTGATTTGCCGAAACACGTTATTGCTTCAGAATCTTGTATTTATAATGTTTTTTTAACACGCGGGAGAAATTTTACACTCTCTGATTGGGTGGACCTGAGAGGTAAGTAGGTGGGCCATGGCCCACCCAGGCCCACCCAGGCCCACCCAGGCCCACCCAGGCCCACCCAGGCACACCCATGGCTACGCTCCTGTTGTGACCCAGGTGCTTATTTGACACCCAGACTTACGGCCCACTGATTAATTTAGGTTGCCTTTATTAAAGAGTCTAAAGACGGCTGTCCGGTTCTGAACTTGGACCTGAAGTATTGTGTAGTATAAGTATCGCATGTCTTCAAAGCATGCAGGGAAAATGTACAATGACTCGAGATCGTCACCCTTGAACTCCCTCACTACTTTTGTTCTCTGAAAGTAGCTGATAGAAACTTGCAGACAACTAGTTATTCAGAGATAACATTACCACTTTAAACGATTTCTGAATTGGGCTATAGTGGCTGTTAGTAGATAGTAGGGTTTTTTGGGCGCGGCCTATTTTGTTATGACGTATGCCCTAAGCTTATTAATATTCCTACGTCATAATTGGGGGGCGTTTTTTTAGGTAGAGTTATTTCCTTAATTATTCCTACGTCATATCCGTCAGAAAGTGTACACCCATAAAACCCTGAACAACAAGGCCACCCATAAAGACCCCCACCCCTCTGAAGGCAACGCCCCGAAACTCTCCTCTCTATTTAAGAACCCACGCTGCTTTTAGGCAATACCTCTTTAATTCTCAGCATCTGAAACATCCCGCTTCTTCAACATGTCCAGCGACATCAATATGAAACCCCGCAAGAAACAATCCCGGGCAAGGGTTCCTGTACTCACCAATTTGAAGATTGAACGCTCCTGGGTGTTGTTCTGGGGGGGTCGACGGGGTTACCGCTTTAAAAGGGATCCCAGCTATGTTGGAGTGGAGCTTTTTGCTTTGGGAGAGAAGGAGGGTACGTTGGAACCTTTTGAGACGGTGATTGAATACTCTTATGAGGACTGGTTGAAGGTGATGGCATGGAGAGACCTGGGGCTTGTGGATAAGACTCTAGAAGGCTTGCAAGAGGGTCCAAGAGAAGGCGAAACGGAGTCTCCGACTCAGAGTTTTGAAAGGTGTGAATGGGAAAGCTTGCAGAACTACGGTACAGTGGTGAAGAGTCTATCTCTAACTACTGATCGTAAGGTTTTGTTTAGCAGTACCCTGATTACAAACCCTATTGAAGGGGTTGTGGAGGATCCAGAAAAACAGGTTACTGAAATTATGTTTGACGCCGTGGACTGGCCGTTCTTGAAAGAGGTCATAAACTGTATAAATGATGGTTTTGACATCTTGACCAAATGTTCATAACTGGATTCTGTTAGAAGGAGAATATGCTGGATTATGGATTATATATCCCCCTTGAATGACAACGACGATGATAAAACAGACGACCTGTGGGGGGTTGGAGGGGGGTCTGACGGCTCAGGGTCTACTCTCTTCTAAGAGGGCGGTGTGTCGTGACGTAGTGAAGAGATAGGATAAAAGGCGCAACAATTCATTCATGGTTTAAAATTAAAGAGAATGTCTTACCCGAAAGCTGCGGACGTCGACAGGCTCTACAGGCCTCTTCAAACCCGGGATCAACCCTGGTTCTATTCCCCAGATTTTGTATACACTCCGGAACCCTCTGACTGCGGTTACCCTCCAAGACCTCAGACCCCGGTCCCTCAGGACGAAACAACATGCGGGGCGATGGATGTCCAAATGAGTCTCATGGATCCCCAGCCTCTGGAGCTCATGGAGGGCCTCGATTTTGCCGAACTGTCTACCGTCTGTGCGTCTCAGGAGGGGGTCAGTCCAATGGATGTAGAAACACCCCACAAACCACCAGGCGACCCAATGAGCATAGGACTGTCTCGGGGGCGTGATGAAGACGCAGGATTTATGCCCGGGGTATATGGCCAAGTAAGCAGAGTGGTTAAAAGCACCCTGGTGTATATTCTGAGTGCTCTCATCGACCGAGCTCTGAAAGAAGTCTGTCGGGGGTGTGAAGTGAATCACCCCAGTCAGTTGAGACACAGTTGTTTGTTTGAACCAGACCGTTACTATTTCCTGTTCTATTTCAACGTGTTTTACAGAAGACTGAACAAACCGTGGCTGAAACCGGCACTAATCAAGGCTCTGTCTTACTCCCACATACATGTCACTGCGGGACAAGTCCAGAAAATCATAGATGAGATTTTGCTGGAGCTGAAAAAGGAGCCGTTTATAATAGAGAAACTTGGGCAGCTGCTCAATGACCTGGATGAGCCAAGTAGAAAAACCGCTGGCAAGCTAAAAGCTTATTTCTTCCGTAAAGAAGATTCAGACTCTGACCTGAACTAAGGGACTTTGAACATGGGGAATGTTCTGGACTGCTGCTGCAACTGGTTCTGTCATCAACACTCTGCAGCTAACCTGAGAGTGCTATTACACCATGTGCTTGACAGAAAAGTAGCCAACGCGAGCCTTTTCTCTACAGATTTAACCATTGATGAGGATCAACTTTCAAACCTGGAAAAGTTAATGGTTGCTGTAACAAAGACCGGGGGGTACGAACACTGGGATGAAGCGCTCAAGGGGGCCAAGAATGATATTAGGCCATTTCATCAACATCTGTATGACCTTTTACTGAGCATGTTTAATACCCCTCTGTTTACTTTTAAAATAGGTCATATTGTTGTTTTATTTACATATGTAACTGAGGTGTGTGCCTACAAGATAAAGAAACAGGTATTTGTTGATATAGATCAAGTAACCAATCATCTGATTTCTTTTTGTCTGGACCGTAGAAAAAATTGTTGTGTATGTTATACTTTTCTCAAATGTCTAAAAAGGGGTATCTGCTCTCCTGAAGTTGAATAAAAAACCTTGTATAAAAACTTAGGCGCATAGTGTGGGTCTGTGTGTTTATTTGGCAGAATGACTCGGCAAGCTCCCCAAATGCATGAACTATACTACAACCCAGCCAAGATTGGGGGTTTGGCGGGTAAGAAGGGTTTTCAAAGAGGACTTGCTGAGGCCGGTGTGAAGGTTAATGATGTGGTTGTTTCAGAATGGTTACGGGAACAAGACGCCTATACCTTACATAAACCTCTCAGGATTAACTTTAAAAGAAACCGCGTATATGCAACTGACATAGACTCACAATGGCAAATGGATCTAGTCGATATGTCAAATTTATCAAAACATAACAATGGTCACAAATTTATGTTGATGTGTATCGATGTGTTATCAAAATATGCCTGGGCTCGCATTCTACATAATAAAACAGGTCGGGCGGTGACAAGGGCCTTTGAGGATATATTGTCCCAGGGTCGATGTCCTAAAAAACTGCAGACTGATAAAGGAAAAGAGTTTCTCAACAGAGAATTTCAGAATCTACTGAAGAGACACAAAATACATCATTTCACCACCGGTAATGAGCTTAAGGCATCGGTGGTGGAGAGGTTTAACCGCACCATAAAGACCAAAATGTGGAGATATTTTTCAGCGGTCAACACGTTCAAGTATTTTGATAAAGTTCAGGATTTTATCGATGCTTACAACCAAGGGTATCACGCCAGTATTAAAATGAAGCCTATAGATGTTGATCAAAGTAATTCTTTTAAGGTCTATAAAAAATTATACGGCCCATTTATTAAGAAGGGAAAAACTACTTATAAGTTCAACATCAGCGATGTGGTTCGCGTTTCAAAGCTAAGGAGTACTTTTGCCAAAGGTTATGAACAAACATTTTCTGACGAATATTTTACAGTTACCGAACAGGTGGCTAGAGACCCCCCCGTGTACCGGTTAAAAGACTATGACGGGGAGGATATAGAAGGAACGTTTTACGAAGCCGAGTTACAAAAAATTATTGTGGGTAAAGACATTGTATACAGAGTTGAAAAGATATTAGCTGAGAAAACCCAGAACCGGAAAAAATATGTGTTGGTGAAATGGCTTGGATAGCCTGAAAAGTTCAATAGTTGGGTCCTGGAACAACAGGTTTGTGATATTCAAGCCTTATAACAACATGCCCGCGGGTGTGTTGGGGGCATTACTTTCGATACTCAAGATGGAATCAGGAGGCTTCTACGTGACTCTACCCAGTAACGCCTCTCTCGATATATACCCTAAAAATGAAATATCCAGTTACACGGTACAATTTGGAAAATCTATAGATCTAAGGGGGTCGTGGGAAGTGGGGTTGGCGGAAATACAGTATCCTTACACTTGGGCTGTTTTACAAGATAAGGATGCCACCTTCGCCATTTTTGATGATGTTAAAAAGAGTCAATGGACATTCACGATACAAGGAGGTTATTATGACAATGTGGATACAATATTAGATGAGATGCATAAACAGTTCTCAGAAGGCACCCCCAACATCAAGCTATATTACAACCCTATTAAAAACAGAGTGTACAAGGTGTCAAAACCTGGTATTAGCATTCAAACCAACGGACAACTGGGGCGTATATTAGGGTTCTATTCTGACACAGAGAGCAGGTTCTCAGAAGTGGTGGCACCCTTCCCGGCTGACATCAGGGGCGGCTTTTACACTCTTTATGTGTATACGGATATCATAACACACCAGAGGGTCGGGGGTAGTTATGTCCCCCTTTTGAGAAATGTACTTATTAAAGGTAAAAGCAATGACATGGTCACAATTACTTATGACAAGCCACACTACGTACCAGTCTCAAAGACCCACTTTGACAACATCACGATCGAAGTAAAATCGGATCAGAATATCAACGTACCCTTCCGCTTCGGTAAAGTTATTGTCAAACTACATTTTCGACCCCTGAAACAGTGTGTACATTATTAAAATGGCTACCTCGAGGGGTTATGTAGATCCTAGCGCCTATGTGGATTATTACAAGATGCAAGCCGGGAACGGCTTGCCCGGTTTTGTAGGAGCCCCCACAATGTATGGAGCCGGTCTAGGAGGACTCTTTCGTGGTCTCTTTAGAATGGCCGTACCCCTGCTTAAGAGAGGCTTTGCTATAGCCAGACCCCACTTGAAATCAGCGGCTAAAAATATTGTTAGTGACGTGTTCACCAATGTTATGAACCGGGCAGCTAGCCATGATCAGCAGGAGGGTTCGGGTCTCATGGTAATGGCGAGGAGGGGGGGTAAAAGAAGAAACAGTATGTGTCCACCAGGGCGACGAAGATCCGTGGCTAACAAAAAACGAAGAATCTCTCATTCTCCAACATATCGTGGAAACACTCGGAGAAGGAAGCAGCACAAGAAAAAACCTGCAAAAAGAAAGTCTCAAAGAAAGACAAATAGAGCCTCAGGATACATCTTTTAAAAATGTCTTTTGTCCACAGTCTATCGGAAGAATGCGTTTCAAGCAGCCTCTACCACGCACTGTAAATATGGTCGTGTATGCTGTGTTTGACAACATTATTGAGGTGAATCAGAGGAGAAACGTTCTTAATGATTATTATTAAAATGAACACCAGAGAGCTCAACCACATCATGAATGCCCTGGCCGGCTCACGGAAAGTGTTTCAAGGAGTCTACAAATATGCCCGGAGAACATTGGCTGTCTATTTATCTAAGGGAGGACCGCCGTGGGGAATTTTTTGATTCCTATGGAAACCCCCCGGATTTCAGACCTTTCCCTCGGAAGATCAATAACTTTCTGCTCAACAACTGTCAAGAAACCATTTACAGCGGTCGTCAAGTACAAAGTCTTCAGACCTTCACTTGTGGTCAACACTGTGTGTTTTTCTTATATCATAGATCTAAAGGAAGGTCATACCCCGATATTATGTCCTTGTACAGTGAGGATTTAGGCCAAAATAATACAAAAGTGGCAGAGTTTGTCAGGACACTGTGGACCCCCCCATATAACACAATTACTTACGACCCTAGCCAGCCATGTATACAGATGGGGTGTTCTTGTGAGGATTTTAAAAGATGTCATGCGTGTTAAAGTGAAAAAATAATGAAAACAGCCTTTGAATCATTAGTTTTGTTTTTATTCAACACAAATCTTATACAAAGCAGGGTTATGTTATGAATAAATGTACAACATTTGAAAATAAAATAAAAAAATAAAAAAAATTGTTTGTCGGTTCCTTATTTACAGGGGAGACAAATAAAAACATGAGATTAATAAGCTTCCCAACGATGGATAGATCCTGAGGATGGTTGCTCAGCACGGTCAGAGTAATGAGATATCGGCGTCAGATCAGTCACCACCTCTTTACACAGACGGATTTTTTGTCGCGTTTCCTGGTTAGGGACTGTTGATTGGGGCATGTTCAGACAGGCCATCGCCTGTAGGAAAGCATTCCAGCCTACAGGTCGGCGACTATCGGGTACCTTATTAGTGCTAGTGACACTCTTCAACAAATCAAACATGTGTGAACCTTTGATCAGTTGTCCTTTAAAAACAAATTCACCCTGTTCATTCCAAGTCGTTACCCGCGGTTTCTGAACCATTTTGTGCAGAATATATTCTGCATGTCTTTTGCTTCTGGCCGGCATGTTTCTCAAAACATCCGTTACAACATCTCCCTCTGAACTCTCAACAGGTTCGGGCACCGCAACATCTTTATCAACCGTACCCCCCGCATCAGCCCCAGAACCATTTTCTTGAGAGGCCATGGTTAAAGTTGAAATGTTTTGATCTTTTTCACCCTGTCTAACCAGACGGAGGTAGCGCTGTAACGTGTTGCTATACATCTGGGCTTTGGAATACTGATTTAAATCAGCCCTGGCCAGTATAGCTTTCATTTCAGAGTCCAGGTTGTTTTCGGCCATTTGTCTAATGGGCTCTGGCCCGACAACATTTTTTCTCAGTTTCTCAAGCTGCTCCTGAGGGATCAAAAACATTTTCTGAGCATATTCCATTATTAACCCACTCTGGAAGCTAGAAGACTGGTTAGGAAAGGCACGGCTATGCTCAACAGCGGTCCTATAAAACCTCCAGTTTGATTAATCTTCTTTCTTTTTCTTTTAATAGAATACTTCTTATTAGCGATGATCTTGATAACCGCTTTTTGTTTTTTGAGTTTAGAATGTTGAGAAGGGGTTAGGGGTATATTACCACGTAAGATGTTAAAAGCTATTTCACACAGGGTCTCGATCAAATCCGAGGGGGCCCCTGCCAGCACAGCTTTCCTATGGCGCGGGCTCCCCTCAAATAACATTTGCAAAAGCGGCAGATTTCTTTTAATCCGAACAGACATTCTTATTTATTTCCTTTTCTTTAGCACATACACTGCCGGCCAATCGGGCGGGCACAAACCTGTTCTGAGGCGAAAGTCTTCTGGGGTTTGTGCTTTTAAGTCCACAATCAAGTACCCGTAGGGTTTTTTGGTGGCATCCTCAAATGCCTCCAAAAAGAACTTGGTCTGGTTAGGGTACATTTGACGAGCCAAGACGGTGACCTGTAGTTTATCTCTGGGGTTTTTAAAAAGAATTATATAATTGGCATTTAAATTAATAGTGCGTCTTTTTTTACCTTGAAAAAATAGATTTTGAACTAAATAAATAATACTTAAATTCCTATGATGAGTGTACTTTGTGAAAGCTTTTTCCACTTCACTGTTGTCACCGGCCTGCTCCATCAGGTCATCAAGGATCACTAGATTAGTTTGTCCGGGCGGGAACAGGTCATCGTCACACAACGAGGCGGGGAGACCTTGCACAAATTTCAGATTATTTTTTTTTTGATGCCAAATCATCGTAGAGAGGTTGCCAGCAAGAGTAACACCACACTATGTTGTCAAGAGCTTGGGACACGGTTGCGTCCACATCTTCTATGATGTTCTTTATAAGATAGCTCTTACCCGAATTGGAGGGACCGGCTATAATACAGGAGAAAGGGTGTTGAAGTCTGTTATCAAAACCACTGCTAATATCCATTAGGCAGAGTGGTATAATCAGTCTTCAACACTCTTTTATTGTACACCACCCTGAACCGTTTGTTTAGTGATCTATTTTCCAATGTGTACCCCTTTTTATTGCGATAGATCTGATTTCCGGCTGTAATAATCTCGCGAGGAGGCGCGTCTTTCTCGGTTACAAAACTTTGTACCAGGGTCGTCAGAGACTTGATGTTAATGAGCTTGTTGTTACAATGGTTCAGAGTGAAACCCTTAACTTTCATACAGGTCTTACCCGCAGCCGTTCTGTATGCATAAGTCTTAGGACCCCCTGAAACAAACTCCACTATGTGGTCCTGAGGATCTAGCTCGCTCGTTAACTCCCCAAGGTAGTCCCCGAGGGGAGGGACCCAATCCCCTGGCCTGGTGACAAAGATTACAGAGTCAGTATCATGATAGAGCGTGCGTTCCTGCAGCTGATCCATTAAGTTGTACAGTTCAAGCCGGGCGTAAGCCGTGGTAAAAACCGCTATGAAAACATTAACGTTTCCCTGTTTGGTGGGGAAATCTTTAGGGGCCCTCCACTAGACCTGTGCCACGTGGTCATTTAAGAATTGAAAGTGTGATACTGCATGTTGTTTGGAAAACATAAATTCTATAAACTGTTCAGGGGTTTTAATCAAGGTTGTGTTTAGACGGTTATTTCTTTCCCCAAACTTACCCCACAGACTGTTTAAAATCAGTTTGGACATTTGTTTCTTGGCGGGGTTTACAGTTATGTTCCCCAGCTCTAGACGGATCCCTTCCTTTTCAAAATATTGCTGAACGTACCGCTCTTTGGCCGCGGAGTCAACACACCATGAGGGATAGCCCGATGCCTCCTGTTTCCCTTTCAGATGGGTCATAATGTACTCAGCAAAAAGAGTATCAGATTTTTCAGAAAAATGCCAAACCTCATACACCTTACCGACTCTGTAACCTTTCTCCACCGCCTTGTCAAGCTCAATGCTACACCAGACACCCGTCAGCGCTCTCTCGTCATCACTGTGCAGACAAGAGGTATTTTGATTTTCAGTTTCCACACACGTTCTACACAGAGGGAACATTAATTTTCCCGAACACCTGTAAGGCAACACGGGTAAGAACAGCTCGCGAGGAGGGTACATGGTGACTTTGATCAAACCAAAGTACTGTCCGATTTCGAGAAAGTCACGATAAACAATGGTTGGATGCCCCACCGGGTACATTTTGGTCTTGTTGACATAAGGGTACAGACTGGTGAAATCATAGTAATCTACTCTCTCACCCTCCTTTACCTCATAATGTAAACAGAGGGCGTTGGTACGACACCCAAATAACGCATCCCTGGGCTCTAGACGTTCAGGAAAGTCCAAGGTTTCCATAAACCGTTGTACCCCCACATCCTGTTGCTTCAGGGTCGTCCACGCGTGTTCCCAAATCACCAGCACATTCAAACCATAGGTGTTTTTTAAAGTTTCAATTCGTTCCTGGAAATCATAGTACATATCACCGCAGAGTTTTTGTGTTACGGGGTTAAAGGTGTTTGGGTCGAAGCACTGAGGACAGCCATGGTAAATACAACCAGCAAACTCATAAGCGGTACGCCGCCCGGACACGTCGCTAAAACCGTCTAAGTAGTAAGGCCCCATTTTGACTTCCCCTTGATTTAAAGCATGTCTGATGAAGATGTTATCCCGGGCACTCAGATATTCCAGCCACTGTATGGAGACAGTCGAAAAGTTCTTTTGTCTAGCACGATAGTTGTCAGAAGTGGTGACCGCTATAGTGTTTTTCTGCAAGAAATTGGACCGATACATTTTCATGCAGAGAGACGCTATGGTCACACTTTGCAAAGGGTCGAGACCCGATGTGTTGATAACCTCGGCGCGGAAACGCAAACAGGCTTCTTTAAGGATCACCACATCATTTTTACAATAAGCGGCCATCTCTTCTCGGAAATCAAAAACACCTCCCTTAACCGTATTGTACCATTTAAAGAATTCCTCCCTCTCATGAGACATCATAGTATCAACCCCATAATAAGAGGCGGGCGGGTAGGACCCTCGATAATTTTGAGTGTCCTTAGTATTAAAAAAATGGCAGAACCAACCTTTCTTCTGAGCCTCAAAACCCAGAGCTTTAGGCAAAGCGCTCAATTTCATGGGGAGGAAATTTAACGAGTCTATGTAACGTTGGTTGAAAGCTTCGTCGGTGAAACACATGATCTTGCTACCCTGAGCTATTATTTTTGGGGTCACCCCATTTTCCACCAGATACTTCATCAAAATGTAAGAATCATAACCCTTAGCATTGTGGGCAATAAATGTGTAATTGAGGTATTTTGGACCGCGATACCGCGTAAAGAAATCCCTGACACAACTCTCACCGCTAGCTGACCACTCACAATCCAACATGTCAATACAGTGTATATAATTAGCAACATGGACCCCGTTTTCTTGCCGGCATTCAAAATCAAAAAAGACATACCGGTTGTGCGGCGGCTCCTTTTTAACCGGCTGAATAAAGCACTGGTGTTCAGACCCCGGGGTTAAATCAGCATTACAGATCCTACATCTCGGCTCCAGACATTTGTGTGGTTTAACCTCATGAAAACGGTACTGGAGGCAACACTGCGGGCAATATTTAGTTTGATCACAATAACTCCGTTTTTTAACCCCCTCAGCAGCGGCCCTCTGTACCTTATGTTCGGAAAAACAGAACGCGGAGAGACAAATCCTTAAGCAATCTTTACATCGGATGTTAGGGGCCAAACCCTTACGACATTGCGAATTGAAACAGACGTTACAGTAACCGTCACAGCGGTGCTTAAGCTTATCATTGAAGGCCTTATAACACCAATGACAAACATACGAACAACCCAAAAAAGCCGTCAAACTCTTTATTCCAAAGTAATGACTATCACTTAGGAAGAGAAACAGTGTCTGTGTATGGGTTTCAGGATGTGTCTGAAATTTCACAAATACTTCCTTTACCTCACAACGGTACCACACAACAACTCCTCAAACATGGTAATGTCTGAAAAGGCAACCATCTGTTGAGAGTTTAAGCCGGCCCTCTGATGAAGCATTAAAGCCTCTTGCATAGCTTGGGGTTCAGGCATGTCGGGGGTGAGTATTTTTATTAAACTGTAAGCAAAACAGAGCTTATTGTCCCCATTGGAACTCACCACTAATTGCCTGAGCTTCTTCCTAATTATGTCGTTCTTCAAGCATTTCGACAGTCTTCTAAGTGCCCCACCCTCAGGGTTACGAACCACATTCATTACCAGAGACAGACTTTCATCAGCTAAGATGGATGTGTTACTTTGCAATAACGCTTCGATTTTAGCCAGAAATTCATCAACATCTAAATTATCTCCACTCAGCATTACAGATAGGTTGCTAAACAAATCATCCCCTCTGAGTTCTAACTGTACAACATCTCGAGGTCTGACCCTTTCAGCAACCTGTTCAAGCATGTTTTGCAAGGCCTCGTGTATGTTGACAAATATTTCTGCATAATTGTCACAATTTAAAAGTTCTGCAAAATTAAAACGCTGAATCATTTCAAAATTGTTATAGGCCGGTCTATCTATAATCACGGGATCACTGGTACTCTTGGCCACATCATCATTTTGAACAAAACCTTCAACCCCTACATTCTCACAGAGCATGTCCTCCACAACCTTATCAGTCTCAGAACCCTCCACATTCCGAACACCCCCACTGCTGACATCTACAAAACCCCCTTTTTGAGGAGGCTCATTTAAAGCCTGTAAAAGTCCTTCAAAGATATCCAACCGGTTAATGTCAAGACCCTCCTCTATAGTGACGGCTGCTTCTGCCGCCGCACTGTGTTCTAATTGTCTCAAATCATTTATAATAGGGGCAGAATTTGGTCGGGGTAGCGTCTCCAAAGCCTCCACCATTTCAAACAAATCGGGGTGAACTAGGGGTTGAACCTCTATAAGCGCTACCGTTGGGAGGTGGTTATTTAGATCATTGACCATCTGTAACAGGTCGGGGTTCACCGGTAAGTCTGTTAATTCACATTCTATCGGGGGTGATTGGGGGTTATTTAAATCATTTATCATTTGTAATAGTTCCTGGTTCATTGGGACATCAGAGGAGTTCACAACAGGGCCGGGGATGTTCTCTCGGGAAGGTCTTTTTGGGGCCCTAACTTGTTCATAATCCTTTAGTTTGTGAGTTCTTTTACCAAGTCCGGACATTTTTTTATTTATTTCTTATTTTTCCAACAACCCACAATAGTAAGGCGTTTTGTATCTGTTAAAACATTAAATACGGTACAATTCGTTAGTAAGGGTATTAATAAGGGTGTTTTGGCTCTCTATCACAAGTCTTTGATTTAGTAACAAAGTATGTAGCAACTCATGCCGACCTTCAGGAAGTAGCTCCGGGGGATGGTGGCCTGGCTCAGCTTCAAAGGATGGTCGCTCTGGTAAATCTCGGTCGAAGGAGGCAGGGAGCGAGCGTATACTCACGCACGGAGACCAAGAAGGCCTTTGCGGTGACACCCTGGCCAATCGCGGTGTACTGTTCAGCGTTTCTGTAGCCAAGAAACGGGGATGGGGGGACGATGTTGAAACCAGTCCGTCGTTGGGTGGTGTGTCAACCCTGACTGACGGCGACCCCTGAGGTTGTTGGTTGCCTGTATTTGTTCCGCCCGACAATGCGTCGGGCTGAATCTGGGTTGTTGAATTACCCCCAGAAGGCTGTGGCCTGAGTAGATGTTGGGGGGTCTCCAAGACCACCGTGGGGGATCCTCTCGGTGATCTCTCCGGGGAAGATGTTTGATCCCACTTAGACGGGGTAATTGTCCTCAATAGCTCATCCACAGAATGACTATCCCAAGAGTCTTGGGAAGAATAAAAATATACATTACATTTACATCTTTAAACGGCGACAGAAATCAAACTTAAAACAACATATCCAGGACCTTCAAAACCTTTAGCTTTTTTAGACCTTTGAAAATAGGCTTAGACATTCACTACAACGCCTTATTATTTACAGACAATATATTTATTAGGACTTGATAATAAATGTAAAACAGAGAAGCCTCTGTAAATAAACGGTTTCTTAAATGTTTCTTTAAAAACTGTAATATTGTTAATAAAACTTTTTATACACACACACACCACATTTAATTTTTAAACGAACCTTCCAAGTGTAAACGCTTCCTGATCCCGGGACTTCCTGTTTCACAAACGTTTTCACGATCTGTTTAAATATTAAATACAATGAACACCTTCAAGCCTTTTCCTACAGCCACTTTAAAACAGAAGTATAATTGCGGAAGATAAGCCAAACAACTTACTAAAACCTTTCGGACAGCTTTACTTCCTAACCAGACGGTAGGGCAATCGGTCATTTCTAAACACATGCCCCAGAAACAAGCCTAGACCTGTCCGGACTTCTAAAGATCTTTCCCAGAACCCCACGCCCTACAGGAAATGGGCACCCATCGCTTAAATATTAGCCCTCAACGGGCAAACAAAGCCCTTTTAAAAACATTAAAGTTTGAAAGATCTTACTTACCTCCAAAGAATAATCGTTTCTTATGTTTTTCAGCTGGTTTAGCTTTTTGCACTTCTGTGGAGGTAAGAGACATGTTTAACCTTTAACCACCCCGCTTTATAAAAAGCTTTAACCTCTTACAAGCGGCAGATATATACTCACCGCTATCAGATACAGGGGCTGACGGCCTTTCAGATTCTTGAAAGGTTACGGTTCTCGAAGGTAAAACGAAACAAGACCTCGATGTGGAAGGCCTTTCGTTGTCTCGAACCACGTTTCTTAATACTGTTAGAAAGGATAATTTTTTAAAATTAACAAAACGGGCCTCAAACATCTTACAGAAACGTTATACAAACAAACAGGGGTTTAGTTCTTACCCGGTCGGCAGACAGCCTGTCTAGGGACAACCACTTCTCTTGGTTGATCCTCGGAGACATTAATCACAGGCCTTTCGATAGTTTCTGTGTAATTAAAGAGACCGGCATTAATATATATTAAAACGTTTTCATAACTCTAATGAGCCGCTTCAAAACCACACACACACACCCATACATAAGAACCCATGAGCGCAAACACAAAAATCTTACCGTCGTTGTTCCAGATGATATCCTCAGCGTTGGGAATTAACTCCTGTTGACTGGCTGAAAAATAATTTTACAGAACTTAAAACAGATGTTATAACCTTATTTACAATACATGCCCACAACACGCTCTGAGTCAATGAAAATAATCTGAAGACTTACCTAAAAACTCGTTTAAATCGAAGTCGTTGATGTTGTTTCCGGACATTGTTGATCTTTAGGCTTAAATCGAAAGGTCAGTACGAGTCTGTCGAGCTGAAGACCAGACCTTCATACTTATACTGATGGCCAGATGCCGGATCTGCTTGTAAGGCATTGTTCTGGGCTGGCCTTTGTGCCGTCCTGTTACCAATTAACATATCAAAAACAACCAATAAAATGACCCTGCATCAAATTTCAAATAGAAACCAAGATGGCGACGATCTCTCTCCTCTCTACTCTAAACTTTTATTAGAACCTTTTGGTCTCTCAAAAAAACATTTTTAAGCATCAAGACCTATAGTCAATAAACACTAAGAATATTTCAGGCCTTTATACGCGCTAAAAAACAACCTGAGCCAAGAAAATAACTATAAAGATCTAAAATAAGTAGCGCTTTTACAGTGATTTTTTTTTTTTTTTTTTTTTTTTTTTTTAATAGCGATGCTTTGTTTGGTATTAAACAAGTCACAAACTACTCAGAACAGCGTTTATCCCCGCAAAAGAGATATTTGGGTTTATTTTACAAAGCTTATAAATTATATAGTTTAAAAGTATTCTGAATGTTTTGAAACCACACGCCATACCTACGTTTGTCTGAGCCCACCCCCGCCCCCCATGGTGTGAGTGATTTAGCCTTGAGTGTTGTGATCTATTTAGCATTGAGTGATCAGTTGTTTTTATTTTTTAAATGATTCCTTATCATCAGGGATTGAGACTGCTAAAATACCTTAAAAACATATCCTTATCTTAAGTCTAACTCTTATGAGCTTTAAGACCCTAGAATGTATTTAAGTAAAACGAATGAACACATTATGTGTGAGATAAAATATAACCACAGCTTTTTTTTTTTTTTTTTTTTTTTTTTTTTTACAAAAACAATTAACCTATACACACAAACACCCCCACACACACACACCCTCTTTTTTTAATTTTATTTTTAATTAAATTTGAGGGGAGAGACAGAGCCATATACCTTGGGGTTAACATAAGTACCCTATGCAAAACAGGCATTGATAAGACCTGTGACCATTACAGACAACAGAACTTGTTGATCTTATAAAATGATTGGGCGAGAGAGAGAGAGAGAGATAGAGACAGACAGAGACAGAGACAGTGTGAATATGATAAACGCACTATTCAAAATGGCATTGATAAGACCTGGGACCATTACAGACAACAGAACTTGTTGATCTTATAAAATGCTTGGGCGAGAGAGACAGAGAGAGAGAGACAGACAGAGACAGAGACAGTGTGAATATGATAAACGCACTATTCAAAATGGCATTGTTAAGACCTGGGACCATTACAGACAACAGAACTTGTTGATCTTATAAAATGCTTGGGCGAGAGAGAGAGAGAGAGAGACAGACAGAGACAGAGACAGTGTGAATATGATAAACGCACTATTCAAAATGGCATTGTTAAGACCTGGGACCATTACAGACAACAGAACTTGTTGATCTTATAAAATGCTTGGGGCGAGAGAGACAGAGAGAGAGACAGACAGAGACAGAGACAGTGTGAATATGATAAACACACTATTCAAAACAGGCATTGTTAAAACCTGGGACCATTACATGTATATTTAAAAAAGACCCCCAACCACTACAGGAAGAGCCGACCCATTCACACTCTACAGTTGACCAACAAGAACAACAAGAACAACCGGTTATGGGAGGCCTTGTTGTTCAGGGTTTTATGGGTGTACACTTTCTGACGGATATGACGTAGGAATAATTAAGGAAATAACTCTACCTAAAATCACGCCCCCCAATTATGACGTAGGAATATTAATAAGCTTAGGGCATACGTCATAAGAAAATAGGCCGCGCCCAAAAAACCCTACTATCTACTGCTGTTATAATGGGGTTTTAGATTTCCTAAACATTGACTGGGAAAGCCCAGTTGAGACTACAGAAGCAGAAGTAGAAATGTTTTAGAGGGCAAACGACTGCTTTCTACCTCAATTAGTCAGGGAACCAACTAGAGAGAGCACATGCTATTTGATATTTTCAAACGACCAATATTGAACTGCGGTCACAATATGGTTAGCTTTGAGGCATACTTTCACAAAACAAGGACCTACACTCAGTTGAGCCTCTTACTAAAAATGAAGCCACATTTCTTCAAATCATAAATGTAACAGCTACACTGTAAAAATTATTTGTTGACGCAACGTGACTTAGTCAAGTAATCTTGTTGCTTTGACTCAGTTTAGCAAACATGAAGTGTTAAGTTCACTCACTGTTTAAATAACATGCAGTAAATTGAGCCAACATACTCTATCAATTAAAGTTTTCACAACTATAAACCAAGTCTAATTGACAAAATAATCATTCTTCCTCAACTTTCATTACTTACAGTGAGGGAAAAAAGTATTTGATCCCCTGCTGATTTTGTACGTTTGCCCACTGACAAAGAAATGATCAGTCTATAATTTTAATGGTAGGTGTATTTTAACAGTGAGAGACAGAATAACAACAAAAAAATCCAGAAAAACGCATTTCAAAAAAGTTATAAATTGATTTGCATGTTAATTAGGGAAATAAGTATTTGATCTCCTATCAATCAGCAAGATTTCTGGCTCCCAGGTGTCTTTTATACAGGTAATGAGCTGACATTAGGAGCGCTCCTAAATCTCAGCTCGTTACCTGTATAAAAGACACCTGTCCACAGAAGCAATCAATCAATCAGATTCCAAACTCTCCACCATGGCCAAGACCAAAGAGCTGTCCAAGGATGTCAGGGACAAGATTGTAGACCTACACAAGGCTGGAATGGGCTACAAGACCATCGCCAAGCAGCTTGGTGAGAAGGTGACAACAGTTGGTGCTATTATTCACAAATGGAAGAAACACAAAATAACTGTCAGTCTTCCTCGGTCTGTGGCTCCATGCAAGATCTCACCTCGTGGAGTTTCAATGATCATGAGAACGGTGAGGAATCAGCCCAGAACTACACGGGAGGATCTTGTTAATGATCTCAAGGCAGCTGGGACCATAGTCACCAAGAAAACAATTGGTAACACACTACGCCATGAAGGACTGAAATCCTGCAGCGCCCGCAAGGTCCCCCTTCTCAAGAAAGCACATGTACAGGCCCGTCTAAAGCTTGCCAATGAACATCTGAATGATTCAGAGGAGAACTGGGTGAAAGTGTTGTGGTCAGATGAGACCAAAATCAAGCTCTTTGGCATCAACTCAACTCGCCGTGTTTGGAGGAGGAGGAATGCTGCCTATGACCCCAAGAACACCATCCCCACCATCAAACATGGAGGTGGAAACATTATGCTTTGGGGGTGTTTTTCTGCTAAGGGGACAGGACAACTGCACCGCATCAAAGGGATGATGGACGGGGCCATGTACCGTCAAATCTTGGGTGAGAACCTCCTTCCCTCAGCCAGGGCATTGAAAATGGGTCGTGGATGGGTATTCCAGCATGACAATGACCCAAAACACACAGGAGTGGCTCAAAAAGAAGCACATTAAGGTCAAGGAGTGGCCTAGCCAGTCTCCAGACCTTAATCCCATAGAAAATCTGTGGAGGGAGCTGAAGATTCGAGTTGCCAAACGTCAGCCTCGAAACCTTAATGACTTGGAGAGGATCTGCAAAGAGGAGTGGGACAAAATCCCTCCTGAGATGTGTGCAAACCTGGTGGCCAACTACAAGAAACGTCTGACCTCTGTGATTGCCAACAAGGGTTTTGCCACCAAGTACTAAGTCGAAGGGGTCAAATACTTATTTCCCTCATTAACATGCAAATCAATTTATAACTTTTGAAATGCATTTTTCTGGATTTTTTTGTTGTTATTCTGTCTCTCACTGCTAAAATACACCTACCATTAAAACTATAGACTGATCATTTATTTGTCAGTGGGCAAACGTACAAAATCAGCAGGGGATCAAATACTTTTTTCCCCCACTGTACTTATTAATTTCATTATTTGCAATCCACAAAGTCCATCTATAATCATGCAAACGCGGGCTACTTCATCTTTTCTTGCATGATCAGCAACTTTATCCCATGCTAATTAATACAAAAAATGTCTCAACTCCGGTAAAGTAGTATGTCATCATGACGTGATGGTTTTGGCATTACACAAAACGTTCATAGAACATATGTTTTGTGGTTACCTGAGCACGTTATTTAAAGTTTTACAATTCTGTTCAAGTTGAGGTTGTTGTAACTCATCTTATTGTGTGGTGAGACACTGCAATTTCACAGAACATGATTTTACTTGTCCAATTTCCAGAACGAGCTCTCTTCAATCTCCGTTTCAAATCCATGTTGATTTGCGGGTAATCACTGTATCCACTCAATCTTACTACAGTTGTAAGAAAACACCTGTAATGCTGTACAATGCATGTGTTTATCAAGCACATGAAAGATTGTAGACAGGTAGAGATCGCCACTTGAGTTCCAGACTGACTCTATTGTAAAGGGAAGGCAGGATTATGTGTTATATTTGATTTATTATGTATTTAAATGACCAGTCAAAATAACCCGATTTTGGCTATTCTAGGTAAATGTGTTTATAACTTATTTATTTTCGTGTTTATGCAGCTAAAACGCTGTAGGCATGTTTAATACATATAGTTAGGAATAGTCACGAATGGGTATATGCGCAGTGTATTTTGGAACACAGTATAATTCAAATTTGAATAACCAAAACGGTCAAATTGACCGGCTCTGCGCTTGTAGTGTTAAATGTGGGTGTCATATCGTGGGCCGCACTTCCATGTGTGACGGGCCGCAGGTCGAGAACCACTGCCCTATTCAGAACAGGTTGGTCAGATAGGACCAGAACCAGTGCAGACCCAAAGAACAGAGGACGAGCGTTAGGCAGACAAACCCCAGGGCCCCAGGGCCACAGGTTAGTGCTTTCCTGGAGGTCTTTAGCTCCCCTGTATAATGGACCATTCCAGAGAGATTCCCCTTTGCAGTCAATATCATCAGCTCAGCAGTTTGCCAATACAGATCCCTGGGGAGGTGGGGGCTCAAATCCAGGACCAGGGTTAGCCACCCCTAGCATAAAGCAAAACATTACATGTGTTTAAATGGTTGAAGTCAATACAATGATTAATGAATTGATGTATTTATTGAGGTGGCTGTGACAGAGCGGCTATAGAGACTATTGCGCTCCTTCACAGCAGCGTCTCTGTTGCTTATATTAAGTTATACTAAGGTATTCTGAGCTGACGATATTGAGGTTTTTACTAAAGAAAAAACAGATAACATGCCACAGGTTAACAACCAGTCCAGTCAAACCCTAAGAGAGATCAGGATAAATGAGGAGGAGGTAGTAAAGGGACTAGCAGAATTAAAAACAAACAAATCACCTGGGCCAGATGGTATATTTCCAACAGTACGTAAAGAAATTATGGAAATGATTGTATTAATTATTTCTAAATAGCACTGGTTTCACTGTTTTTGAATGTTTTGCTGGTTTTTTTATTTGTCAAATGCATTGACCGTTATTGTTCTTTTAAATGCATCAGATTGTTTTGATAGTTTTTTTTTGTTTGTTGTTTTTTACATTTCAGTTATTTTGAAAATTTTTTCACCATTGCATAAATTAAATAGTCTAAAATGTGCTTTTTATTATTTTGTCTTGCTTTTCAAAGACAAAATCAATTACAAAACTACAATTAAAAAATATGTATTTAAGACTGAACATTAAACACTGTGCCAACAAAGCACAATAAATAAAATAAAATAAAATAGATAAATTTATATCTGGCCATCTTTGAGCCCCCCTTCTTGAATAGCCTACTGTGAAAGCCGGACGCAAATAACGGGGAGAGAGAGAGGGAGAGTCTCCGGTTTCGGTTGTGTCCGGGCTTTATTTAGTTCAGGTATGTCAAAAAAGGGCGGAGATACAAAACAAAAACAAAATCAAAAGCAAAAGCAAAAAGTGTCCACAATCGGGGTGCTCCGGGCAGACAGGGGTAATAGACTCAGTCACTAGGGCGGTCGCCTCCCAGTCCTCCTTTATTAAGTCGAGGATGCCCCTCAGCCACCTCCCGTACAGCAGCTCGAAGGGAGAGAAGCCAGTGGACGTCTGGGGCACCTCGCGTACAGCAGGGGTGGCAATAACTTGTCCCAGTCCCAAGCGTCTGTGCTCACAAACTTACAGATCATGTTCTTTAGGGTTTTATTAAAGAGCTCCACTAGGGCGTCTGTCTGGGGATAGATTGAGGTCCTGATGGACTTTATCCCCAGCAGCCTACAGAGGTCTCGCATCACGCGTGACATGAATGGAGAGCCCTGATCTGTCAGGATTTCCTTTGGGATCCCCACCCGAGTGAAGACCTTATACAGCTCCTCGGCGATCCTAGTCGCTGACATTGTCCGTAGACGAATTGCCTCCAGGTACCGAGTGGCATAGTCTACTATGACCAGCACAAATTGATACCCCGCGGAACTTTTCTCCAATGGACTGATCAAATCCATCCCAATGCGCTCAAATGGTATCTCCATTAGAGGCAGCGGTACCAGCGTAGCCCACGGTACTGCACTGGCATTGGTCTTCTGGCACTCCGGACAGGCAGCACACCATCTTTCTACCTCCTTTTTGATGCCTGGCCAGAAGAATCGGTCCATTATCCGGCTTAAGGTCTTGTCACGACACAGGTGACCTGTCCCAGCCAAATCAGATGAGAGCCTATGATCCTTAATATTAGATAGATAGTTTTCACTAGCGAGCACCCGGCCGGGCGATGTCCAGGCTGCCCGCAACGTCACCGTGGTTTTTCCAGGGGACCGCACACTGCCGGGGGAGAGAGAAAAAGAAGGAGCTAAGGAGGCAGATTTGTTTTTGGGACAGGCAAGGCGAGAAGGGGAAGTGGGTCGGGGAGAAACATGTTTAGGTGTGGTGTTTGGCAACATGCTGGTATCCAGGACAGTCGGGTCAGAGGGGGTCTTGGGAACGGAAGGGAGGGTGCCCGCCGTCGGGCATCAGAAGGTGGCATCGTCCCGGGCAATGATGGTTCTCTGCCAGCCTGGTGCCAGCCTTCGGGTTGGACGTGGGAGATGGCAGATGAACTGCTCCAAGGCCACCAGGTCGGCAACTTCCGTGGCTTGAGCCAGCGGTGGCAGGCACCGGGAGCCAGGTTCGAACCGGAGGCTTCTGAGCTTTCGGCGCTGGCCGTCCGACGTCAGACCGACCCGGTCCAGGACACTGTCCCTCAGTCTTTTGTAGTCTAGGGCATCCTCGGGACGAAGCACTCGGGTGGCAGGGGAGCCAGGCGTACCGCCCACTCCGACTCCGGCCAGTCGCAACACCGGGCAGTGCGCTTGAAGATGGTAAGAAAAGCCTCCGGGTCATGAAGTGAGCACTGACTCCGGTGGTACTCAATCCCACAACCTTTGAATGACCACTGCCCTTTTCACTAAAAGTCCAACGCGCTATCCATTGCGCCACAGAGCCACACAAGACATTGGTCACCATACTCTTTTGCATGCCTACTGATGATGGGGCATCTCAGCGTGCTTGTACAAGTAGCATTTACAGATGTGTTTTTTTAATCGCTGTCTCTGATATAGAGACGAAAGGAAATGATGGGTTCTTCTCTTAGATAATACGACTCATGTTGACTTGACTGTGAGGGGAAGTTTTTGTCAGGCACACTGTCTGTGTGTTTGTCTGTCTATCTGTGGCTGTCTGTGTGTCTGTGGCAGTCTGTGCTTGTGGCTGTCTGTGTGTGTGTCTGTGGCTGGACCGATGGGGCTGGTTGGAAACATCATCGACCTGGGTTTCTCTTCATCACAAATACATCTTTCCCTGCCCACATGCCCGAATTGCTTTTCAGCTGGATCACAGCCTCGCCCCAGGTGGGCAAAACCTCCAAAAGTGGTACAAACTCATCCACGTATTGCAGTGTTTCCGAGAAAGCTTGGCATAGTGAGTGAGAAAGTCAAACCCGACAGTGTGGCGACAGACGGGAAGCCACGGAATTGATGCACTCTGTGATGTCATAGAAGTCAGCTGTGAGAGAGTTCTGAGATGTCATCGCTGAACTGGCAGTGAAGGGAGAGAGAGAGGAAGGCAAAGCATGTACATGGCTTCTCTCGCTGACTGGGCAAGATTGGATTAATGAGAGAGTGCAAGGATGTTAATGCAGTTGTTCCCTCGAAGAGTGTAGAAGAGTTTTCTGGTCTCCTGATGGAGGCGTGGGTTCAAATCCCACTTCTGACAGACTGATTTATAGCATCACCAATGCTAGGAATTGCAAAAGTGTTCTTTTATTTTCTGACATTAAGCTGTTGGTCACCTCGACTCGGTTGCATAAGTGTTGAAAGTCACGGATTCCCGCAATTCTGTGGCCGCATTCTCAAGGCTATCTTCTATAATACACCTCTCAAAAAAATAAGGGAACACGTAATCATCACAGCATAACACCAAGTCAGTTACACTTCAGGCATATCAATCTGTACAGTTAGGAAGCCTAAGCGGTTGTGAATCACTGTCTCTTGTTTTGGTGCAAATGAAAGTGACAGCAGGTGCACCGGAGAGAGGCAACAGCAAGACAACCCCAAAAAGGGAATGGTTTTGCAGGTGGTGACCACAGACGATAGCTCTCTCCTTATCCTTCCTGACTTATGCTTCTCTAGTTTTGCCTTTTGCTAGTGTCCTTGTCACTACTGGAATTATGAGGTGCTCCCTGCAGCCCATTCAGGTTGCACAGGTAGTCCAGCTCCTCCAGTATGGCACATCCATACGTGCCATCTGAAGAAAGTTTGCTGTGTCTCCCAGTACAGTCAAAAAAGCATGGAGGTGGGAGAGTTACGAATTATGCAATGTACGGTGAAGATCTTGAGGTTTCCTAGACTTCGATCATGGAGATCCGATGTGTGATTTAAGTGTTCCCGCAGTTTTCTTGATCAGTATATAATCTCCCGGTGGATGTATACATCCTCTCAGAATGGCCGAGTGGTCTAATTTGCCAGACTTAAGGTGTTGTTCCCTTGAAGAGTGTAGAAGGGTTTTCTGGTCTCCTGATGGAGGCGTGGGTTCAAATCCCACTTCTGACAGACTGATTTATAGCATCACCAATGCTAGGAATTGCAAAAGTGTTCTTTTATTTTCTGACATTAAGCTGTTGGTCACCTCGACTCGGTTGCATAAGTGTTGAAAGTCACGGATTCCCGCAATTCTGTGGCCGCATTCTCAAGGCTATCTTCTATAATACACCTCTCAAAAAAATAAGGGAACACGTAATCATCACAGCATAACACCAAGTCAGTTACACTTCAGGCATATCAATCTGTACAGTTAGGAAGCCTAAGCGGTTGTGAATCACTGTCTCTTGTTTTGGTGCAAATGAAAGTGACAGCAGGTGCACCGGAGAGAGGCAACAGCAAGACAACCCCAAAAAGGGAATGGTTTTGCAGGTGGTGACCACAGACGATAGCTCTCTCCTTATCCTTCCTGACTTATGCTTCTCTAGTTTTGCCTTTTGCTAGTGTCCTTGTCACTACTGGAATTATGAGGTGCTCCCTGCAGCCCATTCAGGTTGCACAGGTAGTCCAGCTCCTCCAGTATGGCACATCCATACGTGCCATCTGAAGAAAGTTTGCTGTGTCTCCCAGTACAGTCAAAAAAGCATGGAGGTGGGAGAGTTACGAATTATGCAATGTACGGTGAAGATCTTGAGGTTTCCTAGACTTCGATCATGGAGATCCGATGTGTGATTTAAGTGTTCCCGCAGTTTTCTTGATCAGTATATAATCTCGCGGTGGATGTATACATCCTCTCAGAATGGCCGAGTGGTCTAATTTGCCAGACTTAAGGTGTTGTTCCCTTGAAGAGTGTAGAAGGGTTTTCTGGTCTCCTGATGGAGGCGTGGGTTCAAATCCCACTTCTGAAAGATTGATTTATAGCATCACCAATGCTAGGAATTGCAAAAGTGTTCTTTTCACACTTGTGTGTAATGCATTCTGCAACCGAATTACATAAACATGAGCAAATGCCTGGCAGAGAGACTCCTTTTGATGGCTGGTTAGCTCAGTTGGTTAGAGCATGATGCTAATAACGCCAAGGTCTTGGGTTCGATCCCCACATCGGCCAAGACCGATCCAAGGTGCTCATCCGTCTAGTACGAGTCCTGTTTTTTGAAAGTTTGACATGAAACTCCCTGAAGGCAAGCGTAGTAGTGCACTTAAGCAGTGGTAGGATCCACAAGACTTCATCAAGCCGTGTCAAAGTCGGCCATCTACATGCACACGGGAAAATGTCCTTTCGCCGCTTTGCTTTTCTCAGAACACTTCATTTGCATTCTGTCCTCTGATAGTTTCAACTCGTGGGCTCCTGCCAATTCCTTATTACACAGACTTGGAGAGGGCAGCATTGCCAGTGGCTTCAAGAATCAACGCAAGTTTCATGAATGGCACATCTAAGCCATGGTGCCAACCAGACATTGAGCTGTTGGTCACCTCGACTCGGTTGCATAAGTGTTGAAAGTCACGGAATCCCGCAATTCTGTAGCCGCATTCTCAAGGCTATCTTCTATAATACACCTCTCAAGAAAATAAGGGAACACGTAATCATCACAGCATAACACCAAGTCAAGTACACTTCAGGCATATCAATCTGTACACTTAGGAAGCCTAAGTGGTTGTGAATCACTGTCTCCTTTTTTGGTGCAAATGAAAGTGACAGCAGGTGCACCGGAGAGAGGCAACAGCAAGACAACCCCAAAAAGGGAATGGTTTTGCAGGTGGTGGCCACAGACGATTGCTCTCTCCTTATTCTTCCTGACTGATTCTTCTCTAGTTTTGCCTTTTGCTAGTGTCCTTGTCACTACTGGTATTATGAGGCGCTCCCTGCAGCCCATTCAGGTAGAATAGGAAGTCCAGCTCCTCCAGGATGTCACATCCATACGTGCTATCAGAAGAACCAGAAGGACCAGTATCTGCTTCTTTGTGCGAGGAGGAACAGGAGGAGCATTGCCTGAGCCCTCCAAAATGTCCTCCAGCGGTCTACTGGTGTGCATGTTTCTGACCAAACTGTCAGAAACAGACTCTATGAGGGTGGCATGAGGGCCCGTCATCCTCTAGTGGGACCTGTGTTCACAGCCCAGCACCGTGCAGCTCGATTGGTATTCGTGAAAGAGCCTGGAGGCACCGTGGTGAACGTTATTCTGCCTGCAACATCATCCAGCATGACCGGTTTGGCTGCTGGTTTGGAGAGAAACACAAAGTGCCCTCTGTGTATTCACTATGCAACCATCAACAACTCTGACCTGGTCTTATATATACGTCCTAGGGCATCATCCTGTGTCTGGTCCATAGCGAAATCGGAAACCCGGTTGAAGGCGGAATCCAGTGTCGGGCCTTCCAGTGGAAGAAGGAGAGAGGAGGTGAGTCCCAGAACTCGTTCTTTCCCCTGGGTCCAACAGGGTACTGTTGGCTGCTACACGACTGGAGTCAGAGGGAAGGCTGTCCCTGCCCCGCTCATCACCTGCAGTCACTAATGGTGATCGGTCCCCAGAGACATGTCCCAATTGTGCCCCAGCCAAATCAGACAATGAGAGCCTAGGATCTTTAATATTGGACAGAAATTCAGAGCAGCCGCAACACCGGGCAGTACGTTCAAAGATGATGAAGAAAGCCTCTGGGTCATCCTCCGGTCCCATCTATGGAATCTACAGACCTGCCCAAGCCGGGTTTGCTGCGGCCACAGCAGGGTTAGGTGCAGGAGCTGGTACTTGAAGTTGCTGGACAAGCGTCTCGAGAGTTTGTTGTTTTTGAGCCTGCAGCTTCACCACTGGGGCCAACAACTGTTCCACTGGAGACGCCTCCATAGCTGTCCTTCCGGGTACAGAGTTCAGGGTAAGTATGTCACAAAGCTTCCCCACATTGGCCACCAAATGTAAATGCCGGACACAATAAACGGAGAGAGTCTCGGGTTCCGGCGGTGTCCGAGCTTTATTCGGGTTCACAATAGTCCAACAGAAAAAAACACAAAAAGGGGAAAACAAGGCAAAACCAGCACACAAAACATCCACACAAACAGGGTGCTCCGGGCAGTCAGAGGTAGGATCACCAGTCCTCCTTCTCAATGGTTAGCTGTCTCCCTCGGGGAAGGAGAGGGATTAAATAGATGAAGCACACCTGCCAATGACGTCACAGTCGCCTCAGTGCTCATTGCCTGCAGCCGTGAGCTCACAAGCTGTCTGCGAAGCAGCGGACAACACGGCTGCAACACATGAGCACCTAATTAGTGTGCGTCAGCAGCAGCCATGCCGTGACAGACAGCGTCCTGCCAAAATCACAATAAGATGTATAAAAGCACAGAAAAACAAAATGTAATAAACTATAAATGATCTTTAATACATAGAACTAAAGAAAATAGGTTTAGTGTTTACAGATTCCTTTTTAGAAATACAATGACATGTGAGTTACAAATGAGTATTTACATTTTATTTACAGCTGGTGCTCATGTGTCACTTTGCCCCTCAGGCTGTGGCAGGCGGTGACATATTCGGCAGCCAGGGAGGCTGTGTGTCCCTCCTCCAGGAGGACTGACCATTTTTATTTTTTCTCAGTTTTGTCAAAGGTAGGGTGGCATTCATTATTTTGTTAAGGAATGTGTCCCTTATTTTGGGCATATTTATTGCATTGCAGGAGGAAGTGCAACTCTCTCTCTCTGTCTCTTTCTCTCTCTGTGTGCGTCCGTCTGTCACTGGAGGCATTTGTCGTCCCCGTCCAGTGACTTCCTCTTAACTCCCCCGGCCCCCTGGAGCGTGACCTACAGCCGAAGGGAGCCTGAGGGCTGGTTGGAAGCATCTTGGACTCGGGTTCCTCTTCATCACCAGAAGGGGGAGCCGGAGTAGATTCCTGCAGAGATTGACACTTGTTTTTTTGTTTCTGTAGAAACAGTGCGGAGGCGACCCTAATCCTGGTGGGGGGAGGTGTTTAAAAAAAAAAAGTTTTATCTTCTTCATAATGACATTATCCTTCAAGAAAAGACAAAGGGCATCAGATGATCAATACGTTAATACATCTCTTATAATCTCTCTTTAAAATACCAACTATTACAATGTTAACCATACATAAACAAAACAACCTATGCTTTTGTTTTTAATGTTGCTAGATCTCACAGTGATAAAATAAGGAAGATATGGTTTAACCAAAAAAGTTGATAAAACATTTCTTGGCAGAGCGCAAACAGAGGACATGTAAATAGGCTGACATTAAATTAAAGATAAGATTCTAAATAAGCTATCTTTTCTCTTCAGTCATGATGAGGAAAAATTGATAACTTGAATAATTTCATTCAGAATGACAAAGTTGCTCAATGTAAGCGCATTTTTCAGAGTAACGTTAGCACAGCTTCCTACAAATTGTCTGATAGATAAGATTAAAAAAGAAATCAGCTATCGGCTATGTTACAAATGAGAATTATACTATTAATATTGTACATTTATGATCATTATGTTTGTAGTTTGGATATGTCGATAATATATTTGACAGTAAATGGGTTTTATATGGTGTGTCCAAAAAAACTAAACAAAAACCCATCCCAATTTGCGTTACGTGATCGGGACCACTCCGTGGACCACAGTGCCGAGGTCCGGACCACTCAGTCGCTGTGGTCCAGACCTTGGACCAAAAAATGCTACAACCCCTACTGCTCCGCTGTGTCAGTTGTTTCTGTAACTGAATCACAAAACTGGGTTTTGATGTGCTCCCCACGTGCGTGTTTACAACGTCACTGAAGAAAAAAAACATCGAATCTGGAACACTGACGAGAATTGGAAGAAGCCGTGGCTGTGGCTAACTGTGTCTGTGAGTAGTATAGATGGCAGCATCACTTATTTTGACAGCCGGAAGTCCCGCCCTCCCCATGTACCTTTGAACTGGAACTCATCTCTCCTTCCCAGCACCCCCCTGGGTTACCATTTGACCCTCCCTTGTCAGCCATCTTGGCTGAAATCGGCCATTTGTAAGGTCATAGGTCATCTGGTAAGATGGTAGCCATTTTGTTAGGGTGACATCCATCATGGTGAGTGTCCAAGGGCACCTCACCCTGCTGGTGTAATGTTTAATAGCATAAACTGTGTTTTTAAGGTTATATTGTTTTATGATACTGTGTTGGTAAATTAAAAAATAAGAAAATAAAAGTTTAATATATTTTATGTTATATTGTTTTATGATACTGTTTAAGTAAATATAAAGAGAATACAAGTTTTAAATACAGATATATATATATATATATATATATATATTTACACTCACCTAAAGGATTATTAGGAACACCTGTTCAATTTCTCATTAATGCAATTATCTAACCAACCAATCACATGGCAGTTGCTTCAATGCATTTAGGGGTGTGGTCCTGGTCAAGACAATCTCCTGAACTCCAAACTGAATGTCTGAATGGGAAAGAAAGGTGATTTAAGCAATTTTGAGCGTGGCATGGTTCTTGGTGCAAGACGGGCCGGTCTGAGTATTTCACAATCTGCTCAGTTACTGGGATTTTCACGCACAACCATTTCTAGGGTTTACAAAGAATGGTGTGAAAAGGGAAAAACATCCAGTATGCGGCAGTCCTGTGGCCGAAAATGCCTTGTTGATGCTAGAGGTCAGAGGAGAATGGGCCGACTGATTCAAGCTGATAGAAGAGCAACTTTGACTGAAATAACCACTCGTTACAACCGAGGTATGCAGCAAAGCATTTGTGAAGCCACAACACGTACAACCTTGAGGCGGATGGGCTACAACAGCAGAAGACCCCACCGGGTACCACTCATCTCCACTACAAATAGGAAAAAGAGGCTACAATTTTCACAAGCTCACCAAAATTGGACAGTTGAAGACTGGAAAAATGTTGCCTGGTCTGATGAGTCTCGATTTCTGTTGAGACATTCAGATGGTAGAGTCAGAATTTGGCGTTAACAGAATGAGAACATGGATCCATTATGCCTTGTTACCTCTGTGCAGGCTGGTGGTGGTGGTGTAATGGTGTGGGGGATGTTTTCCTGGCACACTTTAGGCCCCTTAGTGCCAATTGGGCATCGTTTAAATGCCACGGCCTACCTGAGCATTGTTTCTGACCATGTCCATCCCTTTATGACCACCATGTACCCATCCTCTGATGGCTACATCCAGCAGGATAATGCACCATGTCACAAAGGTCGAATAATTTCAAATTGGTTTCTTGAACATGACAATGAGTTCACTGTACTAAACTGGCACCCACAGTCACCAGATCTCAACCCGAGCATCTTTGGGATGTGGTGGAACGGGAGCTTCGTGCCCTGGATGTGCATCCCACAAATCTCCATCAACTGCAAGATGCTATCCTATCAATATGGGCCAACATTTCTAAAGAATGCTTTCAGCACCTTGTTGAATCAATGCCACGTAGAATTAAGGCAGTTCTGACGGCGAAAGGGGGTCAAACACAGTATTAGTATGGTGTTCCTAATAATCCTTTAGGTGAGTGTGTATATATATATATAACATTTCTTATTCTTTTTATTTACTAAAACAGTATCATAAAACAATATAACCTTATATACATATGTATTTAAAACTTTTATTTTCTTATTCTCTATATAACCTTAAATATATATATATATAAATATATATATATATATATATTTAAAATGTTTCTTATTTTTTAATTTACCAAAACAGTTTCATAAAACAATATAACCTAATATATATATAACTTTTCTTATTCTTTTTATTTACTTAAACAGTATCATAAAACATTATAACCTAAAATATATAAAACTTATTTTCTTATTTCTTAATTTTCCAACACAGTATCATAAAACAATATAACCTTAAAAACACAGTTTACGCTATTAAACATTACATCTCCACACCAGCAGGGTGAGGTGCACTTGGACACTCACCATGAAGGATGTCACCCTAACAAAATGGCTACCATCTTACCAGATGACCTTACAAATGGCCGATATCAGCCAAGATGGCTGACATCCAAAATAGCCGATATCATCCAAGATGGCAGACACGGGAGGGTCAAATGGTAACCCAAGGTGGGTGCTGGGAAGGAGAGAGGAGTTCCGGTTCAAAGGTACATAGGGAGGACGGGACTTCCAGCTGTCAAAATAAGTGATGCCGCCATCTATACTACTTCTGTGGCTGTCTGTGGCTGGACCGGAGGGTTGGACCTGGGTTTCTCTTCATTACGAATACATCTTTCGCTGCCCAGGTGCCCACATGCCTGACCTGCTTTTCAGCTGGATCACAGCTCCGCCCCAGCAGGGTAGAGCATCCAAAAATGGTACAAACTCATCCACGTATTGCAGTGTTTCCGGGAGAGCTGGCATACTGAGCGAGAAAGTCAACACTGACAGTGTGGCGAGAGACATAATGTATGTGCTCTGTAATGTCATTGCTGTCAGGTGAGAGATTTCTATGATGTCATCGCTGATATAGCAGTGAAGTGAGAGGAAGAGGAAGGGATAGCACGTGTGTGGGCTCACTGGCTGCCTCAGCTAGAATGGGTGAATGAGAGAGTGCAGGAACGGAACGCAGGAAATATACAATTGTATGTGACAGGCCGCTGTCTGTCACGGCACGGCTGCTGCTGACGTCTGCTGATGAGGTGCTCATGTGCCACAGCTGTGTTGTCGCTCCCTCGCTAACAGGCTGTGGACTCACAGTTGCGGGCAATGAGCACCGAGGCGATTGTGACGTCAGTGGCAGCTGTGCCTTCTCTATTTAATCCCTCTCCTTCCCAGACGGAGGCAGCTAACCCGCTGAGAAGGAGGACTGACACTCCCAACCCTGACTGCCCGGAGCACCCTGTTTTGTGTGGACGTTTCGTTTTGGTTGTTTTTACCCCTTGTATTTTGTCCCGTTTACCCTGTGAACCACAATAAAGCCCGGACACCAACGGAATCCTTTCCTGTGTCTGGCTTTTACATTGTATTATGCATATTCTGAATCGATTTGTAATGTGTAATTATGATTTATTGATTGAAAGAGTTCTGTTTCTTCTGGCTAAACTTGTTTGCACATTGAATATTGAATTGTAGTGTCTGTGTGTGTGTGTGTGTGTGTGTGTGTGTGTGTGTGTGTGTGTGTCACTAGAAGTCCAGCACACTATCCATTGTGACACAGAACCACAAAACTGTACGACGAAGATTCTTTTCTGCATGCCTGCAGATGACCGGGCGTCTCAGCGTGATTTGACAAGTAGCATTTACAGCTGTGTTTTTTAAATCCCTGTCTCGCTGATATTGAGACGGATGGAAATGATGGGTTCTTCTATTTGGTAAAAGCGGCTCATGTTGACTTGAGTCTTTAGCTTGCAAGCAAGTGCAATGGGTATGCTTTCCAGCCCGTGCCAGCAGGGTTAGGCAAGATGTTGCAGGCCCATCCCTCCCGACGAGCGTGGTGTTTACTCTGTCCGATTCCACCGTCTTGATTTCTGTTGCAGCCACTTTCCATGCTTTGCTCACTCGAGAGGCAGCCAGGTTAAGCGGGCAATAATGCACAAGTAGCTCTGTCTTGCGAATCTTGGAAATGTCCATTGGACGTACACGGCGTCACTCGTCAAGAAATGTCAAACAAGGAATGCCCACGACGAAGGTGGGATAGAAAGCCACGTGTGCAAAACACAACGGCTTAGTAGTCCATGGCCTTAAGTACAAGGCCACCTGATCCAGCTGTTCCCAGAGATGCAACTGACACGGAGGGGGACTGGTGCAGTGACAGTGGCTAGGAAAAGAAGCAGCGTATGAGGTCTTGATAGTCAGGCAAGGATCTGGGACAAAGTCAGCATTCCAGAAAAGTAAGAAGTGAAGGTCTCAGCGAGGCACTTGACTGCAAGATAACTCTGGCTGTCATGAGGCAGACTAGCAAGCACTAAGTTTAAGGGAATACGTACAGACCCTGGAGGGACTCAAATCCACAGCCTTTGAATGACCACTGTCCTTTTCACTAGAAGTCCAACACACTATACATTGCACCACAGAGCCACATGAACAACTTGTGATGATGCTCTTCTGCACGCCTACTGATGACGGGGCATCTCAGCGTGCTTGTACAAGTAGCATTTTCAGATGTGTTTTTTAATCCCTGTCTCGCTGATATTGACACAAAAGGAAATGATGGGTTCTTCTTTTAGATAATGCGGCTCATGTTGACTTGACTGTGAGGGGAAGTATTTGTCAAGCACACTGTCTGTGTGTCTGTCTGTCTATCTGTGGCTGTCTGTGTGTGTCTGTGCTTGTGTGTGTGTGTCTCTGTGTGTGATGTGTGACAGTGCCCTGTCTGAGTGCCAAATATATTATATTCCCACCATTGTTGCAGCAAGATTGTGTAACCCATATATGAATTTAAGCTTTGTGTATGGCTCCGGAGAGGACAGGTACAGTAGTTCTGTGCAGGTGATTTTTAGAAAAACATTTTCATCCAAGGACATAGAAAGAACATAATGTAAGACACAGGAGACGTGTGTGTTAAAGTTTGAGGTACCTCATTACCATCATCTAGTTGCCCAGAAACCAAAGGGAGTCCTCTTGTGTATGATAGCAAGTTCTTTAGAAAAACTTTAGATGTGTCTTGCCCAGTGACCATCTCCGGAGCGCTTCGTTGTAGCTCAATAAACTTTTTTGGTATTATTTCAGTTAAATCAGGTCCTGATTATTCCTTGTCCGCCTGTTTATTGAGGGAGTAAAATTTGTCCCTATCAGTGCGTCTGTGTCTGTGTCTCTGTGTGTGTGTGTCTGTGGAGGGTTGACATTTTTGATATCCGTAACATCAGAGCAGATGAGCTGAACATGTTTCTCATTATGCACACTGGGCACACTATATTGAAAAGCGATAACACTACACACATATTAACACCAAACTATTGCTGAATCTTTAGTTATGCTAACTCTGAAAATGATAAAATGATCATCTGAAACACACAACAATAAAGCAAAGAACATCATTCCACAAAGCAAAGCGAGCACATACAAGGATACTGTAACATTGTAACTGTACGCATACACTAATGTACAAGCACAATGACCATGAACTCAGACCCAATTCTTGTTGGGGGGGGTTTAAGACTAGAAAAGTCACTGGTGCCATCACTGGTATACATTGATTACAGATCGGGCCCTGTGTTCAGTGTGGCCACTGCTACCTACCTACATACCAGAGGAGGCTGGTGCATAGAGGTGAGAGAGTTCTGGATCAAACACACCTGCTGCTGCGCTCTGCTCTCCAATGTGCACTGCAGGTCAGTCTCAGGACCAGACAGTGCGCAGTAAGTTGACCATGGAAATACTCTTGCTGTGCTGGATTTTTTTTCTGCTATGACACTGACAATTTGATGAATGGTGATAGCTAGTTTAGGGTTACCATACATCAGAGGATGGTAGAGGAGGTCCACAGAGGCAGAGGAGGTTGCTCCTCCTCTATCTTTGAGTGTTTAGCTGTTACTGTTTCTTCAGTTATATTTGTACTATATTACCTTGTTATAGTGTTAAAATGTATTTTCATTTAATAGTGTGGTTTTTCAAAGTAAATACTTTTTATATACAGTAATCATATTAACTAAAACAAATATGATATTCTTTTTAGTAAAAATAATACTAATCGTTAATGTTATTTATTGTTTGTTATTGATTGTTAAAAAAATATGTTTTAGCTCACAAGTTTTTGTGTTCTTTTCTTGGTAAAGCATTTTAGCACCTTTTTGCCATGTATTGAACAAATAAGTGCTGTTTTTTATTTGACCTATTTGTATATATTTGCACAGTATATAATGTTACATAAGGGTCCAGGGATTGAATGTTACACTCATAACTTATTGTTCAGACATTAATACATAGATTTTGTTTTGCATGTAAATACTTGTTTGAGGTCATAACACTTTGTTGTAAAAGGTACTTCTTAACATACAGTGTTAAAGATGCATTCTAGTGATGTTGGGGGGAGTTATGTACCCATTCTCTCCAGTCAGGCATTTTCTTTATTTTTGCATATTAAGGGGACCCTATTTTGTTCACTAATACCATTCCCTCTTGCACTGAACACATGCTCAAGGAATGTGTCCATATTGAAGCACTTTTGGGGGTGAGGTGGGTGGAAAAGTTGTCTGTATTGTCTTGTGTTCATGGCAAGAAGGCATCACCGTTGTCTATTGTGTTCATTTTAAAATACATTTGTCACTAGCAAATGGTAGCAAATATGGTGGTACATTAATGCTGGATTGTTATGAATAGCCCAGCTTATCCTTGTAATTTGCTTCAATCTTGACTTACAAACTGAGGTTTTAAAACCAATTTTAAAAGCATGCCCCCAGACCCCCCTAGCAGACCTCTCTGTAATAATCATGGCCTCCTTATGGCCCCCGCCCCATTTTCAAAATCCTAGAAATCACCCCTGTTCATCAGTGAAATGATTTTTGTCCTGTTTTTCATGTTGTACAGAATTGATTTCTTATTATCATGGTTGTACAGTAAACTGTCCAATTTATTAATTCGGGACCGTTTAGGCTGGAGTTTAGGCTCACTCAAATCTTCCTCTTGAAAGTGGCGACTGCAGACGCTAGTATGAGGGGTTATGCTGAACTGCTCACACCAAATATTTTGTATCCACTTTTTGAGAGTATCGTCCATGGTAGGGAAAGTATGAAAAGAAAGCTCAACACGCAGTTGAACTAGAGGAAGCCTCACGCAGTGGGACATCTGATACCCCACTCCCCCGCTGTTATTGTGAAAATGGTGCGGTCGAAACACTTGGCCAGTCAGATGTGCGGAACACACTGATGTGCATTTTGCAGCTCAGCAAAGCGGAAACTGACTAGCGAGTCAAAATGCCTCACCAAAGGCAAAAATCAGGGGACAGAGAGGAAAAGGAATCGAAAGAAGCAGAGAGGCAATGGCCACATTTCTTGCAAAGCATGAACACCAGGTATGATAGGCGAAGCTGAACATGGCAAAAGTGAGGAGCTGGTAGACTCGCAAATAAAACGTCAAGTAACGTCAGCTTTAAGTAACGTTAGCACATTCACTTCACTAGATAAGAAAAAAAAAAAAACACTGCTTCACTGGCCATGAGAAGGGCTGTGTACCAACCCGGTATTAAACGGGCCCCGGTGCTAAATGATTAAAGACTGTAGTATTGATGAGCTCCGACGTTACGGTTCTTTTGAACGTGTCGGTGTCATTGGAAATCCAAGAATAAAGCAGGATATGCAATAAACGATTCAATAATTATTCATCTTAAATGCCACAGGCGAACTGGGGTTAGTGAAGTAAAATAAACAAATAAACCACACTACAAACCAAACACTAAATGTGAAAACAAATCGTGATCATTGTAACAACTCAACTCCAAAAAAGAAACCATTCAAATAAGAAACCCCAACTACCCGTTCACCAAGTGGCAATTAGACAGATGACTTTTAAAACTATTGTACGTTACAAATGATAATATAACAGTAGTTTAAAGATGGATACAAACAAAGCAAAAAATACATAAAATCCATTGTCAGCATGATTAAACAAAAGTTACCTAAAATGCAGTTTAAATACAGTTACCTCGGGGAGGACAGGTATGCAGAGCAGCTTCCTTCATCCAAATCCTGTCACAGACAGTTAGATGAGTTGGGAGCTGTGAACACAGGTGGGACTTGATAGGGGTGGGACACTTTCCTGGTTTTCTTCTAGTTTTACCCCTGTCAGAGGTCCCAGTTTAATACTAATGTCTAATCAGATTAATCTGTGTCCCAGTCTCCCTCTTTCATATGATATGCAAGTATTACTGATGTAACAAATATCATTTTATTTTCTAGAAAAGGGTGAGGTGACACATTAGCTGACTAAAGTAGGTAGAAACTTTTTTTTTTTAATCTGTGTACTATTTGTCAATAGTGAAGTCATGCTGGATTCCAAGACATGTCTCAGGCTGCCCTCTGACAGAGAAGGAGCTCACCTAAAGGATTATTAGGAACACCTGTTCAATTTCTCATTAAAGCAATTATCTAATCAACCAATCACATGGCAGTTGCTTCAATGCATTTAGGGGTGTGGTCCTGGTCAAGACAATCTCCTGAACTACAAACTGAATGTCTGAATGGGAAAGAAAGGTGATTTAAGCAATTTTGAGCGTGGCATGGTTGTTGGTGCCAGACGGGCCAGTATGAGAATTTCACAATCTGCTCAGTTACTGGGATTTTCACCCACAACCATTTCTAGGGTTTACAAAGAATGGTGTGAAAAGGGAAAAATATCCAGTATGCGGCAGTCCTGTGGGTGAAAATGCCTTGTTGATGCTAGAGGTCAGAGGAGAATGGGCCGACTGATTCAAGCTGATAGAAGAGCAACTTTGACTGAAATAACCACTTGTTACAACCGAGGTATGCAGCAAAGCATTTGTGAAGCCACAACACGTACAACCTTGAGGCGGATGGGCTACAACAGCAGAAGACCCCACCGGGTACCACTCATCTCCACTACAAATAGGAAAAAGAGGCTACAATTTGCACAAGCTCACCAAAATTGGACAGTTGAAGACTGGAAAAATGTTGCCTGGTCTGATGAGTCTCGATTCCTGTTGAGACATTCAGATGGTAGAGTCAGAATTTGGCGTAAACAGAATGAGAACATGGATCCATCATGCCTTGTTACCACTGTGCAGGCTGGTGGTGGTGGTGTAATGGTGTGGGGGATGTTTTCTTGGCACACTTTAGGCCCCTTAGTGCCAATTGGGCATCGTTTAAATGCCACGGCCTACCTGAGCATTGTTTCTGACCATGTCCATCCCTTTATGACCACCATGTACCCATCCTCTAATGGCTACTTCCAGCAGGATAATGCACCATGTCACAAAGGTCGAATCATTTCAAATTGGTTTCTTGAACATGACAATGAGTTCACTGTACTAAACTGGCCCCCACAGTCACCAGATCTCAACCCAATAGAGCATCTTTGGGATGTGGTGGAATGGGAACTTCGTGCCCTGGATGTGCATCCCACAAATCTCCATCAACTGCAAGATGCTATCCTATCAATATGGGCCAACATTTCTAAAGAATGCTTTCAGCACCTTGTTGAATCAATGCCACCTAGAATTAAGGCAGTTCTGAAGGCGAAAGGGGGTCAAACACAGTATTAGTATGGTGTTCCTAATAATCCTTTAGGTGAGTGTATATATATATATATATGTGTGAACCCTGCAAATAGAAAAATAAAATTAGGTTATAAGTTGCTGACTAGTGCTAATGTTTTTATATTTAACGTGTGTGTGTGTGTGTGTGTATATATATATATATATATATATATATATATATATATATATATATATATATATATATATATATATATATATATATATATATTCACACAAACACACACACACATATATATACACTGTATACAGTGGCTCTCAAAAGTATTCACTCCCCTTGGACTTTTCCACATTTCCTTGTGTTACAACAGGAAATCAGTTTTTGTAGTTTTTGCCACTGATCAACACAGAAAATGTCCATAATGTCAAAGTGAAAACTGCAAATTGTTCTAAATGAATTACAAATACAAAACAGAAAATAATTGAATGCATAAGTAATCACCCACTTCAGTCAATATTTGGTAGAGGCGCCTTTGGCAGCAATTACAGCCATGAGTCTATGTGGATAAGTCTCTACCAGCTTTGCACATCTGGAAACAGCAATGTTTGCCCATTGTTTGTAAAATTGCTCAAGCTCCATCAAGTTGGATGGGGACCTTTGGTGAACAGCAATGTTCAAATCTTTCCACATATTCTCAATTGGATTGAGGCCCTGGCTTTGACTGGGCCACTCCAGGACATTCACCTTTTTGTTTTTAAGTCACTCCAGTGTGGCTTTGACTGTATGTTTGGGGTCATTGTCCTGCTGGAAGGTGAATCTTCTCCCAAGTCCCAGGTCTCTTGCAGACTCCAGCAGGTTTTCTTCCAGGGTTTCTCTGTACTTTGCTGCATCCATTTTGCCCTCTATTTGTCCTGATGCAGAGCATCCCCATAGCATGATGCTGCCAGCACCATGCTTCACGGTAGGGATGGTGTTCTCAGGATGATGTGCAGTGTTAGGCTTGCGCTAAACATAGTGCTTGGCGTTGAGGCCAAACATCTCTATTTTGGTCTTATCAGACTCATCTAGCCGAGATTTGATGTGAGTTTGTTTCAACAATGGCTTTAGTTTTGCCACTCTCCCATGAAGGCCACTTTTGTGAAGCACCCAGGCTATTGCTGCAGTCTGCACTCTGTCTCCCAGCTCAGCCGTGGAAGACTGTAACTCTTGGTGGCCTCTGTGACTAGTGCCCTTCTCGCCCAGATACTCAGTTTTTGAGGATGACCTGATCTAGGCAGATTCACAGTCTTGACATTTTATCTCCATTTCTTAATAATGGCCTTTACTGTGTTCCAGGGGATATTCAATGCCTTGGAAACGTTCTTATTTCCTACCCCTGATTGGTGCTTTTAAAGAACCTTATTCCGGATTTGATTTAATGATGTAGTTTCTGTTAGGAATTGTACTAACCAACTGTGGGACTACTAGAATTACATTTTTATATTTTAATCAGAAGAATTCAAATAGTTTAAATAAAACAAATTAACTGTGTAACATGATTGTCACCGAAAGTTACAAAATTCAACAAAACAATCTGTAATTTGTATACAATACATTCACAATTAAACAAAATATACAAATTACATTTAATTTTACTTTATTTTCTCAACTCTGTCTTATCTTACTTTTAATAGGAAATGTAATGTATTTTTTACCCCTCATAAAATAACACAGTACCTAACCAAAATATTAGGAAATGGTATAAGGCAAGGCAAGGGAAAACAAAAACAAGCCATATGTATAGCTTGGTTATGTAACAGACAATCCAGAAAATATAGTAAAGTCTGTAAAAGAAACTCTCTGCACTGGACACGTTCGAAGCAAACATATGCTGACTTCACCAATTGTGCCATCCTATACTAAAGCACCAGTGTCATTGGACTTCTTTTGGTTTAGTTTATTCAATCAATAATCACAGGGTAGCCACAGAGCGCTTTACAGAGTGGTAAACACAACAAATGTACAGCAAAATAAAATAATACATAAATACAATAAAGTAAAATAAATATAGACCTGTAAACAGTTTACATGATCTAAAATAAAAAAGTGAACATTTAAATAAATAAACCATTTAGGCACGGAGGAGAGAAAAACTAAAAACTAATCATTAATTAATAATATTGTGTATTATGTGAATAATGAATGGCAGAGATTGTTTTAGCAGTTTAGTGGATATAGGGTCTAGTGCGCAGGTTGTAGTATTCATTTTAGTAATTAAGGAGACCAATTCCTGGTGATTTACTGCATTCAATGAGTCCAAGGTAGGCAGGGGCTGTGAAGGACTGCAGACATCGGCTATAGTATTTGTGTGTGTTTCCACTTCTGTCTGTTTTCTAATGCCGTTAACTTTGCTATTGAAATGATCCATGAAGTCATTGCAGGTAATATTGGGGGGGATAACCTCTGAAGGCTTTAAATGCTGATTAGTAAGTGTCGATATTGTATTAAAAAGAAAACGCGGGTTATTCTTATGCGTCTCTATTCAATTAGAGTAGTAGGCAGACCTAGCAGAGGACAGGGCTTGCTTGTATCTTTTTATAATGCCATATGGAAGACCATATGGAAGTTTTGTTGCTCTCCATTTACGTTCATATCTACGGCATCCTGTTTAAAGTGAGCGAGTGTGTTCGTTAAACCATGGTGAGTGGTTTGTTGCTTTAATCTGTCGTGTCCTTAATGGAGCTACTGTATCTAAAGCAGTGCTTAGTGTATTGTTGAAATTATTTAATAATTCATCTACAGATCCTGTTTTGATAAAGCTAGCATTTGACAACAGAGTAGTACACTTATGAATAGCAGTAGGATTTAGGCAGCAAGTTTCTATGTTCCTCTCCTGTGTGTCTGATTCTACTCCAGGCAGCTCAAATGTAATTAGGCAGTGGTCAGAAATCATCTGGTTCTGGGGTGATATTATTAAGTTGTGAATCTGTACCCCATGGGTAATAACTAGATCCAGTGTGTGATTGTGATGATGTGTGGGTCCTGACACATGCTGAGTGAAGCCTACAGACTCCAATAGGGACAAGAAACTAACACTGAGGGGGTCGTCTTTAATGTCAATATGTATGTTAAAGTCCCCCAAAATAATGAGTTTACCATGGTGTATGGCTAAGTCAGATAAGAGATCGCTAAATTCGGTCATAATAAAGGAATAGGGGCCTGATGGCCTATAAACAGCTATAAGCTGAAGGTGGATTAAGCCTAAACCTGGTGAATTTCAAAAGATGTGAAGCTGTCAAATGGCTTAGTAGATAGGCGCAGGTCTGTGCGGTAGATGGTGGCTAGGCCCCCCCCACGGCCTGTTGTACGGGCCTTCTGGCATTAAGAGAAGTCAATAGGGGAGGCTTCTACTAATGGAATAGTGTCGTCTGGTCTTAACCAGGTCTCTCCAAGCCAATGAAAAATTACTGTTTTAATAGGATAACTATTCATTTTGTTTGTATAAGATTTAATTTCAGGATTATGTGATTTATTCGATGCCCCCAGGCATGGATCTACGATCGGGGTCAGGTTATGCTGGAAGTTACAGGCAGACTGCAGTGTAGGACTGCGAGGCTGCAGCCCGACCGGTGCTCTGAAGAGTCACGTTTTTATATTCTAATGAAAGAACCATTTGTTTATTGATAATACATATTTCGTAATTATACATATGATATCCATCCAAGACTTGGTCACCTGTTGCTCTTAGTACTTTCTTCAAATGTACTTAACCAAGGAGTACAGTACATTCAAGACGATTATATTAATTTTCTTTTTTAAAAAAAAACTGGTGGTTCAGTTAATTTGCTACAGAAATTCGATACCCTCTCAGTAATGTGTAGATTGCTAAATGGAGAGTCTTTGACAGCATAAACATATTAACTGTGTAGTGGTGCACCTCAACAGCTTAACAAGCTTTCCATTTCCATTTTCAAAATAAGAAGCAGAATGTGCTCACAGGGCTCCCCAATTATTGACATTTGAGGCCAGAGGAGTAAATTGATGCACATTGAATGTCATATTTTTTTCTCCATAAAGGATCTGAACACGAATTACAAATTCTACAAGGATAAGGGCAGCAAAATGAGTATCCCGCTTATCAATTTCACTTTCTAACAATATATGCATTGGTTGCACAAGCAGAGCAAATTGAGCATTATTTAAGAAGCATCTTTCAATCACAAAGGCAACATGTTCCCTATGACCCACTGGGCTTTGGAAAGCTGTTCCTCTGCTCTATATCGGACCTCCGGATCATTTGTTTGTTGCTAATTGATTGGTTTAAGCCGCAGGTGCGTACAATCCCCCAGGAAATTATATACTAGGCTGCAATTTAGTGCGTCTCCTCCACTTGTGTTGCAATCTGACCCAAAGGGCAACACCTTTGAGTTACTAACTTAATCCTGTACCAATGTTTACATATTAGATAACTTTCACCATCTGCTGTCAGAGAAACAATGCACTATGTTTGGCTAAGCTCTATGCTAAGTACAGAACACACTTATTCCTGGGTAGCTGCTGCCAAGCTGGAACAGGCTGGCACACAAAATCAGGCGCCTGCAAAACAGTTTATATGTTATTGCTCAACTGTCATAAATTGTAGAATACATGATCTCGATAAAAGCTCAGACATTTATCACACAGAGCAAGCCAGCTAAGTGATGAAAGGAACCATAACCATTTAATGTGCCTTTTCACAATTGCTGGCGCTCTGTGCCACGATCAGCCGTGTTCAGCCAGCATTAATGACACAGGCCGCTTGTCTAGAACGGCAACATGAATTGAGCACCATCAGAGTAAACAGACAGTCGCAGTGCGGGGGCTTCTGTAGACTTTCACAATTATCCGAATTTACTTTTCTCGCTTTAATTCTGTGCTCTCTATATTATCGCTGGATCCAGGGGACTGGGGACAGTGCTGGCTCAGTACCGGTACACTGTGTGTGTGTGTGTGTGTGTGTGTGTGTGTGGGGGGGGGGTGGCGGGGGGGGCGTGCTGGGCATCCCAGGTGCTGCTGTCTTAGACCGAGGTGGAGCCCGAGTGGTAGTCTGACGTCACCTTCTCTGTGGCACTCGTCACTTCCTTAGTTATTGTCATCATCGCCGCTGCTGGGGAAACTCTCCACTTGAAATGCGTCATTGTCCTCACCATACCTGGAGAAATAAAATAAAACGGTTCAGAATGGTTACTGGAAATCAGGGTGTGTGCCCTGCGCTGAAACCAAACACAAGAAAGGACGAGAGTGAAAAGGAAGAAAGGGAAATAAGGAGAGAGAAACGCTCACCTGCATCACAGCTCTCCAGGGTCGACCCATAGTGAGCGCCCAACAAACCAAATGGCCCATCCCTAGCTCCATAATATCACTATCTATATCATATATGTTTGCTTATATATTGACTTAAATACGGTGTTGCTTATTTATGGTGTATGCAACTGTGTTAAAGGATTTATGTACAAGGTTTCTTCAGTTTAATCCAGTACCCCCCCCCAATACCAAATGGCCCATCCCTAACTGCACAATATCACTCTATACGTTTCCAGTACATTTCTATATAAAATACTACCGGAGTAAGGCTGGAGGACACAAACCGAACGCAACCGCTGGCACATTGTCAGTTGCTCGCATGCGCGAAACTAGTGAACCGAATAGCGCACCGAATAGCGCACCGAGGAAAAATCTGTAGATTTAAATCGTAACAGCTGTAAAACGTAAGATAATATGCACTAGCCACACGGACTAGTTCTAGAGAATCTGTACTGGCCCGCAGCGATCTGCACTAGCTACTGGCAAGCGGGCTCGCGTTAAGATCGACCCCTGTAGTAGAACAGTGTGTCTCTATGGTTACCTATGTAGAGGCCCCAGTATAGACCAGTGTGTCTCTGGTCTATTAGATTGACTGTATTATAGAGTTAGACTTATAATTGTCACATTGTGCCAAATGTTGTGTCAAGCGTAGTGAGAAGTCTGTTAATTATACAGTAGTCAAGCTGGCTTGCATTAGTCAGTCACTAGTCAGTGGGAACTGTTTCTCTTTGGGTCTAGTCCAGTATGGTCCTGCCTATGACTAGTCTATTGTTGAATGGATTGTTGTTTTAATGAGGGCTCAGATTCTAGTCCAGTTGATGTTCTACTCTCAGACTTTTGATTTTAAAATTTACTTTTCACGTTGTGCCTCAGAATGCTCAGGAGTATATGAATCAGATGTGAATTGATAATGAAACAATGATTGGTAAAAATCGATGAAGATCGATGGTTCCATGTTTATGAAATGTTTTGATTCTTGAAGGCAATGTCACTCAATGCGTGTGACTTCTTTATTATAAGTATTACAGTTCAGGCCAAATAGCAGCTGGAATTTGAGTACTCTGTATTTCATGTGTTTTAAGTGGTATTGTTCAAATACAGCACATTTAGAAGCCTGAATGATGCAGCAAATTGACAAAACATTGAGTGACAGTGAGTGCAAATTAAATAAGAAATAACAAAGTTTGTTACAGTTTTAAATAATACAAATTGACAATATTTTCAACAATTTTCTTTTCCTGACAATAATTTAAAATCAGGACTGGATCCAAATTGGCGGGCTAATGCAACTTGAGAGCCACTAGTCCTGTTGGCTAGTGGGAAAAATAGTTAAGATCTACCCCTGTACTACATACATACAGGTAACCATAGAGACACACTGCTCTATACTGGGGCTACTACATAGGTAACCATGGAGGCACACTGTTCTATACTGGGGCTTCTACATAGGTAACCATTAGTAATATTACGTATTAGTCCTTTTATTCCCTGGAAGATAGCACTTCACAGCATTTTATCATGCTTCTTGAGTTACTAATACTTGTATTATTGATTGATTTCCCCCTTGCTCCCTTTCCCGTAACCCTTGACTGTGACCTTTCATCTTGACAGCACTTAGCTTTTACGTTCCTGGATGTATGACCTCACTTACTGTACTTACCTGTGTAAATTGGAAGTTGTAAAATGTATTATAGTTTGAATTGCTTTGTACAATGTAAATTTGTATTTGTAATATTTGATGCCTTGTACTTAACTGTATTCTTGCAATTTGTATAGCACTTATGTTATAAGTCGCCCTGGATAAGGGCATCTGCCAATAAATAATAATAATAATAATAATAATAATAATAATAATAATAATAATAATAATAATAATAATAATAATAGCCATAGAGACACACTGGTCTGTACTGGGACAAGGTAACCATAGAGACACTGGTCTATACTGAACTGATGCTGGTCATGAAATGTACCCCGTGATGAGGTGTGTGTGATGGTAAAGCAGTAGCTCTTTTGGAGTATCAGGGCTCATAGTGTTGCATTTTTGCGGAGTTCTTCAAGACAGGTTTGTATTTCACTATCATGTTTACTTTAAATAGCTCAGAGAAATGTCCTTTATTTAGAGCTTCTCTGAGACCCCTGATTGGAATTCACTGCTTTGTGCAGTACATCAGAATGTCAGTCATAGCTTTAATCTCAATTCCTCTCAAATAAGCCTTCCTGGAATCCCGATTTAACCGATTAAAAATGTTTCTGTGTGGCTTTGTCTGTAACCTTCGGATGGACAGTACCAATTGCTTGCTTCATGTTTTGAACGGCTCTGATTCAAATGCTTCCAATCTTTAAAACCATTTTTAGTGAATGTTTCTTCAGTGTGGGAATCAGAACAAATGCCTGCATATCTACAGATAATTGCATTTCTGGCTATGCTGTATTCCATCCAGCGATAATTCTCATACCACCGCTGTTATGAAAAACTTCAGGATTTAACACAAATTAATGCAAATGCCTGCAATTCTGGCCATGTAAGTGACTCATCTATTCCTTATAAATCCGAGGGACAGTTAAATGTTTCCTTACTGAATTCAACACTGGCCTGTGGATGCAAAGCAGTGCTTATATTGGTTTCTTCCGATGCAGTTGGTGATTTATCAGGTTGTGTAATGTGCTGTTCTGATAGTTCTCTTCTCGTCTTTTGAAATAATTCAAGAAATAATTTTGTTTCACCATTTGTAGGAACTCCGTTCACAACTACATTTGTTCAGTTGTGATGGTGTGATGCACTACGTAAAAAAACATTTACCACAGCCAGTTATAACCTGCTTGTGCATAACTTAGCCAAAATGTAACCATTAGACTTGAAAAGAACCAGCCCACAAGCTTTGGAATAAAGCCTGTGATTTGCCGAAACACATTTATAATGTTTTTTTAACTAGCGGGAGAAATTTTACACTCTCTGATTGGGTGGACCTGAGAGGTAAGTAGGTGGGCCATGGCCCACCCAGGCCCACCCAGGCCCACCCATGGCTACGCTCCTGTTGTGACCCAGGTGCTTATTTGACACCCAGACTTACAGCCCACTGATTAATTTAGGTTAGCATTGTAGCTCCCCCATCTGGGGATACAGTGGAATTGTTGCCTTTATTAAAGAGTCTAAAGACGGCTGTCCGATTCTGAACTTGGACCTGAAGTATTGTGTAGTATAAGTATCGCATGTCTTCAAAGCATGCAGGGAAAATGTACAATGACTCGAGATCGTCACCCTTGAACTCCCTCACTACTTTTGTTCTCTGAAAGTAGCTGATAGAAACTTGCACACAACTAGTTATTCAGAGAAAACATTACCACTTTAAACGATTTCTGAATTGGGCTATAGTGGCTGTTATAATGGGGTTTTAGATTTCCTAACATTGACTGGGAAAGCCCAGTTGAGACTACAGAAGCAGAAGTAGAAATGCTTTAGAGGGCAAACGACTGCTTTCTACCTCAATTAGTCAGGGAACCAACCAGAGAGAGCACATGCTATTAGATATTTTCAAATGACCAATGGTGAACTGCGGTCACAATATAGTTAGCTTTGAGGCATACTTTCACAAAACAAGGACCTACACTCAGTTACTTACTAAAAATGAAGCCACATTTCTTCAAATCATAAATGTAACCGCTACACTGTAAAAATTATTTGTTGACACAACGTGACTTAGTCAAGTCATCTTGTTGCTTGGACTCAGTTTAGCAAACATGAAGTGTTAAGTTCACTCACTGTTGAAATAACATGCAGTAAATTGAGCCAATATACTCTATCAATTAATAAGCATTTAGAATTTTTAGTTAAGTCAACTGAAAAACATATTAATTGAACTTAATTTTTCAAGTTTTCACAACTATAAACCAAGTCTAATTGACAAAATAGTCATTCTTCCTCAACTTTCATTACTTACAGTGAGGGAAAAAAGTATTTGATCCCCTGCTGATTTTGTACGTTTGCCCACTGACAAAGAAATGATCAGTCTATAATTTTAATGGTAGGTGTATTTTAACAGTGACAGACAGAATAATAACAAAAAAATCCAGAAAAACACATTTCAAAAAAGTTATAAATTGATTTGCATGTTAATGAGGGAAATAAGTATTTGATCTCCTATCAATCAGCAAGATTTCTGGCTCCCTTTAAGAGAGTGCTCCTAATCTCAGTTCGTTACCTGTATAAAAGACACCTGTCCACAGAAGCAATCAATCAATCAGATTCCAAACTCTCCACCATGGCCAAGACCAAAGAGCTGTCCAAGGATGTCAGGGACAAGATTGTAGACCTACACAAGGCTGGAATGGGCTACAAGACCATCGCCAAGCAGCTTGGTGAGAAGGTGACAACAGTTGGTGCGATTATTCGCAAATGGAAGAAACACAAAATAACTGTCAGTCTCCCTCGGTCTGGGGCTCCATGCAAGATCTCACCTCGTGGAGTTTCAATGATCATGAGAACGGTGAGGAATCAGCCCAGAACTACACAAGAGGATCTTGTTAATGATCTCAAGGCAGCTGGGACCATAGTTACCAAGAAAATAATTGGTAACACACTACGCCGTGAAGGACTGAAATCTGCAGCACCCGCAAGGTCCCCCTTCTCAAGAAAGCACATGTACAGGCCCGTCTAAAGTTTGCCAATGAACATCTGAATGATTCAGAGGAGAACTGGGTGAAAGTGTTGTGGTCAGATGAGACCAAAATCGAGCTCTTTGGCATCAACTCAACTCGCCGTGTTTGGAGGAGGAGGAATGCTGCCTATGACCCCAAGAACACCATCCCCACCATCAAACATGGAGGTGGAAACATTATGCTTTGGGGGTGTTTTTCTGCTAAGGGGACAGGACAACTGCACCGCATCAAAGGGATGATGGACGGGGCCATGTACCGTCAAATCTTGGGTGAGAACCTCCTTCCCTCACCCAGGGCATTGAAAATGGGTTGTGGATGGGTATTCCAGCACGACAATGACCCAAAACACACAGGAGTGGCTCAAAAAGAAGCACATTAAGGTCCAGGAGTGGCCTAGCCAGTCTCCAGACCTTAATCCCATAGAAAATCTGTGGAGGGAGCTGAAGGTTCGAGTTGCCAAACGTCAGCCTCGAAACCTTAATGACTTAGAGAGGATCTGCAAAGAGGAGTGGGACAATATCCCTCCTGAGATGTGTGCAAACCTGGTGGCCAACTACAAGAAACGTCTGACCTCTGTGATTGCCAACAAGGGTTTTGCCACCAATTACTAAGTCGAAGGGGTCAAATACTTATTTCCCTCATTAACATGCAAATCAATTGATAACTTTTTTGAAATGTGTTTTTCTGGATTTTTTTGTTGTTATTCTGTCTCTCACTGCTAAAATACACCTACCATTAAAACTATAGACTGATCATTTATTTGTCAGTGGGCAAACGTACAAAATCAGCAGGGGATCAAATACTTTTTTCCCCCACTGTACTTATTAATTTCATTATTTGCAATCCACAAAGTCCATCTATAATCATTCAAACGCGGGCTACTTCATCTTTTCTTGCATGTTCAGCAACTTTATCCCATGCTAATTAATACAAAAAATGTCTCAACTCTGGTAAAGTAGTATGTCATCATGACGTGATGGTTTTGGCACATGCGCATTACACAAAACGTTGATAGAACATATGTTTTGTGGTTACCTGAACACATTATTTAAAGTTTTACAATTCTGTTCAAGTTGAGGTTGTTGTAACTCATTGTGTGGTGAGACACTGCAATTTCACAGAACATGATTTTACTTGTCCAATTTCCAAAACGAGCTCTCTTCAATCTCCGTTTCAAATCCATGTTGATTTGCGGGTAATCACTGTATCCACTCAATCTTACTACAGTTGTAAGAAAACACCTGTAATGCTGTACAATGCATGTGTTTTTCAAGCACATGAAAGATTGTAGACAGGTAGAGATCGCCACTTGAGTGCCAGACTGACTCTATTGTAAAGGGGAAGACAGGATAATGTGTTATATTTGATTTATTATGTATTTAAATGACCAGTCAAAATAACCCGATTTTGGCTATTCTAGGTTAATGTGTTTATAACTTATTTATTTTCGTGTTTATGTAGCTAAAACGCTGTAGGCATGTTTAATACATATAGTTAGGAATAGTCACGAATGGGTATGCGGCTCTGCGCTTGTAGTGTTAAATGTGGGTGTCATATCGTGGGCCGCACTTCCATGTGTGACGGGCCGCAGGTCGAGAACCACTGCCCTATTCAGAACAGGTTGGTCAGATAAGACCAGAACCAGTGCAGACCCAAAGAACAGAGGACGAGCGTTAGGCAGACAAACCCCAGGGCCCCAGGGCCACAGGTTAGTGCTTTCCTGGAGGTCTTTAGCTCCCCTGTATAATGGACCATTCCAGAGAGATTCCCCTTTGCAGTCAATATCATCAGCTCAGCAGTTTGCTAATACAGATCCCTGGGGAGGTGGGGGCTAAAATCCAGGACCAGGGTTAGCCACCCCTAGCATAAAGCAAAACATTACATGTGTTTAAATGGTTGAAGTCAATACAATGATTAATGAATTGATGTATTTATTGAGGTGGCTGTGACAGAGCGGCTATAGAGACTATTGCGCTCCCTCACAGCAGCGTCTCTGTTGCTTATATTAAGTTATACTAAGGTATGCTGAGCTGACGATATTGAGGTTTTTACTAAAGAAAAAACAGATAACATGCCACAGGTTAACAACCAGTCCAGTCAAACCCTAAGAGAGATCAGGATAAATGAGGAGGAGGTAGTAAAGGGACTAGCAGAATTAAAAACAAACAAATCACCCGGGCCAGATGGTATATTTCCAACAGTACGTAAAGAAATTATGGAAATGATTGTATTAATTATTTCTAAATAGCACTGGTTTCACTGTTTTTGAATGTTTTGATGGGTTTTTTATTTGTCAAATGCATTGACCGTTATTGTTCTTTTAAATGCATCAGATTGTTTCGATAGTTTTTTTTTGTTTGTTGTTTTTTACATTTCAGTTATTTTGAAAATTTTGTCACCATTGCATAAATTAAATAGTCTAAAATGTGCTTTTTATTATTTTGTCTTGCTTTTCAAAGACAAAATCAATTACAAAACTACAATTAAAAAATATGTATTTAAGACTGAACATTAAACACTGTGCCAACAAAGCACAATAAATAAATTAAATAAAATAGATAAATGTATATCTTGCCATCTTTGAGCCCCCCTTCTTGAATAGCCTACTGTGAAAGCCGGACACAAATAACGGGGAGAGAGAGAGGGAGAGTCTCCAGTTCCGGTTGTGTCCGGGCTTTATTTAGTTCAGGTATGTCAAAAAAGGGGGGAGATACAAAACAAAAACAAAAAAGCAAAAGCAAAAAGTGTCCACAATCGGGGTGCTCCGGGCAGACAGGGGTAATAGACTCAGTCCACCTTCTTGTCGGTTAGCTGCTTCCGTCGGGGAGGTAGAGGGATTAAATAAACAGGGCACATCCCACTTTATAGCGAGACACTCCTTTTCAATGGTGCTATATTTATGCTCCTGGGCGATAATTGTTTGCTTAGATAGAGGACGGGGTGTTCCTGACCCCCAACACTCTGGGACAGGACCACTCCAACTTCTCAGGCGTCGGTCTGTAGAATGAAAGGGAGAGAGAAGTCAAAAGGCATTTAAAAAAAGGGTGTTGGCAGAGGCGGTCCTTAATCGCCTGGAAAGCCACCTGGCACTGCTCCGTCCACTGGACCGTATCTGGAGCACCTTTTCGCGTCAGTTCGGTCAGGGGGTAAGCCAGGGTGGCAAAGTCCGGCAGAAACTGGCGATAATACCCGGAAAACCCCAAAAACCACCGAACTTCCTTTTTGGACTTAGGAGGCGGACAGGAGGCAATAGCGGTCACCTTGTCAACGACTGGCCGTACCTGCCCCCCTCCTAAGAGGTACCCCAGATACTTGGTATCCCTCCTCCCAACTGTTCACTTGCCCGGGTTTTCCGTGAGCAGCGCCCAGCCGATCCAGCAACTCATCCACACGGGGCATCGGATAGGCATCAAACCTAGACACTGCATTGAGCTCCCTATAATCAACGCAGAATCTAGTGCTGCCGTCAGGCTTTGGCACCAAGACTATAGGGCTACACCATTCCGATTGTGACTTTTCAATGACTCCCAGCTCCAACATCTTCTGCACCTCTTCGTTGACAGCCTACTTTTTGTAATAGGGGGTGCGATAGGGTTTGACATGCACGCAGGTGTCCAGTGTCGTGTGGATGTGATGTTCAATGAGAGGTGTGAGCCCGGGTTGGTGAGAAAGGACATGCTGGAAGCGGCACAATAAAGAGCGAACCTGCTGTTTCTGGGCGTTTGTTAAATGGGCGTTGGTTAAATTGAGTTCAGTGCGAACCTCAGAAACAGCGGCTTAAGACTCTTTATTGTGGGGGGAACTAGAAGCACCCAATGCTTCCTCCTCTCGCCACTTCTTCAGCATGTTCAGATGATAGATCTGCTTTTCCCTCTGACGATCCGGGCGACACACCTCATAATCAACATCCCCTAAGTGGCGTGTGACCAAAAAGGGTCCCTGCCACTTAGCCAGCAGTTTAGATGTTGAAGTTGGGAATAACACCAGTACCTTGTCCTTGGGTGAACGATCGTAACCGAGCTCTCTGTTGTACAAGCGCTGTTGTCGCTCCTGGGCCTGTAAGAGATGCGACTGTGCAAGTTTCCCCGGTGCCGATAGCCGATCTCTCAGGTCCAGGATGTGCTGTACCATAGAGGTCTGGGAGGGGGCGGTCGCCTCCCAGTCCTCCTTTATTAAGTCGAGGATGCCCCTCAGCCACCTCCCGTACAGCAGCTCGAAGGGAGAGAAGCTGGTGGACGCCTGGGACACCTCACGTACAGCGAACAGCAGGGGTGGCAATTACTTGTCCCAGTACCGAGCGTCTGTGCTCACAAACTTACAGATCATGTTCTTTAGGGTTTTATTAAAGCGCTCCACTAGGCCGTCTGTCTGGGGATGATAGATTGAGGTCCTGATGGACTTTATCCCCAGCAGCCTACAGAGGTCTCGCATCACGCGTGACATGAATGTAGAGCCCTGATCTGTCAGGATTTCCTTTGGGATCCCCACCCGAGTGAAGACCTTAAACAGCTCCTGGGCGATCCTAGTCGCTGACATTGTCCGTAGACGAATTGCCTCCAGGTACCGAGTGGCATAGTCTACTATGACCAGCACAAATTGATACCCCACGGAGCTTTTCTCCAACGGACCGATCAAATCCATCCCAATGCACTCAAATGGTATCTCCGCAGTACTGCATTGGCATTGGTCTTCTGGCACTCTGGACAGGCAGCACACCATCTTTCTACCTCCTTTTTGATGCCTGGCCAGAAGAATCGGTCCATCATCCGGCTTAAGGTCTTGTCACGACCCAGGTGACCTGCCATAGGTACTTTGTGTGCAGAGAGAAACACAAAGCGCCTGTGCAAACGTGGTACCAGTAATTGTTTTGTGACCGGGTCCCCCCCTCGGTTTTTGGTTACTCTATATAATAAATCTTTGTCAATGTGGAACTGGGGATACGAGCGCGCCCTCTGTGTGTTCACTATGCGACCGTCCACAACTGAGACCTGGTCATATAACTGACCCAGGGCATCATCGCGGGACTGGCGCAGAGCGAAATCGGAAGCCCGGGAGAAGACGGGATCCGGGGTTACGCCGGAGGTGTCAGCCCTCCTAGTGAAGGAAGGAGATAGCTGGCGAGTCCCAGAAGTTGTTCCCTCCCCCGGGTCCGACAGAGTACTGTCAGCTGCTGTGCGACTGGGGTCGGTGGGAAGGCTGTCCTCACCCCGCTCATCACCGGCAGCCACTAAGGGTGATCGGCCCCCAGAGCCACGTCCCACGCGTGCCCCAGCCAAATCATATGAGAGCCTATGATCCTTAATATTAGATAGAAATTCAGACCAATCCCGCCCTAGGACCACCGGGAATGGCAAACGAGGGGCGAGCCCCACGTCCATCTTATAGGTCTCCCCACCAATCATTATATTCACCTGGGCCGTGGGATACCAGTGTATGTCCCCGTGAATACACCTTATAGCTACTTTAGTACCTCGCCTGCCGGTGCCCCGAGGAGCCAGGCCATCCTGGACCAGCGTTGCTACAACGGGAGTCCAGGAGGGCCTTGACTTCACGTCCCCAAATTCTTACCGGTACCATGAAGTCTTTTGCTGAACCGGGGTGAGAGGAGGGGCGAGCAGCACAAACCGTGGAGCAATCAGTTTTCACTAGCGAGCACCTGGCCGGGCGATGTCCAGGCTGCCCGCAACGCCGGCACATCACCGTGGTTTTTCCAGGGGACCGCACACTGCCGGGAGAGAGAGAAAAAGAAGGAGCTAAGGAGACAGATTTGTTTTTGGGACGGGCAAGGCGAGAAGGGGAAGTGGGTCGGGGAGAAACATGTTTAGGTGTGGTGTTTGGCAACATGCTGGTATCCAGGACAGTCGGGTCAGAGGGGGTCTTGGGAACGGAAGGGAGGGTGCCCGCCATCGGGCATCGGAAGGTGGCATCGTCCCGGGCAGTGAGCTTGTTCTCTGCCATCTTGGTGGCCTCCTCCAGGTCTTCGGGTTGGTGGGCTTGCACCCACTCTGCGGGGGGACGTGTGAGACGGCAGATGAACTGCTCCAAGGCCACCAGGTCGGCAACTTCCGTGGCGGAGTGCTCCTCCGGCTTGAGCCAGCGGTGGCAGGCACCGGGAGCCGGGTTCGAACCAGAGGCTTCTGAGCTTTCGGCGCTGGCCGTCCGACGTCAGACCGACCCGGTCCAGGACACTGTTCCTCAGTCTTTTGTAGTCTAGGGCATCCTCGGGACGGAGCACTCGGGGTGGCAGACTGCGCCTCCCCGGTGAACAGGGGAGCCAGGCATACCGCCCACTCCGACTCCGGCCAGCAGCAACACCGGGCGGTGTGCTTGAAGATGGTAAGAAAAGCCTCTGGGTCATCCTCTGGCCCCATCTTCGGAATCCTCAGGTCAGCCCAAGCCGGAGTCGCTGCGGCTACAGCAGTGAGTGCGCAGCCTGTTAGCGAGGGAGCAGACAACACAGCTGCGGCACATGAGCACCTCATCAGCGAACGTCAGCAGCAGCCGTGCCGTTACAGACAGTGGGCTGTCACACCTACATTAGGCCTATAACTGACTGAGGGTGCATAAATTTGTGGTGAACATGTTAAAAAGTGGCAATTATTCAGGTAATGAATCAATCACTATAACAAAAGATAATTGCACACCTGTATAGACTAGATAGGTGTGTATGAGGGAAAAGGATCTGGATAGAAAAAACATGCTCCCACACAGTTTCTACTTATAAGTTTTATAAGGTCTTTGATCAAAACATTGCATTCTATTGAATTATAACACTTGCTAATAGAGGCGTCTTCAAATCTATCAATCACATATGCAATAACATGGCAGCTGAGGGGGATCTGTATAAATACACTGACACATGAGAAGGGGTGTTGTATGGTGACACATTATTGCTCTTCATACCCCTCTTCCTCTTCAGTGCTACTCCCTTTTCTGGGTTTCTGTACGTCATTAAAAGGATTTCATTGGATTGGCAAGATATTCACGGTCACAGACTGTGGTTGGTTAAAAAATACATCAACTCTAGGAATGATGTCAGACAGTAACGTCCTTCCATTGTTCAATACGATGCATGCCAACGAAGACGCGATGCAAACAAAACGCACGCTTCTTTTCAGCAGAATCTCTGCTACGCAGCAAAAAATGCAGGACGCAAATCATTTCAACACAAATTAATACGTTGTAATTGATGCAATTGATGAATACTTATCTAACACAACAACTTTTATTAATAAATATGTATGTAAAATTACATTAGAAGACGTATGGAAATGGCATAATAATAGCAGACCTTTCAACTCTCATGCATGTCGTGTCAGACTCTTGTATTATTGTCCCGACATTATCACAACTTTTTATTGTCACAATTTCAAATTAACTATAAAGGTTGTGACTATTTGTTTTATAAAGGAATATTTTGCAAGCTGTAATTGACCGAACAATATGTTGTTGTTTTTTTATACATTTTCATTCAATTGCCAGTTTAGCAATGTGAGCTGCAACGAAAATGCCTTACATTAGCTTCCTTGTGGCAATGTTTTCCAGTCACAACAGAGAAATACAAAATGTATAAGAACTATCTAGCTAGCTAATTTATACAGTCTACTTGACAAAACGATTGGCTTTTCATCTGCACACCACAGTCAGACTGCTGCTCTGCGTTCGGAAACACACCTATGCATTCGTTACAGTGAATACAGAATAAACAGCAATAGCTGGCTGCTATTTGATCGCGTCATCAAAAACGTCATTGTTCGGTCTTTTCACTTATTCGGCAGAACACGGAAAGAGCTTTTCTTGCTATTTTCGGCTGAATAATTAAGGTTACCGAACATTCGGTGCATCTCTAATCTGTGCGTGAGGGTTAGGCTATCTGTGCATGTGTCTGTCTGTGTTTCTGCACTCTGTGATGTCTTTGCTGTCAGGTGAGAGAGTTCCGTGATGTCACAGAGTGTAGGGAAGGGAACGCAGCAAATATACAATTGTATTATGCATAATCTGAATTGAATTGTAATGTATATTCATGATTTCTTGATTGAAAGAGTTCTGTTTATTCTGGCTAAACTTGTTTGCACATTGAATATTGAATTGTAGTGTCTGTGTCTCTGTGTGTCTGTGTCACTAGAAGTCCAGCACACTATCCATTGTGACACAGAACGACTAAACTGTCCGGTGAAGACACTCATCCATGGCCTTAATCACTAGGCTACCTGATCCAGGAGACGCAAATGACAGGGAGGGGGACTGGTACAGTGAATGGTACAGTGACAGTGGCTAGGAAAAGAAGCAGCATATGAGGTCTTGAGAGTCAGGCAAGGATTTGGGACAAAGTTGGCATTCCAGAAAAGTAAGAAGTGAAGGTGTCAGTGAGGCACTTGACTGCAAGATACCTCTGGTAAAAGCGGCTCATGTTGACTTGAGTCTTCAGCTTGCAAGCAAGTGCAATGGGTATGCTTTCCAGACCGTGCCAGCAGGGTTAGGCAAGATCTTGCAGGCCCATCCCTCCCGACGAGCATGGTGTATACTCTGTCCGATTCCACCGTCTTGATTTCTGTTGCAGCCACTTTCCATGCTTTGCTCACTCGAGAGGCAGCCAGGTTAAGCGGGCAATAATGCACAAGTAGCTCTGTCTTGCGAATCTTGGAACTGTCCATTGGACGTACACGGCGTCAATCGTCAAGAAATGTCGAACAAGGAATGCCCATAACGAAGGTGGGATAGAAAGCCACGTGTGCAAAACACAACGGCTTAGTAGTCCATGGCCTTAAGTACAAGGCCACCTGATCCAGCTGTTCCCGGAGATGCAACTGACACGGAGGGGGACTGGTACAGTGACAGTGGCTAGGAAAAGAAGCAGCGTATGAGGTCTTGATAGTCAAGCAAGGATTTGGGACAAAGTTGGCATTCCAGAAAAGTAAGAAGTGAAGGCGTCAGCGAGGCACTTGACTGCAAGATACCTCTGGCTGTCACGAGGAAGCCCAGCAAGCTCCAAGTTTCATGAAGTGAGCACTGACTCTGGCGGGACTCGAACCCACAACCTTTGAATGACCACTGCCCTTTTCACTAGAAGTCCAACGCGCTATCCATTGCGCCACAAAAGACATTTGTCACGATACTGTTCTGCACGCCTACTGATGACGGGGCATCTCAGCGTGCTTGTACAAGTAGCATTTATAGATGTGTTTTTTTAATCCCTGTCTCGCTGATATTGAGACGAAAGGAAATTAATTGTTCTTCTTTTAGATAATGCGACTCATGTTGACTTGACTGTGAGGGGAAGTATTTGTCTTGAACACGTCACTGGTACTAAGCCTTGGTGGGTAATTTGATACCGAATTGCACCATTATAAAAATCTCTTGTGAGAAATGACAATCGGTCGTCTGCACGCCTCCCCCCCCCCCCAAAAAAAAAGAACAAAAACGGCGGGGAAAATCCGCCGACGCCGAAAGGGGTCGAGAGATCCGCTGCGACGCAGGAGTGCGAGAGGACTCGACGCCACCGAGCACGGGCGCGAGAGGGAGACACCGCCTGCGACGCAAGCACCAGATGCCCGCGAGGCCAAGGGAAACTGGCGCGCTGCGGAGAACCTGACCAAAATATGGAATGCTTCACGAAATTGCGTGTCATCCTTGCGCAGGGGCCATGCTAATCTTCTCTGTATCGTTCCAATTTTATTATACATGTTGCCGTAGCGAACACAAGGGCTGGGGTGGAGAGCACCCGCCTTTGTACCCGGGCGGGAAGGGGGAGCCAGGCGACTCGCGGTTTGGGGCCGGGAAGCCTGTCCCTCTCCCTGCCCGTTGGTGGTGAGGCCGGGGGCCTCCCCTGGAGAGACTCTAGCGCCTCTCTTATGCCAATCGTCCGTGCCACCATGGCAGACAGGGACACCTCACCCCATCCCCATGCCGGGCAGAGGCATGCTGGGGGAATGTGCAAATCCGGAGCGGCAATCAATCAACCGGAATCCCGAGTGTCATTGGAAAACGGAGCAGAAATCCACTACATTCCCCGAGACGCCGAAGTAGTGGGCAGAGATGCTTCCCCCTGCCAGCCGCCAGGCGGAGCGGCCGGGGCTGCGCTGGTGTGGTGTGCTGTGGTGTGGTGTGGTGTGGTGTATCTTGATGTTCCCTTACGGCCCCCTCCCCTGAGCCATTAACGATGACTGCATAACTGGTCTGCAGTGATTAGCTCACAATGTGGGCTGCAGGACGTGCGTGAACTGTAGATTTCTCCTCTGCACCTGTCTTGAACACGTCACTGGTACTAAGCCTTGGTGGGTAATTTGATACCGAATTGCACCATTATAAAAATCTCTTGTGAGAAATGACAATCGGTCGTCTGCACGCCTCCCCCCAAAAAAAAATTGACAGTGTGATCCAGCCCATTGCGCTGTACGGTAGTGAAGTATGGGTTCCACAGAACTACACTAGGTGGGACAAACATCCAATAGAGACCCTGCAAGCTGAATTCTATAAAAACATACTGCAGGTGCACAGGAACACACCAAACCACGCATGCGGGGCAGAATTAGGCCGTTTCCTAACTCTCATTAATATAAAGAAAAGAGCACTGCAATTCTGGATGCACCTGAAGAAAAGTGAGTCAGACTCACTCCAGTACAAGGCCCTCCAAACCCAAGAGCTCAGCCCTGAAAACAGTCCCCTGAGTCAGCTGGCCCTGAAGCTCATGGCACTGACCCCCACTAATACTGCAAAGAGAGACCAGCTTCAGGTCAGCACTGCTTACCTGCCCCCAATTAGAGTCAACCAAATCATAAAGATAACCAAAACCTCCTATCTGGAACATTGGAACAATGAAACCAAATCCCAAAGTAAACTGGATTGCTATCGGGCCCTAAACAGAGAATACACCCTGGCAGAGTATCTCTTCACTATCAGAGATTCAAAGCAGACACGCATCCTGACCAAGTACAGGCTCAGTGACCACAGCCTGGCCATAGAGACGGGCCGACACAGGCAGAGCTGGCTGCCCAGAGAGGAGCGGTGCTCTGGTCACTGCGAGACAGGAGAGGTCCAGACAGAGATGCACTTCCTCCTCCACTGCAATAAATATGCCAAAATAAGGGACACATTCTTTAATAAATTCATAAATATTATAAAATCATTTTCTGAATTGATACATGAAAAAAAAATAGCTATCCTCCTGGGGGAGGGAGACACTGCCCCCCTGGCCGCCCAATATGTAGCCGCCTGCCACAGCCTGAGGGGCTCACTGTGAAAACATACAGGAGCACCAGCTGTAAACTTGTTAACTATAAATAAAATAAATGTACATGTCTATTAAGATTTTATTTATAGATTATTTTTCAATGTATGTATATAATATCAACTGCTTTGGCAACACTACGAAAATGTTTGTCATGCCAATAAAGCACACTTGAATTGAATTGAATTGAGAGAGAGAGAGAGAGAGAGAGAGATTGAGATTGTGTAAACAGAGCACTGCCCGAGCTGTAATACAACATGAAATGAGCCGGTGCAGTGAAGCGATAATTACAATAATGATTATTAAAAGAGTTATATATTATATTAATGATTTAATTGGGGTTATAATGGACAAGTCAAAAAGTTAAAATGATTGGCTCTATACAGGTTTCAAGCCGCACTATTTGGGGACCCAGTGCTGTTCCGATGCCCCCGCTTCAATACTGTGGGCGTTTAACCCGCAGCGCCATATACTCGACTGAGTATCTTTAAATTGTGATTATTATTGGTACCAGAACGATATGCAGTGAATAAAATGAACGCAATGAAACTGAACACCAAAGTCTGATTTCCGCTTGTTTTCCATGCCATTCTCATCTTGTGTGGGTTTCAGTGTTTGTGAGACGATTACACTAAACGCTGAAGTATAATGTCGGCCAATAAGCGCACTGGACACCGCCCACTGGCTGTGATTGACAGAGCGGGTTTGTATGACGTAATTGAAATAAATAGACACAAGTCCCTGCCGATTCCAATGTTAGCGATTCATTGAACATGAAGGACTATTTGCACATTAATGTATTTATTGTATGACATTAGAGATGAGATGTAGTAAACATGTAGTTGTTGCTACAGCGCGTCACAGCTCTCACATAAACACGGCATTGCAGGAGATGAGTGACGGCAGAAACAGCGCACAGTTAATAGCGCCCTTCCGCGCTCATCTTGCGCTGCCGGAGTAGCTCAGCTGGAGAGCAGCAGGGTGACGATCCGGAGGATCCGGATTCGAGGTCTGGTCCGGCAATGTGTGACTTGACATCCAGCCGATGTGTTTTTATTTGCAGGACGATCTCAAGCAGCGACCATGATTGCACTGCGCTGTATAAGTCATGCTCGCACTGTCCTGGGCCTTTGATTTTGTATGCAGGATAATCCATGCCAGAATTAAAAATGAATACACAGAGAAAATCATAAATGAATAAATTAATACATATTGAAATAAATAAATAAATAGACATTTAGACAATAGACATAGGTCAATATGCAGCGGCTCGTTTGGAAAACCGAGCTCAACATCCTTCCCCAACAAATAGGCCACGACTTGCCGCAGCCCTGTAGACGGGGCGTCCATTTTCCACATATATTTACTAGCTAAGAGTTGTATTGTTGTGCAGAAGCTATTTTTGACTTTGTTCTGAATCGCACTGTCTGTTACACGTGGCTCGAAGCCCAATGTATGCGCTACAATATTAACGTTCATATTTCACACTTTCTATTTTTGTCTCTTTTTTAGCCCAAGTTTCAAGGCTTTTCGCCCATGTAGAGGATGTGCAAAAAGAAGCGCACTTTCCCGCTCCAGCGCCGCGCTGTTACTGACACGCACAACTGCTGCTGTAAGAGGGAAAAACGAGGCCATGGTCCTTATAGACAACAAAAGGATGAGCTGAGTCTAGCAGCACTCGGGAGAGAAGAATAACCTTTCAAGGTACGTTTATGCAAAGATGTTGTCAAAATGAAAACGGGTTATTTAGTAGTACATATACTGCACAGCACAATAAACATAAGTATACACATTTCATTGGGAAAACAAAACAGCTATATGAGTGACATGTAATGGCCCCTGATGACGTGCCTCTTTTGTGACGGAGAGAGAATCACAGTGATGGCTGTAGCAGCGGGTATAGATGTTTTTTTATGTAATTGGACCATTTTAAATACAGTACTACATGATCTATTTTTTAAGCCTTACTTGTAGCAAAATGTATAAATGTGTTTAGTTGGTTACAGGAAATATGTATTCTAATTTAGTCTTACCAAAATAAATCTAATGCTCTCGTTAAATGATTTCAAAATGAAGAAAAGCTGATTGGCTGTGTTTTGATTTAATATCATTTAAACTGTGATTATATGGTCACTGTTTTGCTGCACTTCCTGGATGAAGTAGCTATTAGCTGTTGTGATATACCAGTGGTCATTTCTGATGACCATTGTCACAGTTTTCAGATAATGTGTTGGTCTTGCATATGCTTGTGATCATATGTCTTTAATTGTCCTTGTTTTTCTGTGTCTTAGTTAATCACCTGTAAAATGTATGATTTCAAATGTATTGTCTTCAAGGCCTTCATTTCAGAGCACAGACACTAGTGTAGTGGAAGGAGTAGATGAGACTCAGAGGTTAGAGGTGCCCAGTGCAATGGTAACTTGTGTGCAGCTGAATTCTGATCAGCCGATACAACCTCAGGAGTCTATTCCGGATAGAGCAGCTGAAATAATAGGCCGCAATAGGGATGCAGCAGTAGACACTACTGTAGTCTTCGTTGACAGTAGAGAGGGTGGGGAAGGTTTGTGAAATCAATAATTGTACTCAATTTTATGTGTTGAATGAAATAAGCGCAGACCTTTTTGTTTTTTTCTTTTAAGAATGGAAATTAGTTGGAAATTCGGTAGTGGCAGCTGGTTTGTTCAGGGAGGCTGTGTTGAAGCAGCATGAAACTGGTAAACCACTGCATCTGAGACTGGATTTAAGAGACCGCATGGAGAATAAAGAGAGGGACATTTTGTCATTTTATAAAATGTCCAAAGTTGAATGGGCCTGTCCTTTAAAATGCACGCTTGAAGGTATTTGAATTGGAATTTTACATACTCTTTTTGTTTTTAAGATTTTGATTATGGTTTAATTTTTTATATTCTGAGTTTTATTTCCATAGGTGATGCAGCTGTAGGTGAAGCAGTGACAAGGTTCTTTTTCTCTACAATTATATCAAAGCTTCAGTTTGGTTTTCATTTTAACTTTGGTGTGCATATTACTTTCTATAGAAACAGGGTTTTTAAATTGTTATTTAGAAATGTCAATTATATTAATTACATCACAATGTATTTGTAACATTCGTCATATGCTTGTGGAATACCTATACATATTTTATCGGTCATATTCGAACTTTGTATACATCACCAATGTAACAGAATATCGATGCACTGTAGAGTGGAGGCATCCCATTCACAATGGCCTAAGTTTATTAAGCGCACAAGAACATCAATGGTCAGGTTATTCTAAGAGTCCTACAGAAGTGATTGTTTCCCTTATTAGACAGTATGATTTAATATTAATCATACTGTTATTAGACAGTAGATTGTATTAATGAGCTGTGCATGTTTTGAAATCCTCAGTGTTCAATAGTATATATATATATATATATATATATATATATATATATATATATATATATATATATATATATACAAGGTGATTTGATGTGTATTGTTATTTGACTTCCTCCTTCTTCAGGAATCACTGATAAAACATTGTTATTTGAAGGAGACCCTGACCACTTAATTCCCTCCATATCGGAAGTCCTGCAATGATCCATGTGCTGCTTGGAGGTGCACCAGAAACGGCCCTTCTTGATATTTATGATTGTCCAGATATTGATGTCCATGAAACAATAAAATTAGTAAGTATTTCAATGGTTGAAACTTGTGTTTGCTCTGTATTCTAAGTTTCTGTGCCTTTAAAAAATGTTAACAAGCATTAATTTGAATGGAATTATCCCAAATTCGATGTTGTAGGTTGGACGCTGAAATGTACTGAAGTGTACATCACTGATGTGAGGTGGGATGATCATTGTCAAATGTGAATAACTAAGACTGCAAAGTGGAGCTAAACCAGATTAAGTTTTCTGTCTTTAAACAACTAATAAAAGTGTATGTCGTGACATTAAAATAAAGTCAAGCTATTCTATGGATTACATTAGCTGAGTAACTAATGACGTGATGATAAATGATGAACTTATATTGAGTGTGATATATTCAGAAATCTATGTAAGTGCATATGGTTATATTAATTGTCTTACTTTTAATATGAACATTGTTGAAATCTCTGCATTACTGCTTTGTGAAAGAGAGAGAGAGAGAGGTGCTAGGGCACATTTGTAATATAAATTAGGGAACATTCGTAACATGCTTAGGGAACATTCGTAAGATACAGGGAACATTTGTAAAACAAATTAGGGAACCTTTGTGACATACTAAAAGGACATACTGGTAAGATGTTGGGCACTTTTGAAACAACAAAAATGGCATTTGGTTAGTTATAAGGGACATTTATACCAGTCTGTGCAAATATCTATGCATATTCCAATGTTTGCTGCAGGACTTACAGATTGAGTGAGGGGGTCAATATGTTTGATTCAGAACTAACCACTGCTTCTTCAATTTTGTTTTAAACATAATTTAAAAGAAAAGTGGGCTATACATTGGTCTGGATAAAAGGAGTAGTGGTCCCTGAAGCAATTATTTTAGTTTTTTGGTCACAATTCCTAAAACCCATTTTCTGTAAAATATGTTATCAACTTGCATTAATATATTATCCAAAGTACAATCATACTAATCATGAAGATGTTCGTATTATTATATTCTAAGGGTTCTAGTCTATTGTGTATTGTATTTATTATTAGATCCTTCTCTTATGTTTTACAGTTATTATTATTATTCCATAAAATACAGGGATTAAATTAAGTATTTTAACCACAAAGTATTGGCTACAGTTATGTTGCCTACTTCAGTGTTCATATGCATACAGTTTCTAAGGTCCGGACCACTGCACAGTAGTCCCTGGAGTTGTAGTCCAGACCACTGCAAAATTCATGCTGAAGTGATCTGGATCACCACACAATGGCCCAAGGACCACTGCAAACTTGGATTTCAATGTATTTGTGTAATCCATGTTGCAATAGCACCTACCATGTTCCTTTGTGGTGAGCTGGTGTAGCGTAAGGTACACTTATACATTTCAATTAAAGAAATGAATTTATAGTATCACCTTATCATGAATCCTGGAATCTTGTAGAACTCAATTTCCGTAATAATTTGACGCAGACACCAATTCCAAAGATATAAATTGTCACATTTATTAAAAACAAAGACTAAATGTAGCACTACACTAATTATACAAAAGGCAAAAACTAATTAATATTCAACTCTAGATCAACAAATCAAAGACAAATCACTTCCGTGACCAAATAAAAGACCATGGGATTGCATATGATAACACACAAATCGTTAAACAAAAAAAGGTTATAAACACATTGACTACAATACCAGTTAGTAAGACAAAGGTGAGTCTCTCATTAGTATTGTTAGTTGTACATCAAATAACTACGCAGGTTAGTATTTATGTCAGGTAACTTCTCGTTATATATATATATCAGTCTCATTTACGTTTAGGTGCCGAGAAAGATCCTGTCATTACTTGTTACCACAATTTCCCTTAACTGATTATTATTCAATGATTAAGGATAGACAGGGCCACCAATAATCTAATGTCTATTAACGTGTGTCAATTTCAGACTAAACAGTTAAACAGGAATGAGAAGATATTTCTCGGCGTTGACAGATTTTATTTCTAAAATTATCAACAAAACTGTTTAATGCAACACTCATTTATATTTAAGCAAAACTAAATGATATTACACATTCTAGAGTTATGAATCGCAGATTAACATTTCTAATTGATTTCTCAAGTGTCATGAATGATTAATTAATGATAGGCCTCTCTGGCTTCGGGCTCAGATAACAGCACACGGCACGAGGTCCGTGTGGTTTGAAACAAAGGCAGTCCGGTTCGGCTTTGTCCAAGAACTTCCACTCAGTCGATGCACTTGGAAGTTGGGGTTTCGCGAAAGTAGAGTCTTTTCCAAACAGATTTTCCACTGGTTTGAAGGTTCCAAGGTTGTGCACAAAATCTTTGCAAGCAGGGTTTTTCCACCGTAGTTACTTGAAGACAAAGTCTTTGAGGAAAGCAGGGCCCTGTTCATTTCCAAGGGTCAAGTTTCTTAAGACTCAATAGCTATTTAAATGACTTTCGTATTCAGTCGACTTAGTCAATTGTCCAGCTGGATGGCTGGGCACAGGTGGGCAGGCGCGGTTTCTAAAGTTCTTTATTTAATAAAGTTCTTTAAAGAATTCTTCGTACGGCTCAATCTCCTTCTCCCAGTTTAACTCTTCTGTTGCCGGTAAAGACTTAGTTGGTTTCTGGTTCCGGTTCTGGAAACAGAGATACAAGTTGAGCTGTGGCAGCGAGTTACTGGTTCAGGTGAGAGAGAGAGAGAGATGCCGTGCACTACCCTTTATACGCCTGTCAGATCAATAGATGATTGGTTCTTGAGTTTGTGAGATTGGATTTCGGTTTCAGCCCACAGTGTCCTATTGGAGGGGGGCTTGATTGATGACTGATGTCAATCCATGCCATCTTTTGGAAATGCCGGTTGGCACGGGTTCGTAGCTCTGTGTGGGGATTTCGGCTCTCGTCCATTTCAAAGAGCTTTTATTTCCTACAGGCCCCCTTCCCCAGACATCTCACAGCAGGGATTCCAAGCTATTTGGCCCATTCTCGGTGCCATCTTCCCAAGACTGTCACTTTGATGTAAACCAGTTCACATGCTGATGAGTTAAGGAAATCTGATAACTTTGGGGGGAGAGGTCTTCTTTAGATCAGTGCTTCAGCTCAGAGCTAAAATGCTCTTATCATAATACACCCAACATAACGCTACACTGGTTAATTCTGTTCTGGGAAAACCACAATCCTGCAGGTTTAATAAGTCTCTCTACACATCAGTCCCTGAGTACCTTCAACCAATGGTAATTTTGACCAATTATGCCCAAGAATTGAGTATATTAAGTTGTCAAGGATTACCCAGTGAAGACGTGAACTCACGACTAGGTCACACTGTGAGCTCACCAGAGCAGACGTTACACTGAGCTCACTGTGAGCTCACTTAGCGCTTTTCCACCGACATGGTGCCGGTGCTGGAGCCAGAGCTGCTGCTCGGCCTGGGATCCAGCTGATCTTTTTGTGAACCGGCCCTCTTTTTGCACACTTATTTTGCAGGATCAATCAAAAACTGTTAGGATTTTTTAAACTTTTACTGACACACATAGTTAATAGCAATGTGTTATAACTTTACCGAAAATAATAATCCGTATATCTTTAATTGTTTAGACGTTATTAAGATATAATGCATCTTTCACATAGGGAACATTTGTGACATGTTAAGAAAAACAAACAAATGATGTAACTTTGAAAATATTCAATATTACATCATACAATTTGGCAGGCTTCATAAGAATGGTATTTATAACATACTCTGTAAAAATCAATCAAATAGCATTTGTGGTTCACAAGAAAATATATAATCAGACTTTAGCAGCCGGTGTATGAAGACACATGATTATATGGCATTATTTGGCAGCTTCGCAAGACCTAATTTTAAACGTTGTTTGGTAAGTTAGATAATTAGTGGGGACCCTCTATTTGCAGTTCTTCCCCTCCATAATTGCTAAAATAAAGTTTTACTGACATTTTATTGACCCTACCACTGCATAGGGCACATCTGTAACATGAACGCTACTGAATGGGGGAGTACCGGTAGTTCTTCCCGGGTCGGGGGGGTCGGACTTCCTGAATGCGTCTTTTGAAAAACTGACCCGACGCCATGGAGTCAAGATCGCTCCGGTGCAGTTCTGCCCCCTAGAGCAGTGTGTGTTAGCGGTTGGGGAGGTAGCAGGGTGTGAAAATATCAAGTCTGCCTCCCGGATGAGTGGTGCCATTGTTATTTTCTTAAAAACCACTGATCTGGTCAATCAGCTAGTGGCTAATGGCATAGTGTTAGACGACACTTTCACCCCGGTGTTGCCGCTCGCTGCTCCTGCCCGGAAGGTAACGCTGTCTAACGTCCCTCCGTTCATCCGCACCGAGCAGCTGGAGAGAGAGCTGGGGCGGGAACGGGCAGCTGATGTCCGGCATTAAGAGGGTCCCGCTGGGCTGCAAAGCCCCGCAACTGAAACACGTCGTGTCCTTCCGAAGGCAGCTGTATATGATCCTCAATAACATCAATGAGGATCTTAATGTCATTTTTAAATTTAAGATCGACAATACCGACTACGTCGTGTTCGCTACTTCGGAGTCCATGAAGTGTTTCAGGTGTGGGAGCGAGGGGCATGTCGTGAGGAACTGTCCCGAGCAGGACAGGGAGCGGGAGGAGGAGCGGGGCGACGCGGGGAGGAATAGAGACACCGGGCCGCAGCCACAGCGGCAGCGGGCAGACAGAGATCAAGCCCCGGCGGAGGAGACAGTCGCCGATCGGACTGATGGTACCACTGATGCCGTGACAGGGGAAGAGCTGCCCGGAGGCGATGACGCACAGCTGGGGGACGGGGATGAGGCAGCGGGGGATAGTGACGAGGAACAACCTCAGCAGCCAGCAGATGGGCGGACAGACACACAGGGTATAGCCGAGGAGGAGGCAGGGCCAGGCTCGGCGGTACAAGCCGAGGCACCGGGTGGCGCTCCGGCTCCAGGGGAGGTAGTGGAGAGAGTGTGGGGGGCCGTGGAGATGGAAGTGGAAGTGGATAATCCTGAGGTGGAATTTAAAACTCAGAGGAAAAAATGCACTAAGAAGGTGCTGGGAGGGGTAGCTGCGAAAAAGCGGAGCACGGACGGTGTTGGGGTAAATACTGTTTTATTGTTTGTAGTATTTTACATTACATATAAAAACAATTCAGATTTTTAATACTTATGATTAAAAACTTTTTTTTAAAATCAATTCTTAAAATCACTTAAAATTTTTAAAATCTTTGTGATTGAACAAAACCGAAAAAAAAACGTAACTTTAAATAAACGTGCACAAAACAACAAAACAAACGTGATTAAAGCAACATAAAAGTCAAATACATTGAAAATAACTGAAAATGCATTGGAAAAAATAAAAAAACAATTAAAAAGGTAAAAATAAAAAACAAACAAAAAAGGTCCAATGCATTTAAAATTAAATCCAAAACGGACAATGTATTTGACAAAAAAATATAACAAAACTAAACCAAAAAAACCCTAAACAATTTGTGTTTTAAAACCAACTAAATCTTTAAAAACAGTTAAAAATTCATTCTTAAAAATAATTTTAAAAGCAATCATTCATAAAATGGTTAAAAGATCTTGGACTCGGGCTCCAGCAGGGGGAACTGACCGTCCCCGGAGGTGGGTCCCATCATGGGATCCTGAGCTCCCCCAGATCTTGTATATGCCAGTTCTTATAGGCTTCCTCATTGCCCCTCTGATGGACCTCCAGATTGACGTAGTCCCTCACGAGCACCATGCCCCTCCGCGTGATGACAATCGGGTCCAGCTCCTGCTTATTGAATAGACAGATATTCCGTCCCTCCCACAGGGCCTGCTTCACTGCGCAGACGACACGCCACCAGCACCTCAGGGTGGAAGATGTTAATCCCCTGGCAAGACCGTATAAGATCTGCTGGGCGGTCGCCCGCGCAGGAACGGCAAACCTGTGGAGGAACGGAGAAAACAGGAGCCAGACCCTGTAGGCGGAGGGGCACTCTCTAAAGATGTGAGCCTCCGTCTCCTTCCCCAGGCAACCCTTATAGGGGCAGGTGTCATAAGGAGCTATGCCCCTTCTGTGCATGAACACTCGGGTGGGGAGACACCGACTCACAGCCATCCAGGAGACATCTTTCTGCGTGTTCGTGAGGCAAACGTGCGTAGCGTTAGCCCAGATAAACCGGCAGGTTTCGGGAGGGAAATCTTCTATCCGGCTGGTCTCCTGGGTAGATCTCATCTGACTACAGATGGTCTTATAATCCCAGGAGGCCAGCACGACTTTATGGAGGCCTACTTCGAGCGCAAAGGCTCGGAGCGCCCTGTAGAACGGCGGGGGATCCCACGAGTGCGGCCTGGTGTTATCCATGGCGCAGAGGCCGAATGATCTCAGGCTGCTGGCAAAATAAAAGCGGAGAGAGTGTTGGGGGCCGTGGAGATGGAAGTGGAAGTGGATAATCCTGAGGTGGAATTTAAAACTCAGAGGAAAAAATGCACTAAGAAGGTGCTGGGAGGGGTAGCTGCGAAAAAGCGGAGCACGGACGGTGTTGGGGTAAATAGTGGCAGTAAAAGAACTGGTGGGCACAGTAGTAAAGCTGGGGTAGGTTAGGTAAGGCTCTTTTTGTGTGGTTTTTTGCATTTTAAAAACTGTCCCAACTTTTTGGGAATTGGGGTTGTATAATATGTACCTATAAAATATCAGAAGGCTTTCCCTACCATTCTTGTGTCGAAACCGATTCAATGAAAACAAAGGTCAACCGAACAGTATTTCGTGAAAACAGTGATCAACTAGAAACATTTGATTTCCTCACTGCTAATGAGATGCTGTAGATTGAGTTAGTTATATTGCATTCAGGAGCTCTAATCGTATTGATGAATTCATGCAGCATTTGTAATTGAATTTCAAAAAGAAATCCTTGCTGTCTGGCCTGTGTGTATGAGATGTACTCTGTCAATCTTTGGCTAACAACTGAAACATTGGTAGAACAGAAATGGCAACATAAAAAAGAAAAGTACATTTTAAAAGAGCACATTAAATAGGATGAATATATATTTTTTTACAATCACTTTGTCACTAATTTCAGAACCTTGATGTCATTTTTCAAAACTCTAGACACAAAACTCAAAACGGTCATCACTTGTAACACAGGCTGTCCAATGTTCAAAACATTGCATTGTGCATTCATATCTTTAAAGAAACCTTGCACTTGCAGACTTGTTGGTTTAAATAACTCATTTATCATGAAATAGCATAGTAACATTTATTTAGATCACCCACACAAAAGATACCGATAGTTTCACTGTGTAGTTGTTCATACAATCATTAAATATTGTAGTACAAAATATGTGATACATGTTTCATTATGGTACTACACGTAAATACATCACTGTAAAAGGACTAGTAGAGAGAATACTACAGACACAGTGGAATCATTGAACAAAATCTGAAATGTAATGATGCAATACAATCAAATCACACCATAGGTTTATTTGAATCAAAGCAAAAATAATTCGCTACAAAAAGTAAAATGTCAACTGCAGTGTTCCTCACCTGGCTTAGTGTAAAAAGCAAAACAAAGGATTGATTACTGTACTTCTAAATTTCCATCAGCCCTGTCTTCAGGTTCAGGTTCTCACAACCATTTTTCTGAAGAGGCATCTTGAAACTGAACATACCTGAACATACTCAGTCATCAGCTGCTTCACTCTGTCTGCATTTCTTTCAAAAGGCACACTATACTCTGTGCTACACATTGGTATGCAGTATACAGTCATTTGACAATTGAGAGTAGCCTAATGTTTAGTGCATGCTGAAGACTTGACGCTTCTCAGTACGGAAAGTTCTGATGATTGAGGCCACAGTTGATCCTGAGTTGATTCTGAGGTTTGATTGAATCATTGTAGCTGCCTCAGTCATTGTCATGCCATGATTTACAACATGCTCTACAACTATTGCTCGGATTTCACTGGACACTATTTGCTGTTGCTGCCGCTGTCTGTCCTCTGCCCCTCACATTCACACATGGAATCCTAGGTGCTCAATACGTCATACTGTCTCTTTCATCTCATGTGTAAACTATGGATAAATACATGACTAAACGTGTTTAGTTGCTTTTCCCAGAATGATATGCAAATAACAGGGACTATGATTGGCTCCCTGACATTACCCACACTGCGACTGATGCTACCCATTTCACTACCCAACAAAGACCCATAATATGCGTGTGTCTGTCTGTCTGTCTGTCTGTCAAAGTATGTGTGTGTGTGTCTGTGTGTGTCTGTGTGTCTGTCTGTCTGTCTGTGTGTGAAAGTGTGTGTGTGTATGTTTGTCTGTGAAAGTGAGTCTGTGTCTGTGTGTGTCTATCTGTCTGTGAAAGTGTGTGTGTGTGTGTGTCTGTCTGTCTGTCTGTCTGTGAAAGTGTGTGTGTGTGTTTGTGTGTGTGAAAGTGTATGTATGTATGCATGTCCAATTGCTCTGACAATACAAATGCACTGAATTGAGAGAGAGAGAGAGAGAGAGAGAGAGAGGGGTGCTAGGGCATATTTGTAACATAAATTAGGGAACATTCGTAACATGCTAAGGGAACATTCGTAAAACATACAGGGAACATTTGTAAAACGAATTAGGGAACCTTTGTGACATACTAAAAGGACATACTGTTCCTTTGAACCGGAACTTCTCTCTCCTTCCCAGTACCTCCTGAGTTACCCTTTGACCCTCCCTTGTCAGCCATTTTGGATGTCAGCCATCTTGGGTGATATTGGCCATCTTGGATGATAGTGGCCATTTGTAAGGTCATAGGTCATCTGGTAAGATGGTAGCCATTTTAGGGTGACATCCATCATGGTGAGGGTCCAAGGGCACCTCACCCTGCTGGTGTGGAGGTGTAATGTTTAATAGCATAAACTGTGTTTTTTAAGGTTATAATGTTTTATGATACTGTTTAAGTAAATAAAACAATAAAAACAAGACTCAGTAAAATATGTGTCAATGTCAGTCTTTTATTGTGACCAATCTAAACATGACAACATGGTATCAGGTCAGAAGTAGACAATGATCTCCCATGCCCAACTCCTACAGCAGACAGGAAGAAACAGCTGAACTGCACTGCACAAGCAACGCCCTCAACCTGTTTAGAGCAGCGACACAGATCATTGCTATTTTGTCTAGCACAGTGTAGAAATTGGACTTGGTCATTATAGGGATAGTGTTTCCAAAAGAACTCTGGAGAACTCTTTGAACAGCTGTAAAAGCAGGTACACCAGGCCGTGAATCTTTATATAGCATTCTCTTGAGCATACTGGGAAAGGCATCCACTGTTTTCACAATATCCTCAACTAGCGATGTCACATTAGGATTACCAGTATCATACAAATCACCAAACTTGTGAGCGATTAGAGTGAGGATGACATCTTCAAGCAGAGATTCCTCAAACATACATATACGTAAACCCACGGCAGCAGAAGTTTTCTTTCGCTTAAAAAAAAATATATAATGTCTTATTGCACAAAAAATATACAGCATACACAAACAGTATTTTATTCATGTTTGTAAAACATCTTATAAGGTTTGATATTTATAACCTTCTCAACTAATTGTATCACTTGCTCATCTACACTTTCCAACAAGTCACTAAACCATCTTGAAGGTAGAGTGCATGTTTCTAAGCTATGCAAAAAAGATTTCAATTCTTTCTTGTTCGGGGTCTTAAAGAACTGACAGAGGAATCAATATCACTGGTGTCAGGTACTCCATTATTCTAATGAAGAGAAAAGAAAATAACACTTAAAACTGTAATGAGTGTTGGTAAGTAAAGAAGTACACGACTATACACAGTTGTAGGACCTCTATATTTACCTATCTTTCCGCTGATGGTCCAACTCCGCCATCAGTCTCTGATGTTTTATCCTCACTGCCATGTTCATGGTCCTTGTCATCATCTTCAGACTCATCACCGGTGTTGACACCTTTGTCTTCATCAGACATTGGGAGAGCATCCCTGGGGCTCGGAGGAGGAGCGCTGACACCACTCTTTTGATAAACATACAAAGAACATACATCTTCATCAGCAGCGTGGTCGCTAGGGGGTGTCTTCTTAGCTGGTGTAGCCATAGTGCGCTATGGGGGTTTCCACCGAACGGGTGACATGTTTTCTGTGTTTACCAGCGTGCTCTTTATACTGTAAATGGTGGGCGGGGTGTGGGCGGGGTTGGGGGGCGTGTACTGGGGACACATGGGTAAATGGGGGGCAGTGGCTCTACAGAGGAGGAGGAGTGTGGGCGGAGTTGGGTGCGTGTATGGGTGCCACGTGGGTACAGTCAGCATTTGTACCCATTAGGCTCGTGTCCATAACAAATATGTGATAACAATTTATCTCTCAAAATGGTCACCTCACCCAGTGTGTACACGTTGTTTTGAACGTGAGACCATGACCATAGCACGCATAGATACAGATGTCTGTGGGAGATAAACTTTATCGGAGTGAAATAGACACCCCAACATACCGCCCCAACTGAATTCTGTAATGAGAACAACATTTTTGGCAGTTTCCTTTTTTTGATTCTTAGAATAAATATGAAATACCATTTTGCTCCCCCATAAATAAGCCACTCCAAGCAGTTAATTTTACACATCCGATATAATATATGAAGGGACACACTCTTCATAATGGCATCTGACTGAGGTACATTTGATGAGGAAGAGCTAGTAAATGCGTTATCATGTATTGATGTAAGAATGTTTTTTTATAGTAATAGAGTTGGGTTTAAAAGTGTTAGTATATCATGCATAGTTCATGGTTTGTATAATTTAAGGTGAGAGAGAACCGAGATACTACAGCACAGAATAACAGACCCGAGACTGTGGGCCGAGCACCCCGCGGGGCACCACGGAGAGTGGAACTCACAACCCCCAACGCCTACGTCCCGAACAGCACCTTCCAAACCGCAGGAGACACGTGTTCTGAAGGTGGGCCAAAGCAATGTGTTTAATGGCCAGTTTTATTCAGATTTCATGGTATGCCATAGAACAAGTTGTTACATATTATGAATTAATTACATCTTCTAAAACATAATAATGTGTAAATTTACGGGACCAATGTTTGTTTTTTGATTTGACAGTTGTTTAACCCACATAACTACGCACTCCCCCACCCACCCCAAGTCACAGAGCAAACTTTGAATGGAGGTGTGTAACATTCACCGTTTTTACCAATGTTATTATTATTATTATTATTATTATTATTATTATTATATTTTGTATTTGTTCGAATTGTAGTGAATAGTCACTGTATAAAGTGTAATTGACATGTTTGTTTTATTATAGCTAAAAATGCTGCACACCCTGCATTGCCCTGCTTGAGAGGCGTGTCAAGTGGTAAACAGCTGAAGAGATCCGATCGTGCTGATAAAGGGAGGTCCGTTCTACAGCGGGGGAGACAGCCACCAGTCACACAAAGGGAACACAGCGCCCAGAAAAGCCCTGAGTAAGACAAACCGGGTGGCACACGACACCACCGATGTGGGGGTGCAATGTGTGAAAGTGGACCGACCGAGCTCCGCTACTGTAAAAAGAGGTAAACGGGGTAAAAACACAGTTAAAGCCACCACTAGTGGGGATACAGAGATTAAATGTGATCTATCACCCTGTGTTGACATACAGACCCCTGGTGATTCTAGGGCCCTGGTGTTTAGCAAGATATGCAGTCAGCTTGTGGAGGCGTTAAACACCGCTCAGTGCAAAATACATGTTTTGACAAATTTGTTAAAACAAATAGGGTATTGCCCCGTTTCTGATGAGAGTTTGATGAATCTGTAATTCACACTGTGAATCAATCAGTCTCTCTGCAAGATCTAGAAGGGTTGTTACAAAAAACAACCAATTCTGAAAACAACAATTGACAAACAATGAAAAAGGAGAAGCACAAAAACTGTCAGTCTGCTTGTGTAATTAGGGGGGGTAATGAGAAATAAAATTAATGCTGCGAAAAGAATGCTGCGTAGGCTTAAATTTAGAACAAATGTGTCACAATTAGCACGGTCACAGACACTGTTGCACACTCTCCAGATGGGAGGCCATCCAGTAAACTTGGAAATTCAGGAATATATAGATCAGGATGTATCTAACGAACTAGCATCGGTAGCTAATAACAATGATAATCAAATGGGGGGTGGTGATGCTGCAATGTTAGAGATGAATAATGAAAATGATGAACAAATGGCTGAGGGTGGCGTTGGCGGGGACCCTCCTCGGGTATTTTTGGAGATTATTCGTCGCTATGACCGAGAATTTAATAGGTTTCGGGGTATGGAGTTTTATGAAGAATTCAGGTTTGTGAACCTGGATCTGGTAGAATCTTATACGGATGCTGTCCGTATTGTGCATGGAGCTGTGCAAGGATTGCTAAATGAAATATCACACAATGTGGGTCCTAATGATTTTGTACAGCTTAGACTGAGCTCGGGGTCATTAAATAATCCTTTCTATTCGAGGAGGTGAAATTTGGAGGAGCTGGACGCTGCAGATTTCTTAGAGAGCATAGCTAATTTACTACAAAGTCACACCGAAATTCTAACACATGGGAGTTTGCGAATAACGGTCACTGTGATTAGAAATATGCAAGGTGGTGGTGGTGCGCGGAGGCGCATAAAAGGTATTTTATTTAGTGAAATAATAGACAAAAACCAAGGTAACAATTTATGTTTTGCTGCCAGTGTGTACCGTCTGTGGAAGGGTAAAGAATGCACAGATTCCGAAATGTTAGATGGTGCCAAACGAATGCATAGTCAACTAGGGCTGTCAATTCAGAAAAAAAAATGTTTTTCAGATATTCAGGCATTTGAAAGACTATTGGGGGTCATTATCAAAGTATTGTACAATGAAAACGGGTGGGAATATTTTACTACAGGGCCTACACCTATAAATTCTAAAGTCCTGTTTGTGTTACTTCACGAGCAGCATTACTATGGGATTTTAAACATCAGAACATTTATAGGTGCTAGCTATTTCTGTGATTATTGCCATGCGGTATATGGGCATAAAAATAGTCACAGCTGCCGGAGCCGGTGCAGAGCGTGCTTAGACCCCCACTGTTTTGAGGTTAAAGAGACCATCACCAGATGCAGTGTATGTAAAATATTCTGCAGGGGCAGTACGTGCCTCAGGAGACACAAGGCTAAAGCAGCGACCAAAGAGATCACTTGTGTTCAACACTTTTACTGTACAGAGTGCTGGACTTTTCTCCCAATAACACATACTTGTGAAGAAAAGCTGTGTCCGCGCTGTAAAACTGTTATCCAGACACCGGACATTCATTTATGCTATATGAATGTAATAAACATCCCCAAACAATCAAAAAAATACATTTTCTTTGATTTTGAATGCATGCAAGAAACAGGGACACACATCCCAAATTATGTTTATGCCTCACACATAAACAACGAACGCACATGGGAGTTTTATGGGGATTCTTGCTTATCTGACTTTGTGAAATGTTTCATCGACATGCGTTTTAAAAACTACACTTTTATTTCACACAATGGTAAAGGCTATGATAACTACTTGGTCGTTAGAGAGCTCATACATGAAAAGATAGATATAAACTTAATCACACAAGGTGGTAAAATTATGTGTATGACAGTGACCGCTCTGAACATTAGGTTAATTGATTCATTACATTTCCTGCCTATGAAACTGAGCAATATGCCAAAAGCAATGGGATTTGAGGGTGCGAAAGGACATTTCCCACACTTTTTTAATACTGTTACAAACCAAAATTATGTAGGCCCCTTACCTGCTGAACAATTTTACGGGGTAGACTACATGATGGGTGCTGATAAAGCAGAGTTTCAGGAATGGTATGACGGGCACAAACACTCTGAATTTAATTTCCAAGATGAATTGAAACGCTACTGTAGACAGGATGTGGCCATACTGAGACAAGCTTGCACGATATTTAGGGATGAGATCTTAAGTATGACTGAACAGATACGTCCGATGTGTCCAGCAGACCCCGATTCAGACCTGATTAAAGTCAACCTTGACCCGTTTCAGTACATCACCATAGCTTCAGTGTGTATGACGATGTACCGGTACATGTTTCTCAGACCGCAGACCATAGCATTAGTCCCGCACAAGAATTATCACCGCCAAAAAAAGCGCTTCTCGACCCCCGCTATTCAGTGGCTCATGTATTCAGAGCACAAGGACAACATCAGTATACAACACGCACTAAAGCCGGCTGGTGACTGTAAATATGGCCCGTACTATCTAGACGGTTTCGCAGTAATAAATGGAGTGAACACGGCAGTTGAGTACCACAGTTGTTTTTTTCATGGCTGTGATAGATGTTATAGTGAAAATGACTTTAACAGCATCACACACACAACATTTGGTTGGTTATATCAAAAGACAATGTGTAAAACCGAATTCTTAAAATTACACGGGTTTGATGTCAAAGTGATATGGGAACACGATTGGTTGGCAATGCAGAATGAAAATCTGGATGTTAGCGCTTTTATTTCTGAAGTCCGGTTACCGGCACCTTTAGACCCCAGAGAGAGGTGGTAGGACTAATGCCGTAACCCTGTATTATCAACCAAAGCCTGGTGAGGAGGTCCGATACTATGATTTTACCAGTCTCTACCCTTTCGTGAATAAAACCAAATTGTACCCTGTTGGTCACCCAGATATAATATGCGAGAGCTTTGAAGATTTACAAAATTACTTTGGGCTCGCAAAAGTCAAAGTTTACCATCCTAGAAGGTTGTTTTTCCCGGTGTTACCGACCCGAGTTGGTAAAAAACGGTTCTTTACACTCTGTGGGACGTGTGCGGACACCCAGCAGGGCTCCCCCTGCACACACAGCGAGGAGGAGAGAGCGCTTACCGGTGTCTGGTGCGCGCCCGAGCTGCTGGCTGCTGTACATAAGGGCTACAGAATAGCAGAAATATACGACATCTGGCACTTTAAGCACTCGGCCAACACGTTATTTAGTGACTATATTAAAACGCATTTAAAAGGCAAACAAGAGGCCTCAGGCTATCCAGAGTGGTGCAAAAATGACACAGAACGTGAACGCTACATCAGAGAGTATTATGACAGAAAGGGGGTACACTTACATTATTTCAACATCACTAAGAATCCGGCCAAAAAACAGATTTCAAAACTGCTTTTGAATTCTTTATGGGGAAAATTTGGACAACGAACTGATTTACAAAACACCAGTATTGTGCGAGACCCCAACGAATTATTTCAATACGTGATTTCCCCATACCCCGAGGTCTCGTCTTGTGATTTTATTGACGATGACTGCGCCTGTGTCACCTGGAAACAGGCAATAGAGCACTACACACAGCTTTCAAATGTAAATATTTTTATCGCCAATTTCACCACCGCTTATGTTAGGTTAGAACTGTACTCTCTTCTGGATGCATTACAAGATCGCTGTTTGTATTATGACACTGATTCAATCATTTATGTAAGCAGGCCAGGACAGTGGAATCCCGAGTTAGGAGATTATCTGGGTCAATTGACAAATGAGCTGCCTCCAGACCAGCACATTACAGAGTTTGTTGCTACAGGACCTAAATCCTATGGATATAAGCTCTCAGGAGGGAAAGCCTGTATCAAGGTAAAGGGTATCACATTAAACGCGGCTAATAGTGAGAAAATTAATTTCGATAGCCTAAAAGATTTGATACTCGACTATACGGATAAGGAGGCTGGTGCAAATGGTGAAATAAAAGACATTACACTGCGGCAACCGGGGATAGTACGTATTAAGCGAGACTGGCAAATAGAAATGAGAACACTGCAAAAGAAACTGAAAGTTGTGTATGATAAACGTGTCCTGGGACCAGACCTTACATCCTTGCCCTACGGGTATTGAACAATGGATTTTAGACTGCAGCACCCGTTTTCATGTATTCTGTCATGGCCCTCAAACTGTGGCAAGAGTTTTTTATAAGACAGTTATTAGACAATGCTAGCCATATATTATTAGTTAGTTGCATGCAGCCACTATATAAAGAACTGAAGTTAAAATACTCTTTTATTAAATTTATAGAGGGGTTGCCTGAAACATTTAATGACGATGAATTACTGCCCTGTGATAAAGTAAACATGTTGATCATTGATGATCTTATCGAAAGGGCATGTGAAAGCGATGAGCTTGAAAAAGTCTTCACTAAATACGTGCACCACAGAAACCTCAGTATTTTATATATTGTACAAAATGTGTTTTGTCAGGGACGTAAAAGTAGAACTATTACTTTAAACACCAAATATATGGTTCATTTAAAAAAACCGAGAGATAAATTACAGATCACCACATTAGCGCGACGGATTTATCCAGGCAAATCTCAATGTTTTTTGGAAGCTTTTGAAGATGCCACCAAGAAGTCTTTCAGATACTTATTTGTCGATCTCATGTCAAAGACCCCTGATGAATACCGTTTAAGGACGGGTCTTTTTCCCCCTGACACCCCGGTGGTTTATGTGTATAAAAAACAAAGAAAGTAAAAGACTCTGGTTTTCCAGCTTTGAGCGCATTTGCGGTCTGTGACTCTGGCTGTCAGTCTGTCACCGCGCATGAAGAGAAACCTGGTTGTCCTGCAGCTGCTGCTTAAAGTCACCCTGCAACACAGGAAGGCCATTCTGTGCGCCGCGGGGAGCGACCTGGTGCCGCCGCGTCAGAAATCGCGCTAAATACACTGAAAGGAAACATCCGCTTGAGCGCTAAACAATTTCGGAAACTCAAGAAAAGTGGGGACATTATAAAAACTCTTAGTAAAAAGACCATGTCTGAGAAAGAGAAATCTATTGAACCAGTCTGGGGGGTTTATCGGTAATTTGCTAAGTATCGCCCTCCCCCTCATCACCAGCTTACTGGCCAAGTAAAAAAAAAAATGCAGTTCACAGAAAAAATGTATTTAGTTCTGCAGAAACAGATGGACAGAATTAAAGAGGACTTTCCAGTTGAGCACGACATCCGAAAAATAGCCACGTATAAATTGGATGGGGAAATGAAAGATATTCTGCAAAGCTCTCATTTGGGAGAATATGAAAAAGCTTAACGCTATGCACAAGTGTTGCAGAGGTACTTGACCCTGATGCATCAGGCGGAATCAGAAAAGGCCATGTTAACTTTGCAGATGCCTGATACGGACACCCCAGGTGAAATAACACCTACAGAGCCTGTTTTTGATGATATTTTAGAGGCTATACCACAGAAGCAAAAGAAAAATGCTGAAATATTACTTAAGAGAATGGTATCCAACAATGCTGTAACTTCATGGAACGAGAATGGGGAATTTGTGTACAAGGGAGCTCCTATCCGCGGGTCTCATGTGATAGATCTGGTCAGGGCTGTCACACAGCAGCATACACTGGCCTCAGGCAGGACACCGAAAGGTTGGGGGAGTTTTATGACAGCTATGGCCAAGATTAATATCCCCGGTTCTGTTTTGTCCAACGGAGTTAACCGGGAGTTATTGGAGAAACTAAAAATGGCCCCTACTAGGGATAGTACAGTGTCTATACAGAGAGACCCTATTTCTCCTGATCCAGAGTTTATCTCACTGGAGGGGGCTGTTGCCCCACCCGAAACTCCACAGAGAGACCACCCTGTAAAAAGACGCAGACTATTTAGGAAAGTACCATGGTTATCTCTGTAAAAAATAATACGTTTTTTAATTCTTATTTTGGTGGGGTGTTTGCTTATATATAGGTTATAGAAATACATAAGTTGTTGTTATCCATAAAATGTTTAATTCTTGTGTGATTCTGATAATAAAAAAAATGTTTTTTTATTATTATTATTATTATTATTATTATTATTATTATTATTATTATTATTATTATTATTATTATTATTATTATTATTGTTGTTGTTGTGTTTGTATACCAAATAACAATTGTCAGTGGTGTTTAATTGTTGTTTTTTATATTTTTAACAGAGATGAATTAAAAAGTAAGGTATGATAAACAATGGTGTTTGTATGTGTGAATTTATTAACTAGGTAAAACCATACTTATTGTGCATATAATATTTTATTATCTGGTTAACAGGCATTACATATATGAGAATTACAAATTTAATTAACAGGCACTAATCTATCGTTATTCATACATGGCTCTAACATTGCTAATTTATGTTCATGACTGGTTTAGCAATTATGACAGATCCTAAAATCATGCATTCGGTTACACATCTGACAATTCTCATTTACATGAAGCTTAAACAAATACATAGGTCTCGTTCTCCTGTTATAACTTTTAACAAACTGCATTACCATGTTGTCATTACTAATTAAATCTTCAGAATACAAATCCAATATCTGATTATAAGCTAAACCTTTACAACGCTGTTGTAAAAATACACACAATGGTTTCCACATGTTGTGGACAAAGCATCTTGCAACTGGTTACTGTTATACATGGTTAACAAGGCATTTGTGTTTAAAAAACGCATGATTGATTTAGGGAAAAAGGGAGCATTGGGAGGGAATCCATAAGAATCAAAGAATTCAGCCTTCCCATCTCCTCCTAGATAGATAGCAAGCCAGTGCTCCCCGGGTTGGTCGTGGGGGTGGGTGTTAATGATGAGACAGACTGGCCTCCTATTCGGGACTCGTGATCGTTTGGGGAGCTTATCAGATGGAAACACACCCAGAAAATAGTCTCTTGGGTAAATGTCCTTAGTCATGATGGCAAAAAGTCGTTTGGTATCCATGGCCAGTTTAGTGAAAGGCACAAAGCAATAATTTTTTTCCTTTTCAGCTGTAGTCATAAAGCACTTGGCGACTCATGTTAATTTCAACAATGTTGTCAAAAACAGCATACACTATCATGTTCACGGTGGTTGGTAATGGCTGGGCAAAACGAATTTCTGCTCTCAGGTTCCCTGTTTTTATGAGTGAATAGTGCCCGGTGCATTTTTGATCCGGGCTCAGGTTGAATGCAAACAGTGTGTAACCTCTGGCAAACTCCTTACGGTCCACTACCAGAGGCTTGTCTTTGAGGAGCATTCCCGCTGTTTCCACCAGGTTAAAGTACTCCCAGACACAGTTATCATTTGCGAAATCCGGTTGTAGCAGTTTAGTAGGGATCTGCTCCCCATCAGCATACAGGGCCAGGAAATTAATATCACAATGTTTAAAGTTGAAGGGGTTTTGTGTAATGTCACCGCTGAATGCTGCGTTATCCACGAAGACAATTACTATTATTTTAGGCAATTGGCCCAGAAGCAAATGTTCTTGGTTGCAGACCCGGCTTCCTCTGGCCAGACTGAACACTTTCATCTGAACCCGATCTACAGGGTATTTTACATTAGCCACCTGCAGCGCATCGGCTGAGAGCTGCTGAGAGAACCGAGAGTTTAAATCTCCAGGGGTGCTCATGAGACAGAACGCTTCTCTGTTACGGGTGAGTTTAATTTTTATATCAACGCCGTTCAGCATTAATTTGTCTTGAAAAAACATGTCTGCATGAATACAACCCAACAATTCTAGTTTTCGGCTTCCTGCTGTATAGGCAGCTCTATTTTTGAACCCCAGGTTTGCCCCGTTCAGCGCGGTTACTTCATGCTGGCCGGCTGTGTCCTTGACAAAAAGGCCTGCAGAGTATTGTGTGTCCAGAGTGCATTCACTGTAGTTGAGAATGGATTCTATTATAGCCCTGTACGGATAACAGTTGTTGCTCTGGCTAATAAGTCTGTCCCCGATTGTGATGTCGACCTGGCTGAAAAGGGAGGCCACGGGGTAATTGACCAGGCCCACCCGATCATCCAGGGCCAGATCGGTGCCATCGTGCCTAGTTATTTTACAAGTCAGATAGATCACTGTGTTGTTCAGGTCTAGATAGTCTTCACCGTTTCCTGTGATGTAGAATTCCAGGGGGGCGTTGTCAGAGAGCGCTGTGAGGGGGGGCACCTCCACATAGAAGCTCTTTTCGATGCTAGTCTGTGTGGGGGCCAGCTGAAAAAGGTCCAGTTCAGATTTGGTGCACTCCCCAGAACTGCAGTGAACGAAAGCCATGTTTAAAATATATCCCCGCGATGTTGTTGCCTGGAGCTCCTCTTCTTACCGGCCCCGTTTCTCTTATGATTGTGTTTCTTCCGTACAGCCCTTCTTTTAACAGGGGCCGGGGGTCCTGTGAGCCCCAACGGTGTCGTTCTTTTCCTTTTAATGCCTCTCCTGATATACATTAGTCCCGAGCCTTCCTGTTTCGGAGCATTTATTCTACTAGCCACCGCACTTGTAACCTGCCTGACCACATCTTTAGCTATGTTTGTGGCAGCCGATCTAACATGTGGTTTGACAATTTCTAATCCGCGTCTCAGAAAAGGCATAGCTTTTCTGAATAATGCTCTAAATATACCCGCTACCCCTGCACCGTATTGTACCGGCATCCCGGCGAAACCAGGTAGGCCGTTACCCGCCTGATACTTGTAGTAGTTCCTATACATGTGCGGGTCTCCATAGTTTTTAACAATCACCATGATTTAAAAGTGGTTGTATCTAACAGGTCGGAAATGAAACTTCACTATCACCTTGCCGTATGCGAATGTGACATTTTCGTTCTGGTCAGTCTTTATTTCAATGCTGATGGTGTCGAATTGATCCATGCTCAGGGGGACATAGTGAGGCTTATCATATAACAGCGTAACAAACTTTTAACAAACAGTTTCATAAAACATTATAACCTAATATATATGTGTGTATTTAAAATGTTTTACTAAAACAGTATCATAAAACAATATAACCTTAAAAAAACACAGTTTATGCTATTAAACATTACACCTCCACACCAGCAGGGTGAGGTACCCTCGGACCCTAACCATGATGGATGTCACCCTAGCAAAATGGCTACCATCTTACCAGATGACCTATGACCTTACAAATGGCTGACATCCAATATGGCCGATATCATCCAAGATGGCTGACAAGGGAGGGTCAAAGGGTAACCCTGGGGGTGATGGGAAGGAGAGAGAAGTTCCGGTTCAAAGGTGGGGGTAACCGGAAGGTGAGGTGGGCCTTCCGGTCTATGGTACGTAGGGAGGGCGGGACTTCCGGCTGTCAAAATAGTAAGTGATGCCGCCATCTAGACTACTGACAATGTCAAACGGCCTGTTCCCTAAAACCATGTGTAGACCTATGAACTCTGTTCTATAATGATTTATGTTCTGCTTAGTTAGCCTTTAAGATAACATAGTAATGACTTTCTAGCATGTATGTATGTATGTATGTATGTATATGTATATGTATATGTACACTCACCTAAAGGATTATTAGGAACACCATACTAATACTGTGTTTGACCCTCTTTCGCCTTCAGAACTGCCTTAATTCTACATGGCATTGATTCAACAAGGTGCTGAAAGCATTCTTTAGAAATGTTGACCCATATTGATAGGATAGCATCTTGCAGTTGATGGAGATTTGTGGGATGCACATCCAGGGCACGAAGCTCCCGTTCCACCACATCCCAAAGATGCTCTATTGGGTTGAGATCTGGTGACTGTGGGGGCCAGTTTAGTACAGTGAACTCATTGTCATGTTCAAGAAACCAATTTGAAATGATTCGACCTTTGTGACATGGTGCATTATCCTGCTGGAAGTAGCCATCAGAGGATGGGTACATGGTGGTCATAAAGGGATGGACATGGTCAGAAACAATGCTCAGGTAGGCCGTGGCATTTAAACGATGCCCAATTGGCACTAAGGGGCCTAAAGTGCGCCAAGAAAACATCCCCCACACCATTACACCACCACCAGCAGCCTGCACAGTGGTAACAAGGCATGATGGATCCATGTTCTCATTCTGTTTACGCCAAATTCTGACTCTACCATCTGAATGTCTCAACAGAAATCGAGACTCATCAGACCAGGCAACATTTTTCCAGTCTTCAACTGTCCAATTTTGGTGAGCTTGTGCAAATTGTAGCCTCTTTTTCCTATTTGTAGTGGAGATGAGTGGTACCCGGTGGGGTCTTCTGCTGTTGTAGCCCATCCGCCTCAAGGTTGTACGTGTTGTGGCTTCACAAATGCTTTGCTGCATACCTCGGTTGTAACGAGTGGTTATTTCAGTCAAAGTTGCTCTTCTATCAGCTTGAATCAGTCGGCCCATTCTCCTCTGACCTCTAGCATCAACAAGGCATTTTCGCCCACAGGACTGCCGCATACTGGATGTTTTTCCCTTTTCACACCATTCTTTGTAAACCCTAGAAATGGTTGTGCTGAAAATCCCAGTAACTGAGCAGATTGTGAAATACTCAGACCGGCCCGTCTGGCACCAACAACCATGCCACACTCAAAATTGCTTAAATTACCTTTCTTTGCCATCCAGACATTCAGTTTGGAGATCAGGAGATTGTCTTTACCAGGACCACACCCCTAAATGCATTGAAGCAACTGGCATGTGATTGGTTGGTTAGATAATTGCATTAATGAGAAATTGAACAGGTGTTCCTAATAATCCTTTAGGTGAGTGTATATATATATGTATGTATGTCCAATTGCTTTGACAATACAAATGAATTGAATTGAGAGGGAGAGAGAGAGAGAGAGAGAGAGAGACAGACAGACAGAGAGACAGACACACACACACACACAGAGCCAGCCAGCCAGCCAGCCAGCCAGCTCAGTGATGACATCACGAGCCTCTCTCAGCTTACTGCTATGACATCACACAGCACGTACATTCCGTTGCTTGCCGTCTGTCAACCACTCAGTCAGAGAGGGGGCCATTCGACCCATCGTGCTCGTTTGGTGTTCATTAATATCTAAGTGATCCAAGGATCCTATCCAGACTATTTTTAAATGTTCCCAAACTTACAGCTTCAACCACATCGCTGGGTAGTTTATTCCAGATTGTGACTACTCTCTGTGTAAAGAAGTGTCTCCTGTTTTCCGTTTTGAATGCCTTGAAGCCCAATTATCATTTGTGTCCCCGGGTGCGTGTCCCTGCTGATCTGGAAAAGCTCCTCTGGTTTGATGTGGTCGATGCCTCTCATGATTTTGAAGACTTGGATCAAGTCCCCACGTAGTCTCCTCTGTTCCAGGGTGAAAAGGTTCAGTTCCCTCAGTCTCTCCGAGTAGGACTTTCCCTTCAGACCTGGCATAAGTCTGGTTGCTCTCCTCTGAACTGCCTCTAGAGCAGCAATATCCTTCTTGAAGTGTGGTGCCCAGAACTGTAAACAGTATTCCAGATGATGTTTAACTAGCGCATTGTACAGTCTTAACATTACTTCCCTTGTTTTAAATTCTACACTTTTGACAATATACCCTAGCATTCTGTTTGCCTTTTTTATTGCTTCCCCACATTGTTTGGATGGAGAAAGTGAAGAGTCCACATAGATTCCTAGGTCTTTCTCATGCGTTACTTCATCTAGATCTGTACCTCCCATAATGTAATTATAGTGGACATTTTTGTTTCCTGCATGTATTACCTTGCACTTGTCCACATTGAATTTCATTTGCCAGGTGTCAGCCCACAACTGAATATTATCTAAGTCCCTCTGAATAGCATGTGCTGCCAGGATTGTATCTGCTGAGCCACCTATTTTAGTATTATCTGCAAATTTGACAAGGTTGCTAACTATCCCAGAGTCCAGATCATTAATATAGATTAGAAAAAGCAAAGGCCCTAGTACTGATCCCTGTGGAACTCCACTAACAACCTCACTCCAGTTAGAAGTGACTCCTCTAATTGACACCCTCTGTTTCCTATACATCAACCAGTTCATAATCCATCTACTTACATTACCCTGAATGCCTACAGCTTCCAATTTGAGGATCAGTCTTTGGTGTGGAACCTTATCAAAAGCTTTTTGGAAATCTAAGTATATCAAATCATATGCTTTCACGTGATCTACAGCTGCAGTTGCATGTACAAAAAAATTTAGTAAGTTAGTAAGACATGATCTGCCTCGTCTAAACCCATGTTGACTATCTCTAAGAATATGGTTTTCATTGAGATGCTCCTCTATTTTATGTCTAATCATTTTTTCCAACATTTTACAGGTGATGCAGGTGAGACTGATTGGTCTGTAATTTCCTGGCTCAGTTTTGTCCCCTTTCTTGTGGATTGGTGTGACATTTGCTGTCTTCCAGTCAGTTGGCACATCCCCTGTTCTAAGTGTCATTTGGAATAATCGAGTTAGCGGCTATACATAATTTCCCTCATTTCTTTAAGTACTGTTGGAAATATCCCATCTGGCCCAGGTGATTTGTTTGATTTTAATTCTGCTAGTCCCTTTAGTATCTCCTCCTCCTCCAGTACCATTTTCATGAGGTTAAACCACACAAATGTCTGGAGCCGAGATGCAGGATCTGTAATGCTGATTTAACCCCGGGGTCCGAGCACCAGTGCTTTATTCAGCCGGTTAAAAAGGAGCCGCCGCACAACCGGTATGTCTTTTTTGATTTTGAATGTCGGCAAGAAAACGGGGTCCACGTTGCTAATTATATACACTGTATTGACATGTTGGATCGTGAGTGGTCAGCTAGCGGTGAGAGTTGTGTCAGGGATTTCTTTACGCGGTATCGAGGTCCAAAATACCTAAATTACACATTTATTGCCCACAATGCTAAGGGTTATGATTCTTACATTTTGATGAAGTATCTGGTGGAAAATGGGGTGACCCCAAAAATAATAGCTCAGGGTAGCAAGATCATGTGTTTCACCGAAGCTTTCAACCAACGTTACATAGACTCGTTAAATTTCCTCCCCATGAAATTGAGCGCTTTGCCTAAAGCTCTGGGTTTTGAGGCTCAGAAGAAAGGTTGGTTCTGCCATTTTTTTAATACTAAGGACACTCAAAATTATCGAGGGTCCTACCCGGCCGCCTCTTATTATGGGGTTGATACTATGATGTCTCATGAGAGGGAGGAATTCTTTAAATGGTACAATACGGTTAAGGGAGGTGTTTTTGATTTCCGAGAAGAGATGGCCGCTTATTGTAAAAATGATGTGGTGATCCTTAAAGAAGCCTGTGTGCGTTTACGCGCTGAGGTTATCAACACCTCGGGTCTCGACCCTTTGCAAAGTGTGACCATAGCGTCTCTCTGCATGAAAATGTATCGGTCCAATTTCTTGCAGAAAAACACTATAGCGGTCACCACTTCTGACAACTATCGTGCTAGACAAAAGAACTTTTCGACTGTCTCCATACAGTGGCTGGAATACCTAAGTGGTATGGTAAGAAGCATAGACTATATATGTAGAAACTGGGAAATTTCAATACAACTCAATAAAATCAGCATTTGTAATAATATTAGTAACTAAACATCAAATTATTTTAAATAAATATGTAATATAATCCATTCATGCATTAAGATTAAGTAAATACACTCAATACGATCTCAGCACATCCTATGTGTGTGTGTGTGTGTGTGTGTATGTATGTATATTTATATAATTTACACATTAGAATAGCTTGACAATATCAAGTTTGAACAGCCTTCAGTACATTTAAGTAGTATCATTCTTACAGAGGGGTGTCTGTGTGTGTGTGTGTGCGTGTGTGTGTGTGTGTTTACATATATACCGAGTGCAAGCTGGAGATCACGGCCCCAGGTTTCTTTTCTTTTTCTTTTTCAGATCCTAATAAGATTCAGCCCTTCCTCCACTTTGCACAGATTTGTACTAGATTGCAACTTTTACGTACAGAGCTAAAGAATGATAAGTCAGGTAAATGGTCTAAACTTTAGAAAATCCTGAATATGCACAAAAGTAAAAGAAATGTAGTACAGAAAATGTAATTGGAACTTTCAGTAATCAACATAATATCAGCAAATACCACTCCTACCCAAGACCTATATTTTCCTGTATTGTAGAATATATCAAAGGTGTTATTTAAAGAAAAGGTAAATGTAAAGCTTGAATAAATACAAATATAATGTTTTAAATGTTTGTGTGTGTGTGTGTGTGTGTATTCACAACACCCGGTGATGTAAATGAAATGTAACGTTACTAAGTTAACTTAAGAAATCCTTAGAAGAACCATAGAATACATATATGTAGAAACTGTGAAATTTCAATAAAACTCAATAAAAGCAGCATTTGTAATAATATTAGTAACAAAACATCAAATTATTTTAAATAAATATCTAATGTAATCCATTCATGCAATAAGATTAAGTAAATACACAATATGAATCTATGTGTGTATGTATATTTATATAATTTACACATTATAATAGCTTGGGGGTGCAGTCTGAAGACCTTAATGGTCTTGGTTGTATTGACAGTAAGACATTTGAACAGACTTCAGTACAACTAACTAGTAACTTATGTACAGACATAAAGAACGAAAACACAATTTAATAACGATAGTAAGTAAATGAAACTAAACCACACTTATTTAACTTAAGAAATACAGTATATAACTGACATTTAACTGAGCACAGCTCTCTTTGCTAGTTAGATAACTCTCCACGGTCAAAGAGAAGCCTTATAGTAGTAACTTTCTTACAGAAATAAAAAATGCACCCCATGATGTTAAGAAAAAAAAATAAAAATAAATAAATACTAAAGTAACTTTAGACATATTAAATATGTATCATTCATTAAGTATGTGTCTATTAAAACAGTAGATTTATACTTTTTCTAGAAAAATAGTCTCCAGTCTCAGCATCTCAGGGAGTGAGATCGACCCAGCAGCACATAAACAGAATAAAGACAGAGGCCAGAGGGAGCAGCAACCTTAGAGACGACAGCGAAAGACAAGCGCAGGGAGACACAGTCACACTAGAGTCACACCGGATCATGCGTGAATCCAGCAGGTCTGTAGTGAGATAGGGTTAACACAAAACAATCAGGCACAGAAAAAGAAATTGGCTAGAAATAGAGAAAACCGATGAAAAATAAATAGAAAATACATACATACATAAATAAATAACCATAATAACAGGGTGAGTTATAAAGACCAAACTGACACAGTTGAATATTTGAACGTTTTATTAAGAACTTGCTTCACCGAAACAGTTCACACAGTCATCCCACTGATGCCCTGACAGGATCACACTGCAGTGGAGGGGCTTCACAAGCAGCACGTCCTGCTCTCAGCACCGCGGTGGGGGTTTGCAGGAGCGGCAACAACACAAAACAGACCCCCTAATGACTGAGAATTTATCACCAGAAAACCTGTACAAATCCAGCGGTCAGGCATTTCTACCCTGTCTGAGTAACGTGATTCAGTAACATCTCTAAATTATATTCTGTATTAATTTTATGTAGTTCTTATCTGGGTGTCTGATTTTAAGTCTTCCTTTTTATGGTTTTAAACCATTTTTGCAATTAAGTGATATTGTACAGATATATGAGACACCAGATGTATTTCACTAGTTTTGCAAACTGCTTTATGAGACTCATTGTCTGTATCGAAGTAATGTACAATTGTGTTGAAACATGCACAGTGTACTGAAATACATGACATACTGATGTGATAGAATTTACTATTTCGCTACAAACGTTGAAATTTGGGAAATGCTTTATTATAATTATTATTATTTATTTTTTTTATTATTATTATTTTTTATTTTTTCGGCAGACGCCCTTATCCAGGGCAACTTTCAACATCAGTGCAATATAAAATGTATTTTCTATATCATAGTCAATTCCGGTTGTAACAAATCACACATAGCAAACAGAAATAGCCAATACTTTATATTCAAAATACTTTGTGGGCTTACTGCATATATCGATTTTATTATTTTTTATTACACATAGGGCTCCTCAAGAGGAGTTTAAGCGGCGCTGTATGGGTTGGGGTGGGGGGTCTGAGCTCACGCATATCCAGAAGCCTTAATGTCCTGCTCTGTTTCAAGTTTAGCCATGTGGCATTCCTTTTAACTGTATGTAGTCTGGTGATAACATAAAGCTGTTTTTTATGTTTACACATGGTGACATGGTGACAGACAGACACAGCATCACCCTGAACAGATCTGTCAAATCAACAGCTAGGACCTAACAGCATATAGCTTAAGCATCTAGGGTTTAAAACAGCATTGCAGATTCTCATATACCCGGCCAATAGAAACAGGACCAGCGCAATTCAGATTAATATTCTATACATTGCGCTGATGTAGCATCATTTCCTTCCTTCCCACCTTGTGTATGTTATTAACAATAAAGAAGCATTTCATAAAATAGATCGGATCTGACCGCACTGGGGAGAAAGTGGTGGGGGAGGAGAGTCCAGCTAAGAAAAAAAAAAAAAAAAGCTCCGGCCTCTGTGGAGAGCAGCCTGAAAAGCTGCGAGGAATTTGGCCCGTACATTCACAGCCCCTCTCTGATCTGAACCCCCTGACACAGATCGTCCAGAGCCGACCGGACAGCACAATGTCACATTACAGCGGCGCCAATGCAGGGTGTCTGTCTAGTTAGTTAGATAGTTGTATGAATTCTCAGCATTGATACTGTTAAGGCTGTACAGAAACGCATGAGAACTGCAAGGTCTTGATGTTTTTATTTTTCCTTACTAAGGTATTATCATTTCCAGACAGGATCAGTAAACTAAAGGAAAATAAAATGAAATTTTGTGCTTTAAAAGATTAATTTCACTTTACATTTGTATTGATTTGTATTACAAATAACTTCAATAATAACTAAACTGACCACCCACCACCGCCTGTCTGTGAGCGCACTAAAGACAAATTAAACTTTCCAAATAGTGTCATTAAAAATACACTAACTTGAAAGTGTAAAGATTGCATCTAAGAGGGGTTTAAAATTAAATGATTGAGATTTAACAGATTAGTAACTGTAAGAATAAGTAGCATCTTAATGGTTACCTTGAATTCAGGACAATTCAGTTAATGAACAAAGACCAAGGAGGCTCTTGCCATTGGCAGCGTGTGGACGTGTACGGGCACGCCCTCTTCTAAGTTATACCTCTGGTCTTTGTTAGGTATCACAGCTTTTTCTCTCAACGAGTCAAACCATCCTGATTGTCCACCATGTTCAAAGGTATCTTCGAGAGAACCTGTGGGAAGAAAACCCGGGCTAGGGGTCCTTCGCTCTGCGATTTGAAGCTCGAACAGATCTGGGAGTTGACTGGTGGTGCAAGACGGGGTTATCGCTTTAAAAGGGACAAGGGATATATTGGTGTGGAGCTTTATGGACTAGGAGATGATGATGATATGTCTACACCTTTTTTACCCAGAATTGAATACCCTTACGAGGATTGGCAGCATGTGGTTGAGTGGAGAGACAGCAGCTATATGGATAAGACTCTAGAAGCACTGAAATACAGGAAAAGAGACATGATATCCCGCCTAAGGCTATGAAATTTGAAAGTCATGACTGGGACAGCGCGCTACTCCAGAGGTTTGGAAGAGCTGTGATGAGTCTAACTATGTCCGATGACAACCTAATTGTGTTCAAGAGGGCCCGGATTACACAACCTATCGCCTGTTATAGAGGAGGGGAGCCTGTGTTTCAAGAGATGGAGGAGGAAGTAACACAGGTTACCATCATTGATTTTGATGGAACAGATTGGCCGGTGTTGAAAGAGATCATAAGCGAAATTAATAAGGGTTTTGAGGCCTTGAAGAAATGCGTGGAGCTGGAATCTGTTAAAAAGAGTCTGTGCTTCCGCCGTGAAGGCCGGAGGAGATGTGAAGGCGGTTGGCGGCGTGTGGACGTGTACGGACACGCCCCTAAGAGCGCCGCGGGGCGGGACTCGGGTCAGAAGACAAAGAAAATGTCTTCTCCAAAAACCGAGGAGGCCGCCAGGGCCTGCGAACCTCTTCCTTTCCCGGCTAGCCCCCGCGCCTACGCTCCGGGCTTTAATACACCTGCGGACCCACGAAGCCTCATCCCCTGATATAAAATACAAATGACACGTTTTGTTTGTTTAATAAACATGTTCATGGTCTTATCCTGTGAAATAGGGTGTATTTATTAATGTTAAAGAACTACAATGTTTTTGCGTGGACGGTGCGCTGGGTTAAAACCCAGAAAGCATCGGAATACATTGTAAGGTGTTATTCGTTTTCAGAACTTGTTTATAGGTTCAAAGGTATAAAAGTGCCTAAGCTAGATCCCTCTGTGAATACCTCAATATAAACACGGTCGTTGAAATATGTAATCATGTGTTTGACGCTATAAATGGGCCACCTGTAGGTGAAATAACTAAATACATGTTTTGTTTGTATAGAGGTGGAAAGACAACACAAACAGCCTTGTAGACTCACATTACACCAGATCCCTGTGCTATAATCAAGTACACAATACTAACTCCATTTAAAAACAAAGCCGGTAAGATGTGCCAAATATTTACAGACACTCCAAAATATGGCAATAAAAAGGTCAAGTTTAAGAATGGGACATTTTTGCATATAGAATACATGGGAATATAAACATATATATATATATATACACTCACCTAAAGGATTATTAGGAACACCATACTAATACTGTGTTTGACCCCCTTTCGCCTTCAGAACTGCCTTAATTCTACGTGGCATTGATTCAACAAGGTGCTGAAAGCATTCTTTAGAAATATTGGCCCATATTGATAGGATAGCATCTTGCAGTTGATGGAGATTTGTGGGATGCACATCCAGGGCACGAAGCTCCCGTTCCACCACATCCCAAAGATGCTCTATTGGGTTGAGATCTGGTGACTGTGGGGGCCAGTTTAGTACAGTGAACTCATTGTCACATTCAAGAAACCAATTTGAAATGATTCGACCTTTGTGACATGGTGCATTATCCTGCTGGAAGTAGCCATCAGAGGATGGTCATAAAGGGATGGACATGGTCAGAAACAATGCTCAGGTAGGCCGTGGCATTTAAACGATGCCCAATTGGCACTAAGGGGCCTAAAGTGTGCCAAGAAAACATCCCCCACACCATTACACCACCACCACCAGCCTGCACAGTGGTAACAAGGCATGATGGATCCATGTTCTCATTCTGTTTACGCCAAATTCTGACTCTACCATCTGAATGTCTCAACAGAAATCGAGACTCATCAGACCAGGCAACATTTTTCCAGTCTTCAACTGTCCAATTTTGGTGAGCTTGTGCAAATTGTAGCCTCTTTTTCCTATTTGTAGTGAAGATGAGTGGTACCCGGTGGGGTCTTCTGCTGTTGTAGCCCATCCGCCTCAAGGTTGTACGTGTTGTGGCTTCACAAATGCTTTGCTGCATACCTCGGTTGTAACGAGTGGTTATTTCAGTCAAAGTTGCTCTTCTATCAGCTTGAATCAGTCGGCCCATTCTCCTCTGACCTCTAGCATCAACAAGGCATTTTCGCCCACAGGACTGCCGCATACTGGATGTTTTTCCCTTTTCACACCATTCTTTGTAAACCCTAGAAATGGTTGTGCGTGAAAATCCCAGTAACTGAGCAGATTGTGAAATACTCAGACCGGCCCGTCTGGCACCAACAACCATGCCACACTCAAAATTGCTTAAATCACCTTTCTTTCCCATTCAGACATTCAGTTTGGAGTTCAGGAGATTGTCTTGACCAGGACCACACCCCTAAATGCATTGAAGCAACTGCCATGTGATTGGTTGGTTAGATAATTGCATTAATGAGAAATTGAACAGGTGTTCCTAATAATCCTTTAGGTGAGTGTATATATATATATATATATATATATATATATATATATACATATGTTTTCATTTGATCTATTTAAGGCTATAATCCACCTCATACATACCTCCTATAGGGCAATTCTAAATGTTACAATTAATTCTATTGTCTGACTTTCCTCTATTATTTGAATATTTGTCTTTTAAAAAATCTTGACACTCGATATCCGTAAAAGAAAATTAGGTATATAGTCAATGATACAACTAAACAAAAAAGCACCCCTTCTACCTAGGTCCTCGGTCTGTGCTACCAACCAGAGGAGCTCTTAGAGGCGCCTGCTCTGACCCTGCAGGGGATTTGATAAGCGGCTCCACCCCGGGCTGGGGCCCCTAGCCTGTGACTGATGCTTATTACCGATTGCTGTGTTCAGAGCTCTCTCATATCAAACCCCCTGATCTGATATGAATGTGCAGTTCTTTTCAGGATGCTCAACCAGAAAGAGAACTGTAAAGAAAACAAATAAATAAATAGTAATTCAAACTTATGTAATGAGTCAGAGTTTTTACAATCATGTTTCGTGACTTTTTCACACACAGACACAGTTAGATCCCTTCCACCCGGGCTGTGGTCACCCATTATTCAGTTTTCTTATTTGAACGACGCAAATGTGTTGTTGTTTCTAAGCATTTATTAGGTCTCTGTTTTAGGGCCTCAACTTAGTTTTCTTTATTGTCACAAATGAGTAAAATGTTGTTGTTGTTTTTTTTTTATTTAAAGTTACACATTTGTTTCTTTTATCTTACTTTGAAAACCTTTTTCAGCCAACTAATGTCATAAAGACGGAAAGTCTTTGTAAACTGTTATTTCTGGCGTGTTTGAGGTATTTGGTCTAGTTATTTGAAATTACATACTAATCTAAAGCAGATTCCCCCTGAGTATTTGTCATAGGCTCCCTGTTTGTATTCAGCATTGTGATTTATAATAATGCATTTGATTAAGGTTGAATAAATCCAAAACAATAAAATAAAATAAAATCTTGATCTTTGTTAAAATGAACCTTTGTCTTTAGCCTGTATTTTACTGATAACTCAAATCCCGCTTAAAATTGCTTGTACATCGGGCCCAAAAGCCAAATATGTCCACCAGTATAAAAACTGTGTTCATATGATTTAAAATACAAGTGCTGAATAAAACAACAAATCAATAAGATTTTATTAAACATGCTGTTAGAAGGCGATACACATGGCACCATACTTCTTGACAGACCAGAAAAACTGCTGTGGTTGAAGCTGTACTTTTCATTTCAGGGGTAATGCAGACAGATGACGGGGTACGAGAGTCAGTATCCTATGCTGTGGGACGTGTGACGGTGGTTCAACCCCCTTTAAAGCCTGAGAAATCCTGTCCCCCAATTTGTGTAACACTCCAGACGATCACTAGTGTTGTATTTTGAATAATGTTCAACCAGGCTTAATAGCCCTGCCCGTTCATTAACTGAATTGTCCTGAATTCAAGGTAACCATTAAGATGCTACTTATTCTTACAGTTACTAATCTGTTAAATCTCAATCATTTAATTTTAAACCCCTCTTAGATGCAATCTTTACACTTTCAAGTTAGTGTATTTTTAATGACACTATTTGGAAAGTTTAATTTGTCTTTAGTGCGCTCACAGACAGGCGGTGGTGGGTGGTCAGTTTAGTTATTATTGAAGTTATTTGTAATACAAATCAATACAAATGTAAAGTGAAATTAATCTTTTAAAGCACAAAATTTCATTTTATTTTCCTTTAGTTTACTGATCCTGTCTGGAAATGATAATACCTTAGTAAGGAAAAATAAAAACATCAAGACCTTGCAGTTCTCATGCATTTCTGTACAGCCTTAACAGTATCAATGCTGAGAATTCATACAACTATCTAACTAACTAGACAGACACCCTGCATTGGCGCCGCTGTAATGTGACATTGTGCTGTCCGGTCGGCTCTGGACGATCTGTGTCAGGGGGTTCAGATCAGAGAGGGGCTGTGAATGTACGGGCCAAATTCCTCGCAGCTTTTCAGGCTGCTCTCCACAGAGGCCGGAGCTTTTTTTTTTTTTCTTAGCTGGACTCTCCTCCCCCACCACTTTCTCCCCAGTGCGGTCAGATCCGATCTATTTTATGAAATGCTTCTTTATTGTTAATAACATACACAAGGTGGGAAGGAAGGAAATGATGCTACATCAGCGCAATGTATAGAATATTAATCTGAATTGCGCTGGTCCTGTTTCTATTGGCCGGGTATATGAGAATCTGCAATGCTGTTTTAAACCCTAGATGCTTAAGCTATATGCTGTTAGGTCCTAGCTGTTGATTTGACAGATCTGTTCAGGGTGATGCTGTGTCTGTCTGTCACCATGTCACCATGTGTAAACATAAAAAACAGCTTTATGTTATCACCAGACTACATACAGTTAAAAGGAATGCCACATGGCTAAACTTGAAACAGAGCAGGACATTAAGGCTTCTGGATATGCGTGAGCTCAGACCCCCCACCCCAACCCATACAGCGCCGCTTAAACTCCTCTTGAGGAGCCCTATGTGTAATAAAAAATAATAAAATCGATATATGCAGTAAGCCCACAAAGTATTTTGAATATAAAGTATTGGCTATTTCTGTTTGCTATGTGTGATTTGTTACAACCGGAATTGACTATGATATAGAAAATACATTTTATATTGCACTGATGTTGAAAGTTGCCCTGGATAAGGGCGTCTGCCGAAAAAATAAAAAATAATAATAATAAAAAAAATAAATAATAATAATTATAATAAAGCATTTCCCAAATTTCAACGTTTGTAGCGAAATAGTAAATTCTATCACATCAGTATGTCATGTATTTCAGTACACTGTGCATGTTTCAACACAATTGTACATTACTTCGATACAGACAATGAGTCTCATAAAGCAGTTTGCAAAACTAGTGAAATACATCTGGTGTCTCATATATCTGTACAATATCACTTAATTGCAAAAATGGTTTAAAACCATAAAAAGGAAGACTTAAAATCAGACACCCAGATAAGAACTACATAAAATTAATACAGAATATAATTTAGAGATGTTACTGAATCACGTTACTCAGACAGGGTAGAAATGCCTGACCGCTGGATTTGTACAGGTTTTCTGGTGATAAATTCTCAGTCATTAGGGGGTCTGTTTTGTGTTGTTGCCGCTCCTGCAAACCCCCACCGCGGTGCTGAGAGCAGGACGTGCTGCTTGTGAAGCCCCTCCACTGCAGTGTGATCCTGTCAGGGCATCAGTGGGATGACTGTGTGAACTGTTTCGGTGAAGCAAGTTCTTAATAAAACGTTCAAATATTCAACTGTGTCAGTTTGGTCTTTATAACTCACCCTGTTATTATGGTTATTTATTTATGTATGTATGTATTTTCTATTTATTTTTCATCGGTTTTCTCTATTTCTAGCCAATTTCTTTTTCTGTGCCTGATTGTTTTGTGTTAACCCTATCTCACTACAGACCTGCTGGATTCACGCATGATCCGGTGTGACTCTAGTGTGACTGTGTCTCCCTGCGCTTGTCTTTCGCTGTCGTCTCTAAGGTTGCTGCTCCCTCTGGCCTCTGTCTTTATTCTGTTTATGTGCTGCTGGGTCGATCTCACTCCCTGAGATGCTGAGACTGGAGACTATTTTTCTAGAAAAAGTATAAATCTACTGTTTTAATAGACACATACTTAATGAATGATACATATTTAATATGTCTAAAGTTACTTTAGTATTTATTTATTTTTATTTTTTTTTCTTAACATCATGGGGTGCATTTTTTATTTCTGTAAGAAAGTTACTACTATAAGGCTTCTCTTTGACCGTGGAGAGTTATCTAACTAGCAAAGAGAGCTGTGCTCAGTTAAATGTCAGTTATATACTGTATTTCTTAAGTTAAATAAGTGTGGTTTAGTTTCATTTACTTACTATCGTTATTAAATTGTGTTTTCGTTCTTTATGTCTGTACATAAGTTACTAGTTAGTTGTACTGAAGTCTGTTCAAATGTCTTACTGTCAATACAACCAAGACCATTAAGGTCTTCAGACTGCACCCCCAAGCTATTATAATGTGTAAATTATATAAATATACATACACACATAGATTCATATTGTGTATTTACTTAATCTTATTGCATGAATGGATTACATTAGATATTTATTTAAAATAATTTGATGTTTTGTTACTAATATTATTACAAATGCTGCTTTTATTGAGTTTTATTGAAATTTCACAGTTTCTACATATATGTATTCTATGGTTCTTCTAAGGATTTCTTAAGTTAACTTAGTAACGTTACATTTCATTTACATCACCGGGTGTTGTGAATACACACACACACACACACACACAAACATTTAAAACATTATATTTGTATTTATTCAAGCTTTACATTTACCTTTTCTTTAAATAACACCTTTGATATATTCTACAATACAGGAAAATATAGGTCTTGGGTAGGAGTGGTATTTGCTGATATTATGTTGATTACTGAAAGTTCCAATTACATTTTCTGTACTACATTTCTTTTACTTTTGTGCATATTCAGGATTTTCTAAAGTTTAGACCATTTACCTGACTTATCATTCTTTAGCTCTGTACGTAAAAGTTGCAATCTAGTACAAATCTGTGCAAAGTGGAGGAAGGGCTGAATCTTATTAGGATCTGAAAAAGAAAAAGAAAAGAAACCTGGGGCCGTGATCTCCAGCTTGCACTCGGTATATATGTAAACACACACACACACACGCACACACACACACACAGACACCCCTCTGTAAGAATGATACTACTTAAATGTACTGAAGGCTGTTCAAACTTGATATTGTCAAGCTATTCTAATGTGTAAATTATATAAATATACATACATACACACACACACACACACACACACACACACACACACACACACATAGGATGTGCTGAGATCGTATTGAGTGTATTTACTTAATCTTAATGCATGAATGGATTATATTACATATTTATTTAAAATAATTTGATGTTTGGTTACTAATATTATTACAAATGCTGATTTTATTGAGTTGTATTGAAATTTCCCAGTTTCTACATATATAGTCTATGCTTCTTATATAACATATATATTCTATAACTCTTCTATATTTAAGGATTTCTTAACTTAGTAACGTTACATTTCATTTACATTGCACGCTGTTGTGAACACACACACATACACACACACACCTTTAAAACTTCATAATTGTATTTATTCAATCTTTACATTGTATCTGTTATTTAAATAATACGTTTGATATATATTCTGAAATGCAAGAAATATTGGTCTTGGGTTGGTGTAGTATTTACTGAGATTATGCTGATTACTGAAAGTTTTAATTTACATTTTCTGTATTACATTTAATTTCATTTTGCTCATATTCAGGATTTTCTAAAGTTCAGTCCATCTTGTGTCTCTCAAGCTGTCCACAGCCCCCCACCGCTTCTACAGATCGCTATCTCTCAACACATTCCATTATCCGGGGCTAGGGGGGCCCATGGCCTCAAACGTAAACAGAGCCGCTTCTTAAATTGAAAACAGACCCCACCTGTCACCAGTGCCCTGTTAACTCCACCCCCAAATATACTAATTCTTCACTGATCCGAGGTTACTAAAGACGTAGACAGCTCCTCCCCACCCCCACTTGCTCAAAAAGCTCCAGACTGACATAACCCTTGTCCATTTGAAAGAGGTAACCGCTTTGGCCCTGTTGAAGAGATCTCGCGGATCTCGCTTAAGTAGAAGTATCTATGTTACTAAAGAATCAGGAGGGCTTTAATAGAACTCTTTTGGAGCTTCACTAGCATAGGGAAAAATATCTATGTTTTCTAAAGAATCTGAAGGGTATACATAGCGCTCTTTTTGAGCTTCACACGTATAGAGAAAAATAGCTATTTTACTAAAGAATCAGTCTGAAGAATCAGTTGAAGACCCCCACCACCCTGCACATTCCTTCGGAATCCATCAATATGGTAATTATTCTGTGACGCGGTACAAACACCCCGCACACCCTAGGAAGTCCCCCACCCCCTAGGAAGGGACCCCCCAGAGTTCAACTCAAGTTCAAGGTCAAAAGGTAAAATCTCTTTAAACAACTAATAAAAGTTTATGTCGTGACATTAAAATAAAGTCAAGCTATTCTATGGATTACATTAGCTGAGTAACTAATGACGTGATGATAAATGATGAACTTATATTGAGTGTGATATATTCAGAAATCTATGTAAATGCATATGGTTATATTAATTGTCTTACTTTTAATATGAACATTGTTGAAATCTCTGCATTACTGCTTTGTGAAAGAGAGAGAGAGAGAGGTGCTAGGGCACATTTGTAATATAAATTAGGGAACATTCGTAACATGCTTAGGGAACAGTCGTAAGATACAGGGAACCTTTGTGACATACTAAAAGGACATACTGGTAAGATGTTGGGCACTTTTGAAACAACAAAAATGGCATTTGGTTAGTTATAAGGGACATTTATACCAGTCTGTGCAAATATCTATGCATATTCCAATGTTTGCTGCAGGACTTACAGATTGAGTGAGGGGGTCAATATGTTTGATTCAGAACTAACCACTGCTTCTTCAATTTTGTTTTAAACATAATTTAAAAGAAAAGTGGGCTATACATTGGTCTGGATAAAAGGAGCAATGGTCCCTGAAGCAATTATTTTAGTTTTTTGGTCACAATTCCTAAAACCCATTTTCTGTAAAATATGTTATCAACTTGCATTAATATATTATCCAAAGTACAATCATACTAATCATGAAGATGATCATATTATTATATTCTAAGGGTTCTAGTCTATTGTGTATTTTATTTATTATTAGGCCCTTCTCTTATGGTTTACAGTTGTTCTTATTATTCCGTACAATACAGGGATTCAATTAAGTATTTGAACCACAAAGTATTGGCTACAGTTATGATGCCTACTTCAGTGTTCATATGCATACAGTTTCTGAGGTCCGGACCACTGCACAGTAGTCCCTGGAGTTGTAGTCCAGACCACTGCAAAGTTCGTGCTGAAGTGATCTGGATCACCACACAATGGCCCAAGGACCACTGCAAACTTGGATTTCAATGTATTTGTGTAATCCATGTTGCAATAGCACCTACCATGTTCCTTTGTGGTGAGCTGGTTAATTTTGTTCTGGGAAAACCACAATCCTGCAGGTTTAATAAGTCTCTCTACACATCAGTCCCTGAGTACCTTCAACCAATGGTAATTTTGACCAATTATGCCCAAGAATTGAGTCTATTAAGTTGTCAAGGACTACCCAGTGAAGACGTGAACTCAGGACTAGGTCACTGTCGCAGGCTGGCCGTTGCCTGGGCATGCAAATGATCAGGAGACTCGGAGTTGCGGTGAAATATAAAGTTCAGTTTTATTTAGTGACAAGGGTCTTCAAACTAACCAGCTCAGTCAGTCAAATCCGACCGTTGTACAGGTCCATCAAGTGCAGGACTCGAAATCAAAATGCCCCAAAACAAACAAAGAAACAGAAAGATTAAGGCCTCGCTCCTAAAGGTGAAGCACGTCCATTCTGCTCAGCCTTCAGACGGCCACTCCCGGCTGGCTCACTTCATTCTCCTTTTAAATGGTGCACAGGTGATTACATCAATAGGCATTACAATTACCTTACCCAAACCAAAAGGTGTCAATCATAATAAGGCAGCAATTAACAGACTGTTTAAATGTAATTGGTGAAATAGTACTAATAACAGTTAGTGAAAAATTGATAGATTAAATGCATGGGATCCCAATAGATATAATTGTCAATTGTTCCCTTGTCATTTAACAACAAACATACACACACACATAAATACATGTCCTGACCCTGGATCTTTACTGTCCCTTTACTTCCTTCCAGGTAAGTGCATTCATAGGGAACCTTCAATGTCCATGCAACCCATGTGAGGGTCTCCCGTCACAGTCACACTGTGAGCTCACCAGAGCAGACAGTACACTGAGCTCACTGTGAGCTCACTTAGCGCTTTTCCACTGACATGGTGCTGGTGCTGGAGCCGGAGCCGCTGCTCGGCCTGGAATCCAGCTGATCTTTTTGTGAACCGGCCCGTTTTTCCACCAGTTTTGGAACCGAACGCTGACGTCACTGGATGTGGGCGTTCCCAAGCATGGATAGAAGTGGAGAAACACAGCAATAATAATCAGCACCGAGGCGACTGCGTCTTTAAACCCTATTTAACATCACAATCAAACTCATTCCGCGTCTATGGCAAATCGTAACCCTAATGTTACAAATGTTCCCTAAATATGTGTTTTGCAGAATACACAAGCAAACGTTATGCAATATCAGCATTTTACCAATACACGATAGAACTTAGATAGAACAATGTTCTTTAACATTGATGAGAATAATTAACATGAATAAACTTACTGTTGAAGATGTAACCCTTACCCAGTGGCTAACCCTAACTCTATGTTACAAATGTTCCCTAAACACTTATTTTGCAAGATCAATAAAAAACCTTTAGGAATTTTAAACTTTTAAAGATACACATTGGTATTACCTATGTGCTTTAACAATGCCGAAAATAATAATGCTTTTATCTTTAATAGTGAAGATGTTGTATAGTTGTATCTTTCATATACACACATAGAAAAAAAAACGGTTTCCAAACCGAATATAGTACTGAAACTTTCAGACCATCCATGAAAAATGGAATGTAAACATTTACACTTCTTAACAATTCTATATATCAGTTATATTCATAACCCTAACCCGAACTTTAAGTTACAAATGTTCCCTAAACACTTATTTTGGTAAACAAAAAGAGAGATTGTTCCCTATGATGCATCTACAGAGCGAGAGAGAGAGAGAGACAGAGATTGAGATTTAAAACCCCTTTATTCTACACAACAAAATAAAAGATTATCCAATCCAGTATTCCAAAAAAAAGATAATCAAACCATCAAAAAAATAGCAGCAAACAAAGCATTAGAGATACCAAATTAAAAATGTAATAAAAGTTCACCCCTCTCCTCTACGCTGCACACCCCCTCTGCCACACATCACCTCAACTTAAAAGAGCTGATATCTCTGACCATATTAAAAAAAAGTTAAATCCCTGCTATCCTAGTCGATACAAGAACTTTAAACATACATTGTGCATCCTCAACACCTGCACTGGACAGCCTATTATTACGGGATTTTAAGATGGCTAGCTTCGCTTGACCCAGGAGAAGGTTGACCAGAGCGCAACGATGGCGATGCTTGTTTGAATACTGAATGCTAAAAATCAAGAGTTCTTTACTAAAAATCACCCCGAGAGACCTCAGTAGGCTGGCTAAAAAAATAAAAAACGTCTGGAGTCGCCGACAGTCGGTAAAAAGATGAAACACTGTCTCCACTGTGGAGCAGAAAGGACAGCACTCCTCCACCCCTGGGTCAACCTGACTCAGCCAGCGGTTTGTGGCCAGAATACCATGCAGGACTCGCCACTGCAGATCTCCCGAGTGCTTGGGCAGCTTATACAGCACCCTCCAGGATGGCAGCACATCCTCGCCCAGCCCCAGGTGAGTCCTCCACTTGGAGTCAGTCAGTTCTTTCAGTAATGGGTAATGGCGGGTTTTTACAGCCAATATATACAGCTGCCTCTTCTCTACAGAGTGAAACTGCAGGTCAGTCTCCCTGTCTAGACTCAACAGCATCCCAGGCCGCTTACCCAACTCACCCTCTGGCACCCCTGGGGAGAGCAACACTGAGGGGAACACGAGCCCTCATGCCCCAGGACCCACCTCTCTGAAAAACACTGCAGGACAAACTCCAACACAGCAGGGGCCAGGGAGGCTCTAATCTCTCCCAGGAGTCTGTCCATGAACCGCACTGAGTGCATGCCCAGCACCCCGGCCAGCTCAGCCCCGCTCTTCCACCTCCACTCGTCCCAGTCCACCAGGTGACCCAATGTGGAGACTCCAGCCCACACAAAAACTAAAACCAACTGCCTGGACTCAAAACAATCAATTTTAAAAATATCATTAAAGAATAAAGGTTCCTCAAATAAAAACATTGTTAAAAGACTGTCTTCAGACCTTGAAAGTGTCACAGAACTCCAGACCTTAAGCATATTTATATAAAATCCCTCCAGCCCAGTAAGAGGAAGATTGTCCGTCGTCATTACAAACAACTGCCGGTCCAAACCAATCCCCCCAACCCTCCGCAGGAGTGACAGCGCCAGACCTCTCCAGCACAGCTCAGGGGTGTACAGCAGTCTCTGTGCTGCCTGCAACCTGAACGCAGCAACCCGGGAGGGGACGTCAATCAACCCTTGCCCCCCCTCATCACGGGGCAGGTACAGGACAGCCGGTTTCAGCCAATGGTTTCCACTCCAGAAGAGCCTAATCAGAGTCTGCTGCACCGACTCCAGCAGCCCTGGGTGGGTGGCCAGACACACAAGTCTGTGCCAAAGCATGGATGCCACCAGATTATTAATCACCAGGACCCTCCCCCTGAAAGAAAGGCACTTCAACAGCCACTACCATCTCTGCAGTCTCCCCAAGACCTTCACCCCTTCCCAGTTCAGCCGCATGTAAGCCTCTGTGCCCAAATACACCTCCAGCGCCTACGGTAGAACGGGAGGCAACGCTCCACTCTTGGCCCAATCCACCCGTGCTGAGGAAGCTCTCTCAACAGCCTGTAAACATTCATGTCATCAGCGTACGCTGAGAGACGGACAGGTGGTGCTGAAAAGAGGCCAGGGACAGCTAGGCCATGGAGTCGCTCCCTTAGCCAGTGCAACAGCGGCTCAATAGAGAGAGAGTAGAGCATCCCGGACAGAGAGCTGCCCTGAACGTTGTTAATTTTAATTAAACTACACAAATTAAAATACAGAAGTTTAATATAAGAAATAAAACCAGGACCAACACAGCCCTGCGGCAGCTCAAAAGGAAGCTCCCCCAGTGCCACACACTCCTGAAGCACCTGGAGCAAGTCACTGCTGAGACACTGCCAAAACTGTTTGTAATACTCAGCAGGCAAGCCATCCATCCCTGGTGCCGTGCCAGGGGAAAGCTGTGCGACAGCGGTGGAGAGCTCCACCAGCGTGATGGGCGTGTACAAACCCTGCCGCTCACCCTCACTTGGTTGGGGAGACCCACCAGCAGCTCCTCCCTCATCTCTGAATCACAGTCCTCAGCACGGTACAAGTCAGTATAAAGTCCACAGTGGCCTTCCGCAGCTCCACAGGGCTGGAGACCTCTCTGCCCCCGGGCAGCCGCAACATCAGTATTTGTTTCTGTTCCGCAGCCGTCCTCTCCAAGCCGAAGAAGAAGGCTGTGGGAGTGTCCATGTCTTTCAGTTCCACAAATCTTGCTTGGACCAGCACCCCCTTTACCTTCTCCTATGTGTGATGACTAGGTGATGGTCAGACAGGTGAGTGGGGTGAATACTGCAGGTGGTGACTCTATTGAGGTGATGCATTTATTTTTACACACAAAGTACTCCAAGAGTACGGTTTACAGATGGCGTGCAAGGTCCTCCAGACATCAACTAGGGCAAACCCATCCAGCACACCAGCCAGCTCTCGGGCAGATTGGGGATTGGGTTCATCATGATTCCTATCCAGAGTGAAATCAATGGTACAATTAAAATCCCCACCCATCAGAATAAAATGCTCAGGAGCACAATCATCTGAAAAAGATTTAAGCTTGTGAAAGAATAAAATACGGTCCCTCCCCATATTGGGGGCATAAATATTAAGTAAAACAAGAGAAAAACCATTTAATTTCATTACAAGTTTTAAAAGCCTTGAACCACCTCCTCCACAGACACAATCTCTGCACCCAGCCCTGGTGAGAATAAAATAGCCACCCCATTACTCACACTAAAACCATGACATAAAAACACCTTCCCCTTCCACTCAGACAGCTAACAAGCTGCATTACTGCTGTCAGAATGAGTTTCCTGCAAAAAAACTAAGTTAGCCTTCTTTGACTCCAGAAAATTAAATAACTGTGCCCTCTTGCTGACCTCCCTACATAAGTTATAAGTACTCATGGGGAAAAATAAAAATAATAAACCAAGAAGATAAAGACACCCAACAGTACAAGCTAAAAACCTCGACTTATCCATTTAAAAACTCTTTTTTGGGGCAACCAGTTTCCGAGCACCGCTCACCAACTTTTGTAACCGAAACCTCTTCTGCCTATCAAACTCAATTACCGTTGATTTACGCAACACCACATTTGCGGAGACCAAAAACAGCTTTAAATCAGGAAAAAAGGAGGATAACTTAACTCCCTTCCTACCTTTCGTGTCATCCATAAACTTATTAAACAGTTCCAGGGAATAAAGTTTTTTCGTGCAGGGCTGACTACTTACAATGTCGGAGCCCAACGAGGCATCAGACAGCTCGCCATCATCCTCCTCCTCACCCTCACTCCCTGCCTCCATGGTCTCCCCTGTCTGAGAAACTACCTCTGACGGCAGGGTCTGGCCATGACTGGAAATCAGTCCCACACTGCCTACACCCCAAGCCTCAGTGCAGGGAGGCTGCGCAACTACAGCCTGAGGGCCGCCACTGCTGCTCCCCTCCCTCAGCTCAGACTCCCTGGCTGTGACCGCACTGAGTGTGAACCCAGCACCCCAACTGACCATCGAGCCCAGACTCAGCTCCCCCGGAGCCACTGGTTGAGAACCCCCACAAACCTCTATGGGAGCCCCCACCGGACCCCATATGGTTTCTTCCTCTACCACAGGTGCCACGTTCGCCTTCATTTTCTTTTTCTTCCCTGTAACCAGGGTGAAACCCCCCTCTGGAGTAACAGGGGAATCAGACACAGAGGTCACCGTGGGTACCGAAGGCAACTCCACCGCAACAACCCTCTTCAAGCCCGGGGGAGCAGGTACAGGCGTGTCTGTCACCCCAACACCCGTGCCCCCAAACCCCCTCCAGACCCCCCTGCCCACAGCAGCATCACCATCTTCCCTGGGCACTGACTGCAGTTTAGGACATGCACTTTTCATATGGCCTACTTCACCACAAAGAAAACATTTCAATGTATCCGAAGACGCAAAAAATCACACACTCCTTCCCCTCCACAACTAACCTCCAGGCCTCCTTAGGCCTCCAGGCCTAACCTTAAGTCCAGCTCTGGATTATGAGGCAGCACAAACACCTGTCTACGAAAGGAAAGCACATGCCGAATGTCAGGGTTCTTCTTTATCTCCCAAAGATATCATCCCAATGGGGGACATAATTTTTCCATACCTAGCCAACTCCCGCTCCAAGACAGCATCAGGGACAAAAGGGGGAACATTAGATAAAATAATTTGCACCAACTGTTGTCACCTTCTCACCAAGCTGCTTGGCGATGGTCTTGTAGCCCATTCCAGCCTTGTGTAGGTCTACAATCTTGTCCCTGACATCCTTGGACAGCTCTTTGATCTTGACCATGGTGGAGAGTTTGGAATCTGATTGATTGATTGCTTCTGTAGACAGGTGTCTTTTATACAGGTATTGAGCTGAGATTAGGAGCACTCCCTTTAGGAGAGTGCTCCTAATCTCAGCTTGTTACCTGTATAAAAGACACCTGGGAGCCAGAAATCTTGCTGATTGATAGGAGATCAAATACTTATTTCCCTCATTAACATGCAAATCAATGTAACTTTTTTGAAATTCGTTTTTCTGGATTTTTTTGTTGTTATTCTGTCTCTCACTGTTAAAATACACCTACCATTAAAATTATAGACTGATCATTTTTTTGTCAGTGGGCAAACGTACAAAATCAGCAGGGGATCAAATACTTTTTTCCCTCACTGTATGTATGTATGTATGTATGTATGTCTGTATGTATGTCTGTATGTATGTGTGTGTGTGTGTGGGGGGGTGTGTTGTGTGTCTGTCTCTGTGAAAGTGAGTGAGTGTGTGTGTGTGTGTGTGAAAGTATGTGTGTGTGTGTCTGTCTGTCTGTGAAAGTGTGTGTATGCGTGTGTCTGTCTGTCTGTGAAAGTATGTGTGTGTGTCTGTCTGTCTGTGAAAGTGTGTGTATGCGTGTGTCTGTCTGTCTGTGAAAGTGTGTGTGTGTGTGTGACAGTGTGTGTGAGTGTCTGTCTGTCTGTCTGTTATGTACAGTGAGGGAAAAAAGTATTTGATCCCCTGCTGATTTTGTACGTTTGCCCACTGACAAAGAAATTATCAATTTTAATGGTAGGTGTATTTTAACACTGAGAGACAGAATAACAACAAAAAAATCCAGAAAAACGCATTTCAAAAAAGTTATACATTGATTTGCATGTTAATGAGGGAAATAAGTATTTGATCCCCTATCAATCAGCAAGATTTCTGGCTCCCAGGTGTCTCCCTTTAAGAGAGTGCTCCTAATCTCAGCTCGTTACCTGTATAAAAGACACCTGTCCACAGAAGGAATCAAACAATCAGATTCCAAACTGTCCACCATGGCCAAGACCAAAGAGCTGTCCAAGGATGTCAGGGACAAGATTGTAGACCTACACAAGGCTGGAATTGGCTACAAGACCATCGCCAAGCAGCTTGGTGAGAAGGTGACAACAGTTGGTGCGATTATTCGCAAATGGAAGAAACACAAAATAACTGTCAGTCTCCCTCGGTCTGGGTTTCCATGCAAGATCTCACCTTGTGGAGTTTCAATGATCATGAGACCGGTGAGGAATCAGCCCAGAACTACACGGGAGGATCTTGTTAATGATCTCAAGGCAGCTGGGACCATAGTCACCAAGAAAACAATTGGTAACACACTACGCCGTGAAGGACTGAAATCCTGCAGCGCCCGCAAGGTCCCCCTGCTCAAGAAAGCACATGTACAGGCCCGTCTGAAGTTTGCCAATGAACATCTGAATGATTCAGAGGAGAACTGGGTGAAAGTGTTGTGGTCAGATGAGACCAAAATCGAGCTCTTTGGCATCAACTCAACTCGCCGTGTTTGGAGGAGGAGGAATGACCCCAAGAACACCATCCCCACCGTCAAACATGGAGGTGGAAACATTATGCTTTGGGGGTGTTTTTCTGCTAAGGGGACAGGACAACTGCACCGCATCAAAGGGACGATGGATGGGGCCATGTACCGTCAAATCTTGGGTGAGAACCTCCTTCCCTCAACCAGGGCATTGAAAATGGGTCGTGGATTGTATTCCAGCATGACAATAACCCAAAACACACAGCCAAGGAAACAAAGGAGTGGCTCAAGAAGAAGCACATTAAGGTCCTGGAGTGGCCTAACCAGTCTCCAGACCTTAATCCCATAGAAAATCTGTGGAGGAAGCTGATGGTTCGAGTTGCCAAACGTCAGCCTCGAAACCTTAATGACTTGGAGAGGATCTGCATCGAGGAGAGGGACAAAATCCCTCCTGAGATGTGTGCAAACCCGGTGGCCAACTACAAGAATCGTCTGACCTCTGTGATTGCCAACAAGGGTTTTGCCACCAAGTACTAAGTCGAAGGGGTCAAATACTTATTTCCCTCATTAACATGCAAATCAATGTATAACTTTTTTGAAATGTGTTTTTCTGGATTTTTTTGTTGTTATTCGGTCTCTCACTGTTAAAATACACCTACCATTAAAATTATAGACTGATCAAATACTTTCTTCCCCCACTGTAATTTGCACATCTGTGAGGGCACCATTATTGCAGAAAGAGATTTTGGAGCAACATATGCTGCCATCCAGACATCGTCTTTTCCAGGGACGTCCCTGCATTTTCCAGCAGGACAACGCCAAACCACATTCTGCCCAGATTACAAGCGCATGGTTGTGTAGGCAGAGAGTGCGGGTGCTAGCATGGCCTGCCTGCTGTCCTGACCTGTCTCCGAATTGAGAATGTGTGGCGCACTATGAAGCGCAAAATAAGACAACGAAGGCCCCGTGCAGTTGCGCAGCTGAGGAAATGCATAATGGATGAATGGGGGAAAATCCCGCTTGCTAAACTTAACCAAGTGGTGTCTTCAGTGCCCAAGCGCTTAATAAGTGTTATTAAAAGAAAAGGTGATGTTACACAGTGGTAAACAGTCGACTGTCCCAACTTTCTTGGAGTGTGTTGCAGTCATCAGATTTGAAATGTATGTATATTCACAATTTGAAACATGAAATAATGTGTTAATAACGTGTTTTCAGTGTAGTACAGGGTGAATAGATTTTCAAATGACTCTTTTTGTGTGTTTTTTTGCATTTTAAAAACTGTCCCAACTTTTTGGGAATTGGGGTTGTATAATATGTACCTATAAAATATCAGAAGCCTTTCCCTACCATTCTCGTGTTGAAACCGATTCAATGAAAACAAAGGTCAACCAAACAGTATTTCGCGAAAACAGTGATCAACTAGAAACATTTGATTTCCTCACTGCTAATGAGATGCTGTAGAGTGAGTTAGTTATATTGCATTCAGGAGCTCTAATCGTATTGATGAATTCATGCAGCATTTGTAATTGAATTTCAAAAAGAAATCCTTGCTGTCTGGCCTGTGTGTATGAGATGTACTCTGTCAATCTTTGGCTAACAACTGAAACATTGGTAGAACAGAAATGGCAACATAAAAAAGACATTCAAATATGAACAAGTACATTTTAAAAGAGCACATTAAATAGGATGAATATACAGTTTTTACAATCACTTTGTCACTAATTTCAGAACCTTGATGTCATTTTTCAAAACTCTAGACACAAAACTCAAAACGGTCATCACTTGTAACACAGGCTGTCCAATGTTCAAAACATTGCATTGCGCATTCATATCTTTAAAGAAACCTTGCACTTGCAGACTTGTTGGTTCAAATAACTCATTTATCATGAAATAGCATAGTAACATTTATTTAGATCACCCACACAAAAGATACCAATAGTTTCACTGTGTAGTTGTTCGTACAATCATTAAATATTGTAGTACAAAATATGTGATACATGTTTCATCATGGTACTACACGTAAATACATCACTGTAAAAGGACTAGTAGAGAGAATAATTGAACAAAATCTGAAATGTATTGATGCAATACAATCAAATCACACCATAGGTTTCTTTGAATCAAAGCAAAAATAATTTGCTACAAAAAAGAACAAAACTACAGTAAAATGTCAACTGCAGTGTTCCTCATCTGGCTTAGTGTAAAAAGCAAAACAAAGGTTACTGTACTTCTAAATTTCCATCAGCCCTGTCTTCAGGTTCAGGTTATCACAACCATTTTTCTCAAGAGGCATCTTGAAACTGAACATACCTGAACATACTCAGTCATCAGCTGCTTCACTCTGTCTGCATTTCTTTCAAAAGGCACACTATACTCTGTGCTACACATTGGTATGCAGTATACAGTCATTTGACAGTTGAGAGTAGCCTAATGTTTAGTGCATGCTGAAGACTTGCCGCTTCTCAGTACGGAAAGTTCTGATGATTGAGGCCACAGTTGATCTTCTGAGGTTTGGTTGAATCTTTGTAGCTGCCTCAGTTATTGTCATGCCATGATTTACAACATGCTCTACAACTATTGCTCGGATTTCACTGGACACTATTTGCTGTTGCTGCCGCTGTCTTGGTCCATGGCCTTGTCCTCTACCACGTTCCCCCAACACCTCACAAATGAGGCCCATGGCTGCCTCTCTGATGAGGCCTAAGCCCTCCTCTATGACGAGGCCCACGACCACCTCTCAGAAGGGGTGCTTGTCCCCTGCCATTCCTTGGACCACCACGTCTTCCTCCTCCCACTGCTTGACCTCTATTGTGACCTCGATCACCTGCTGGCTCCATGTTATCTCTGTGTTATTGAGGTGGATACCACTCATTTCACTATATACTCATACCACAATGTGAAATCAATCATCAATAACCAGTTGGCAGTATTGGAAAAGCAATTACAAGGGCCTGCAAACATACAGTAATGTCAAATCTGATGTGGAAGAACAATTTCTATCCCTCTGTTCTCCATCAGGGTTGTGCTGATCGCCTCGATTGGCAAGTTTGCAGTGGGAGGAGTGGATCCATGTCGTCATTCCTTGGCACTTCACAGCTGTGTGGGTGGTCAGGAGCATCTGGTAGGGCCCTGTCCACCTGGGCTGTTGGGAGGACTTTCTCTCGTGTGCTTTGATATACACATAGTCACCTTGCTGGAAGGAGTGGCAAACCTGCTGTGATGGTTCAGTCTGGGCGGGTTTCATCTGTGAATGGACAGCTTCGAAAGCACGTGTTAGTCCCATACAAAATGACAACATAGCATCATCCATCAAGTGAATGCCCATTTCCCTTACAGACAATGGAGGAGTGATGGAGAGTCTCATAAGTCATCCCATAATAATCTCACACGGAGAAAGACCTGTTTTTCTCAATTTGCTGACAATCTCATTGTCATTAGGACTATATGAAGGGCATCTGGACGTTTGAGTCCTGTTTGTTTGCATATTTTAGCCAGCTTATTCTTTAATATCCCATTTTGTTTCTCCACTGCTCCAGCTGACTGAGCCTGATGGGGCAGTAAAAATGTTGTTTACCTCGCAGGGCTTTGCATAGTTCCTTCACTATTGTCCCAGTGAAGTGAGTGTTCCTATCGCTGGAAATTTCCCTGGAATGTGAAATCTACATATAACATCCCTTAACAGTATTTCTGCTACTTTTACTACTTCAGCCTTCCTACGGGATAGGCTTCAACCCATTTAGAACACCTATACACTATTACAAGTATATATTCATATCCACAACATTTAAGCTTTTGAACATGATCTATTTGCATATTGCAGGATTATGAGCTTGACAAATGTGGCAAGTTCTACAATATTGCTAAGCTGTTACTATAAAACCTGGGGCAAACCAATTTAAAAGACTGATGCACACATCCCCCCTTTGCCCGTGTGGCCAACACCATGTGCCAGATGGGCAAACCAGGGAAAGAGTGCCTGTGAAGCAACCAATGCATTAGCAAATGTTTGAGCTCTCATATGGAAGGTGCAGTGGCCAGTGATCCTGACTTCATGGCTGTCATTCTTTTCATTTGAATAATGTGACATCTCCACTAATAGTTTAATTTATAATGTACTATCAATAGAAGAATATGTGCTACTGCGGACATCATCTGAGCTGTTTCACAATATATTGTTGATTCCTATAATCTGGAAAACCTTTAATTACAGTATTTGAACTTATTTCTCCACTTCAGCGTTGTGGACCTCAACATCGGTCTGTTCAAGATGCTGTGTGGCTGTCTTTAAAGCCGTGCCCTCGGCCTACTGTGTCTCAATGAGAACACCAGCGTCTTCTCCATATGCACTTCTGCCACTACGGTCAAACATCGGTTCCTTCAGGACACGATTCATAATACGCATATCTGCCATGTGGAATAAATTAGTCATCTGAAGACACAATGCGTGTGTGACACAGTGATGCGGCTGCATACAAAAATGGATCAAGTATTTGGAGACAGATTGTTATTCAAAACCAAAGGCTCAATTTATTACTTTTCGGGTTTGAAAGTAAACAAAGCAAAGGGTCTTCTCGCCATCCAAAACAAAGAAAAAAAATGAAACTAAATAAAAGCCTAGCTCTGTAATGAGCATTACCTTCACCCAGGTTCCCCTAGCTACAGGTGGTACGGCTAACCCGCTTGCCCAACAAACCAAAAACTCATAAAACAAAAGACTGTTGTTTTTTCCTCCAACAGCAGCTCTCCCCCTCTTCCACAGTCCAGATAAGCTTTGCGTCGGTGCAGACACATAATCTCTTTCCCAAACTCTCCCCCCACACTCACACTCAGCACAAACAAAGTGACACTTTTATCTCCACACCTGATTAGCTAATTTGGGGATGCAGTGGTTGTCAATTAGCTAATCAGGCCCTGGAAGGAACTGGCTAGAACATAGGAGTTTATTTTTCTGGAAACAGTGCACTCTGCTGTCTTAAGCTCACGTACCTATTTGCCACCACCTCTCCACACACCTCATTACAGTGTGGTTCACACAACATCAGAGATCGTCCTTATAAAAGGCATCTCTATCACATTAGTTGACATTCGCACAATCTATAAGGTTTCTAGTAAAGGGACAATTCAAAATAATAATGATCTTGATTCCAATTGATCTCATTTATCAAATTATTTCAGCACAGCACTCAGCTGTCGTCAGCAGCATCATATCTCCTGTGTTTACTGAATCAGCTTTACTTCCTAGTGTAGATACTCTATTGTGTGGAGTTGTCAAAGTTTCAAAACAATGTGTTTATCTTTGTCCTTTTATCTAACTTAAATACCTGAGACCATTACAATAATTATTACAGCAGCTCCTTCAACACCATAGTTAATAGTAGTTGGGTAAATGATGGCAGTTATTACTCTGTTTACCTGTTTCCCAATAAACCATCATTTATAATTATGTACATAGTTTAATTAGGAACAACTCCTATTATTCCTATTTTCATTATTATTAGTTTTTGTCATCTAGTATGTGACGTATTCGTCTGTATCAACATCAATATTATTATCATTATTAATACAAGCAGTGTAAATTACCATTCATTACACTCTTGCTCTGTTTGTAGTAAGTTATGAACCCTTACACGTACTTACAGTCTCTGCCCGCCCTCTCTCTCTCTCTCTCTCTCTCTCTCTCTCACACACACAGTCATCTCAGGCTGCTTGTCTGGCGAACAGGGGGAGCAGAGGAGCACATACGGCCCTTGCCCCCTGCCCCCCTCTTCCTAATTGATAGGGTATTTCTGTTTGTGAAAGGACTATTTCCAAACAGTTTTATAACTTGCCATGACTATGTTTCATTAAATTAGTTATGTTACACCTTTAGTTATACCTGTAGTAACTTCATTATTTTCGCTCATATTCCAGTCAATCACCATCAGAGTCTCTCGTGGCAGTACATTTGTCTCACACATAACAAACTCTCCTTTCTCAACCGCTTTCAATTTTGGATAACATCGCACTGCATCCCAACAGCTGTTCTTTCTCTTATTCCTAATTTCTTACAAGAAAATGCAAGTTATATTTGATCGATTTGTATTATTACTATTTATACACATTTCACTACATTATTGTAGCTAATGAATGTATTTAATCTTTGGAAAATAAGCTTTTTCATTGATCTCAATAATGATGTCCAGGTACTTCAGGAAAGCACATTTTCAACAAATGTGTCCAGTCAATGATTTCCCCAACTAAGAACCTGCGTGGGCACTAAGACTGTCCTCCTGCGCGGCTCATGTCTTTATTGTGTCACTTCCTCCTATTGAAGTCCAATCTACACCAGTACAGGTTCAGAAGAACTGTTCCCGAATCCAGATTGAACTGATCAATAGTTAATTTCTTACCTACACATTGTATTTAGGGATCTATTTCTAGGGATTTAAAAACTCTTCATTGTGGAACTCATAGCTTCCAAATGAGCACATCGTTAATTTCCTGGAGTATCTGGTTATCTATTTATCAATATGTAAGAAACCTTCACCGAATGTTTGTGTTTGCCTCGGATTCCTATTTCTAAATTTGGCTCTAATTCCATTTCTAACATGTTACTTTTAACTTCTGTATTCGTAAGACCTATTTAATTAATTTAATTTTGTATTATTATTTCTGTTTGCAATAGCATTCTGTGTACAGTTAAATGCTGACTTTCTTGTAGGTCTGTTATTACAACATATTTAACTGGCGTTTTTTAGCTATCATTCTGTAACTATTTGTGACTTATGACTCTCTTAGTCATATTCTATACAGTAAATGAAAAAGACAAAATACGGACATTTACCTTGCGCAAACTGAAAACGTACAAACATACAAAGAGACACATATTAATTTATATCCAAAGTAAATTTGGATACCATGGTTTTGGTTGGCATGTTATATTGACCTGCAGTGACTCAAACTACCCTTATTTATTACTTATCTAGTAATATTCCTTCAGTATCTTGAAGACTGTCATTTATACTGAAAAACATATTTTTTGGTGTTTTTATTTGTGTTTTTATTTATTCGGCTTAGGGTAGATTGAATTATGCCTTTTGTTTTTTCTTTCTTTTCTCTAACACATGTTTTAAGATAGCTAGCTTTGTTTTCTCATTTCTTAATGTACATTAATCATTCCACATCATAAACACTTTCTAGTTTACTTCTCCCGGCTTTGTATTCCTATTTTGCAAAACCGTTTTGAGGTGCTCAAGTCTATCTGAATCAAAAGTCCCATCTTCTGGAAACCTTAATTTTCTGTCACCTATTGTCCAGTCAAACGCACCGCTTCACTCCATAGTTATCATACATGTACCTTACATGTGTACCTTTAAGTGGCGGGTCGCCCGTCTTACAAGAGCTGTTCCCACACAGTAACACATTTTCCCATTTTCTATGTATCGTTTTGTACACAACAACCAAGGCGTGCAAGCCCGCAAAATAACAATAAACGACAGGGGAGAAAACATAGCAAAAAAACAAGAAAACACAAATAATAATAAATCCTATATAGGAATAATAACAAACATGCTTTTCAATATGTTTGCATTTATAGAACTTGTATATAAATTAATGACTTTTCTTCATTTACCATAAACACTATAAACTTCTATAAACTATAAACACGTTCTTTTATATTATCACCGGCGTATCAGATATTGAACAATTAATTAGCGCTCCTTTTAAAAAAAAATCTCTAATAGTAGGTACCTACGCTGCAGTTAACAAACACACTTTAGTCTGTGGGAACCCAGACAGCAAAACACAGTCCTGTTTCTTCACAAACAAGAAGACACAGTCAAGTCTATGGTACCCCTAAGAAACCCTTGCTTCTTTACAAGCAAGAAAACATTTCCTGCCTCAAGTACTTGATGTAAGGCAAGCAAAAAACCTTTAATAAAAATATAGATCGCGTTACCTGATCGTCAGAGGGCCAGGCGAGCAGACAAGTGAAAGCAAAGCACCGCAGTAGGGAATTTAAGGCTCCCTTCCCTTATTATTCTGCCGGCGCGGCTTTGCTGGTCACTGGTCTGGCCACTCCGGTCCTCTCCGTCAGGGACAGCGATCCCGATCCTCGTCGCCAGATAATGTGGAAGAACAATCATCTTCAATCAGGTTGGAGCGTTAGTTGCAATGCCTTTAATACACGCAGCGTGGAGAGGACCAGTGACTCAAGAAGATCACAATGTCGCTCTGCCTTCATTTTAACAGTCAGAGCTTTTATACACAAAAATCTAAGAGCTGGTTACAACCAGAAAGTCATTACTATGTTATCTTAAAAGTTAGCTAAGCAGAATATATATCATTATAGGACAGAGTTCATAGATCAACACATGGATTAGGGAGCAGGCACTTCAATCATACTGTTTGACATTGTCTCCAAGATTCTCATCGTAAATAACAAACAGAAATCTAACTACCCTCTGGCCTGACCTTCTAGCTTGACCTTATCTTAAACAAGAGTAAACAAGTAAACAAGAGAGAAAAACAGGTATTAGAGAAAGAATTTCTAACTTTCCTTCCACACTGAAAACATGGTGTGGAAAAGTGCTACATGGGACCATAGAAACAGTGTCTGATAAAGAATGATGATGAAATATTACATCCATAGATAATGTAGTCCAACTGGTTCATGTTCCTCGGTTATTGGTGTCAATGGATCTCATTATCCTGAAACTTTCATGAACGAAACATGGAATATTGTTCGTCAGTTTCCATCAAACTTTGCATTAAGAGTAATGCAACAGTCACTTATCATTTTGAGCAGCTGTATCAATTGATAGTTAGATCTTTGTAATGAAATGAATGGACAGTGATCTCGGATGTAATGTGTGAATTGCATTTTGAAATGGTAATACTTTGATGTTAAGTTTTGTGATTTTAGTTCAATGAACAAATGAGGTTGATGTGTATTGTATCCAAGCAATTGGAAAAAAGTGTTAGAGTTTTGAAAAATGTGCATTTTGATCATCGGGTGTGAGTTTTGTGTCTAGAGTTTTGAAAAATGTAATCAAGGTTCTGAAATGAGTGCCAAAGTGATTGTAAAAAAGTGTAATATCAGGGGAGAGTGGCTATTACTGATCTGGCCTTCCGTGGCCTCTGTATTAATGTAACAGGTCACATTGTATGTGTACACTGATACTTGATAGTATAATATAGTGCAAGTAAAAAACACATATGTATCATAGAAGTATTTTCCAGAAATTATTATGGATAGTTATCAAAATGGAGAAGAAATGCTAAATCCAGTTTCCCCAGGCTGAGCTTCTATTGTTATACCTGCTAAGTGGCTGTTGGCCCCACTATATGGATAGGGCCACACCAAGTACAAGAGTCTCCCCATTGTTATTTATATATCTCTATCCAGCCTTCTTTTTTTCAGGGTGGGGTGCCTATTCCCCTGAATCCTTTGAAACCTATAGCACCTGGGATGCGCACTTGGGTTCCGGTTCCTCTGCCCATCACATTCACACGAGGAATCCTAGGTGCTCAATATGTCATACTATCTCTTTCATCTCATTTGTAAACTATGGACAAATACATGACTAAACGTGTTTAGTTGCTTTTCCCAGAACCCTTTGCGCCATGATATGCAAATAACGGGGACTATGATTGGCTCCCTGACATTTCCCACACTGCGACTGATGCTACCCATTTCACTACCCAACAAAGACCCATAATATGTGTGTGTGTGTCTGTCTGTCTGTCAAAGTATGTGTGTGTGTCTGTGTGTGAAAGTGTGTGTGTTTGTGTGTCTGTCTCTGTGTGAAAGTGAGTGTGTGTCTGTGTGTGTCTGTCTGTCTGTCTGTCTGTCTGTGAAAGTGAGTGTGTGTGCGTGTGTCTGTCTGTCTGTCTGTCTGTCTGTCTGTGAAAGTGTGTGTGTGTGAGTGTCTGTCTGTCTGTCTGTCATGTAACTTGCACATCTGTTAGGGCACCATTAATGCAGAGAATGTACACATATTGTTTATTTTCCATACAGTGAGGGAAAAAAGTATTTGATCCCCTGCTGATTTTGTACGTTTGCCTACTGACAAAGAAATGATCAGTCTATAATTTTAATGGTAGGTGTATTTTAACAGTGAGAGACAGAATAACAACAAACAAATCCAGAAAAACGCATTTCAAAAAAGTTATAAATTGATTTGCATGTTAATGAGGGAAATAAGTATTTGATCCCCTATCAAAACTCTTCTTTTGCAGGATCAATAAAATACTGTTAGGATTTTTTTAACTTTTACTGACACACATAGTTAATAGCAATGTGTTATAACTTTACCGAAAATAATAATCCGTATATCTTTAATTGTTTAGATGTTATTAAGATATAATGCATGTTTCACATAGGGAACATTTGTAACATGTTAGGAAAAACAAACAAATGATTTGAAAATATTCATTATTACAGCATAAAATTTGTCAGGCTTCATAAGAATGGTATTTATAACATACTCTGTAAAAATCAAGCAAATAGCATTTGTGGTTCACGAGAAAAAAAAAAATATATAATCAAAGCTATCAGACTTTAGCAGCCAGTGTATGAACACACATACGATTTCTCTGAAATACTTCCGGTACCACGTGCCAGGCCAGGGAGACAGGCAGAGATTAGAAAGTTTAACACGTGGTTGAAATCTTGGTGTAGGGAAGAGGAGTTTAGGTTTATGAAGCATTGGTCTTTCTTCTGGGATAGATGGGACCTGTACAAACCAGACGGTCTACATCTAAACAGAAGGGGGGCTAATGCATTGGGAGAGCGTATGTGCAGTGAAATTGAGAATCATTTAAACTAGGAACCAGGGGGGCAGGGAGCTCTGACAATGGGAGATGTTCCACTAAGGAAAGAAAACCAAGGGAAACTGCTAGTAGGAAAGTCCTGAAATGTTTGTACCTCAATGCCAGGAGTATAAGGAACAAGATGTTAGACTTGGAAGCCACAGTGCTGGCGTGTGACTATGATGTTGTATGAGTGACAGAAACATGGCTTACAGAAAATGATGGGGATGAATACAAGTTGGAAGGATACACACAGTTTAGGAGAGACAGGCAAAATCGAAGAGGGGGTGGGGTAGCATTATATGTGAAAAATGACATTGAGGCAGAAGAACTTGTATTAGATCCCAGTAACGGAACAGAATCTTTGTGGGTGAAACTTTTGAACAAGAGATCTGGAGGATTAGCGGTAGGAGTGTGTTACAGGCCACCAAACTCAGATATTCAGAAAGATGCTGCATTATACAGTGTAATCAGGACTGCATATAGCAAGGATGTAGCTGTTATAATGGGGGATTTCAATTTCCCAAACATAGACTGGGAAAGCCCAGTGGGGACTACAGAAGCAGAAATCGAAATGGTTGAGATGGTAAATGACTGCTTTCTAACTCAATTTGTCAGGGAACCAACCAGAGAGAGCACATGTATTGACTTGATCTTTTCAAATGACCAAGATAGAGTCAGGGGGACAGTAGCTAGAGAACCAATGGCAAATTGTGATCACAATATGGTTAGTATTGAGGCACTCTTTCAAAAAACAAGGTCCAAGTCTAAAACAATAGTCTACGATTTTAGAAAAGCAAACCTTGAAGGTATGAGACGCCACTTAGAAGAGGTAGACTGGAGCACATTGGATACAGAGTCAGTTGAAAATGGATGGGTATATTTTAAGAATATACTACTTGAGGCTCAGGAGCAATTTGTACCAAAACTTAGCAAATTGAGGACCAAAAACACTGGCCAAAATGGTTTAATAGAGGTATGCAAAAAAATATAAAGAGGAAGAAAATGTTGTATAGTGCATACAAAAGGGATGGTGACGAAACAAAATACATAGAATATGTTGAGCTGCAAAGAGATCTTAAGAAAGAGATCAGGAAAGCAAAAGAGGGAAATAGAAAGAAACATAGCTCTTGGAGCTAAAACCAATGCAAAGAGCTTTTTTCAATATTACAACAGCAAGCGGTCAATAAAGGAGGAGGTGAAACAGATAAAGGGCAAAAATGGAGGTATCTTGGAAAACAAACAAGATGTGGCAAATATTCTAAATGAGTATTTCACAGAGGTTTTTACAAAAGAAAAAACAGATGACATGCCACAGGTTGACAATCAGTCCAGTCAAACCCTAAGAGAGATCAGGATAAATGAGGAGGAGGTACTAAAGGGACTAGCAGAATTAAAAACAAACAAATCTCTTGGTCCAGATTGGATATTTCCAACAGTACTTAAAGAAATTAGGGAAATTATTTATAGGCTGCTAACTCAATTATTCCAAATGACACTTAGAACAGGGGATGTGCCAACTGACTGGAAGACAGCAAATGTCACACCAATCCACAAGAAAGGGGACAAAACTGAGCCAGGAAATTACAGACCAATCAGTCTCACCTGCATCACCTGTAAAATGTTGGAAAAAATGATTAGAGGAGGATCTTAATGAAAACCATATTCTTGGAGATAGTCAAGATGGGTTTAGATGAGGCAGATCATGTCTTACTAATTTATTAGAATTTTTTGAACATGCAACTGCAGCTGTAGATCACGTGAAAGCATATGATATGATATACTTAGATTTCCAAAAAGCTTTTGATAAGGTTCCACACCAAAGACTGATCCTCAAATTGGAAGCTGTAGGCATTCAGGGTAATGTAAGTAGATGGATTATGAACTGGTTGATGTATAGGAAGCAGAGGGTGTCGATTAGAGGAGTTGCTTCTAACTGGAGTGAGGTTGTTAGTGGAGTTCCACAGGGATTAGTACTAGGGCCTTTGCTTTTTCTAATCTATATTAATGATCTGGACTCTGGGATAGTTAGCAATCTTGTCAAATTTGCAGATGATACTAAAATAGGTGGCTCAGCAGATACAATCTTGGCAGCACAAGCTATTCAGAGGGACTTAGATAATATTCAGTTGTGGGCTGACACCTGGCAAATGAAATTCAATGTGGACAAGTGCAAGGTAATACATGCAGGTAACAGAAATGTTCACTATAATTACACTATGTAGAATTTAAAACAAGGGAAGTAATGTTAACACTATACAATGCGCTAGTTAGACCTCATCTGGAATACTGTGTGCAGTTCTGGGCACCACACTTCAAGAAGGATATTGCTGCTTTAGAGGCAGTTCAGAGGAGAGCAACCAGACTTATTCCAGGTCTGAAGGGAAAGTCCTACTCGGAGAGACTGAGGGAACTGAACCTTTTCACCCTGGAACAGAGGAGACTACGTGGGGACTTGATCCAAGTCTTCAAAATCATGAAAGGCATCGACCACATCAAACCAGAGGAGCTTTTCCAGATCAGCAGGGACACACGCACCCGGGGACACGAATGGAAATTGGGCTTCAAGGCATTCAAAACGGAAAACAGGAGACACTTCTTTACACAGAGAGTAGTCACAATCTGGAATAAACTACCCAGCGATGTGGTAGAATCTGAAAGTTTGGGAACATTTTAAAATAGTCTGGATAGGATCCTTGGATCACTTAGATATTAATGAACACCAAACGAGCACGATGGGTCGAATGGCTCTCGTTTGTAAACTTTCTTATATGACATTTTTTGGCAGCTTTGTAAGACCTAAGTTTAAATGTTGTTGGTAAGTAAGATAATTAGTGGGGACCCTCTATTTGCAGTTCTTCCCCTCCATAATTGCTAAAATAAAGTTTTACTGACATTTTATTGACCCTACCACTGCATAGGGCACATCTGTAACATGAACGCTACTGAATGGCACATACATTGAAAACTACGGAGAATTGAGACAAATCCACTTTACACTTCATAAATAATCTGAAAACGTTTCCAACCAAGGCAACACCCACTTGAAATACGTTCATTCACATTTTTGGTAAACAAAAAGAGAGTTTGTAACATATGTTCCCTATGATGCATCTACAGAGCGAGAGAGAGAGAGAGAGAGAGACAGACAGACAGTCAGACAGACAGACAGACAGACAGACAGACAGACACTAACACAGCCACCCACACACACACTCTCTCTCTCTCTCTCAGCTGGGAGTGTGTGGGAGGGGTCTGCAGTGAGCGGGAGTGCTGCTGAGAGCTCTGTCCTTTGGCTGCGTTTTTTTGCTGCTTTACTTTTTTTCAGTTTGTTTATATTGTCTTCTGTTTTCAGTGCTTTTCTTATTGTGGGGGAACAGGGGAGGGGAGGGGGGAGTACCGGTAGTTCTTCCCGGGTTGGGGGGGTCGGACCCCCTGAATGCGTCTTTTGAAAAACTGACCCGACGCCATGGAGTCAAGATCGCTCCGGTGCAGTTCTGCCCCCTAGAGCAGTGTGTGTTAGTGGTTGGGGAGGTAGTAGGGTGTGAAAATATCAAGTCTGCCTCCCGGATGAGTGGTGCCATTGTTATTTTCTTAAAAACCACTGATCTGGTCAATCAGCTAGTGGCTAATGGCATAGTGTTAGACGACACTTTCACCCCGGTGTTGCCGCTCGCTGCTCCTGCCCGGAAGGTAACGCTGTCTAACGTCCCTCCGTTCATCCGCACCGAGCAGCTGGAGAGAGAGCTGGCGTGGCACGGGCAGCTGATGTCCGGCATTAAGAGGGTCCCGCTGGGCTGCAAAGCCCCGCAACTGAAACACGTCGTGTCCTTCCGAAGGCAGCTGTATATGATCCTCAATAACATCAATGAGGATCTTAATGTCATTTTTAAATTTAAGATCGACAATACAGACTACGTCGTGTTCGCTACTTCGGAGTCCATGAAGTGTTTCAGGTGTGGGAGCGAGGGGCATGTCGTGAGGAACTGTCCCGAGCAGGACAGGGAGCGGGAGGAGGAGCGGGGCGTCGCGGGGAGGAATAGAGACATCGGCCCGCAGCCACAGATGCAGCGGGTAGACAGAGATCAAGCCCCGGCGGAGGAGACAGTCGCCGATCGGACTGATGGTACCACTGATGCCGTGACGGGGGAAGAGCTGCCCGGAGGCGATGACGCACAGCTGGGGGACGGGGTTGAGGCAGCGGGGGATAGTGACGACCGAGATGCACGTGGGGGAGATGGTGTTGAGGCGGTGCACGGGGCGCTGGTTAGTAACGAGGAACAACCTCAGCAGCCAGCAGACGGGCGGACAGACACACAGGGTGTAGCCGAAGAGGAGGCAGGGCCAGGCGCGGCGGTACAAGCCGAGGCGCCGGGTGGCGCTCCGGCTCCAGGGGAGGTAGTGGAGAGAGTATGGGGGGGCCGTGGAGATGGAAGTGGAACCGGATAATCCTGAGGTGGAATTTATAAGCCCGAGGAAAAAATGCACTAAGAAGGTACTGGGAGGGGTAGCTGCGAAAAAGCGGAGCATGGACGGTGTTGGGGTAAATAGTGGCAGTAAAAGAACTGGTGGGCACAGTAGTAAAGCTAGGGTAGCGAGCGGCTTGGTGGGGAAAGGTCTGGCTACACGCTGGAGCATCGCGGCAGCCACCGGGGACGCCTCGGGCTCGGAGAGTGACAGTGAGGGCGGCTTCACGGATTCCTCTCTCGCCTCCATGTCCTCGGTGAGTCAGAGCTACAGTGAAGGATACAGTTTTCCTAGTATCAGGAGGTTTTTAGAGAAAACGAAGGGAAAGAGGTCTGTTGTAGTGGAGGAGTTTTTCCCAGATCATGCACGCCTGCTGGCCTCTATTAAGCATCTCATGGCGAAGGGCTCTGGCACTGACAGCTTCACCGATCTGGAGAGATGGAGACTGAAAGCGCTGAGTAGTAAATTACTGGCCAGTCTCCTCCGCGGAACCGACAATGAATAAAATGGTTTTTCTCTTTACTCTTCTTTGTTTCTCTGTGTTTTCTTGTGTGTTTCCTGCACTTTTCTGTTTCTATATGGGTGAATTTACAACTGGGAGTTTAAACATTAATGGCTGTAGAAAAGAGCTGCCGTGTTTGAGCTGGTTCGGCAAAAACATGTCAATGTAATGTGTTTATAAGAAACGTGACGCGAACAGCATCGACTGGAATAAGGAATGGCGGGGTCATGTGGTTTTAAGTCACGGGTTCTCTCTGAGCGCAAGGGTTGCTGTTTTATTTTCAGAGTTTTAAACCTCTTTCCTGCACTGTCGACGAGGTCATTAAAGGCAGGCTGCTCGTGGTGCGTGCTGTCATTGAGAATAAGATGATCAACCGTAGGGACAGAGTCTCCTTTTTAAATATTTTACACAGCACACTGGCGAAATGCCAATCTGACGATCATCTTGTATTGGGAGGAGATTTTAACTGCACGGACAATGCTGCGGTTGACAGAAATCACACAGAGCCACACGCACCATCTGCCAGGGAGTTGCACAGGATTATACAGAAGTGTGAGCTAGAGAATGTTTGGAGTCCACCTGGGTCAAGGTACGGGACAGCTCTCTCTCCTTGGCCAGGTTAGATAGGTTTTATTGTTTTAAACATCATCTTAGCACTTTTAAGTCCTGTTTTATCACTCCTACTGGTTTGTCTGATCACTGTATCACTGCATCTGCACTGTTTTAATCCCCTCAGTTAAGACCCGTGGTGCTTACTGGCATTTTTACACCCTTTTAAGCAATGACACACATTTTAGAACATGTTTTATTTTTTTCTGGCAGCAATGGAGAGCACAGAAGCATGGTTTTACTTCCCTGGGACAGTGGTGGGATGTGGCGAAGGTGCAGATTCGCCAGTTCTGTCAGCAGTACACTACAAGTGTCACTAAGAGTATAAATGAGTCTATGAGGGCTTCCAATAGCAGGCTTGTTGCGGACCTCAAGTGTAAAAAAGCGTCGCTCATTGACCTGCTGGATACGAAGGTACAGGGTGCGCTGACGCAGGACGGGGAGCTCTTGGGGGACGAGGCCAATGAAAGAAGGAACTGGGAGGGGGTGCTGGAGGAGGTGCGAGGGCGTCTGGGTCGCTGGCGCTGGTTGCTCCCCCAGCTCTCCTACAGAGGCAGGACACTGATCGTCAATAACCTGGTGGCCTCCACACTGTGGCACCGTTTGATGTGTGTGTTGAGCCACCGCCCAGGCTGCTGAGCGAGCTGCAGAGAGCCGTCCTGGATTTCTTCTCGGACGGTTTGCACTGGCTGAGGAGAGGAGTGCTGTACCTGCCTCAAGAGGAGGGGGGGCAGGGCCTGATCGATATCACCAGCAGGGTGTCTGCCTTTCGGTTACAGTCAGTACAGCGGCTCCTGTACGGCTCCCCTTCTTTGCCCTGGAAGGGGGCGCCAGGTGGGGGCGCTCCAGCTGGATACAGCTCTGTTTCTGATGGACTGTAGAAGACTGGACCTGTCGGCACTTCCCAGATTCCACTGTAGCCTGCTGAAGGCCTAACTAACCTAACCCTAACTCTATGTTACAAATGTTCCCTAAACACTTATTTTGCAAGATCAATAAAAAACCTTTAGGAATTTTAAACTTTTAAAGATACACATAGGCAATACCAATGTTGTTACGACCTCGCACTTGTGCAGTCTGTGCGGTGTCGTTGTTTTCTTGTTGGCGCTGTGTTTCCCCCGCTGTCTCTCTCAGGTCCGGTTTCCTCCATCGTCACTCGTCATTGGTCTGTTTGTTTCCCGTGCTGTCCTGGGTCAGCCAATCAGAGGAGGCTCCCTGACTACTTGAACCATCCCGTTCCGTCCCGCTGGAGACTTGTCATTCTCAGTGTGTTGTCCAGAGCTTTGTGCATCTGCTATTGTTATACCTGCGGGTTTCGTGTGTATTGTTGGTGTGTTTCTTATCTGTGTCAATCCCACTGTCACCCATCCCTGTAGTAAGCCTGGGGAGGGTGAGGTAGGTAGGTAAGACGCCCCAGGGCTTACATATTCATCACGCAGGATTGGATTTTGTTGAAATACACCATCTTGGACTGGGGTTTCCCTCCAATTGTGAGAGAAACCTTTGTCCAGCAGGGGGCATCGAACTGTATTTGACAGTGTTTTTCTTTTCCTTGCAGGGAGCTGATCCATCAGGCCAGACCAGATGAGATGGGGAGGTGCCGGTTGACAGAGCTGCAGAGTCCTGGGTCCTTGGAGCGGTCCAGAGGCCGAGGCAAGTGGAGATTGGGACGGACCGGGAGCGACAGGGGACCTAGCCAGAGGAGTCGGCGGACTCCTCACGGAGTGGGTCCCATCCAGTAGCCCGGCCGACCATCTACCCAGAGCCCGGCCTGACCAGGACTGCTCCCCGCTGACGTCACCAGCCAGGATCCAGGAGAGGCCTCGGATTCCGGGGACCGACCAGGCCGATCGGCGAACGTCCCTGAGGGAGGCCTCCTGCAGCCAGGGCCCGGACTTCTCCCCGCAAGGCCCACTCCCTGCAAGAGCCCCGGAGGTGGAAGCTGCTCCCCAGCCAGGTGGACTTGCCCCGACCTCCGGATTGAGAGCCTCTGGACCCTTTCCCAGGTAGGAAAGTGCAGCATGGCCCAGCGAACCGCCGGTGTGAGGCGCCACAATGCGGTGCGCTTCAGCCGTGAGGCTGGAGCCGAGACCGCGGCCCTCACCCGGCTGGAGTTCAGCAGGTCCGTGCTGCAGAGGGGCCTGGGCTTTGCCCCTTCTGAGCTGAACTGCGTGGTGAAACTGCCTGGACCTAGGGACGTGTTTGAGGTGAGTTTTAAGAACCCTCAAGTGCTGGAGTGTTTTTGGAATATTTATAGAGAGAAAAAAGAATGTATGCCCCTGAGTGACTTTGTGGTCGACGCCCTGACCGATAGAGAGATTAAAATTGTTACCATCCAGTTTTATAATGAAGCAGTGGCCGAGTATGATGTAGAGGTATGGCTGAGGAGACACTGTGAGATCCTGTCTGAAAGCAAGAGAGTCAATGACGAGGATGGGGTTTGGACCGGTGCTCGACGGTGGCAGGTGCGCCTGCAGGTGGAAGTGGCCGCCATTGGCGGAGTACGCCACCTGCCGAGCACTGTAGTTTTAGGTGCAAATAGGGGGCTTGTCTTTTACCATGGCATGCCCAAATTATGTAGGAACTGCGGGGCCCTGGGTCATTTAGCCGCAGCCTGCACTGTTATTAAGTGCAAGGTCTGCGGCGGAGAACATCTGACCAGGGCCTGCAAGCAGGAGAGGGCCTGCAACCTGTGCGGTGGGGGAGGGCACCTTTTTAGGAATTGTCCCTCCTCCTATGCAAATCGGGGGTAGTGGAGAGACAGAAGTCCAAGTGGAGGCTCCTTTATCGCAGATTCCCCTAGACAGGGATAGAGAGGAAACAGTCCTCAGGAGTCTCATAGGCTCCCTCTCCGACTCTGGGTCGGAAGTGGAGGCAGAGAGGGAGTGGACAGTTGTGGCGGGGAAGAGGAGAAGGATGGAGAAGAGGAGCATGGGTGGGGGGGGTGCGAAGAGCAAGAGGTTCAATTCTGCTGGCTCTCCCCCCCCCGCCAGCTCCCCCCCCGCTGCAGAGACCTTCCCCTCTCAGAGCGGAGAATTGTGGGCCTTCTCCACTCCCCCCAGTGGGCAGCCTGGTGGAGGACAGGCCCCAAAATAGTAACATCCCTCCAGCCCCAATACCGAGATTCTATCAGGGGAGGGGACAGGTATGCCCTTCCGGCAGTAGTGGGAGAGCCGCAGGTCCTCAGGAGAGGAGAGTTCAGTGCCAGTGTCTTCTGCTAAGAAGACCTCAGGGCCGCAATGGCAGAGTCACTGGCGCTGAGGGAGGAGGCCTGCGGCAACAGACAGCCGGGAAGGGAGAAACCACCCCCTCCCCCACCCTTAGTTAAAAGAACGACTAGCGTGGTCTATCCAGTCCTCTCCTCAGTCGCACACAAGGCCTCTGCCCTGCCATCTGCTCGTCGGGCCTCGGCTACAAGGGAACCATGGAGAACCTCCAGCACCGCGGGCCCTGAGCCCAGTGGAGTTTCGCCAGCCTTACCGGGTGGCGGGAGCCGAGCCCCCCACATAGTCTTCCTAGAGGATCAAGCGGTGAGGCAAATGGTTGAAATGATGGGTGCGAGCGCTAAGCTAGGTGAGGGAGAAGAGAGAAGTGGGGAAGAGGAATGTTTCTTTACATGATTGTTACGGAGCGGGTAATTGCCCTCACTGCCATTATGGCTTTAACAATTATATCTATAAACGTGAGGAGCATCGCTGAGGTGAAAAAGAGGGCCGATGTTTTAAACTCTCTGGCTGGAATGAAAGCAGATATTATCTGTTTACAGGAGTGCGGCATCCCGTTCCAAAAAGAATATAAAGATCTCCGGGACACTTGGACCCTAGGTGATTCCTTCTGGTCGGGGTCCAATGTGTCCCGAGCGGACGGGATTGCCGTACTCCTGAAAAACCCATTCATAGAAGTAAAAAAATGTAGGGTGATAGAGGCGGGCAGGTTGGCCAGCCTCGACCTTAAATACAAGGGGGCTGTATTGAGGCTGGTCAATGTCTATGCCCCCACCAGCCAGAGAGAGAGAGTCCTCTCTCTCCCTCAGCTACGTCCGCTCCTGATCGGCACCTTACCGGTTATCATTTCAGGTGATTTCAACTGTGCTCTGAAGGATGTAGACCGGAGTAAGCCCCGCAACAATAGATCCAGCAGGGACCTGGCTGTGTTCGTGGAGGACTTTGAACTCTGCGACGCAGGTCGGGACCTGGTCCCCTTGTTCACCTGGGTGAGTTCTTCTGGCTCCTCCTTCTCCAGGATAGATCTCGTCCTCCTCAGTAAGCCACTGGAGAGGACCGCCATGTCTTCGGAGGCGGTCTTCTTTCCAGACCACAGGCTCCTGACGACAGAGGTGCTCATTCCGAGCACACGGGAGTCGGGGCCTGGGGTCTGGAAGCTCAACACCTCTCTGCTCGATGACCCTCGTGTTATTAAGACCTTTAGCAGATGCCTCGAGGAGTGGAGGACCCTGAAGGACCTTTTTGATTCTCCCATAGAGTGGTGGGAGATGGTGAAGAAAAGGACCAAGGGCTACTTCATTCAGCTGGGGAAACGGAAAGCTCGCGAGAGGCGGGCGAGATATTCCCATCTAAACGCCCGCCTCCAGCGCCTGAGTCTTTTACAGCTCAGAGGCTTCGACCTAGCTGAGGAGGTGGCCCGGGTCAAACTGAGTCTCTCCGCCCTCTATCGGGAGGAGCAAGAAAAGATCATGGTCCTTTCCAGGGTCCGCATCATGGAGGACGACGAGAAGTGCAGCCGCTTCTTCTTCAAGAAAACAAAGGAGAGGCGGCCTGCAATGTCCTCCATGATCGACTCCTCGGGGCAGGAGGTAGAGGGCAGAGAGGCTGTTGAGACAGTGGTGCGGGACTTCTACAGGGAGTTGTACGATCAGAAGGTGGTGGATCAAAATCTGATCCATCACTTTCTGTCCCTGTTGGAGTCCCGCAACGAGGGGGACGAGGAGGCGGAGGAGGATCCAGAGATCACCACCACTGAACTCTCCCAGGTGATAAAGAGTCTTAACTCTGGAAGGACACCGGGTCCCGATGGGATCCCTGCTGAATTCTATAAGATCTTTTGGGAGGTGCTTAAGGAAGATCTGGCTCAGGTCTTGGGGTCGATGTACAGAGAGGGTAGACTGACCCCTTCTATGAAGAGGAGTATCCTCTCTCTTCTTCATAAGAAGGGAGATCCAAAGGATCTGAGGAACTGGCGGCCGGTCAGCCTCCTGTGCACCGACTACAAGATACTGGCCAAAGCACTGACGCTCCGTCTGCAGCAGCCACTCCCTCAAATCGTGGGTCCGGACCAGGTCTGCGGTGCCCAGGGGAGATAGGTCGTGGCCTACTCGAACGAGAGAGGGCTTCCCCTGGTCCTAATCAGCCTGGACCAGGAGAAAGCCTTCGACAGAGTGGGCCACGAATACCTGCAGCTTGTTATGGAGAGGATGGGTCTCGCTCTTGGCCTGAGGAAGTGGGTTAAGATCATCTACAGCGGCCTAAGCAGCAGGGTCCTTGTGAACCGCCACCTGACCGAACCATTTCCAGTCAGGTCGGGGGTCCGACAGGCTGCTGGCAAGAAAGTGAGTTTTATGAACCGCTTCTACTTTGCCAGCAGCTTGAGACCATTCGGTCTCTGCGCCATGGACAACACCAGGCTGCACTCGTGGGATCCCCCGCCGTTCTACAGGGCGCTCCGAGCCTTTGCGCTCGAAGTAGGCCTCCATAAAGACCATCTGTAGCCAGATGAGATCTACCCAGGAGACCAGCCGGATTTCCCTCCCGAAACCTGCCGGTTTATCTGGGCTAACGCTACGCACGTTTGCCTCACAAATACGCAGAAAGATGTCTCCTGGATGGCTGTGAGTCAGTGTCTCCCCACCCGAGTGTTCATGCACAGAAGGGGCCTAGCCCCTTATGACATCTGCCCCTATAAGGGTTGCCTGGGGAAGGAGACAGAGGCTCACATCTTTAGAGATTGGCCCTCCGCCTACAGGGTCTGGCTCCTGTTTTCTCCGTTCCTCCACAGGTTTGCCGTTCCTGCGCGGGCGACCGCCCAGCAGATCTTATATGGTCCAGCCAGGGGATTAACATCTTCCACCCTGAGGTGCTGGTGGCGTGTTGTCTGCGCAGTGAAGCAGGCCCTGTGGGAGGGTCGGAATATCTGTATATTCAATAAGCAGGAGCTGGACCCGATTGTCATCGCGCGGAGGGGCATGGTGCTTGTGAGGGACTACGTCAATCTGGAGGTCCATCAGAGGGGCAAGGAGGAAGCCTTTAGGAACTGGCATATACAAGATCTGGGGGAGCTCAGGATCCCATGATGGGACCCACCTCCGCGGACGCTCAGTTCCCCCTGCTGGAGCCCGAGTCCAAGATCTTTTAACCCTTTAATGAATGATTGCTTTTTAAAATGACTTTTAAAAATGAATTGTAACTGTTTTTAAAGATTTAGTTGTTTTTAAAACACTAATTGTTTAGGTTTTTTTTGGTTTAGTTTTGTTTTATTCTGTTGTCAAATACATTGACCGTTTTGGATTTAATTTTAAATGCATTGGACCGTTTTGGTTTGTTTTTTATTTTTACCTTTTTAATTGTTTCTTTATTTTGTCCAGTGCATTTTCAGTTATTTTCAATGTATTTGACTTTTATGTTGGTAGCAGTTTGCTTTAATCACGTTTGTTTTGTTGTTTTGTGCACTTGTTTATTTGAAGTTTAGTATTTTGTTTTCGTTAAATCACAAAGATTTAAATTTTTTTAAGGGATTTTAAGAATTGATTTAAATTTTTTTTAATCATGAGTATTAAAATTTGTTTTGAATGTTTTTTATTGTAAATGTAAAATACTTCTACCAATAAAACAGTATACCTGCGGGTTTCGTGTGTATTGTTGGTGTGTTTCTTATCTGTGTCAATCCCACTGTCACCCATCCCTGTAGTAAGCCTGGGGAGGGTGAGGTAGGTAGGTAAGACGCCCCAGGGCTTACATATTCATCACGCAGGATTGGATTTTGTTGAAATACACCAGGTTAGTCCATCGCAGGGTGCCGCAATGTGTATTTTTGGGCTAGACTAGGTGGGTCTGCCGTAAGGGCTTAAATAGGTTGGGAATTTGTTTATTTCTTTGATTTGGCATCTGTGTGTTCGTCCTCCCTTTGGATTTGTTATTGTTCATTATTGTGTTTTATCCGGGGTAATTGTCATGCCCCGGTATTCAGTATTGTTGTGTCAACAATAAACTATTCATTATTTTTCCTCACTGTCTGTGGCCCCATCTATCTCCCCACTGCTCGCTCCTCTCACCACACTTTCCCCAGCCGTTTGTGGAGGCACGTTATGTTGCATTCCCCCCCCCACACTTTCTACCCCTAGATCCTAGACCAAGAAGGAGGGGGAGCTCATAACAAATGTCCTTTAACAATGCCGAAAATAATAATGCGTTTATCTTTAATAGTGAAGATGTTGTATAGATGTATCTTTCATATACACACATAAAAAAAAACGGTTTCCAAACCGAATATAGAACTGAAACTTTCAGACCATCCATGAAAAATGGAATATAAACATTTACAATTCTATATATCAATTATATTCATAACCCTAACCCTAACTTTAAGTTACAAATGTTCCCTAAACACTTATTTTGGTAAACAAAAAGAGAGATTGTTACATATGATTCCTATGATGCATCTAACAGACACTAACACAGCCACCCACCCACCCACCCACTCTCACACACACACTCTCTCTCTCTCTCTCTCTCTCTGTGTGTCTGTCTGTGAAAGTGTGTGTATGTGTGTGACAGTGTGTGGGTGTCTGTCTGTCTGTCATGTAACTTGCACATCTGTGAAAGAGATGTACACATATTGTTTCTTTTACATATATATGTATGTATGTCCAATTGCTTTGACAATACAAATGCACTGAATTGAGAGAGAGACAGACACCCACCCACTCACAAACACACACACACACACTCTCGCTCTCTCTCTCTCTCTCTCTCTCATACAACACAGCCAGCAAGACACACAGAGACAGCCAGCTCAGCGATGACATCATGAACCTCTCTCTGAGTTGACTGCTATGACATCACAGAGCACGTACATTCCATTTCTTGCCGTCTGTCAACCACTCAGTCACTGCCAGCCAGACTGGCTGGCTTGCTGGATGGGGGGGCTGCTTGCTGCCGCTGCGTATCTTAGCAAACTTATTTGCTTGACTGGCCTTCCTCCTCCTCCTCCGCCCACATGCCCACCTGTGCCCGATCTGCTGTTCACCTGGATCACAACTCCGCCCCAACAAGGCAAAGCCTCCCAAAAATGGTTCAAACTCAACCATATTCCCCTCCACGGAAAGCTATAGCAAAAGGCAAAGGCGTTATACGTAATGAAGAGGACCCCGAGTCCAAGACGCTTCCGACCAGCCATACATATTTGTGTGTATTAAAGATCACATTTTATTACATTTTGTTTCTCTGTACTTTATTACATCTTAATATGATATATACTTGTAATGTTTCTTTTCCATATAAATGTATGTATGTATGTATGTATGTTTGTATGTGTGTGTGTGTGTGTGTGTGTGTGTGTGTGTGTGTGAATGTATGTGTCTGTGTCTGTCTGTCTGTGAAAGTGAGTGTCTGTGTGTGAAAGTGTGTGTGTCAGTCTGTCTGTGAAAGTGTGTGTGTGTCTGTCTGTCTGTCATGTAACTTGCACATCTGTGAGGGCACCATTTTTGCAGAAAGAGATGTACACATTTTGGAGCAACATATGCTGCCATCCAGACATCGTCTTTTCCAGGGACGTCCCTGCATTTTCCAGCAGGACAACGCCAAACCACATTCTGCCCAGATTACAAGCGCATGGTTGCGTAGGCAGAGAGTGCGGGTGCTAGCATGGCCTGCCTGCAGTCCTGACCTGTCTCCGAATTGAGAATGTGTGGCGCACTATGAAGCGCAAAATAAGACAACGAAGGCCCCGTGCAGTTGCACAGCTGAGGAAATGCATAATGGATGAATGGGGGAAAATCCCGCTTGCTAAACTTAACCAAGTTGTGTCTTCAGTGCCCAAGCGCTTAATAAGTGTTATTAAAAGAAAAGGTGATGTTACAAAGTGGTAAACAGTCGACTGTCCCAACTTTCTTGGAGTGTGTTGCAGTCATCAGATTTGAAATGAATGTATATTTTCAAAAATAAATTAAATTCACAAAGTAAAACATGAAATAATGTGTTAATAACGTGTTTTCAGTATAGTACAGGGTGAATTGATTTTCAAATTACTCTTTTGAGTGTTTTTTTTGATTTTAAAAACTTTTTGGGAATTGGGGTTGTATAATATGTACCTATAAAATATCAGAAGCCTTTCCCTACCATTCTTGTGTCGAAACCGATTCAATGAAAACCAAGGTCAACCGAACAGTATTTCATGAAAACAATGATCAACTAGAAACATTTGATTTCCTCACTGCTAATGAGATGCTGTAGATTGAGTTAGTTATATTGCATTCAAGAGCTCTAATTGTATTGATGAATTCATGCAGCATTTGTAATTGAATTTCAAAAAGAAATCCATGCTGTCTGGCCTGTGTGTATGAGATGTACTCTGTCAATCTTTGACTAACAACTGAAACATTGGTAGAACAGAAATGGCAACATAAAAAAGAAAAGTACATTTTAAAAGAGCACATTAAATATGATGAATATAATTTTTTTTACAATCACTTTGTCACTAATTTCAGAACCTTGATGTCATTTTTCAAAACTCTAGACACAAAACTCAAAACGGTCATCACTTGTAACACAGGCTGTCCAATGTTCAAAACATTGCATTGTGCATTCATATCTTTAAAGAAACCTTGCACTTGCAGACTTGTTGGTTCAAATAACTCATTTATCATGAAATAGCATAGTAACATTTATTTAGATCACCCACACAAAAGATACCAATAGTTTCACTGTGTAGTTGTTCGTACAATCATTAAATATTGTAGTACAAAATATGTGATACATGTTTCATTATGGTACTACACGTAAATACATCACTGTAAAAGGACTAGTAGAGAGAATACTACAGACACAGTGGAATAATTGAACAAAATCTGAAATGTATTGATGCAATACAATCAAATCACACCATAGGTTTCTTTGAATCAAAGCAAAAATAATTTGCTACAAAAAAGAACAAAAATACAGTAAAACGTCAACTGCAGTGTTCCTCATCTGGCTTAGTGTAAAAAGCAAAACAAAGGTTACTGTACTTCTAAATTTCCATCAGCCCTGTCTTCAGGTTCAGGTTCTCACAACCATTTTTCTCAAGAGGCATCTTGAAACTGAACATACCTGAACATACTCAGTCATCAGCTGCTTCACTCTGTCTGCATTTCTTTCAAAAGGCACACTATACTCTGTGCTACACATTGGTATGCAGTATACAGTCATTTGGCAGTTGAGAGTAGCCTAATGTTTAGTGCATGCTGAAGACTTGCCGCTTCTCAGTACGGAAAGTTCTGATGATTGAGGCCACAGTTGATCTTCTGAGGTTTGGTTGAGTCTTTGTAGCTGCCTCAGTCATTGTCATGCCATGATTTACAACATGCTCTACAACTATTGCTCGGATTTCACTGGACATTATTTGCTGTTGCTGCCGCTGTCTTGGTCCGTGGCCTTGTCCTCTACCACGTTCCCCCAACATCTCTCAAATGAGGCCCATGGCTGCCTCTCTGGTAAGGCCTAAGCCCTCCTCTATGACGAGGCCCACGACCACCTCTCAGAAGGGGTGCATGTCCCCTGCCATTCCTTTGACCACCACATCATCCTCCTCCCACTGCTTGACCTCTATTATGACCTGGATCACCTGCCGGCTCCATGTTATTGCTGTGTTGTTGAGGTGGAAACCACTCATTTCACTATATACTCATAACACAATGTGAAATCAATCATCAATAACCAGTTGGCAGTATTGGAAAAGCAATTACAAGGGCCTGCATACATACAGTAATGTCAAATCTGAAAACATGGTTTGGAAAAGTGCTACATGGGACCATAGAAACAGTGTCTGATAAAGAATGATGATGAAATATTACATCCATAGATAATGTAGTCCAACTGGTTCCTCGGTTATTGGTGTCAATGGATGTCATTACCCTGAAACTTGCATGATGGAAACATGGAATATTGTTCGTCAGTTTCCATATAACTATGCATTAAGAGTAATGCAACAGTCACTTATCATTTTGAGCAGCTGTATCAATTGATAGTTAGATCTTTGTAATGAAATGAATAGACAGTGATCTCAGATGTAATGTGTGAATTGCATTTTGAAATGGTAATACTTTGATGTTAAGTTTTGTCATTTTGAACAGCTGATTTTAGTTCAATGAACAAATGATCTGAGGTTGATGTGTATTGTATCCAAGCAATTGGAAAAAAGTGTTAGAGTTTTGAAAAATGACATCAAGGCCTGAAATGAGTGCCAAAGTGTAATATCAGGGGACAGTGGCTATTACTGATCTGGCCTTCCGTGGCCTCTGTATTAATGTAGCAGATCACATTGTATGTGTACACTAATACTTGATAGTATAATATTGTGCAAGTAAAAACATACATATGTATCATAGAAGTATTTTGCAGAAATGATTATGGATAGTTATCAAAATGGAGAGGAAATACTAAATCCAGTCTGCCCAGGCTGAGCTTCTATTGTTATACCTGCTAAGTGGCTGCTGGCCCCACTATATATATAGGGCCACACCAAGTACAGTGGCTTCCCCATTGCTATTTATATCTCCCTATCCAGCCTTCTTTAAATATTAGGGTGGGGTGCCTATTCCCCTGAATCCTTTGAAACCTATAGCACCTGGGACGCGCACTTGGGTTCCGGTTCCTCTGCCCCTCACATTCAAACGAGGAATTCTAGGTGCTCAATACGTCATACTGTCTCTTTCATCTCATTTGTAAACTATGGACAAATACATGACTAAACGTGTTTAGTTGCTTTGCGCCATGATATGCAAATTACAGGGACTGTGATTGGCTCCCTGACATTACTCACACTGCGACTGATGCTATCCATTTCACTACCCATCAAAGAGCCATAATATGTGTGTCGGTCTGACTGTCTGTCTGTCAAAGTATGTGTGTGTGTGTGTCTGTAAGTGTGTGTGTCTGTCTGTCTGTGAAAGTGTGTGTGCGTGTGAAAGTATGTGTCTGGGTCTGTCTGTCTGTGAAAGTGAGTGTGTGTGTGTGTGTCTGTCTGTCTGTGAAAGTGTGTGTGTGTGTGTGACAGTGTGTGGGTGTCTGTCTGTCTGTCATGTAACTTGCACATCTGTGAGGGCACCATTAATGCAGAAAGAGATGTACACATATTGTTTCTTTTACATATATATGTATGTATGTATGTATGTATGTATGTCCAATTGCTTTGACAATACAATTGCACTGAATTGAGAGAGAGAGAGAGAGAGAGAGAGAGAGAGAGAGAGAGAGAGAGACAGACAGACAGACAGAAAAAACAGACAGACAGACACTAACACACCCACCCACCCACCCACTCACAAACACACACACACACTCTCTCTCTCTCACACACACACACACACACACACACTCTCTCTCTCTCTCTCTCTCTCTCTCTCACACACACACATAGCCAGCAAGACATACAGAGCCAGCCAGCAACAAGGCAGAGCCTCCCAAAAATGGTACAAACTCATCCACGTTCGCCTCCACGGAAAGCTTTAGCAAAAGGCAAAAGCGTTATACGTAATGAAGAGGAACCCGAGTCCAAGACGCTTCCAGCCAGCCATACATATTTGTATGTATTAAAGATCACATTTTATTACATTTTGTTTTTCTGTACTTTATTACATCTTATTGTGATTTATAATTGTATTGTTTCTTTTCTCTGGCGATCCAGGTTTTCTTGTTCCGGCCAGTTTCTATGGCCAAGCTGTGGTCACTGAGCCTGTACTTGGTCAAGATCTGTCTGTGTTTTGTGTTTTTGACCCTGAACAGATACTCTGCCAGGGTGAACTCTTTCTTTAGGGCCGAATAGCACTGTAGTTTATTATTGGATCCAATTTCATTGGAATTTGTAGCTGGTTTCCAGATTGGTATTAACAGTTTTCATTGTACTTCCTGGGAGTTTTTTGCTGGTGGTGCTCTGGAGTTCACTGGTGTTGATTTGGCTTAATTGGCTGAGCTCCAGCACCATGCTTCTGAGGGGGCTGCATGGTGGTGTGCCTGCGGGTCTGCCTGCTGCAGGTGGACCCAGTAGTTTAGAGCTCGCTTCTGTATGGAGTGGAGTAAGGGGTACCGGCCCAACTCGGCCCTGCAGGTGCTGTTGGCTGCGCTCTTGTAAACCTGCAGGAGGTGTTTGCAGAACTCCAAATGGAATTGTTCTGTTGGGCTTTCATCCCATTTTTTGTAGTTGTGGTTCATAAGTGGAACCCAGACTTCACTGCCATACAGAAGGATTGGTTTAATAACACTGTCAAAAAGTTTGAGCCAGATTTGTATTGGAGGTTTAATTTTGTAGAGCCGATTCTTTTTGGCATAAAAAGCCCTGCGTGCTTTATCTCTCAATGCATTCATTGCCAGGGTGAAGCTGCCAGATGCACTGATGATCAGGCCCAGGTAGCTATAGCTGGTGCAGTGCTCCAGGGGGTTGTTGTCCAGGGTGAAGAGGTACCTGGCTTTCTTCTGGAAAACCATAACTCTGGTCTTGTCCAGATTGACTGTCAGGGCCCATTTCTGACAGTACTGCTCCAGCAGTGCCAGGTTCTGCTGCAGCCCCTGCTCTGTGGGCGACAGCAGCACTAGGTCGTCTGTGTAGAGCAGGAACTTGATCTCTCTGTTGTGGAGAGTGAGGCCGGGGGCGTCAGACCGCTCCAACACTGTTGCCAACTCGTTGATGTAGATGTTGAACAGTGTTGGGCTCAGACTGCAGCCCTGCCTCACTCCCCGCTCCTGAGTGAAGAACTCTGATCTCTGGTCTCCAATCTTCACTACACACTGGCTCTCTGTGTACATTGATTTGATGATGTCATAGGCTTTACCCCCTACACCACTTTCAAGGGTTCTAAGGAATAAACCTCCATGCCAAATTGAGTAGAATACTTTTTTTAAATCTATAAAACAGGCAAAAACCTTTCCTTTATTTTTTTGGTGGACATGTTTCTCTATGAGGGTGTGTAGGGTGTAAATATGATCAGAAGTGCGGTAATTTGGTAGGAAGCCAATCTGACTCTTACTCAGGACACTGTGCTCGGTAAGGAAGGCCAGTATCCAGGCGTTGATGATATTGCAGAACTCCTTCCCCAGGTTACTGCTCACACAGATGCCCCGGTAGTTTTTCGGGTCCAGTTTGTCTCCATGAATCTGGGTGATCAGTCCTTGATTCCAGACCTCAGGGAAACACCCAGCTTTCAGGACCAGGTTGAAGATCTTCAGCAGGGCCTTCTGCAGCTTCGGGCTGCATCTCATTCAGGATGGGGTTGGGCCCGCTGGCTTTCCTGGGCCTGAGGTTTCGGAGCTTTTCTCTCAGTTCAGCTCCTGTTATTGGGAAGTCCAGTGGGTTTTGATATTCTTAGATTTTTCTCTCTATTTCATCTAGTTTTTTTAGAATTACATTTTGTTCTAGATTTAAATTGTTTTTGTTTGGTTCCTGATAAAGTTAACTAAAATAGTTTTCCCAAATATTTCCATTTTGGATTGCCAGGTCTTTGTTTGTTTTGGATGTATTTAATTGGTTCCATATTTCCCAAAATGAATTTTGCTCAATGGACTCCTCTATTTGGGTCAGTTGTTTGGACACGTGTTCCTGCCTCTTCTGACGGAGCAGGTGTTTGTACTGTGTCAAAGCCACGCAGTAGCCCAGTCTCAGCTCCGTGTTGTGTGGCTCTCGGTGCTTCTGGTTTGACAGGTTTCTTAATTTATTTTGTGTTGTTTTACACTCGGTGTCAAACCATTTCTCAGTTTTGTTCTTTTTTGATGTCTCTTTTTTCTTATTCGATTTTTTAAGGTTTGATTTTGTTGCTTAGAAAGCTGTTTAGCATGCTTTCCATTTCTATGCTGTCGATTGTGTTTCTGTACACCTCGGCACTGCTCTGTGTCCATTTATAGGCTGGTTTGAGGTGATACAATCTGGGGGGGTCTGATTAGAATTGTTTTGTTTGAAGTTTGTTTTCAGGTACAGAACTGTTTGGCAGTGGTCTGATAGAGGGGTTTGTTGCCTGACTATGAATGCATTGATAGATTGTGGGTCCATGTCTGTGATGGCGTAGTCCACCACGCTGTTTCCTACAGCAGAGCAGAATGTGTATCTGCCCTGAGAGTCCCATCTGATCCTGCCATTAACGATGTACAGAGACAGGGTTTTACAGAGCTGCAGCACCTGCTTTCCACTCACCACGCCATCGAAACTGCTCCTCTGAGTATACCCCTAGTTCCCGTGCCCTGCGGTCCTTGTGAGACTGTGACATTATGTATATTAACTCATTTTGAAAAAAAATTATGCAGTGTTTCTGCTGTGAAAATGTTATGTGATTTGTGATGTTCATATGTAAAAATATTAAGTTTTATCCAACATTTTATAAAGGGCCCACACATTTTACAGGTGCAGTGGTTGTATGTAGTCTGAAATCTCAGCGGTTCTAGTGATAATACAGCTCATGTCAGACAATATACACTCACCTAAAGGATTATTAGGAACACCTGTTCAATTTCTCATTAATGCAATTATCTAACCAACCAATCACATGGCAGTTGCTTCAATGCATTTAGGGGTGTGGTCCTGGTCAAGACAATCTCCTGAACTCCAAACTGAATGTCTGAATGGGGAAGAAAGGTGATTTAAGCAATTTTGAGCATGGCATGGTTGTTGGTGTCAGACGGGCCGGTCTGAGTATTTCACAATCTGCTCAGTTACTGGGATTTTCACGCACAACCATTTCTAGGGTTTACAAAGAATGGTGTGAAAAGGGAAAAACATCCAGTATGCGGCAGTCCTGTGGGCGAAAATGCCTTGTTCATGTTAGAGGTCAGAGGAGAATGGGCCGACTGATTCAAGCTGATAGAAGAGCAACTTTGACTGAAATAACCACTCGTTACAACCAAGGTATGCAGCAAAGCATTTGTGAAGCCACAACACGTACAACCTTGAAGCGGATGGGCTACAACAGCAGAAGACACAGTATTGACAGGGGTCAAACACAGTATTAGTATGGTGTTCCTAATAATCCTTTAGGTGAGTGTATGTGTTTCTTTGATGTAAAATGCTGCCTAAACACAGGAAATTCATTATTTTTTTTCCTTATGTTAATAGGGCAAATTACAGTGTTAACTAACTGCCCGATTTCTCTCTTTTGAAATCACACTTCTTTGGAGCTGTTTTCTTAATTGTTGTATAGTTCATGAACTGTTCATGAAGTAGGCTAAGCATGCCAGTTACGAGATGGAAGTGTGTTAATGAAACAAGGCAATAAAGGCCAAAATGAGTTGACAATGAGTTGAATTGCCTTGAGTGGCATAGTAAGTCCTGACTTGGATCCTTTGGAGAATCTGTGGTGGCAGCATCATTCTGTGGGGATACAGGGACTGGGCATCTTGTTAAAATTGAATCTGCCAAGAATAATGGGCCAAAATTACTCTGAAACTGTTTGCAAAGCTGGTATATACCTATCCCAAGAGACTTAAAGCTGTTATTACAGCGAAAGGTGTTATATTAATGTGTCAGGGCTGAATACATATGCAAGCAACATATTTCAGTTTTTTATTTTGTTTAGAATTATTTCCCAACATAAAACCAATGTCACCTTATAATAATTGATTTTCAGTTTGGTATTTTAAGATAAAATATCAAACAGAATGAAATGTCAATGTATCATTTGTAATTCAGTAATATGAGATAATTGGTCAGAGGTCTGAATACTTTTGCTTTCAAAAGCCCAAAGAAGAGCCGTTGATTTAGTGGAATATTTAAGTGACTAAGCCTCCTTATTTGCACAATCATATTTTGGATTTGCATTCAAAAGTTCGCAGGACCCTGGCAGCATCGATCTATCATTCCTTGCATTGTGGACACACTGCCTGAATCCCTGCCTGCATCTTTATCAGTTCCTGTGTAGGCTGGCCAACCTAAGATTAAATCTGATAAGTTATTTATGTTAAAAGGTACACTAAGTAACTAATTACTATAAAGCTACTGAAAAAAGTACCAAACTACAGTAGCATAGCTACTTTTAGCAAACTACTCCCCATAACATATTTTCACTGTGTTTGAATTTACTTTGAATATAATTAGAATTCACAGGTGCTGCATTCTAAAAACAGTATAGAAGCTGCAGGTGTCAGTGACCTCACTTGTTCCCCTTTGTAACTTTGAACTCAAACACCAGGATCCTGTGGCATTGAGGTGGGACAGGGCCCTGTGTAGATGGCATTTTTTTTAATCCAAGGCCATATAGAGAACAGAAGACAAAGGAGAAATGTGTGATAAAGTTCAGGGTACTTCATTGATATTATGTAGTTGCCCAGCAACCAAAGGGAGTAATCTGCAATATGATAGTATGTTCTTTAGAAGGGAACTTTAGAAGTGTCTTCCCAACTGGCCATCTCCTGAATGCTTCACTATAGCTGTATGCATTATTCAGGTATTATTCAAATTAAATCTGGCCTTGAGTGTTCCTTGTTCGCCTATCTATTGAGGGAGTAAATTTCTCCCTATCATTTGTTGTTGAGACCCGGGAGCAGATATCAACAAATTATAGTGAGAATTACTCTGAAATTGCTCTGAAAGCAGCTGGAGTTCAGTGGTCACCTTCGTGCAGTGCAGATATCCACAAACTGCGGAAATCTGTGCTACAAGAATGCAACCAAAACGCCTGAGAGTGAGATTCTTCAGACGCTAAGACTACATATATTTAGCTTACAGCATTTCTAGGTCTTCCTTTATGCCCAGCAAAACAAAATAATTTGTACAGTTATTTACTAAAAACTAAAGTATTTACAAAATATAATTTGGATTGGGGAGGGGGTGGAAGGAGTGACAGTTTTCAGTCATGCTTCAATGCACAGAAGTCCTAGAAGCTTGGAATTAAATATACATTTTTTCGCACAAAAACAAAATCAGTATGTCGACATGTTGATGGTTTTGTATTCGTGTTATTATAATGTGTAATTGCAGAGACCAGCAGATACTAATGCAAAGTCTTGAGGGATATTCCATAACTTAAAAACCTTATACTAGGCTAAGGTTATAGAAACTTATACTTGGTTGTTTTGAAGAGAATAAAAATGACGATATTTTGACAGTAACAAGTGAGCATGTTGAATATACATCGATTAACAGTAAAGCGCTTAAAACGTTATGCACGATTTTACATTTGCACATTAACTTAACACAATGCCAAGTCTACATGAAGGCTCTCATAAAACATGTTGGGTGTTACAGCACTGTGATGAAATTATAATTTGATGTGCTTAGTTCAGTGCAGAAAAGTCTGCATTTTAGATAAGAAGGTTTAGTTTACCAAAGCTGCTAGGTGCTGGAAAAGTTTTGGCAATGCACCTTGAAAGAGCTTGAAAAGTGCTTGAATTTGATTTTTGAAAAGCTGTACAAATCCTGTGTATTAAGCTCTCAACTAGTTTAAATTCAGAGTACATTTAATGATACGTTTGCCCCTGCAACAGTACTACAGTTCAATAGACACATTTGCCGGTTTACTTGAACGGGAATGACTATGTGGCAACTGCTGCAAGAATAGAATAGGTGATTTTCACTTTACTTTCTTCTCACACAAACCCAATATGGATTGATAGCGGTTGTAAATTTGTCAACTATGTCATAAGAGATTTTAATCCTGCCAGCATGATGTTGGTGGAAATTGAAGGAGAACCACATCAGTGTGTCCTAGTGGTAGAATGATCACTTCAGACAACTCCAACAGAAGACGCATAATTAACGCTCTTCGTAAGTGGTTCTTGGAAATATATGGATGGAATATCATACACTGGGTGAACTGTGGTGAATGGCCAAGGATTGGTGTGTCAGTCAAGACCCTTGGATGGCTCCTCCCACACAGAAATGAAATATATTGCAATATATGAAAAATATATTGGTAAACTATAAAATATAATGCATACTATATTTTGGTAAAACACATTGTACATCAAACAACCTTATTTTGGTAAATATATAAAGACATTTTTATACCTTCCTAATTGAGAAATGTAGGACTGTGCTAAAGAAGTTGTCTTTGATAGGAGACAGCTTTGAAGTTCTGTCGACATATAACGACCATTAATACTTACATGTTGGTCATAAGAAGGCCAGACCCCTTCACTGACAAATGGGTGCACTGCAGAAACAGACAGACTGCTGCTATGCCACGTCTCCAATTAGACTCCATCACTAAATTCCAATTGGAGTCAGCACTGCAAGGTTTTGTGGAACACAGACATTCAAGGTATTTGATATATTTCATAAACCAGGGCAACAAACAGAAATACAAACTACATGCTGGTAACAGAAGTTTAGGTAGCTTCCTTACTTTGATAACAAACAAGAAAAGGCAACTTATAATTAATTTAATGACACTTAAGTAATTCTACATCACAACCATAATGTGCACAAGGCATCTTAAAATAAAGATCATTAGCCAAAACAACCATTGGAGCATCTGAATTTTATATGCAGTACAAAATGAACTTTTGGTAAGGGAATTGTTAATTCTTCCTAAATTATCATCCATTAACATGGTCATCAGACCAGACTTCCCCTGGAAGTTTCCAAGGAAACCTCAGGCAGATGCAGAATCACGCTTCTAGCAGGCTTGGTAAGTATTCCCAAATCCAGAACTAAAGACACTAATTATTACTTTAAAAACAAAACAATAATACATTAGGTCATCCCACCATCTGTATTCAGATTGTAAAACAGATATTGGCCCAACACATTAACAAAATCTGCAACAAGATACTTTTGACTGACAAATTTCAAATTTAACTTTACCATAAAAGAACACCTGGCTTGTTTGGTATCAAATGAAAATGTAACTGCTAGAACTAAAACTTGAAAATAATGAGTTAGAAAATCTAGGTAACATCTGTACCATTTTCACATTCCTCAAAGCCATCACACCTCCAATATACCTCCGGAACCCCTCACTGTAGGGGTCAAGCAGTCAGGCCTGTACCATTCTCTTGGTGTATGCCACACATGCACTCACCCACTTGAGGATGACTCATCTGACCATATAACTTTTTTCCACATCTCTGTAGACCATTGCTTATCATTGTGGCACCACTGAACTCTCCTCTTGCCATCTCCTTTTGCCATCTTAATCCAAAATCCAACTGGGCCTGCTCAGCATTTTTATACATGCCACAGAGCATGATAGGATGTTAATTGCTTAATTGAATCATGCAGTACACCTGTTTGGAGGCATCTGCATTCATTATGTTCCTCCACTCATTTATTCAGGATTTTCCTTTAATATTGTTCATATCCTATTTATTAATAACACTATGTAACACAATTGTTGTTCCAGGGTAGTAAGTGTTATTTCCTAATTGCTTATGCCTCAAAGTGTAGAAAATGGCTATTATTCCCCACGAACTTTGCTTTTGTGACCAGGACAGTGATATTTTGAAATTTAACTATTTCCAATGAGAAAACAGTCGAATTTGTGTCTTTTTGTTCACATAGTCAGAAAAAAACAACATATGAATCCAAATTCATATATACAGTAAATACAGTATAATCGTAAATCTTGAAAAACTACTCACTTCTAAATCTTTTGTAGTCATTTTTGTATTACTTTAGTATAAATACATGTTAATTTAGATTCATGTTTTGTAAGTCACCCTGGATAAGGGCGTCTGCTAATAAATAAATAATAATAATAATTTATATATATATAATATATTTTATGGAGTTTATGTATGGGCTCAAATTAGTGCCATAAGTAACGAATTCAAAATAAAAAATATTGTAAACAAACAAAAAAGATGAGAAAAAATTGATGTTGAGATCAAAAATAAAACAATCGAAACCAAAATGTATAGAATTGTAAACAAAAAAATATATGAAAAGCAAAAAAATATATATAAATAATGTTAATAATAATAATGTTAAATCTGATAAATTTAAATGATAAATTTTGCAGAACTAGAAATCTGAGCTACACGAACACAACCTTTCTCTCTTGCTGGCGGTTGATTTACTGGTGTGATTATTGATGTGCAAGTCTGAAAAATTCTAGCGATCTATCTTTGTCATAATTTAATTGAAATTATTTTGTTTGTATTTTGTTTACAATACTCATGTAAATACACATAAGCACAGTTATTGGGTACACTTGTTCTGTGGGTATGTCTATTGCTGTGCGGGTCTGAAAGAAAAACTATAGATCTCTTTCTTGTAATTTTATTGTCATCAAAAAACTAAAAATATTTGTCTGTGACAGCACCCTGCTACATATACAGCAAAGGCAGTCACAGGCAAATTATATGAGTTGTGTTTTGTCTCTGTACCTTCCAATGCTGATAATACTATCTGCAGCTTGTGAGACACACACAAGTTCTGCAAGAGGGAGTTGTTTAACTGTAGCCTTGAAACTCTATGAGAAATAGTGTCCTCATCACCACTCAGCTGCTCTGACTAAAGCCTCTGTTTGCTTTCCTAAAGCCATGACTGAAATGTTAGCTGAGGAGGACCCAAGTCCCATGCTGGGGGACACAGTGCTGTACAGGAAAGACCCACAGAAAAAGGAGGGGGAGCCCCTGAAGGAGCGGGGACACTGGGCCAGCAAAGCAGAGTTCCTGCTGGCTATGGCCGGCCAGATCATTGGTCTGGGAAATGTGTGGAGGTTCCCCTACCTGTGCTACAAGAATGGAGGAGGTGAGTGAAGACTGAAACACTGGGCACCACACTGCTCTTATAGACACAAGTACAGGGAAGTACACTATTAGTACATTTTGTATACTAAGGTATAGTGTAGACTATAATATATTATAGTATATTTAAAGTGCACGTCACAATACTTCTCTTTTGCAAGGGTGATACAGCTACTGTTCACAGCAGGAGGAAAATGATTGTCATAAATGTACTAAAACTAGTTTCATTTTCTTGCACTACTTTTTGTTAATTTAGCATCATAATCTTTGCTGGTTTATTAGCCATTATTAGCTGGTTTATGATCAGTGGTGTTGTGTTTATACTGCCATTTGATCAGCATCAACTTTCAGTCGCCACAGGGGTCCTCGTATGCTCACTAGCATGCAAGTCCAAACTTCATTATATGCATACATTAAATCCTTTATAACGCAGCTATATCAAAAACTGTCATTTTATCTCGTAATTATTATTATTCTAACAAGTAAAACCAACACACTTGCATATGTTATCTTAACCGAAGCATGTTAAATAAATATACAAATATTTTTTGGTAACATCAGTTATTTTTTACAGCATTTTAAATTAAAATAAATTATATATGTTATGCTAACATAAAGTAACAAGCCATTTAGTGTTAACAGGACCACCTGTCTCTCAGCCCACACCAGAGCTCAGAGCTTGTGGAAGAGATGGTCTTGGCCGCCTTTCCCTCTCTGTTGAGAGACGACACTCCCCCTGCTCCCGCGGGACAGGACCAGGAATTCTGGGCCATGATCCAGAAGGCCGTGGAGTGCCTCCAGCTCCCCTGGCCCTCCAATCCCACCCAGCCGCACTCGAGATTCGAGAGGGTCGCAGCGGCTCACATGGGCCCTCCCTAGCCGTGCTAGTGGAGCAAGCAGCCGCCACTTCAATGCTCCTCATGTGGCACATGAGCTGACTCCTGCACCCCATGGTATATATAGTTTGTTTATATGAAATTGTAAGTTTAACAGCACAGTGGAGCTGTCCGCTCTGTACTGTTCAGTTGAGCATGAATGTTCCTGCTGCCACGATGGATACACTGTTGTGTTCAGCTTGGCTACTCTAATTGACTAGCCGGCTGTGTATTATGATGAATTTTTCAGTGGGTCTGTACCCTGCTCCTGTTGGATCAGGGGTCCACTGCCACGTTACTGTGCGGAGGGAGTACAAGTTGCTTTGATTGCCCCACGCCATATATTGTGCAAGTAGATTACAGTCTTGCTCCTAACTGAACTAATAGAGCAGCCAGTCTTGCTATTGTAAGCAGAGGGCATAAGAGTTGACCTCTGTAGTTCAGGCGAGAACCTAGTGGTTGTCCCTTATCAGCTCGCTGCCTCCTCCCTTGTGACGGTTTTGTTATACAATAACCCCTCCCCCTTGGGCAGTGCTTCCGACTTGAAAGATAATGATAGGTTGCGAATGCAATCCCGGTTATCTGAAAAAGGAAGCACTGCCCAAGGGTTGAAAGTGTGGGAGTTCTAGTTCCCGGCAAAAGAGGAAGAACCTGTACAGATGTCACCTTTTATGCAAACAGGAAGTGGGAAGGGACCTGTTTGAGTGATGTGCACAGGAGCCAATGGTAGCTTTGATAGAGTGACGTTTCGATCGGGTTTCTACGGAAGTGCACAGAAACCCTTCCCCTTGGGCAGTGCTTCCTTTTTTAGATAACCGGCGTTGCATTTGCAACCTATCGTTCATGATTTATACCAGTATAGTTAAATAAATTAAATATAAATTAAAACAAAAAAAACACTGCCTAATAACAGTTTCCGCTTTACTACAGGTACACTAAGATGTGTTAACAAGACCCTAATAATGTTAACTAATGCATAAGGAGTACTAGTAATGCATTGGTATGTTGTGAGAATATAATAATTCCTGTTAAATATACCTTTGGGCTAAGTCATTGCCCCACAAATGAATAATAATCTCGCTAACCATGATGCACAAAGGTCCCTGAAAACATCTAATAAACCATTTGCTGATGAATTAGTTAACATGAATAAGCACAGATCATGTTTAGTAAATGTATCAATATTTTCCTATCAATATTTCATGTTATTTCATGAGATCGTTACATTCGTTGTGGAATAGAAGGTGATTACTTCAACAACTCTTAGGATTAACAAACATCTAAATATGTCATCCTTGAAATGAGTAATGTTTATTCATGTTAACTAAGTCATTTGTTCGTGTTACTTACTGCCTTGGAATATGCAGACATGAAGAAAGACAACCAGTACCATTAATTAATGCATTAATTGCCATTAACACATTACTTTTCATGATTTGTTGATGCATTAGATACTGGCTTGTTCATGTTATCTAAGATATTAGTTAATGTCTGATAAGGGGTACTAATTGTAAAGTGTTACCAAACCTGTTTTTACAGAATAGTGCACAGGTCTCACTGTGCAGCTTCAGGAATGTTCTCTGTGGAGCTGACAGACATGGTAGTATTAAATCATCACCTATGTCAGATATTAGGAAAAGGAGGGTGGAGGGTGGAGGAATGGATCTGAGGAACACTATGGTAGTGCCCCGTTTCTACTGGCGGACGAATCTGGACACTTAAACTGACTTGGGTTTTTCCACTGGCTTAAGTGTCTGGACACAGGTTTTGTGGACAGTTAACTATCAGGTGCAAGACGTGGCCATAAGCGTCCGTCACGCCGACTAAGGAAATACTTCGCTTTCAGAAGCGGAGATGTGTGCTTGACTTGTAGACAGACAGTGAAGAGATCAGCTACATTATGTCAGAAGATAAAATCTCAAGTGCCGTGTGGGATCACGAAGAAATTAGTTTTATTAGCAGCATGGAATGAACTCCACATACAGAAACAATTCCTGCTTACAGTTAATATCTGAATATCCGATTTCACAGGACCACGGTGCAGTGCCGTCACTAGTTAAAAATAAACTGAAGGATTATAATCGGAGCAGTAGCAGCCAATTGTATTAATATTTTATGAACAACTGGACGGTGTTTCAGGCTGTTGTCCTGTGGATGGTTTGCAGGTCTGTTGTACAACAGCCCCACAGAGACAATCAGTATGAACACAATTTAGTTAACGTGTGCCCATTTACAAGTTAAATGAATGCCCTAGTGGAAATTCCAGTTGACACCAGTAGACCTCATCAACTAGTCTCAACTGGAATTAAATGGAATTAACTGGTCTGCCTTATTCACCAGTAGACTTACCAATTGGTTCCCAACTGGTAGGAACTGGTCTGCACATCTCATCAGTAGACCATCTGGTCTCAAGTGGTCTGTACCAGTCATCAGTAGATCTCTACTGGTGAGTGGCATATTAGTGCTTTTCATTGCGTCAGTTGATCTCAACTGGTATTAACTGGTCTGAACTCTGCCCTACTCGCCAGTATATCTCTGCTGGGTAGGTTCATTTCATTAGAGTCCAAATATAGACAGTAGTTGAATAAATACGTAAACAATAACTAAAAGCTACTGATTAAACTGATTATATTTACAGAATAATACATTCCCATTTGAGTTTAAATGTGTTACACATATAAGCTTTTAGTCTAAATTCTAAATTATTTATTGGGAAAGTATGTTATTTAAACACTAGTGCCTGGCTCTATCATGTTATTATTGACCACAATAGGAGATATGCATCCAGAACCAAAGAAGGTCCAGTGGGCATCTCCTGTCTATTAATGTCTGCTAATGCTGGATACTGATTGGCTATTGGAAATAGTTTCTATTTATTCCAATGACCTATCTCAGCTCAGTGGAAGATTCAAAAGAAAATGACACAACTTAATTACTATTGTTAACTAATATAAATAATTATATAGCTGATCACCATTATAAAATACAAACAAATTAACTATTTTAAATTAATTTACAGTAGATTGTTTAATCAGTGAACAGGTTGCAGATTTGTATCTTTTAAATATCACAATATAATATTTAATTATAAAATTATTACAATTTTAAATGTACACTTTCTCTTAAGTCTATGAGTGGTTAACATAACAAACATAATCAGATCTAAAAATATAAATAAAAATACCAAAACAAAACTTCTTTTTTTATTCCTATATTTAATACTTATGAAATCTTCAGTCTAGATACCTAAACAAATAAAATGACAGGGCGTGTCTGATACACTTAACCTTCAACACCCCAACTTCCCCCCAGCCCCTTTTTATATATTACGCTTTTCAGTCCCTTTCATACACATTAGGGAATTTGCAGATATAGTAATATAGGGCACTCGGTAAGTGGGGTTGCAGGGATTTGACCTTTTGACCTTGAACTTGAGTTGAACTCGAGGGCCTCTTCCTAGGGGGCATGTCCCGCGTCACTGACTAATTAGCATATTACAAGGCGGGGGTTGACAGGGCACTGAAAAGTAGCACATTAGTGGGTGGAGTTGACAGGGCACTGAAGAAATATTGTATTGAGGGTAGAGTTTCAGGGAATTTGTTGATGTTGAATTTGAGGTGATGTTACAGGGCCCCTTTAGAGCGGGATGTACCAAGACATCTCAATCTGTAGAAGCGGTGGGTGCTGTGGTAGTATAAAATGTTCAAATAATAAGAAATAACAAAATACATAAAGAATTCAAACAAACCAGAGTCCTTAGGTAGAAAAAAATAATAAATAAATAAATAAATAAAATAAAGAAAGAAATAATGAAAAGAGAACCTCTATTAAATAATTATTTTCTTCACACAGAGCTACTTAGTAATAATGAGAAATGTCTAGAGATCTCTACTGTTTTAGAAGCGGTCTTCTTACCAAGAGGCTGTGTAAAACATATGTGCCCAGATACCCTGAACATAGATACAATTAAAAGAAATGGAAACAATGGAACAATATAATCTACTATTACACAGTACAATTAATTTCCAGAGTTACAGACAATATCAAATGTCTTATTTAAAGAAAAGGTTAATGTAAAGCTTGATTAAATACAATTATTAAGTTTTAAAGGTATGTGTGTGTGTGTGTGTTGCTGGATGTATTGCCATTTATTGCTGTACTTCAGTGATGATGTAATAAATGCATACAAATATTATGCATTCCTAGTTGGTATAGTCACGCTGTTTTATATGTCTCTATTTCTTACCGTAGAATAACAGTTTACTGAAAGTCTGTCAGAATCTCCCACTACCTTCTCAGATATAGTTTCATCCTCAGTCTATCAAATAAATGCAGCATACATTACTTCTATAACAGTAATAACATTATCTAATTTGTTTATTTAGGGGGAGTGGGTTAATGTATTTGTAATTTGTAACTAGCAATTAATATATAATGCATACCAAAGACACTTGTGATGAAGAAGCAATATCTTGTCTTATTTCATGCAGTCACTGTGTTGAGTGAGGCCTGCAATCTCCTGCTCCAGGTTCTAAATATCTTTTATATTTGGAAGGCCTTTCCATTTTTCAGTTCTGCTGATACATACATATTAGTGTTTACTTTCTCTGGACAATTATCAATAACAAGAAAAACAATAATAATCATTATATATATAAAAAAGTACTTCAAGATTAAAAACTAAATACTACCAAAATGGAGCTGTAATTACTAACATTTCTTCTTTTAAAGTGTTATATGGTGATGAATTTATCCTCAATACTGAATACAAATCACACTATAAAGTTAAAATAGCATGAAATAAAGCTAAAGGATTTACGTTTTAAAACAATACCCTATACTTTTTAGTTAATCATTTTATCATTCATTTTGGTAAATATACCTTCTCGAAATGTCAAAACTGCTGCCTCTATCCTCTTGTGTCTCTGCGCATGCTACTGTTCCATCTTTTGCAGTTCAGATTTGAACAGGTGCGCGAGAGATCGTGACATTTTCTGGTTGATTCATCTTCACTAAAACTAAAGTATGTTATTTTACCTCTATGTAATGGTATTTAAAAATAATGAAACATTGCTAAAGATCATTGTTAAAATGGTATTTTGACTGTTTTGTCATTTAGGATGTTCACTTTTGTAAGATACATCGAAGACGATGTACCTGTGTCTTTTATTTGAGACTTTAAACCAAAGATGACCAATGATTTTGACAAGAAGATTTACCAGATTTAATGGACTAAAAACGGGCAAAATCTTCCAGAGGAGCACACATTTAAGCAACACCTTGTTACTTCTAACAATTATTATAAAGGGCAAATTCTGTTACTGTCAGGTAAGGATATTACATGCTAATATTATATGGCAAGCCAAATTATCATTTAGAGATATCTCTAAATCGTTTAAAGATATCTGCAAATATTTCAAGATATCTCTAAATCATTTAAAGATATCTGCAAATATTTCAAGATATCTTCAAATAATTCCAGATATCTTCAAATATTTAAAGATATCTCTAAATCATTTAAAGATATCTGCAAATATATTGGAGATATCTGCAAATCATTTAAAGATATCTCATTTAAAAGTACATTTAGAGATATCTCTAAATGATTTGAAGATATCTCTAAATGACTTGCAGATATCTCTTAGAGATATCTTCAAATCATTTAGAGATATCTGCAAATCATTTAGAGATATCGATAGGTTGCGTATGCAACCCCGGTTATCTGAAAAAGGAAGCACTGCCCAAGGGGGAGGGGTTTCTGCACACTTCCACGGGAACACGATCGAAACGTCACTCTATCAAAGCTGCCATTGGCCCCTGCGCTCATCACTCAGAACAGGTCCCTTTCCACTTCTTGTTCTATAAAACGTGACGTCAGCGCAGGTTCGTCCTCTTTTGCCGGGAGCTTGGACTCCCACGTGACCTTGCAACCCTTGGGCAGTGCTTCCTTTTTCAGATAACCGGGGTTGCATACGCAACCTATCGTTATCTTGCAAGTCGGAAGCACTGCCCAAGGGGGAGGGGTTACTGTATAACAAAACCGTCGCGAGGGAGGAGGCAGCAAGCTGATAAGGGAGCCTGCTCCGAGGTGCACCGCTAGGGGATCTCAGCAACACAACTCCAGACAGTAACCTCAGGGGCCCCGTAGGGCCGCACCTGAGCCGCCCAGGAGCGAGGACAGTAGTCACGCTCTACCGGAAACTGTCTGCAATCAGCATATACAAAGCGGGGCTACAGAGGTTAACTCTTACGCCCTCCACTTACAAGAGCAAGGCCGGCTGCTCTACTAGTGCAGCTAGGAGCGAGGCCGTAATCTACTTGCACAATGTCTGGCATGGGCAATCAAGCACTTGTGTGTCCTCCGCGCAATATCATGGCAGTGGACCCCTGATCCAATAGGAGCGGGGCCACAGACCCAATGAGAAAAATACAATATAATACATAGCTGGCTAGTCAACAGAGTAGCCAAGCTAAACAATACACAATATATATATATATATCAGACCTGCTGACCAATACACAGAGCGGGGTACAGGCCAAACGCATGCACCACCGCAACACAATTACAATTAATGAACTATATACAGGGCAGCCTCTTAAGGCAACATGCCTGTAGGCCGCACGACAAGCCCTGGGACACATCAACAGGGCTGTCTGTACATCCAGGAGCAGCTCGCGTGGGTGCTCGCCTGGAAGGCATAGTCCAGTGGAAGGGAAAGACACGGTTCACTAGCTCCCTCAGGATGCACTTACAGGGGCAGACTGGGAGAAGGAAGGAGCCAGAGCCTGCAGGCTACTGGGGCTTGACTACAGCCAAAACTGGGTTCCCAATGGAAGGGACCGGTCCCGTCACATCCAACCTATAGAACCGGGCAAATGTAAGCGGCGAGGCCCAAGCTGCAGCCGCACAAATGTCTGCCAAGGGGGCACCTTGAAAAAGGGCCCACGATGTGGCAACGCCTCGAGTCGAGTGGGCCACCAGGTGATCAGGCACCGGGGTCCTGGTAGACTCGTAGGCCACGGTAATGGTGTCCACAATCCAATGCGAGAGGCGCTGCTTTGAAAGCGCCTGGCCCTGTGTCCGCGCTCCATAAGACACAAACAGTTGGTCTGAGCGCCGAATGTCCTTAGTGCCTGAGGGCCCGCACAGGGCAGAGCAGGTGAAGCCAACTCTCTTGCTCTGAAGCGAAGGGAGGAGGATGAAAAGCCATCAACTCAATAGGCCTGTTGACATGAAATTCAGACAGCACTTTCGGGAGGAATGCTGGGTTAGGCCGTAGTGTGACCCTGGAGCCATCTCCCGCAAAACAGACAAATGATGGGTGTACGGACAGGGCGTGTAACTTGCTCACGCATTTTGCAGAGGTGATTGCAAGCAAAAACGCAGTCTTAAGTGACACCAGCTTCAGCTCAGCTGAGTTCAGTGGCTCAAATGGGGCTTGGGAAAGTGTGTCCAGCACTACATCAAGGCACCATGCGGGCAGTGAAAGGGTTCGAGGAGGCCGTAGCCGTCGAGCTCCCTTCAGAAACTGCACAGACAGAAAATGAGACCCAGGAGGTTCGCCATCAATCCGAACATGACATGTCGAGATGGCTGCCAGATACACTTTGAACGTGGAAGGGGACTTGCCCTGGTCCAACAGCTCTTGTAGAAATTGCAATATGACCCCGATGGGGCAATTAATTGGGTCTTGACCGCCGTCTTGGCACCAGGTGCTAAACTTCTGCCAGCAGTAGGAATACTGCAACCTCGTAGAGGGAGCTCTCGCCGACTGAATAGTGGCAACTACCGCGTCCGACAGACGCCCAGGCCCAGAGCTGGAGGAGGCCCGGATTGGGGTGCCAAAGCATGCCCTGCACCTGGGACAATAAGTCCGCTCTCACTGGGAGCTGCCAAGGCTCTCCGTGGAGGAGGGCGATCAGGTCCGCGAACCAGAATCTGCGAAGCCACCGCGGGGCTGTCAGCAGAACTGTCGCTCGTTCTCTCCTGACCTTCTACAGGACCACCGGGAGAAGGGGGAACGGTGGGAACGCGTAAAGGAGACAGCACGGCCACTTGTGAGATAGTGCGTCGATCCCTAGGATTCCTGAGCGGTCTTGGATGGAGAACCATAGTGGGCAGTGTGTGGACTCTGCCGAGGCAAAGAGATCCACGTCCGCCCTGCCGAACCGGCTCCACAGTTGTTGTACAACAAGCGGGTGGAGGCGCCATTCCGAGACTGGGGGGCCTCCCCGAGAGAGGAGGTCCGCCGCCGTGTTGGACAGGCCTTGGAGGTGAACTGCTCTGATGGAGCGGAACCGTGGTTGCGCCCACAGAAGCAGACGGCGTGCTAGACAGTACAGTCTGCGCGACCGGAGACCTCCTTGCCTGTTGATATAGGCAACCACCGCTGTGTTGTCTGTCCGGACCAGCACATGTCTGTCCCGCAGGACTGGCAGGAAATGTGACAGTCCAAGGAGTACTGCTTGTAACTCCAGGATGTTGATTTGGAGGGTCCGTGTGGGCTCCGTCCACCTGCCTCGGACTCCACGTCCGTCGCAGACTGCTCCCCAACCCTGCTTGGAGGCGTCTGTCGTCATGACTGCTCGGTGGTAAACTGGGCCCAGGGGCACACCGAGGGTCAAATTGTGAGGGCTCCGCCACCAACGGAACGCCTTCCAGCACGCCGGAGTGACTGTGACTCGGTGTGCTCGATCGCGGCGAGGGTGCATCCTGAGAGACCTGAACCACCACTGCAACGGCCTCAACTGGAGGAGGCCGAGGGGGAGGGTCTGTGATGCAGCCGCTAGGAGGCCCAGCAGCCTCTGGCAAAGGGACACCCTGACACGAGCTCTCAGTCAGAAGAGGGAGAGACACGTGTGTATTGAGGCAACTCTCTCTGGTGCCAGCGTGGCGAGCATGGCAACGGAATCGAGGCGCAGTCCGAGGAACTGTGCCTGCTGAGTTGGCGTCAGGCGGCTCTTCTCTCGATTGACCCGAAGGCCCAATTCGGAGAGGCGGCCTAAAATCAGGTCCATGTGAATCCGAACCTGCTCCCTCGAGTGGGAACAAACCAGCCAGTCGTCTAGATAATTGAGGACGCGGACCCCCTGGCAACGCAAGGGGGCTAGCATGATGTCCATGCACTTGGAAAAAGTGCGTGGCGCTAGCGACGCACGAAGGGGAGAACAGCAAACTCAAACGCTCGGCCCTCGAAGGCGAAGCGGAGAAACTTCCTGTGCACCTGCGCAATGGGGATGTGAAAGTAAGCATCTTTCAGATCCACCGTGGTGAACCAGTCGCCGGGCTTGATGGCCTGGGACATGGTGCCCAGGTTGAGCATCTTGAAGTGCAGCACCTTGAGGTGGCGGTTCAGGCGAAGTATGGGGAATAAAATCCCTTATGCTGCCCCGGCGGGGGCACTTCGCGGATTGCTCGCTTCTCCAGGAGAGCGGCGATTTCGACGCGAAGCGCCGCACACTGCAATGGGTCCCTCACTCGGGTCCACACCACGCCCTGGAAGGGGGGTGGACGTGTCTAAAATTGCAGGTAGTAGCCAAATGATATAATTTGGAGCACCCAAGTGTCTTGGGTGCAGTGTTGCCAATTGGAGAGTTGCTGGGGGGTGTTAAGGTGGGCCAGAGGCTGCTGGAACGCCTCAGGGACGGGGCTCGGGTTGTGGAGGAGGCGGGATTGGGCCGGGTCCCCTCCTACCACAAGCTGCCCTGGGCCACCGGGGGCCAGGGCGGCGAGCCTGGGGGGGAGCCTGCCTGCCAGTGAGATTGATTAGCTATCAATAATAACTAAACACACACAAGACAGAGACGAGACAGAGACAGAGACAGAGCGAAAACGGTGGTGAACAACACTATGAAGTGAGCCAGCCAGCCAAAATACGCAGTTTGAATGTTTTTTACAAACACAGACACAGAGAGCTTACATTCTTGAGTCAAGAGAAGAAGCAAAAGAGGACGAACCTGCGCTGACGTCACGTTTTATAGAACAGGAAGTGGGAAGGGACCTGTTCTGAGTGACGAGCGCAGGGGCCAATGGCAGCTTTGATAGAGTGACGTTTCGATCGGGTTCCAGCGGGTGTGCGCAGAAACCCCTCCCCCTTGGGCAGTGCTTCCGTCTTGAAAGATAACTTCAAATGACTTCCTGTTCATTTAGAGATATCTGCAAATCATTTAGAGATATCTTCAAATTACTTTCTGTATGTAGCCCAAGATTATCACTTCCTGTTAACTTGTTCATTAATTTCTATGTAACTGAATAAGGAAACAGGAAGTGATAATCTCAACCAAAATACAGGAAGTCATTTGAAGATATCTAGAAATGATTAGCAGATATCTCTAAATGAACAGGAAATCATTTGAAGATATCTCTAAATGAACAGGAATTCATTTGAAGATATCTCTTAATGATTTGCAGATATCTTTAAATGATTTAGAGATATCTGCAAATCATTTAGAGATATCTTTAAAAAGCACCTTATTTAGATATCTCTAAACCATTTGCAGATATCTCTAAATCATTTATAGATATCTTTAAATGATTTAGAGATATCTTTAAATATTTGAAGATATCTTTAAATGATCATTTGGCTTGCCATAAATATTATAATAGCCTAACAATGTCAAAAGAAATCAAAAATATTTTAAAAAGTGGGATTAAAAAAAAAAGTTTTAGCCTACAGTGTATACACTTTGTTCAGAAAATGTCAAGTGAAATAACTGAACTGAAACCACCTCATACTCCAGTGAAATATCAGGCTGTAAAAGTATTTAGCCAACTACAAGCATTTTTAAATTGTCTGTGGTGTCAGATGTTTATAGATTAATTAGTTGTCAATTACCATTAAATGTATTTTAACATAACTATATATGCATAGTGTGCAACAAATCTGTATATACATTCCACTTGAATTGAATTAACATATGTATAAACCATAAATATCTGTTAACAGAACAATGTGTGCATAGCATATTATATATTACATAGGCCTACTATTTAGAAAATAATGTGATGAGGCCCGTTGCATCAGAAGAAATACAGTTCCACCAAAAACTCAGTCAACTGCAGTGCCCAGCACCACAGGAGTTGCTGTTGTGCTGTGAGACTAGGATTACCCTGCAAATTTAAACCCACCCTGCCTGGGCAGTGCTCAGACACAATACAATGTTTGTATATTAAACATTGTGACCAGGTTTTCTTTTTGTTTGTTTGTTTTTATCTCTAGATTGCTTTCACCAGTGGCTAGCAGAGAAATGCATTGTTGAGGATGAGCCAAAAAAATGACACAGTAAAATAGGGCAATACATATCTGAAAAAATCATGGATATTGTACGAGGATCAAGAAAAGGAATGATGGCAGCACTGGAATAAAAAATAAATAAAAGGAGTGGAATAAAATAAAAACTGTCAAAATGTCAATCCAGAGTTATAAGATTTCTGTTATGCTCTTGAAAGGTTTATACTTGTGTTGTGTTCACTCCTTACCTGTGTTTCTCATATCATGTGTAGATTTACTGAGAAATCACTGTCAGAATTAGAACTAGTAGAGACCAACAGAACTACAGTACAGGCCAGTACAAGCAAAACTACAGGGAAACTAGTTCCAGTATTGAAAAAAGAATAACGCAATTGCAAAAAGAAAAACAAAAAAATTAAAAGAAAAACGCAATTGCAAAAAGAGAAACACAAAAACAAAAAGCATGGGGAATTCTGCTGCTGCTGTCTGTGGAGTTTCCTGCTTGTTGGGATGTTCAATTTCAGTGACGTTGGTGAAAGGAGGGATGAGCAAAGGCACGTGGTGGCGGGAGCTTGCTCAATTGCAAAACTGACGCTGGACCCTCAGCTACGGGCAACTTCATCCTACCAGTGGAACCGAGGCATTAGAGTATAGGTCCCCACAACACTCCTGCCTATTCCTCCCTTACTCCTCCACACCCCACCCCCCCACCTTACTCCTTTACTCCACCTCTCCTTCCTACTCTTACACTCCACTTCCCATAGGTGCATTCCTTCTGCCATACCTGCTGTTCCTGCTGTTGTGTGGCATCCCCCTGTTTCTGCTGGAGATAGCGCTAGGCCAACTCACCAGTCAGGGGGGCGTGAATGCCTGGAGGAGGATCTGCCCCCTGTTTGGAGGTACAGCTTGCCACTTCCAGCTCCTGTTCACTCTCTTGTATAAATTATGTGATTTTCCTTTGTAATACTATTTTATAATACTAAAACTGAGATGCATCGTATATTTAGATTTATTTCCTTGTTCATTATTAGGGATTCAAATCTTTATAGAAATCTGTTGCTTACATTTAAGTGATGGCTTTCTGTTTGTGTGTTTGTGTCTGTCTGCAGGTATGGGCTATGCCACCCAGGTGATCATGATCCATAGCAATATGTATTACATCGTCATCCTGGCCTGGGCGCTGTTCTACCTGCTGCATAGCTTCCACCCGGTCCTGCCCTGGGCCAGCTGCAGCAACACCTGGAATACAGGTACTCCCCGCATAGACAAGCTGACTCCACCCTCTTCCAAATTAATGGCAGCTGTATATGCTCCCCTTCTCTGTCACCTGATTGCTGTAGAGAGCACAGTGTTTCAGTCTAATGAATGACCTGTGCTGTGTTACTAGTTATGATTGAAAGGTTCATTGTCTTTGGACCATGTAGGATATCATCTATCCTAGACTGGGAATGGAATGACAAGGTTAACTCAGTATTGCCAAGGCACTGACACACACAGGTCCAGTGCTAAGGTGCAGGACAATGGGGAACAATACATACTAATAATTATACATTTAGCACTTTAAAATATATTGACAGACATATTTATATGACTGTATTTAGATACAACCCCTCCCTCTCTCTGTTGGCAGGCTCCTGTGTGGAGTTCCTCTCACGGAACCTTACCATCAATGGCATGACTCCTGACAATGCCACGTCTCCGGTCACAGAGTTCTGGGAGTGAGTCACACAGTTTGTCTCTGCACTTTTGTCTGGAAGAAAGGGAGGGGGGCAGGGGTGTTGGGCAATTGAGGGGGGCAGGGGACAGAAGCAAGGAGGTGGTGGGAATTGTCTGTCCAGTTTTTGACAGATGTCTGCATACCTTCAAGAAAATGTAGATTTCTCTCTCTCCAGCTATAATTATTGGCTCTGCCTACACAGGTTAGACAATATGGAATCAAATTAAAAAGTGTAAATGTCACAGATGTAGTCATCTACACCACCTAGCTTTAAGAGGGCTAGGACCTCTATAGTCGGCGTTACTGCACTACACTCAATTTTCCCCGTGAACAGGTGTTTCTTTGACCGCTGGTTCCGGCAAAAGACACAGACAGGGAACTCTAGTTACAAAGATTTATTAGTACTAATACACAGACAATAAAAACTGTCCCATGTCAATCCTGATGGGATCTCGACAGCAGTACAACAAGTTTTGGATGTAAAAGTTCTAAAATACACTTAATTCAAAACCCCATATAGAACTTCCATAAACACCGCCCCCCCCCTCACAAAACTAGCAAAAGCATACAAAAATCACCCTGTACATAGACAGACCCTTAATCTGATCAGTTTGCAGAAAAGGAAGTGAGACTTAAGTTTGACTATACTGGTCCATAGAAAAATCCAAAACAACAACAAAAAAAAGTTCAGCACCAATATTCCATAAATTCAAATTAAGTAAGTCCCAGACAAAAAAAAGAGAAGGGGATGCCAATTAGTCACTATACTCCCCCCCCCCCCCCCTTTAATTTGCAGTGTCCATACTTCAAAGTTAAAATCCAGGAGGGAAGTAGTTCCTTTTCTATGCGAAAAAAAAAGACAACTTTCAATTGCTCAGTCCAGTATAAGAAAAAAAGATAAAAAGCACTATCGAAAAAAACAAAACTTCATAAAATACTTCCGTTATAATCCTCCTGGTAGATAGCTGACCACTGGCTCACAGGAATCGCCTCAGTGGCATCCTTTAGCTTTTGCTGTCCCCATGTTTCCAACCCACAGTCAGATCTCTCGTCCGCCATGCAGATAGGGTCTTTAAAGAGGAGATCAGCCAATGAGGTCGGGTTGTGAGTCCAAGTGCGCATGGGGATTGCAGGGAAGGCAGAGTGCAAACAGGTGTCTTCTTTTAATTAAACTGTGATTAAGAAAACAATAAAAAAAATACAACGTGTGAATATTCAATGTAGAAAGACAGTGAGAAACGCATTAAAATCCAAACGATTAGTGAATAAAAAAAGATAGCGATATACAATTATACAAGCATAACGAAAACACGTGAATATAAAAGACAAAAATAAACACAGTTTAAATAAAGTCACGTCTGTGACAAATATTGTGCAGATTTCACAACAGGGGCAAGAAGACAAGGCAAGAAGTTATTGGGTAGAAAATGGCATGTGTGTGCATCTCTGCTTTTGTGTGTGTGTGCTTGCATGTGCGTATGTCTGTGTGTTTCTCACTGTGCATATGTCTCTCTGTGCGTATATTGTGTGTGTATATATATATGTATGTGTCTTGTCTCTTTTCAGGAGAGAGGTGCTGAAGCTGTCCAGTGGGATTGAGGAGCTGGGCGCCCTGAATTGGCCACTGTCTCTGTGTCTCCTGATGGTCTGGGTCACCTGCTACTTCTGTGTGTGGAAGGGGGTTAAGTCCACAGGCAAGGTGAGTCCCCTTTACAGGCAGAAGCCATGTGATCCCTGCAGTCAAGTCCCCCCCCAGTCCCCCCCAGTCCCCCCAGTCACTGAAGTATGAAGTATGCATTGAAGGGCATCTTGCCCTTCCCTCACAGTCTGTTTTGGGTGTACTTTCACTGTGTCTCTTCTAAAACCTAAAGTAGTTTCTTAAAGACTTATTTTGCCGTACAGATGTGATGTTTTCTTTAAGGATTTTTCCAGAGTTACAGCTCTGGTTGGGCTTAATTGTATCAGTTTGTAAATCAATATTGTGCTGTGATGTATCAGTGTGTAGCTTTCTGCTGTGCAGTATCAATGTATGGTTCTATGCTGTGCTGTATCAGTGTGTAGCTCTGTGCTGTGCAGTATTAATGTTTGGCTCTTTGCTGTGCTGTATCAGTGTGTAACTCTGAGCTGTAAAGAATCAGTGTAGCTCGGCGGTGTGTTGTGATGAATGATTGTGCAGCTCTGTGTTATATCAGTGTAAAGCTCTGTGTTGTGCTGTATCAGTGTGCAGGGCTGTTCTCTGTTGACCTGTAGGTAGTCTACCTCACTGCCACCTTTCCCTACCTGATGCTACTGGTGCTGCTCGTGCGAGGCCTCACTCTACCTGGTGCTGCCCAGGGTCTACTGTTCTACCTGTATCCTGACCTTAACCGGCTCAGTGACCCTCAGGTATGCCACACTCATCTGAGGGGAGGGGGATATAGGATTCTCAAAGCAGGTTGTTCTATTTTCCAGACTGAAACGGGGTGACTGACCCCTGTGCGGGTGTGTCCATTGTCTCTGTCTCTGCAGGTTTGGATGGATGCAGGGACTCAGGTCTTCTACTCCTATGGGATCTGTCTGGGGAGCATCACAGCACTGGGAAGCTACAACAAGTACAACAACAACTGCCTCAGGTGAGACCTAGCCAAGCCCAGCACAACACAGGGGTCCATGAAAATTCGTCCCCGACAATTTGTGCGGCAACAATTCGTCCCCGTCAATTCGCCCCGTCGGCAAGTCGTCTCCACGATAATTGGTCCCTGCTATAATTCTTCCCCGCGACAATTGGTCCCCGCATCAATTGGTCCCCCGCATTCTACTCTGATACCGTTTAACTCCTGGAAATTATATATAAAAAAAAAAGAGTATTGGGTAATTCAGGGTGGGTGGTCTGGGGGTCCACCCCCAGAAGATTTTGAAAATTGGAGACATTTCAAAGTCGAAAAACTTAGCTCAAAATCTCCATGAAATCCATGAAATCAGACAGATTTACTACATATCACCAGCGAAAAATATTACATCAACCAACATTATGAAGCAAACTAGACGCAGTTTCTGGTACTTGTCAATCCCAGAGATCTATGTCGGTGGAGCTCTGTAATTGACAGATTACTTTGTTTTCTATTATTGTTCAGCCTTTGTAATGAAGTAAAATGTATAAAACTTGAGTGGAAGCAAGATAATATCACCCAGCCTAATTAATTTGCAGTTGTCTACGCTACTGACCCGAGAACTAAGATATCCCACAGCCTTACAGCTTATTTGTTTGGCATACATTTAAAAAACACATTACCTATGGAGACTAGTCACAATTGTTTCATAGGACAAAAGGAAGGAATGTACTGGGTAATATAACAAGTAATGTAGCACACAATTTTATAAATTAACTAATATGTAATACTAATATGATTTGGAATTTATAATTTAATTTTGGTAGTAGACAACTCCGATTCAGCTCTCTCGCGTCCACCCTATAAAGTATAAATACCCCACCCTTATCACACGCCCCCTAGCGTTTGTTGTTTAGCATCCCACCACCGCCCAAAACCATATGCAAAAAGGTGCCAATGGTACCCTGAGGACAAAGCATAAATAAAAGATCAGAAGTTAGCTTAATCTGAAACCATTCACGAGATGTTACATATGTTCTATGAAGAAGGTTGTAGTGTATGAGTTGGTTATTCCACACCATAGCCCAGGATATTTTGTCATCTGCAAGAGATAATTTTAAGTAGTACTGATCATTAAAAGATTGTATGATGCTTGCAAAATGCATAATGTCTGGAAACAACTCCCCTAATTTTACCCCTTTCATCCAGTATAGTAGAATATATGCAGTGGCAGCTCTATCCCCCATGGCACCCCATAAGCACACATAGCAGATCATAAACATACATCAAAAAAATGAAAGGAACAATTGATGTAAGTCCTGGAATGTTCATAAACTATGATCTTTATATCAGCAAATATATGCATCCTTTTTCTCTCCATTGTGGGAACGAAAAGGGACAACCACCTGATTAAAGAGTGTAGTTAGGAGAAATAGGATAGGAGAGTTTAAGTGCCATTTAAATTGGAGTCTGGCATGCTTTTTGACTGGTTGCCACACTATAATTAAATGACAAAGTATAGGGTTAAAATGCAGTTTGCAGAATTTTACACTAGAATATATCAAATGTTGTAGTCTATGCGGAAAATAAGTATTGTTTCTTCTAATGGTTTGGCCCTGAATCATTCAGAAAAAGACATGCTCAGTCTGGGTTTCTGTCTCACCTGAGAGCCAGAGTTCAAATCCTCTCTTCACCTGTGAGATTGTGTCTCTTATGAAGACAGTAAGAGGAATTGTCAATCAATTTTGTACATTGATATGGGTGTCAGTGGTCCTGTGGATATTGATACTGATAGTTCTGTTCAGATTCCCAGATGTCTGTGTTGATTTAATTTTAATTTTAATTGCACATCACTTCTGAGCTGTACAGTTGAATACATGTTGTCGCCTCCAGACTGATGCCTTCCAGACGCTCTATGAAATTAAATAAACTAGTCTGACTGACTGATTAATTAATTAATTGGTTAATAACTGTGTGCTCCCCCCCCACCCCCCACACTTTTTTGTTGCAGGGACTGTTTGGGACTGTGTTTGCTGAACAGCAGCACCAGCTTCCTGTCTGGTTTTGCCATCTTCTCTGTGCTGGGCTTCATGGCGCAGGAGCAGGGTTTGTCTGTCTCTGAGGTGGCTGAGTCTGGTGAGCCAGGGGCAGTTGGGGACGTTCTCACACGGGGCAGGGGTCTCAGACCATCACGATCCATCGTGCTCGTTTGGTGTCCATTAATAACTAATTGATCCATGGATCCTATCCAGTCTATTTTTGAATGTTCCCAAATGTTCAGCTTCAACCACATCGCTGGGGAGTTTGTTCCAGATTGTAACAACTCTCTGTGTGAAGAAGTGTCTCCTGTTTTCTGTCTTGAATGCCTTGAAGCCCAATTTCCATTTGTGTCCCTGCTGATCTTGAAAAGTTCCTCTGGTTTGATGTGGTCAATGCCTTTCATGATTTTGAAGACTTGAATCAAGTCCCTACGTAGTCTTCTCTGTTCCAGGGTGAAAAGTTTCAGTTCCTTCAATCTCTCAGAGTAGGACATTCCCTTCAAACCTGGAATAAGTCTGGTTGCTCTCCTCTGAACTGCCTCTAGAGTAGCGATATCCTTCTTAAAGTGTGCTGCCCAGAACTGTACACAGAATTGCAGATGAGGTCTAACTAGCACATTGTACAGTCTTAACATTACTTCCCTTGTTTTAAATTCTACACTTTTGACAATATAACCTAGCACTTTCTTTGCCTTTTGTATTGCTTCCCCACATTGTTTGGATGGGGAAAGTAAGGAGTCCACATAGACTCCTAAGTTTTTCTCATGCGTTATTTCTTCCAGTTTTATTCCTCCAATAGTGTCATTATAGTGGACATTGTTATTATCCATCCATCCATTTTTGAAACCGCATATCCTGGTGAGGGTCGTGGCACATTTTTATTACCATGCATGTAATACCTTGCACTTGTCCACATTGAATTTCATCTGCCAGGTGTCGGCCCACAACTGAATATTATCTAAGTCCCTTTGAATAGCCTGTGCTGCCAAGATTGTATCTGCTGAGCTATTTTAGTATCATCTGCAAATTTGACAAGTTTGCTAACTATCCCAGAGAATATAGATTAGGAAAAGCAAAGGCCCTAGTACTGATCCCTGTGGAACTCCACTAACAACCTCACTCCAGTTAGAAGCAACTCCTCTTATCGACACCCTCTGTTTCCTATACATCAACCAGTTCATAATCCATCTACTTACATTACCCTGAATACCTACAGCTTCCAATTGTAGGATCAGTCTTTGGTGTGGAACCTTATCAAAGTATATCAAAGCATATGCTTTCACATGATCTAGAGCTGCAGTTGCATGTTAAAAAAACTCTAATAAATTAGTAAGAAATGACCTGCCTCATCTAAACCCATGTTGACTATCTCCAAGAATATGGTTTTCATTAAGATGCTCCTCTATTTTCTGTCTAATAAGTTTTCTTTAAATTTTACAAGTAATGCAGGTGAGACTGGTTGATCTGTAATTTCCTTGCTCAGTTTTGTCCCTTTTCTTGTGGATAGGTATGACATTTGCAGTTTTCCAATCATTTGGCACATCCCCTGTGCTGTTATAGTATTGAAAAAAAGCTCTGTGCTTTTTGCTACATGCAGACCTGATTACACTGATTATCTGAATTGTGTGGTCTATAACCAGTGGCATGGTTTCCAAACATGCAAACCAATGTAACCAATTGTGTGGGGCCCAGAGGGGCTAAGGGGCCCCCTGATGCCTAGTAGCAATGTTACATTACAAGCTGAATTGTAACTTGCAACAAATTCCTTATTTTTTCAGATAAAAAATAATGTATTGTGAATACCACCTTTTATTTTTAATGTAGCAATCCTGAAGCCTCTCTGTTTGGTGTTGCGGTAAGTTCTCTGTCTGTGTTCAAATCCCGCTATGGTTGCTCCATGAGCGGTGCTGTGAGAATAAAGTTTAATTTTAAGTTAGAATCCTCATAGCCTATTAAACCAGAAAATACATTATTTAGTCATCTATTTTTTAACATTGTGGGCTATTTTTGTTTCAGTATTTAGTATTGTTATGCTAAGAAGTGTGTTTGTATACATAGCTCTGAAGTCACACAAATCAGACAACAGTCTGAGCATTAACTAAATGGTCAGATTCTGTGCAGAATGACAAAAGTCTGCACAACGTGAATGCACCCCATGGAAACAAGCCGACAGAGTGATGCCTGGTAGTTCTATAGTTTCTGTAGGAAGCCTGCTTAGTTACAACCATGTAGCCGGAGTTATCGATAAAAAGGGGTAAGATTAAAGAGTTGAAAACACTACAACTTCCTTGGCTAACTGTAGGATTTAATTAAAAGCTGTTTTGGAATCGTTGTAGGACATTAAGAAGTATGCGATCTAAATCAAACTAGACAGTAAGTGATCAGGTTTTATTTATGTAGCTACCGAATTGAATATTTACTGTATCTGTTATGTATTATTTATTATAGCGCTATTTGTTTTTAGCACACCATAAGTAGTGATTTCCAAAAGAAAACTTGTTGATGACAATCTATTGTCGGTGACCCAAATAGCACAGCAGCGTTGGGCAAACGTCGACCTGGCTGATCATGATCATGAGTGGTCGGACCGACATTGGAAGATGATGTTGATCCCGCTGTGGTTGCTGACCGTCGTCGTTTTGAACATCGGGCCAACATGGGCACGATGACGTTGATGGCCTGACGTTATCGTGCCCATGTTGGCCCGATGTTCCAAATGACGACGGTCCAATGTCGGTCCAATGTTGGTCCATCCATGTTTTGATCTGCAAATGTTAATCCCCCAAATTATCCTTTGCTCCTATTCTGTATCCAGTATGGCTCCCCAGCTAACACACAATGTTGCCACAACGTTGTAGCAATGTAATTCACGTTGTCACAACATTGTGGCAACGTTGTGTGTTAGCTGGGTCGTTCCTTCGCTGTCCTCATTCTGTAACCCTTTTCAGAACTTGTTCTTGATCATTTAGAAATATATTGCAGAAGAGCAGAACTACAATCACACTTTTTCAATGCTTCGTTTTCTCTCTCCCTGGTGAGATACGAATGTTGGAAGTTTGAGAGAGTATTATTATTATTATTATTATTATTATTATTATTATTATTATTTATTTATTAGCAAACACCCTTATCCAGGGCGACTTACAAAATATAAGTGCAATACAAAGTTCAGTGCAAATACAGTGCAGTTCAAGGCATAAAACATTACAAATTACAATGTACATAATACAGTGCAATTCTAAGCACAATTCATTTTACAAATTACAATGTACACAAGTGTATACAATATATGAGGTCTTACACCAATCAGCCATAACATTATGACCACTGACAGGTGAAGTGAATAACACTGATAATCTCGTTATCATGGCACCGGTCAATGGGTGGGATATATTAGGCAGTGTAAATAATTTAGTGAAATGAAAGGATGCTCATAAGATCTCATAAGATACAGCCAAAATGTTGCAATTGTTTTAATGTATCATTACAGTTATTGTTTTATTAGTAAGTACTTTCGATTGTCTTAGGACTTTAAACTAGTGTTTCCATTTTATCTGGTATCAATATCCGAAGAAATAATAATTGGTGAATAAAGTCCTTTTATCTAGTGACCCCCATACATACAACCCACAGCGATCAAGTCCTCTGAAAATGAGACCAGGTTGATACTCAAGTTACCACATTACTTTACTAATATGAATTCAGATTAGTGGTGAGGTTGATCTGCATGAATTGACCTTGAGGATGTTTCATTCAAATAGGATATATGTTTATTAAAAATGTGAATAGACAACATGTAATTGCAAAGATAGGGTAGAGACAAGCAGGGTGGATAATATTAAAAGTAAGAGTGAGAGGAGATATATCCAATACTTGAGTTTTGACTTGAGGCACAAAACATGTAAAATAACAAACAAGTATTATGATTACGTTAGCCATTCCTACAATTTAGATCTCATACACAACTAGGATTTATGTAATTGTGGTTTACCTAATTCTTGACTAGTACACAAAATATACTACCTGTGTGGTTTACTGAGATTCAGTTATGCAGACGGTCGAAAGCGGGGAGGGCTGGCAGGCTGCGTCGACTTGAGGACGGTTGCAAAGCTTTCAGGTTTTTGGTGGAGAAGTTCTGGTTCTGGTTCCGTTCAGTCCTCCTGGATTTCGTCTCCTTGGTTTCTTCTCCCAGGTTGTTCCACTCCACTACCAATTGTGCCACTCTGAATTGCTAGTTTTAATTTTCTGTTTTTATACATTTTAGACAAAGAGATTCTAATCTCTTTCCTTCCAAACTTCTGATTGGTCAGGTTTGGGGTAATAAAATTGAAATTTGAATCGAAGCAGTCTTTGCCATTCCTCTCCCTTGTTTCCAACAGAATGTGTATTGGGGGTGTGATGGTTTTGAGGAATATGAAAATGGATCAAATGTTACCTAGAGTTTCTAACTCTCTATATTGTCAAGTTTTAGTTCTATCAATTACATTTTCAAGCCGCTCAAAGCATGACCTTACAGTTGATACCAACCAAGCCAGGTGTTCTTTTTCGGTTGATTTGAGTCTTTTTGGAATTCCAGGGGGGGGCTGGTCTGATGCCCATGTCAGTGGAGGATCAATTAGGATGTGTGAATACTTCTTTTACCAAATGTTAATGTTGCACTGTATGTGAAATATAAATAGTCCAATGGTTGTTTTAGCTAATGGTCTTTCTTTTAAGACCAAACATGGCTTGAGCATGTTTTGGTTCTGACGTAGAATTACTTAAGTGTCATTAAGTTAGTTTTAAGTCACCTTTTATTGTTTGTTATCAAACTGAGGAAGAAGCTGAGTAACACTTCTGTTAGCAGCATGTAATTTGTATTTGGGTTTGTTGCCCTGGTCTATGGAATATATAAAGTGCCTTGAATGTCTGTGTTTCACAAAATAAATCTTCAATTGGAATGTGATGCTAGTCTCTGTGGGGGGGTCAGTTGGGGGGGTCTTCCAGCATGGATGTGTTATCTGTTGTACTTTGGTGAGCACAGGCCTCTCGTAAAACACAGAGCTTCAAAGCTGTCTCCTTAAGTCCTTTAGCACAAGGCTAAATTTCTCAGTTAGGAAGGTATATGCATTTCTGTATATATTTGCCAAAATAAGGTCGTATGATTTACAGCAACAAGTGAACATTTTGTCCTCAAAGTTGATGTGTTCGAAGCAGTAAAAATGGGCAAGCGTAAGGATCTGATTGACTTTGACAAGGGCCAAATTGTGTGGTCTAATCCAACAGACGAGCTACTGTAGCTCAAATTGCTGAAAAAGTTAATGGTTCTGATAGAAAAGTGTCAGAACACACAGTGCATCGCAGTTTGTTGAGTATGGGGCTGCGTAGCTGCAGACCAGTCAGGGTAATCATGCTGACCCCTGTCCACTGCCGAAAGCGCCTACAATGGGCACATGAGCATCACAAGTGAACCACTGAGCAATGGAAGAAGGTGGCCTGGTCTGATGAATCACGAGTTCAAGGTGTTGACTTGGCCTCCAAATTCCCCAGATCTCAATCCAATCGAGCATCTGTGGGATGTGCTGGACAAACAAGTCCGATCCATGGAGGCCCCACCTCACCAACTTACAGGACTTAAAGGATCTGCTGCTAACGTCTTGGTGCCAGATACCACAGCACACCTTCAGAGGTCTAGTGGAGTCCATGCCACGACGGGTCAGGACCGTTTTGGTGGCAACAGGGGGACCTACACAATATTAGGCAGGTGGTCATAATGTTATAGCTGATCGGTGTACATCCTGGATTGTAAAAGCTTCTAAATTGTAAAATTTGTATTATTCAATACACTCAGTTATTTAAAAAGCTGACGTATTATACATGCTCAACAGAACCAAGCCTAATTTAATAATGCATTTTATATGAAATAAGTAAATGTGCAGTAGTAGCCAATTGGAGAATTACCTATCTCCAGATCAAAACGCAACAGTAAGACATGTAAGATTGTATATTCAAACCAAACAGCAGAGGCATTATTAAGGAATAACAAGCACTGATTTTATTCACAAATAGTAGATTAAACATTTAAAAGAATAAACTACAAACATCTGATCTTGCTTCTCAGTGATCGAGTTCCTGAATCCTCTGGGCATGTCTGGCTCAATTCTAGATAAACAGATAAACAAAAAATAACTGTAATCTCTAAGGCATTCAATAAGCCGTATTCATTCTCATAATTGAAATCTTAATTGTCAGAATTGACCACTTTTTAAATAGTTATTTGAAAGTTCCCTTCTGTCCTGTAGCCATTAAGTTACATTTGTGGCTAACTGAGTGTCCGATTAATAATACAAACACATAAACAACTCGTTTCTGTGGCATCTTCACACGCCTGTACTTAATGAAACTGTCTCACTGAAGAAAAATTAAATGCGAAGAAAAATGTGAACACTTCAACTGGATATATATGGTAATTTACATTCATTTAAACCATTACGCGATACAGAAAATGGAAAGTGTATCATTGATATTTAAAAAATGTTATTTTGAAAACAACCACAGTTAGTGTGTCATACATACAACCTGGTACTTCAGACAAATACATATGCTACTTTTCAGTACATTTAAACAACAGTACATTTAAATATTTTAATAATAGTTGTGAAGTGAACTTACTTTCCAGCACGCTCTTCAGACTGAGGTAATCTGAGGAGAAGCCTTTTCTCATGGTCTCGAGGAAGAGCTCTTGAGCGCTTTCAAATAATGAAGCTGGGAAAAATGTTGACAGTTTCAAATATATTTATTATGATTTTTACTCACATGTATGATATTTTAAAGTTGTATAGGTCAATGTATTAAAACAAGTTACACTGATATCGTATCTGTCGGCTTTTAGTCGGACATGATCCATCTCACCAACCGTAACTGCTATCCGACCATGCCAACCGTATGCCAGCGTCGGCAATACGTCACCCCATGACCGTGACTGTTGTCCAACCATGCCAACCATATGCCGACGTCAGCCCAACATCCTGTGCTATCTGGGTATTGTTTGTGATTAAAAGCTTGTGATGAAAAGTGCGTGGCAAATTGATGGGATACCTTAGGCTCCATTTAAGAGTTGTTTTTAAAACGAATAGTGTACATTGCAGCTCCGATGCGATTATCGTTAAATCAACACTTAAAAACAACAATAACAACATTGAAATTGATTTATATATATATATATATATATATATATATATATATATATATATATATATATATATATATATATATATATAGTTCTTTAAAATATGTATTTGAATCTAAAACGTGTATTTCAAATGCTCCTTTTAAAGTTGTGATTTTAAGTTGGAAACTTTGTAACAATGAAACAATTTGCAATGTAATTTGCACAATCGTCTTTTAAATCTTTATTTTATTCAGTTTGCGTTGTGTATTTATTAATATTTATTAATACTACCTTTACTTTCTATTTGTGTAGTAACTCTGCATAGTGCCCTACACACTCCATTTGCATGGCTATCTATTTACAAACGGTAATTTAATTCAGCGTCGACACATTTGAGCCACCGTAACTCTGCCAGCTTCAGTCAATGAATGACAGCGAAGTGAAGAAGTACTAGAAGGTCCTTCACTCTCCCATTTTAACTTTAGTTCGAGTGTACTGACGATACTCTAGCCCACCCTTATAATGACATAGGATTGTGGCAGACACTGGTGTGTGTGGTGACGCTAAAATGGTCATGACAGGTAGAGGTGGAGGGGCCCCTAAACTGAGCTTTGATTGGGGCCACAAAATTGACAAACCCGCCCCTATCTGTAACACACTCCTACCACTAATCCTCCAGCTCTTTTATTCAAAAGCTTAACCCACAAAGATTCTGTTTCGTTAGCAGTATCTAATTTGAGTTACTCTGCCTCAATGTCATTTCTGATATATAATGCTACCCCACCACTGTCTCTCCTAAACTCTGTGTATCCTTTCAACTTGTATTCATCCACATAATTTTCTGTCAGCCATGTTTCTGTCACTCCTACAACATAATAGTCACACGCCAGCACTGTGGCTTCTAGGTCTAACATCTTGTTCCTTATACTGCTGGCATTGAGGTTAAGGATGCACCGATATCACTTTTTCATTGCTGATACTGATTCGGGGGTGAATATTAAATATCTGCCAATACCAAGTACCGATCGGATGGGGTTTTAATTTTGTTGACATTGTACAGCTGTATACATGACCTGTGTGTAGATGTGCACTGCTTGGCATCATTCATGTACATCTAAAAACAGTAAACAGACACCAAGTTAAAACAGTAACTACAACATTAACTACAACAAACCAGTAAAAACAATATGACTGAATTGTATGCCATACAACTTTTTCTCAATCTTAACCAGACATTTAAAATGATAAGTAATGAATAACTTTTCAAGTATGTATATAAAAAAGCTATAAAGTGCAATTTTGTCATAAACTGACAATTCAAATGGGAATATATAACAATTATATATAACAATTCTAGTATAGAAAACAATCACATTGAAGAAGCAGTTAGGTAAAAGAAAATAAACAAATATAAAATAAAATGCAAATACAAATGTAGTAATCAGACAAGTATAGGAATTACAATTATTGAAGTACAAAACAAGTACAAAGTGCAGCTGCAACTGTGTAAATTGTGCCTAAGAGTCTGAAAAGCAGTGAATTAATGGGATCATCAGTTACTGCGCTGCTTTCAGTTATGGAGCTTATAAGGAAAGGAAAGGTTATATGATGTTCAAATACTGAGGCTCTCCGGTAAAATGCCCAGCTGTATAAATGGATACAAATGTACGTTGCCCTGCATAAGAGCATCTACTAAATGACAAATAATGTAATGTAATCAGTGCATCCTTAATTGAGGTACAAACATTTCAGGACCTTCCTACTAGCAGTTTTCCTTTGTTTTCTTTCCTGAGTAGAACATGTCCCATTGTCAGAGCTCCCTGCCCCCCGGTACCTTCCATTAAAAAAAATCTGTGGAAGAACTGCAGAAAGTTTTAAAATAATGTTATTTGTCCAATTGATTATGACATAAAGTGATTTATTAAAGTATTTCAGAGAGCTCTGAAGAGTTGAAGAAATCCAGAGAGAGATATATTTCCCATCAAAAGGTTTTTTTTTTTCAAAAGAGGCAATCTTGAAAACAGTCTTAGAAAAGTTACAAAGTAAAGGTACTTTTATGCAGACCAGACAGGAGAGAAAGATAACAGTGCCCACATGTCTGTCCCGTGATGAGTGGAAATTTGGTTTCTGCCTGAGAACTCATTAGGAAAACCCATATATGGTTAAACTGGGGAAAATTTAAGGCATATGTCATGTTTAATATACGTTTTTTAAAAAATATATATCAAGACCAAATGTCTGGAGGAAACTGGTTCTTATCAGACTGTGTTCTTCTGGGTATCAGGGTTACACTATGGCACAGTACTGTAGCTCAGCAAGGCCTTGAGACAGTGACCTTGTTTACACAGACACACAGGGAAAGAAATGCAGTTCTTCAGCTCGAATACAGACCAAAATAATCAGGAGAAACTGTGGTCCTCCAGGAACTGGGTATGTGTCCCTTGACAGGCAGGAATCCATTACAATGGGAACAGGGTGTAGTGTAATTAGATAATAGGAGTTGTTTTTAGCTAAATAAATATTGTAAGACGTTTGACCAGTAGAGCTCAATTCTTTGGAATAGATCAGACACAAACACAAGTTCAAAAGATACAAACAACTCTTTATTATGAAATAAAGGTACACTGACTATGCTAAATTATAAAAATAAATTGATACAATTGGCAGTAAGATATATTGTGTAATACAATGGATAAAAGTTACTTCAGATAGTGATTATAACAGTGACAATATCCTAGGTTACTTTTGATACAGGGGGTCCTCGCAATTTGTCGACTACATTTTGTAGTCGCTAATGAATATAGTATGTTTTTTTTTTTTATCAACATTTTTTGTCACCTGTCCTCGCAGAGTTGTTGTTTATTGACGTCAACGCTACAAAGTCACTCCATATTGGCAGATATTATAAACTGATGTGATTAAAGTATGAAAATAATAAAAGAAAAACTGGAGCAGTTATGAGCAAGAACTCCTCTTACTTTGTCTCTTCCCATTCTTATTACTTTCTCCAAATTCTGCAAAATAAGTATTTTACACTAAATCTTAATATTGTAACTCACACTCCCATCATCCCACAACATCATGTGTTCTCAGCCTGTGAACAATGATCCCGTGCGGTTAGTGAACATTTTTCTTTTCATTCATGCTCAATTTTATGAATAATAATTTCTCTCTAATTTTACTAACAATACAAATTATTTGTAATGTCTGGATTTTACATAATGTGATGTAAAGCTTTGGAGATGGGCTAAGTACAAAGTGTTGGTGTTTAGAAACAGTACAATGTTAGGTTCATTCACTGAGGTCATACAGTAATGGTTTCACATTTATTTTTTGTAAACTTATCGTTATAACGAATTATAAGAGTGGTTAATGGTGTTTGTATAAGTACATTGTTTTTATTTTGGGGTGTTGGAATGCATCTAGGGCTATTCCCATTATTTCTTATGGATATTAATTCCCCTTAATTCGTAATTTCACAATTCGTTGTGATCTTCAAGATTCCATTCTGAAACTGATAACCTTGCTTGATCAGTTTCAGAAACAGCAAGATATCAATCTGCTATATTATTAGATAATATTGAATTTGGACTAAAATAGCAAATGTCAGGATGATGAAAATCTCGCTCGATACACACACATATACACTCACCTAAAGCATTATTAGGAACACCATACTAATACTGTGTTTGACCCCCTTTCGCCTTCAGAACTGCCTTAATTCTACGTGGCATTGATTCAACAAGGTGCTGAAAGCATTCTTTAGAAATGTTGGCCCATATTGATAGGATAGCATCTTGCAGTTGATGGAGATTTGTGGGATGCACATCCAGGGCACGAAGCTCCCGTTCCACCACATCCCAAAGATGCTCTATTGGGTTGAGAGCTGGTGACTGTGGGGGCCAGTTTAGTACAGTGAACTCATTGTCATGTTCAAGAAACCAATTTGAAATGATTCGACCTTTGTGACATGGTGCATTATCCTGCTGGAAGTAGCCATCAGAGGATGGGTACATGGTGGTCATAAAGGGATGGACATGGTCAGAAACAATGCTCAGGTAGGCCGTGGCATTTAAACGATGCCCAATTGGCACTAAGGGGCCTAAAGTGTGCCAAGAAAACATCCCCCACACCATTACACCACCACCACCAGCCTGCACAGTGGTAACAAGGCATGATGGATCCATGTTCTCATTCTGTTTACGCCAAATTCTGACTCTACCATCTGAATGTCTCAACAGAAATCGAGACTCATCAGACCAGGCAACATTTTTCCAGTCTTCAACTGTCCAATTTTGGTGAGCTTGTGCAAATTGTAGCCTCTTTTTCCTATTTGTAGTGGAGATGAGTGGTACCCGGTGGGGTCTTCTGCTGTTGTAGCCCATCCGCCTCAAGGTTGTACGTGTTGTGGCTTCACAAATGCTTTGCTGCATACCTCGGTTGTAACGAGTGGTTATTTCAGTCAAAGTTGCTCTTCTATCAGCTTGAATCAGTCGGCCCATTCTCCTCTGACCTCTAGCATGAACAAGGCATTTTCGCCCACAGGACTGCCGCATACTGGATGTTTTTCCCTTTTCACACCATTCTTTGTAAACCCTAGAAATGGTTGTGTGTGAAAATCCCAGTAACTGAGCAGATTGTGAAATACTCAGACCGGCCCGCCTGGCACCAACAACCATGCCACGCTCAAAATTGCTTAAATCACCTTTCTTTCCAATTCAGACATTCAGTTTGGAGTTCAGGAGATTGTCTTGACCAGGACCACACCCCTAAATGCATTGAAGCAACTGCCATGTGATTGGTTGGTTAGATAATTGCATTAATGAGAAATTGAACAGGTGTTCCTAATAATCTTTTAGGTGAGTGTATGTACAGACTGGTGACAAATTAAAGGAAAAACCTGAATAAATGAGTGGAGGAACATGACAAATGCAGATGCCTCCAAAGAGGTGTACTGCATGATACAATAAAGCATAAGCATCCTATCATGCTCTGTGGCATGTATAAAAATGCTGAGAAGGCCCAGTTGTCCTTGATTTTGGATCAAGATGGCAAGAGGAAAGGATCTAAGTGACTTTGAAAGAGGGATCATTATTGGGGCACAAATGGCAGGAGCTTCAGTCACAAAAACTGCTCAACTGGCTAGTTTTCTCGACAAGTGGGCAAGTGCGTGTGTGGCATACACCAAGACAATGGTACAGGCCTGACTGCTTGACCCCTATAGTGAGGGGGTCTGGAGGCTCTGTTATGCTGTGGGGGGCATTTTCCTGGCATGGGTTTGGTCCACTTGTCATCTTAGAGGGAGTGGTCACTGCAAATCATTACAAAGTTATTCTGAGTGATCACCTTTATCCTATGGTGAAACATTTCTATCCCGATGTGAGTGGTCTCTTCCAGGATGAAAACGCCCCCATCCACAAGGCATGAGGGGTCAGTGAATAGTTTGATGAGTATGAAAATGATGTGAATCATATACTATGGCCTTTGCAGTCACCAGATCTCAACCCAATTGAACATCTATGGGAGATTTCAGAGAAATGTGTTAGACAGCACTCTCCACCACCATCATCAAAACACCAAATGAGGGAATATTGTTTGGAAGAACGGTGTTCCATCCCTCCAGAAGAGTTCCAGAGATCCGTAGAATCTATGCCAAGGTGCATTGAAGCTGTTCTGGCAGGTTGTGGTGGCCCAACACCTTACTGAGACAATTTATGTTGGTTTTTCCTTTAATTTGTCACCCGTCTGTATGTATCTATCTACGTTAGATAATAACTCATACATGTAAAACAAACATTAAAATATCAGAATTAGATTATGAAAAAATACATTAAGTAATATGCTATTGTACATTAGCAACACTTTATCATTCACAATGCAATATTTCTCAAATTCATAAATAACGAATATTGAATGTTCAGATCCTTATCAAAATCTCCTTGTATGTTGGCCGACTTAATCGAGTTTTGAAAAGGATGCAGATAGGACTTGGGAAGTCTGGCTGCGACAAGGAATGATGATGCAGTATTCCTGGTGCCTTTCGGGTAATACATTCGAAAGGGGGTTGTGCCAGTGAGGCAGTCCAATCTTTTAGATCTTCAGCTGAAGTGAAGACTCTTTTTGGTGTGTACACATCTGTACCGGCTCTCTTGGGTGGCATAGCTCCCAGCTCTTTAGACTCTTCCACTTTCAAAAACAATAGCACCCCCTGTGGCTACAGCATCCCACTGCTGACACCATATGTCGCGGGTGACCTTCACTGCTGTAGTCAAACAGGTAGGCACACAACTGTGTTTAGCAAAAGTAGCAAAAGTTTATTTGAACAGAATCTCAAAACCAAGAACAAACCTTCAAAACAAGGTATCACTGTGCAAAAACATGCAGGCAGAATCTCTCATAACCTATATCTCTCTCCCAGAGGTCTGCTACTGGGGTCTTATATAGCCTAGCCTCGATAGACGTTTGGGTAGTGTTGGCCTTGAAAGCTACTATAAACTCATACTTGTCCATTTCCTCCTGCAGCATGCTGATGCACAGAAATAACTTCCACGTATAACAATATCACTCAATCACATCAATTATGATATCTACACTATGCAGTTAAATATAACTGTAGAATGGTAATTGATAGTAGAAACACTGTGCCTCTGCAACTGTGTTGCACCAATATTATGTAATTGCTGTTGCAAAGATGTATTGTTAACTCCCTAACATTTCTCCTTAATGTGTTGGTGACAAATAATTCAGCAGAAAACAGCGATCCAATAGTAGAGGTTGCAGCAACACAGGGTTAATACAAAATATTTTTCCTCACCAAAATACTGCTCAAACTAAATTACACATTTACACACTTGTACTACTTACATAAATCAAATGTAACTAATATTTACATACAGAAGCAGAAAGGGTGACTCTGCTACTCAGTCACTGTGAGTGAACTGTATGGCCTGATCTGATGTGTACCCATTTATACACTGAGTTTTGGTTCCCCTTTGGTATTTTAATATGGTACGCTACAGGCAATTACTTATCCACACAACTACTTATCTCAAATGGCCCTGACCAGTTTTATAGGAATTTCCTAGTCACTTCTACAGGTTTAAAGAAGTTTAAGTACAAAACTTCCTCTCCTACTTGACATTCCCTGTTCATAGCTTTCTGGTCATAAAATGCTTTTCTGCCTTTATTCATTAAGTTCTGCACCAATAGGTGAGCAGTCTGTTTTTCAGAACAGTTTCCTGTCAGCAGTGATACTGCACTTGGAGCAGCTAAGATGGGGATTTCCTGTGCATTAAGAAAGCAGAAACAGTTAATCACAGGTTGTGGGGAAGATTTTCTTTCACACTGAAATGCACATGCACTTTCCTGCCATACTGAAGCTACTGCCACACAGTCAGTGTGCACATTGCTGTAGGTTTTCACTGGGAATCAATGAGCGGTGCTAACCTGTCCAGTAAATCATGACCTATAAGCAACCCTTCAGTTTCAATCTTGTAAATGTTCACTTGATGCACTATTTTCCGTTCCTTAAAGGTAAACTCTAGCCATGTCGACAGGATGGCCCTGTCATTGCATGGCTGTTGGTGAGGACTGGGTTGCCTCTCATCAGCAGCTGCGTCTCGTTGACTTCAGGTTGTCAGACGCACCTGATGCGCTAATCACCACAGCTGTGCCGCCATATTTAAACCAAGACAGTGGTCGGTGTTTGTGTCTTTAATTTGCCTTTCTTTTGTTAGTTTGTTTCTTTTGAACCCTCTTGAGTTTGAAGACTCCCCCATGAGGATATAATTGTTTTATTTAAATTCCCCATCCCTGTGTGTGCCCTACTTAATAAAAATCACCGTTGGATACACCTAACCCCTTTGTGTCCTGTGAGTACACCATGCTTTGCAAGTTATCTGTGCTTTCTTCTGAGTGTAGCTTGTAAAATTTAAACTACAAGGTTCCAACTTCAGATTCCGGCTGGCATGTTGTACTTTCCATTTAATTCTTTCAAACATGCAATTTGTAATTGAACTAACTTGATCTCAATTGTCTAAAAGTGCTTCACAGTTGAGTACACTTTCGTTATTCACAATGATATAGAAGTGCTTTCCCTGGACCTTCTGTGTTAGCTGTCCTAGAAACTGCTTGCATATCACCATTTGCTCTGTAGTTTTAGGGGAGGGGTCTCTCTAGGAATCTCCGATGATGAATCATTCTCTTGAGGAGAGGTGGGGTGGCGTCTTTCAGCTTTGGCTGATCCTGGGAGGTATTTGATCCCTTGACTTTGTCATGAGAGGAGCTTAGGGCCTCCGTAAATTCAGACAGGACAGAAGCAAGCAAGACTGAAACACTACCAGGGGTTTGCACTTGGTTAGCTAATACACACTGCTTTTCATTTTGGCACACTTTTAGGTTTACTTTTCCAGGCCTTCTGTGCCCTCTGCTTGATATCTGGCATGGTCATATTTTTGGCATCTGAATACAATATAATCATATCTTTAATCGATGGGTACAAATTCACAATAAATAAAACCATAGTTTACATTTTCTTTGGCCCCTGGAAAGTAGTTTTGAACAGCAAAATAAGTTTGACAGAGTTTTTAAAAATACTCCCGTTTTTTGTCTTTTTTTGTTTTACCTTGCTTGATATGATGCACAGCTGTTACTGCCACAACTGGGTCAAGAAATAGAAAGTAGTCCCGAACCATAGCTTGACACAGCCCTTTGAAACTATCACAAACCCAGGGTCCTTTCCTCTCCATCCACTCTTGGATGGACTGGACAGTAGTTTTCCTAATCAAGAGTATCTTCTCGATTTCGGAATCATTAGGCATAAACCGTAATGTGTAGTTTATGTATTGAATGTATGCTTCTACATTACTCTGTATCTTACATGGATCAAAGATTTCGCAATCTTTTGACAATACTTAAACAACACAATATGATGGTCGCTACAAGGGGGTGACAATACTAATAGTAAATAATAGATTTATCTTAATTGTATTCTAGGTAGATAGTTTCCATGACGCTTCTTTATGTACCTGTGTGTCTATGTATGTGTCTATGTATTTGTGTGTGTGTGATTGAGTGCAGGTCCAGGGCTGGCTTTCATCGTGTACCCACGGGCAATGGCTATGATGCCCCTGCCCCAACTCTGGGCAGCCTGCTTCTTCCTCATGATCATCATGCTGGGACTGGACACCGAGGTGAGCCCCATGACCCCCCTCCCCCATCTCCCCCACTGCCATCATCTCTATCTCTGTATGTATTTGTGCCTCTGTTCCTTCTACATGGGTCTCTGTTTAGTGGCTGACACTATGTCTCCTTTCTCTGGATCCAGTTTGTGAGTCTGGAGGCCCAGATGACATCCATCACTGACCTGTTCCCCTCGGCAGTGCTCCAGGGGTACCGGCGAGAGCTGCTTCTGCTCCTGATGTGCGTGCTTTACTTCCTCCTGGGCCTTATCATGGTCACGCAGGTGAGACAGCGCCCCCACTGACATCCCCAAGGACCGGTCTGTGTATGCATGAGTGCATACATTGATTTCTTATAAATAAGAGTACATATCCTTCACTGCAGTGTGCAGTTTGTCAGTGACACGCTCTGAATGGTCGATACCTAGAGTGCAAAATCCTTGCTTCTGCATAGTCACAGTTCTAAGTTAACTGTTAACTTGAAAAATGTCAGTTAAGCCAGTAACAGTTTTGAGTTAAGAGCTCAAGTACAATTAAAATAATTCAGTGCAGGCAGTGCAGCTGTCCAGCACCAAGCACTGTGTCCCCTGGTTTGCACCCTTCTCCATAGGGTGTAACACTTCCCAGTATATCCCTTATGGTTTATGAAACATCAGAGAGACCACACCCTCTGAAAGAAAGACATGAGCTGACCCTGCAGCTCCACCCCTTCCTGCTGCATGAGGTCATTGTCATGCCACACAATGTAACATTGGGTTACGGATGCAACCTTGGTTATCTGAAATGGAGAAACAGTTCCCCAGGGATTATGAGTAGTCACCTTTGACACAGATGTTTATGGAACGCAAAAGCCTTCTAGCAAAGCTGCCGATAGGCCCTTGCGTGCAGTGACCATCTTGGCCCACTCCCTATTTCAGCCCAAGTATACAGCACGCAGACAAAACTGCCTAATTTGCTCCAGCTATAAAGGTCAACAGAGCAACCTCAAAAGCCGGGGAACTGTTTCTCCATTTCAGATTACCAAGGTTGCATTCTCAACCCAAAATGTATCTTTCAATTCTGGGATACAGTATATCCATGCCGTCACAAGGGAGGACTGATCGGCAGAACAGTTGCAAGAGAACACAATAGGATTGTGAACTCCGCTCCCAAGGATCACTCACAAGCGTCAGACATAAAGAGCAAGGAGAAACTCAGACTTGCTCAGACGACAAAGCAGATGTCAATACAGGTACAGTAAGGAATGGAGCAGTGCTCAGCACATCTGTAGAAGCACATTGATGTGTACGGCGTAGACCAGCTCGGTGCAGAATAAACCTCAGACAATGCAGCACCTCTGAAAAGTGCCCAAGAAGCTGATACAGCACATGTTATCTGAACCATTAGCTGTTCAGGCACCTGGAGACTAGCAGGGGAGGCAAAGTCTTGTGGCATAGCAGAGAATGGGGGAGTGGAGACCATCATCCCAATGGTGGACCCCACTACTGGTAAAGTAGTCTGGACAATCTCCTCAACACCCTGAAACTGGCAAAATTGCTCCACAGCCTTAATAGTCGAAGGCCCCGACGCCGGCTTGTCCCAAGAGGACAGACAGGGAGGGATCAAGGCTGCTTCACTGAAGGAGCTCGCCGCTGAAAAAGTGAACGCTCTGGCTCCAGGTCTCCCGGCCAGGGCACTTTTAAGCACTGAGCAGCTTGACCCACCCTGGACAGGATGGTTATCACAGTCTGCACTGATGTGGGGATCGGCCACGAGAGTGTGCGCGCTGGAGCCAGATATTCAGAGCCAGCTGAAGAAGCACTGTCTGTCAAGTGCAAGAGCGGGGGTGATCCAAAGCTCTCCAGAGGGGCAGAAGAAGAGTGTGTGCTAGCCTTTTTTGGGAACACACCCCAAGGCCCTGTCTAGCCTGTCATGCAGGGATTTAGGCTTGAAGGAAGCACACACCCCACACAAAGCAGGGTTGTGCAAAGCCTCCACTGCATGAACAGGCCCCAAGTTTGCAATAAAGAACTCGTGAGGGTCTTGAGCTGGCAGCTTGGCAGGGCAGCTCCCACAGTGGTGGAATCCCGACATCTCAGAAGACAAAAAGGAGTGCTGAGACTGAGATCCAAAATCCACATTGGCAGGCTGTGCAGCCCCACTTTATTGCCAATAGAAGAATGCAAACGCTTGAGATTGCTTAAAAAAATCTTGAGAAAAAAATAAAAACTCTGACAGAATAGCTCAAACTCACACCAGTGAGCAGAGCAGAGCAGAGTCTAACACGTCACTCCAAAATCTGAGATCTGGTGACTGTGAAGGCCATAGCATATGATTCACATCATTTTCATACTCATCAACCCATTCAGTGACCTCTTATGCCCTGTGGATGGGGGCATTGTCATCCTAGAAGAGACAACTCCCATCAGGATAGAAATGTTTTATGATAGGATAAAGGTGATCAATTGTAATGATTTGCAGTAACCCTTCCCTGTAAGAGGACAAGTGGACCCAAACCATGCCAGGAAAATGCTCCCCACAGCATAACAGAGCCTCCAGACCCCCCTCACTGTAGGGGTCAAGCAGTCAGGCCTGTACCGTTCTCTTGGTGTACCACACGTGCACTCGCCCACTTGTCGAAAATATGGTGAAGGATGACTCATCTGACCATATCACCTTTTTCCACATCTCTGCAGACCAGTGCCTATGGCGCCCCAATAATGGCCCCTCTTTCAAAGTCACTTAGATCCTTTCCTCTTGCCATCTTGATCCAAAATTGAGGTTTACTGGGCCTGCTCAGCATTTTTATACATGCCACAGGGCATGGTAGGATGTTAATTGCTTAATTGTATCATGCAGTACACCTCTTTGGAGACATCTGCATTCGTTATGTTCCTCCACTCATTTATTCAGGTTTTATCCTTTAATTTGTCACCCATCTGTACATATATGTGTGTGTATCAAGAGAGATTTTCACCATCCTCCCATTAGCTATTTTTAGTCCAAATTAATTTTTTGTCACATCTGTATATATATATATATATATATATATATATATATATATAATACTGATAATCTCGTTATCATGGCATCTGTCAGTGGGTAGGATATATTATGCAGCAAGTGAACATTTTGTCCTCAAAGTTGATGTGATAGAAGCAGGAAAAATGGGCAAGCATAAGGATCTGAGCGACTTTGACAAGGGCCAAATTGTGTTGGCTAGACGACTGGGTCAGAGCATCTCCAAAACTGCAGCTCTTGTGGCGTGTTCCTGGTCTGCAGTGGCCAGTACCTATCAAAAGTGGTCCAAGGAAGGAAAAATGGTGAACCAGCGACAGGGTCATGGGCGGCCAAGGCTCATTGATGCACATGGGGAGCGAAGGCTGGCCTGTCTGGTCCGATCCAACAGACGAGCTACTGTAGCTCAAATTGCTGAAAAAGTTAATGCTGGTTCTGATAGAAAGGTGTCAGAACACACAGTGCATCGCAGTTTGTTACATATGGGGATGCGTAGCTGCAGACCAGTCAGGGTGCACATGCTGACCCCTGTCCACTGCCAAAAGCGCCTACAATGGGCATGTGAGCATCAGAACTGGACCACGGAGCAATGGAAGAAGGTGGCCTGGTCTGATGAATCACGAGTTCAAGGTGTTGACTTGGCCTCCAAATTCCCCAGATCTCAATCCAATCGAGCATCTGTGGGAAGTGCTGGACATACAAGTCCGATCCATGGAGGCCCCACCTCACCAACTTACAGGACTTAAAGGATCTGCTGCTAACGTCTTGGTGCCAGATACCACAGCACACCTTCAAACGTCTAGTGGAGTCCGTGCCTTGATGGGTCAGGGCTGTTTTGGCAGCAAAAGGGGGACCTACACAATATTAGGCAGGTGGTCAAAATGCTATGGCTGATCGGTGTATATATATATATATATACATGCAGTACTGTGCAAAAGTTTTAGGCAGGTGCGAAAAAATGCTGTAATGTAAGAATGCTAATGTTAATGTTAATAGATTGCATTGATCAATTAACAAAATGCAAAGTGAGTTAACAGAAGAAAAATTTACATCAAATCAATATTTGGTGTGACCACCCTTTGCCTAGAAGAATTGATGGTGTTTTGAAGGCAAAGGGTGGTCTCACCAAATATGGATTTGATTTAGATTTTTCTTCTGTTCACTCACTTTGCATTTGGTTAATTGATAAATATAATCTATTAACATGTCTATTTTTTACCTGCCTAAAACTTTTGCACAGTATTGTATATATATATATATAATACACAGCAAGGTTCTGAGTGAGGGAATGTAAACAAGACACAGACAAGGCTTCTCTTGCATGTGAAAAGTCAAACGAGGCAAATCTGTCTGCATGCAGTATACTTGGGCTGTAATAAGGCAGCAGTAGTTAGGGCTCTGGACTCATAACTGGAAGGTTGTGGGTTCAAATCCTGGGTTGGGCAGTGCTGTTGTACCCTTGAGCAAGGTACTTCACTTAGATTGCTCCAGTAAAATGCCCAGCTGTATAAATGGGTACAAATGTATGTTGCCCTGGATAAGAACATCAATTAAATTACAAAAATAATAATTATAATAATAAGGGGCAGGCCAGTGGGGTCACTGTAGCAGACTTTCCACAAACATCCATGTCAAAGGTAACTACCTATAATCCCTGGGGAACTCTTTTGTAATTGAAAGATAACTACCCTGCCATCCCTGCATTTCTCCAATCAGGTGGCAGTATAGATACATAGTATATAGTATAGATACAGGTTCATGTCTCAGCCTGTGTTCTCTCTCAAAAACCCAAAACATGTCCAGTGTTTAATAGCAATGCAATAGGGAACTATACATCTCTCTCACTCTCTCGCTCTCTTCCTGCTCATAGGGAGGCCTGTACGTATTCCAGATCTATGATCATTACTCTTGCAGCGGAGCTGTCCTGCTGCTGTTGGCAATCTGCCAGTGTGTGGCCATAGGCTGGGTGTATGGTGAGTCTTAAGAAGTGGCCATCCAGTGAACACACAGCCAGGAGGAGGGATGGGTGTGCATTGGGCAGTGACAGGAACACAGAGGAGCATGTACTGGCTTTGCCTCACTGAATAGAAAAAAGGGCAAAAACAGTTATTGTGTTGTCTCTCTGTGATCTTGCTGCTTCTGTCTCCTTCTCCTCCCCTCCTTCCTGTCCCCTCTCCGATTACCTCTCTCTCCAGTCCCCTGCTAAACCTCTTCTCTCTTCTGCCAGGTGCTGATCGGTTCTTGGACAACATAGAGGACATGATTGGTTACCGGCCTTGGTCCATCTTCAGCCTCTGCTGGCGCTTCTTCACTCCCGTTGTCTGCATGGTGAGTCCAACACATCAATTTTTTCATCAAAAAAGTAAATTACACAACAAACTCCAAAGAGCATTCACATGTAATGAAGACATCATCTGTCTCCCTGTCTTCATCTCTTTGTTTTCTCAGGGGACCTTCATATTCTCCCTTGTCCGGTGGGCCCCTCTCACCTTTAACAAGAGCTATGTGTACCCGGGCTGGGTGTCTGGGCTGGGATGGCTGCTGGCTCTTTCCTCCATCATTCTGCTTCCACTGTGGCTGCTGTATTCTCTCCTCACCTCTCAGGGCCACCTGCTGCAGGTGAGTCTGCCTCCCCATCCCCCACTCCCATCAGCCCCTCCATCTCCCCCACCCCGACTCACACTATCACCTCCTCTGTAGGAGAATCAGCGGACATAGGGTATTAGTTGTCCTGTACATTTTTGTTCAATCAAACTCAATTACTTAATTGAAACATAAAAATAACTTATCGGCTTAATCAGCTTAATCAGAGATTTCAAATTCTCCAACCGTTTTTTAAGATGAGCCATTTAAAAAATAAAAATAGGAACAAAACCCAGCAGGAAGGTGCTCCCCCAGGACCAGGGTTGAGAAGTATTGACAGGGGAGTGTCTTGTGTGTGGTGGTGCCAGTGACTGAATAAGAACACACCAGCAGGTGTCCAGCAGGTGTTCATCTGTTTCTCTGTGTTCTCTGTTTCTCTGTGTTTCTGTCTGTTTGCCGCTTAACCCCAGCATCTCCGTCTGCTGTGCTCCCCTACTGATGCCATACCTCTGACCCAGAAACAGAAAGCGAATAGATCCCCTTTGAATTCCGACCCCAGCCTAACATTCCTGATGGAGAATCACAGAAATGAGGCCCTGGTAGCCTGAGGGGCTGTCCCAGAAAAAGAAGCTGGAGGGAGAGGAGGAGGTCTCAGGTCTGTTGAGACATTTTTGTTCCCACTAAAGTACAGTACAGTTTAAAGTTTAGGTTTATACAGTACAGAATATAATGTACAGTTTATACAGTACAGTTAAAAAAAGACAAGTTCTACAGTACAGTGTATAAAAGGCAGTTTATACAGTACAGTATATAAAGTACAATATATAAAGAACACTATAGTATAGTAAACACAAGTACAATAAAAAGTGTACTCATTCAGTTTACTTATTATAAAGTACAGTTTATAAAGGACAGTACATAATGTACACCGTCAATATAGTAAATACATTAGAAATGTACTTATGCAGTTTACTTATAAAGTACATTTTATAAAGCACATCAATGTATAGGTTGTATACAGTCAGTATACTATTGCCAGTATACCACTGCCAGTTTAGAACAATTTAAAGATCTGTATTTAGTATAATGAAAGTTATACAGTGAAGTCCAATATAAATCTCTTCTCTGTAAAAATAAGGGACACATTCCTTAGTGAGAACAGGAGGTGAACGCTGGTGCTCATGGGTGCCGCTGCCTCTCTGTGTTTGTTGTTTTATATATGTTTTATATGTTGAGACATGGTTTCTTAGATAGCTCTTAAACTGTGTTTTATCTGTTCCTATTTATGATGAGCAATCTGACACTGGATGACTTGCCTGCTTGATACCGGGAGGTTTGGTGCTTCTTGGGGTTGCTGGTCTGCCTGGATTTATTAACTCTGAACTTTTACTTTGAGGCTCTGGGTTCGGCGAAACAATGAAAATGAACAAGTTGTTTGTACAGACCGTATTCATTAGGATCACCCTCTCTTCTATATATTGTCCAGTGGTGTCGATTTTGCGTTATATGAAGGCGGACTTCTTTCGCTTGCGCTCCTGTCTCTCAGAACCCTCACCAGCCCTACATCTTCATCTGGATATTGTGTATAAACCTCGAAATATATTCACTGTAGGTCCCGACAGAGCTACAACATTGACGATACGAACCCAATACGGTCTTTTTGGTTCTCTTATCCACGTCACACAAAGAACTCTACACAAACTGTTGACCATAGCGTGCTAACCAACCTAGCCAGGTGGGCTAGCAATAACGCTGGTAAAGCCAATCTCTCTTTTGGATTGTTCAACATTCGATCTCTCACCAACAAGGGACCTCTGGTTTACGACCTCCTGTCTGACTGTAAGTTTGACTTCCTCTGTTTGACTGAGAGTTGGCAGCATATTAGTATTAGTATTAGTAATATTAGTAGTACACGTACAAGGGAATTTTTATCCTGTTTAGACAGTTTTGGTATACAGCAATATGCCAACACTCCAACTCACTCCAAAGGGCATATTCTTGACCTTATCTGTTGTTCTTGTATAACTCCTTATAACTGTACTGTTTCAGATTTGTCTATATCTGATCATCTGTTGCTGTCTTTTAATGCTCATCTCACAGTATTTAAGATAAACTTATGTCGATCTGTTACATATTGATATATTTGTCTTCGCTGATGAACTTGCCACCTTCTCTAGAAAAGCTGATTTATCGACTGTGGATGACCTGGTATCCTATTATAATGATGGACTTCATGAGATCATGTTTTCGCCCCTTTGAAAACCCGGACTGTTTCTTTTACTCATTCTGCTCCTTGGTACACTCCTGAATTACGCCAGCTTAAAACTAAAGGCCGTCGGCTGGAGCGTTTGTATACCAAAACTGGTCTTACAGTTCATAAAGAATTGAATGCTCATCATATGCAACATTATAAGAATGCTATTCGTAAAGTGTAATCTGAATTTTATACTAATTCAATTAGGACAGGTGAAGGGAATACTAGATCTCTTTTTTCTATTGTAAACAATATACTAAAGTCACCCGAGTCTCTACCTTTACATATGTATTCTACTACTATATGTAACACATTTATTAATTATTTTAATACCAAAATTGAAAATATTCACAAGCAAATACTTTTAAATATTGATGGTTGTGGCCCGTCAGACTTGGTTTCCTTTCAGCTACCTCTTTCTGTATTTTCTATTTTTAAAATTCCAACTGTTGCTTAGATATCCTCTATTATTCGGAAAGCTAAATCCACTGCCTGTCAGCTTGATCCTCTTCAAACGTATTTAGTTAAAGCATGTTTACCTTCTCTGTCTTCTTTAATTACTGAGATCGTTCACTCTTCACTGTCCTCTGGCCTGGTTCCTGTATCATTCAAAACTGCTTCAATAACCCCAATACTTAAGAAACCAGGGGCAGATCCTACTAATTTTGATAATTTTCATCCTATTTCAAATTTACTGTTTATTTAAAAAAATTTGGAAAGGAGTGTTGCAGTTCAGATTTATGATTATCCTTCAGCTAATAATTTGTTTGAACAATTTCAATCGGGTTTCAATCATAGTACGGAAACCGCTCTTGTCAAAATTACTAATCTGTTGTTGGCTGTGGACTCTGGTCAGCTGTCTATACTCTTTCTTCTTGATCTGAGTGCGGCCTTTGATATGATCTCACATAACATCCTCCTAGACAGACTGGTCTCAGTTGGAATTACGGGCACCCCCCGTCTTGGTTTTGATCATATCTTTCTTGTCGCACTCAAACTTAAAAATTGTAGATCTACATCATCACAAGTTATTACTGGGGTTCCACAAGGCGCAGTCTTGGGCCCTCTTCTATTTATTATTTATTTAGTGCCCCTTGGTCATATATTTAGGAACCATGGTGTCAATTTTCACTGCAATGCCGACAACACCCAGCTCTACCTGTCTTCCAAGCACACTTCTTCACTTCCTCTGCCCTCTCTGTTCAGCTGTTTATCTGAAATTAAAAACTGGTTCTCATTTAATATTCTTAAATTAAATTGTGCTAAAACCGAAATTCTCCTTGTAGGCACCACATTTATTATGGCAAAAACTGATAGTTTTTCTGTGACTATCTATCAGTCCACTGCTTCTATTTCATTACAGGTTAAGAGTCTGGGTGTCGTCCTTGATAGCACCTTATCTTTTGAAGCCCATGTTAATAACATAATTCGCTCTGCATTCTTCCCTCTCTCACATTGAACAGTACTGCCATTCTTATTCATGCACTGGTTACATCCCGTATTGATTACTGCAATGCTCTTCTTTTTGGTCAATGCTCACCTGCATGAATCATTTCTAGAACTCCCTCTATCGAACACATTTTACCTGTTCTTCAACATTTTCATTGGATTCTGGTTAAGTACCGAATTGATTTCAAAATGTTGCTTCTTACATACCTTACATACCTTAAGGCCTTAAATAATCTTACTCCCTCATACCTTTCTGATCTTTTTCATACGTATACACTTACTCGTACCCTTAGATCTTCCTCGTCAACTCTTCTTGTTATACCACATATTTGTTCGAACACTATGGGGTCTAGAGCCTTTAGTTATACTGCTCCTTACTTATGGAATTCCCTTCCTCTGGACATTCGTAACAGTGAAAGTCTTCATATTTTTAAAATTCGTCTTAAAACTTACCTTTTTAAATTGGCTTTTTTGTGACTGTGTATGCATTGAGTTCATATTTTGTATCTTCCAATGTTTTATTGTAGTATTGTTTGCTTAATGTTGTTATTGTTGATGCTTTTATGGATGACTCTTTTGTGTTCTGTTTGTAAGGTGACCTTGACTGTCATGAAAGGTGCCTATAAATAAAATGTATATTATTATTATTATTATTATTATTATTATTATTATTATTATTAAAAGCCCCTGAAACTGTGTGGTTTACTGGTACAGATCTTTTCAGACTGCTGTGGTTTACAGTGTTTTACTGAGTGTGTCTTAATACAGGTGTATGGTGTTATATTAAAACATTCTGGGACCATTTTAAATCTGTCTGGTTTATTGACTGGCTTTTTTTTTCCTTTGCGCAGGCTTTTTGTTTTTGTTGCTGCTTTGGCTGCCGCAGTCCCAGTGGTAGTAGAAGGGAAGACATCTTCAAGAGAGAATAGTAGTGTCACAATCCACAGCACTTCAACAGTTCCCCACTAGAGGTCACCATCGCCCTTCCATACCAGTCAATGCTTACTCATCATAAACCTGCTCTCTATCATCTGCTTCTCCCACCAGCCTTTATAAAACCCTCCCTAACTCTCACTCACTGCGAAGTTTTGTCAGTGTGTACTACATCTCTGAGCAGTCTCCTTTTGCCTTGTTTAACCTGTGTATCCTCGACCTCCGCCTCCTTGGACTTCCCCTGATTCTCTGTTTGCCTGATTGCCCAACCCTTGCCTGTTACCACGACCACATCTTGTCTTGCTTTGTTTGCCCTGTCCTGCCGGTATCCGATCTACGCCTGTCTGACCACCTCTACCATGCTCCGCGCTTGGATCCCCTGTTTTCCTGTCATCCCCAGTCCGTTGTACTAGTGCTTTTCCACTGAAAAGGAGCCGGTGCTAGTTCGGAGCCGGTGCCTAAATTGGAACCATTTTTTGCTTTTCCACTGCAAAAGAACTGGCTCCATGCCGGCACGGAGTCACTTTTTCTGGCAACAAAAACTTGCTGGTCTGGAACCTAAGAACCAGTGACGTCAGGGGCTGGGGGGCGGGGTAAAGTCGTCTCCACCAAAAGTTATTTGCTGTAGTTCAGCCGCCATGTTTAAAATGCCAGCAGAGATGCGAGCAGTGAGGAGAGTTTTGATTAAAAATGAGGGAAATCAGCAGCAATCAGCAGTCTGTCAGAGAGAGACACTTCAGTAACAATATGGTCTCACCAGGTCCACTCACTAGTTAGGAGTTGTCAAATGGCAGCAATGAGAGACGACTGAGCTCACCATCCATGAAAGCAAAGACGTGTTACAGCGATATTATGATGATATTACGACGATATAGATTTGACAGAAATGTTGTTTGTTAATGAAATGGTCATTATCTGGTCCGGTGTCACGCTGAATCCAGCGCCCCTACGAGTTATATGTCCCGGGTTGGTTTGCGCATGATTAATAATTTATGAATAAATTAATTTTCTTAGCACAGGGCGAATTACACAAAACATACATATTCTACAGTAAGAGAAGATCAAATACACAGTAAGATCTGTTACAGTGATGCGCATGGCGAGCGATCACACGCCAGCAGTGCTGACAATGTATTAATTATTATTATTATTATTGTGTATCTGTTAGCAGACGCTCTTATCCAGTGTGACTTTCAGAACATAGTAGCTTTGCTGCGTGTCTGGCAACAGGGACAATGCAACAGTGATTTGGGACCATCATCCCAGACTTCATCAATAAGCACAGTTTCCCATCAAAGCATTAACATCACCTGAGATCGTCCGACAGTTTATTGATTTGCCCACGACTGCGGCGCAAATACCCCCAAAACAGCCGTATCCATAATCAATAGGCTAGCCTTATAGTGATTGTGATGTTAAATAGGGTTTAAAGACGCAGTCGCCTCGGTGCTGATTATTATTGCCGTGTGTTTCTCACTTCTACTCCGTGCTAACCGGTGGAAAAGTGGGCCAGTTCGCAAAAACATCAGCTGGTTCCCAGGCCGAGCAGTGGCTCCGGCTCCAGCACCGGCTCCTTGTCGGTGGAAAAGCGCTAACAACAGCCTTTTAGAGTCCTCCCATTACTACCAGACTTTGTAACAGAAGTCCAGTCCTCCTGGAACCACCTGGCTTCAGCTTCCGCCCTGATCCAAGCTGGTGAAGCTTTTGCAAGAACTCAATGAACTCCAGAGGCAGAATTGCTGCCACGGTCTTCCTACCTCCCATATCAGTGGAGCCTCAAGACCTCTTCTGTCCCATCAAGCAGTGCTGGGTAACAGAGACTCAAACGGGGCTCAATCGACATGTCTCTGCAACATGGAGAGCCTACTAGTCCTCTATCTATCTAGCTTGGCTTAGTCTTCTGTGCAGGATAACCCCCTCGCCTATCCAAGAGAGAGTGACGGTGGCAGATCAGAACGCCAGTGCCCTAGTTATGAAGAATTCCAGCAGCCTCTGGCCCATCAGTACACCTCCCAGCAACTCTCCAATTGGCACGTTCACACTTGGGACCCCTGAGAGAATTGCTTCCATATGTGCCTACCTCTCTGTTTTCAGGTTGAGAGGCTGCATCAAAGTGTCCCTTTGCCAGAGGCTGCTGGGCATTCTGGCAACTGTGCCAGTGGGTGCAATGCTGGGTGACGGGTAAGGGGCATCTTCAGTCTTGTATAGATACTGATTTGTAATGCCAACAGCAGTAAATAAACATGCCAAAAGAATTAGCGCATGATCAAACAGGTGATTGTTCAAGGCATTGATCCAGAGACCTGGGTTTGCAACGTGATCAAGACTGGATCAGAGGACAGGCAGACAAGAGCTATTTCAGGTATTGATGAATATATGATGTGTAGAAAATCATGTGTTTCAACACTGAACAAGATTATAACTATCACAATGACTAATGCTATTACAAAGCCCAAATTGTCGACTAAATTATATTCAGTATAGCCTACCTCATAAACTGTGGGTCCCGCTTTTGGAGAAGAAAGTAGGCTATTTATAAGTTATTATAACATGAGCTGTAAACTCCTCAAAATTAGTAAATGTATTTAATTAAAATATGTAGTTACCTATAAGAACGGATATGCAGGCAAAAATCACATACACAGATATTTACTTTACTAGTGGCTATGGAGCACTATACTAAAATGCGGGGTTCCGACAATAACACAACCCCGCATTTTATGCACATTTTTCAGACCCCACTTATTGCGTTATGGCGGGGTTTTACTGTACCTTTACTTAAATAAAGCAAGTAAAATGTTTTAAAAGTAATTTTTAACAAATCTATTTAATATTGATTAAACATGTTCAAGGAATGCTTGACTAACTTACATACATAAATGAAGCCCTCATGGGAGAAGTGCTTGTAGTGGTTTGTCAGTGGGGTGTCATGCTCATTAACAGAGTATGTGTTTATAAAAGGTTTATACATGCAAGGTACAGTTGGGATCACAGTCTCTTGCTCTTCCTCCTCTTGTGGCTGTGGCATGGCAGGTATCTGAAATAAAGGGTTTTGCAGGTATTAACACACAGTCATTCATAAAAGATTTGCAAAACCTTGCAATTTAAAGGGGCCATCACCCCTCGTCCCCCTGTCCAAGCCAGCATGGGGGTCTGTGGCCATCCAACCTTGTAATCACTTTATTTCTAGATCCTATAGGTTGTGTCTCTCTCTCTGTCGGCTTCTCCCCTCTCTTGGGTTGCTTACACTCCTGCAATCGTTGCTTTGACCAAGGTGATGCTGTAGACTTCTGGATCGCTCTTCCCGTTGGGGGCTCATCTAGGGTACAAACGGTGGAGAACTGGGTGGCTGCCCAGGCAACACAGGGCACGGGAACAGGGGCCTGTGGTGTAGGGTACCAAGCGCCACTTCGCCATACCCGGACCTCCTCGACGAGCAGTCATGGGTGCAACACCAGTGCACCCTGCTTTTCCACTCACCGGGCCAGGTGGGCACTGGATATCTTGTCCCTCTTCCTCAGCTGCCTCGCCTCCTCATTTCCTTTTCCTACCTGCTGCCCGGCCAGCCGCCATGCGCACCCTGTGCAGCCTCTCTCTGTCTCTCACTTCCTTCCCTTGTCTCGCCCTCACTCTGGTCTGGTTCAGCTTCCTTTGTCTTCCTTGGCCCCCTTTCTTATAGGGCTCAGTGACTGAGCTAGAAAAACTGATGACGCCCCATTTTGCGCATGTGTAGTCACTAAAGTGATTCGGCTCAAACACACACACACGTGCATTAAAAAGCAATTAGTGAAATACAACCAATCAAAAAAAACAATCATAAAGATAATAAATAATAATAACATAAATTTAAATGATTAACAAGTGAATATAAAGAATGCACAACAGAAGATAATTATTCAAACAAACAATTAACCAATTAGTGATACATTTGCTTTGTCGTGTTTGTGACACTACTACTCCCCTTTCCTCCAGGCTAAACTCTCTCTCCCCCAATTAGTATAATTTCCTAGATTTAACTCACTTTGTAAAACACGGAAGACTGTCATCATTTGAAAAGGTTTCTTTCCCTTTGTTTCCTTTGAGGCCAAATTGGGCCCAGACTGGGCCACTGGGCCACTCTGCTCACAGCCCTCCTCATGGTTTCCCCCAAGTTCTGGCCTGTAAATAATAATTGCTGAATTAAGTCCTGTTATCTAGTGACCCCCATACATATAACCCACAATAATTTACTTATAAGAGCTCAGATTAGCGGTGAGGTTGAACTGCATGAATTCACCTTAAGGCTGTTTTGTTTTATACAATGAAGACTCTGTATATGTTTTATATTGATGTTAGCATTAGAAATTGTTTGTATACAGACTCAGCAAATTAGCTTTATCTAGCCTAGCAAAACCAACAAGGTGGTTGTTAAAGATAAATCCTATTGAAATTATTCTCTCTGCTTAAACTTCTGTTAAATCTATGATAAGGGAAATGGTCCGAATGTATCACCCATAGGTTTGTCTGTGTGTGGATTTCCTGTTTCTCCTCTCAAAGCCAAAGATGTTACCTCATTGTTAAGAAAACCACAAGATCATACCGTTTGTATGCTGTAACAGGACCAGACATCTGCTTCTATGATGACCTCCTCCCTTGGGAAGGGCAGCCTACAAACTTTCCAGAGCTTTTGGAGCTTCTGATTGGATGAACGGCCACAAGATTCTATGTCATTTTTCCTATAAAGCTTCACTCATGTTTCTAAACATTAAGTCTCACTGAAGTAATTTTCCTGACGTGGGGCTTCCGAGCCGGCTTGATTAAAGTTCTATTTGCTTTATCTCGACGACTTCTCCACTTATTTCCGAGACGGTTCTACATACAAGATAAAGGTTTATTAAAAATGTAAATAGACAACATGTAATTGCAAAGATATGATAGAGAATACCAGGGTGGATAATATTCAAAGACAGAGTGAGAAAGAGAACTGTCGAATATTCGAGTTTTCCTACTCGAGGCACAAAACATGTAAAATAACCACATAATAATATTATGCTATCTGTTCCTACAACTTAGACCCCATACACAACTAAGTTATATGTAATTGTGATTTACCTACTCCTTTACTAGTACACAAAATACACTACCTGTGTTTACTGAGATTCAGTTTTGCAGACTTTCAATAGTGGGGAGGGCTGGCAGACTGCATCGACTCTGGGTTTCCACTTTGGTTCCTTCCAATCTTCCTGGATTTTGTCTCCTAGGGTTTTTCACTCCCAGGTTGTTCCACTCCAAATTGCTAGTTTTAACTTTCTGTTTTTATACATTTTAGACAAAGAGATTCCAAACTTCTGATTGGTCAGGTTGGGGTTGTGATGGTGTAATGGTACTCTTCTTGAGTTGTGTATTTTCTTAATTAACAGCAACAGGACTCCAGCATGTATCACCAGTCATTGCTTTATTGGACGATCTGGTCAGAAACAAAGGGAATGCAGATGACACGATGCAGCCACAGATCATCACCTCTGCATGCATACACGCTAGTTTGGAGCTTGCAGACTGGACGATTTTAACTTAAACAAATCACCGACATACAATTACATAAAACATTCACAATGCAAAATAAAATAAAAATAATGTACCTGGTCAGAAACAAAGGGAATGCAGATGCCACAGATAATCACCTCTGCATGCATACACTACAAAATACATGAGACTCCATTACTCACGCCGCAATCTCGCTCTAGCTAGCAAACTAAAAACAAAAGGATATTCAGAAGAATACTCTTAAAATATGCATAACATAATGGAAATAATTACAAACAATATTATCTAACTTAAATACACAAATCTGATCTTAGGAGTATACTATTACATGTTTATGTACAGTGCCTTGCAAAAGTGAACTTACTGCTTACAGTGTGACCTTTGTAATAGTATCTTTCCAATGCATCCTTTGGTTTTCCTTGAGTCATGAGGTTTATTGCCTTTGATACTAAATCCATTTGTCCTCAGTCACATGGAGCCTCCAGAACCAAGGGGATAGAATACGATTTGTGTCAATGGGTGTGTGAGTTTTGCTCCTCCCCAATGAGGGACAGTGTCGTTTAGTAGAAATTTAGAGAAAGTCTGCCAATGAGGGTGTTTTAATTGCAGCTGTAACCACAGTAGATACATTATGAGGTTTACAAAGTTGTTGAGATGCTCTTTGAACAGTGTATTTAAGACATAAAAAAGAAACATACAGACATAGCAGAATAGTAACTACTGATATCAATCCTTGTAACACAATCATACCCAGATTACCAAAGGTATCAGCAAGCCATCCCCAGAGGGTTTTTCCTCCGGAGGACTGGTGTATCTTTGTAGTTGCTTTCCTAATGTGCTCTATAAGATTATCAATGTGTTCAGAGTTATCTGGTATGTAAGTACAGCATTCCTGCCCTATAATGGCACATGTCCCTCCTTGTGCTGCTAGCAGGAAATCTAGAGCTAGCCTGTTATGGAGGGCAACAGTTCGCATAGCCACTATTTCAGTTGTTAAATTGCTGAGAACTTCAGTTAATGTTTCTAATATACCAGCTACTAATCTGATTTCCTTTATTGCTCTTCCGACTCCATACATAGGAAATAGTATGGAAGCAAACCTGTCTTCTTCCCCTATCTCATGTTTAGGGTGAGTAAACTGTTCTCTATCTGGAAGGTATTTATCTTCAGTGTGGCGCAAAGCTGGCACCACAAATCCTAAATAACAAGAACCTGTGAACTTACAAGGAAGTTCCCAATATGCCCGCATGCCCCATATCCAATAAGTCCCATTCCATGGGGCGTAAAATCGACAAGTCTGATACCTAAAGTCAAGACCATCGATAGCCACAGTGTGATTACAAGTACTATTACCTATAAATTGGGATTGCATGGTTTGGTTATAGTATGAAACACACACAGATCCTTTGTTACTCTGAGCCAAGTCAATATATGGCATTTTAAAATCTCTTCTGTTCTGATCCATCTTTGGTCTAAAGTACCATTCTCCTGTGATGCCTAAGGCACAATCATATGCATACCGTACATTAGAGGCAACTCTAAGTTGTGAATAATCAGAAAATACTGGCATTGGAATGGGGATCATTGGAACCCCTTTCTTAGTGTCGTGTGGAATGTGGGAACAAACCCAACATTTTGTTTTATTAAGGGCATTTGCATAGGTGCGTGTCATTTGGATAAATTTGTTATCTGTCCATGATTCAACTAAGGACAGGCAGATCAGTCCAAATACTGTAGTGTACACAGTCGTCCTCATGCTGGATTATCTCTTAGTACCTGTAGGGGGACAAAACCTTTACCAGTTAGTGGAATGTCTCTCAAAATTCAGGAAATCTGCAACTGTTGCTTTCCTAGGAATGAGAAAAGATAAAGGTTTAGTACACAGTTCTCCTGGATTATAATTTTTAACTTGTGACCAATGTTTCCATCTAGTACCCCCCTCCTGTCTGTCAATACAGACCGAAGTGTCTGTAGAAAGAAGGACATTATGCCCTGTCCATTTGGGCCTGAGCCCTGGTCTGCTTGCGATTATTTTACACATTACTTGCGAACCAACCTCAGGAAGTGTTGTTAGCATTTCCTCTTTGAGTTCCAAGTCACTGAGGGACTGGAGATCACGTGCTTGTGTTCTAAGTTTTTTAAGTGTGTACATAGCTGTGCCACATACTGTTTAAGATAGTCTTTGAATGGAGCACTGGGATCAATGGGACCCCAGATGCCAGCAGGGAGTTGCATAGCTCTCCCTGTCATTAACTCATATGGAGAAAGCTGAGTACTCTGATTAGGTGACACTCTAAGTTTATACAGCACAGCGGGGAGTGCTACTGTCCATCCCTTGCCTGTAGTTAACAGGACTTTTGCCAAACTTTCCTTCAGTGTCCGGTTAGTGCGCTAAGGTATATGAAATCGTTGTTTTACCCCTAGCAGTAAACATGCTTCCTTCATTACCTTACCGGTGAAATGAGTCCCTTGATCTGAGTCCATTTGACGGGGCACACACCATCGGGGAATAACCTCAGTCGCTAGGACTCGTGCTGCAGTGGTGGCAGAGCAGTCCCTGCAGGGGAAAGCCTCAACCCATTTTGTGAAAGGATCAATTATTACCAAGCAATAGGACTTCCCATGACATTTTGTCAGGGGTCCTGTAATGTCAATTTGAATATTTTCCCACGGACCTCGAGGCCGGGGCTGGTGTGATTTAGTGACTTTGATCGGTTTACCTGGGTTTACTTGTGTGAATACACTGTTGACACCACTTCGCAGTGTCCCTGCCTATGCCAGGCCACCACCAGTGTTCACGCAATTGAGTTAACATGGCCTTGCGACCCATGTCAGCTGGGCCATGGTACTGGTCCAGAAGTGTTGATCTAATACACTGGGGTGCTAATACACATTGTAAGTTAGGACTTCGCCACAAACCGTCTGAGTGCACTGCACCTCCCTTAACCCACTCTTGTACTTCATCCTCCTCACAGTCTTTCTGTAGCTTTGCGAGGTCAGTAGTTTCTGGTTCTAGGATGCTCGCAAGTTTACTAGAGCAGGGGAATCCTGCTAACGTCACATGACTGCCTGTCTCTGCTGCCTTTTTCGCAGCTAGGTCTGCAAAGTGATTCCCACGGGTGCGCGGGCATCCATCATCAGAAAGACTCTGATGAGCTTTCACTTTAAATACTGCTACCTTTTCTGGAAGGTGTGCTGCCTCAGCTAGGGCTATAACATACTCATAATTTTTGATTACTTCTCCTGCTGTTGTTATAAACCCTCTACGTTCCCAGGTTGCCATATAATCGTGTACTACTCCAAATGCATAGCGACTGTCAGTGAAAATGTTAACTTTAATGTCTTTCGCTATTTTTAATGACTCAGTCAGCGCCACGAGTTCTGCCACTTGGGCTGAACAGTGTCCTGGCAGGGATCCTGATTTTATGACGGTGCTATCATCCAATACCACCGCCCACCCAATGTGGAGAATTCCATCTATTATTTTCCTGGATCCATCGACATATAGTTCCAAGTCAGGGTCTGTGAGGGGGTTTTCTAGGAAGCGACTGTGGTCCTCCTGGAGCACCAGCTCAGAGCATGTATGCTCTTCTCCCTCCCCTAACATCCCATCTGCTGGGTTTACTCGTGTGTCTTTTATTATTTGTATGGATTTATCTCTGGGGTGCAAAACGGCTTCCCATCTAGCTCGTCTACTATCGGAGACTGAACGCAATTTACCGGTGTGTAATAATTCAACTAACATGTGTCCTGTGTGCAGAAGCAAGTTTGTATTCATTACAATTGGCTCGCATGCCTTCACTGTCTACTGCTGCCATACAGCGATGCATGCCTGCTGCTACCGTAGGTTGCTTTGTGGAGTAGTAGGCGACAGGACGTTGCCTATCCCCATGTTCCTGTGTCAGAACTGCTGTATAATAGATCCCATCTTGGGAACAGTAGAGGTGAAATGGTTTAGAATTATCTGGTAACCCGAGGGCCGGGGCATTGCTGAGAGCCTGTTTTATTACACGATAGGCTATTTCCTGTTCATGTCCCCAGTCTATGGGGTCCAAGGGAGCCGGGCTCCGTTTGATTAGCACCTGTATCGGACCTGTGGCTTGTGTGAAATTAGGGATGAAAGTGCAGCAATAATTAAGGAGCCCCATAACTTTATGCACAGCCCTAACATTATGTGGTTTTGGAATATTTAGAATGGCTTCTTGCCTATTATGCGTCATAGATTTTTGTCCTTGTGAAATGTAGTGTCCGAGATATTGAACCTTAGTTAGGCCTATTTGTGCTTTCTTAGGGCTTGCTTTAAATCCTGCAGTTTGTAAGACACGAGGACTGTAATTAATGTGTGACGCAATCAAAAGATCATCCACGTACTGGATGATTAAACTATCCCAGGGTGTCAGATCCATTCCTTCTAAAGTCTTGACCATTGCCTGGTGAAAGAGTGTCGCGCTGTTGTGAAATCCCTGTGGCACTCTAGTCCATGTATACTGTTTGTCGCATACAGTAAACGCAAATTTATCTTGGGAATCAGAGTGGAGTGGCAGGGTCCAAAATCCATTACTAATATCCAGGACCGTAAAAATAGTGTTCTGGTTTCAAATCGTTTAATATAGTGTTGGGATTGGCTACAATCGGGTGTAACCAGGGTGTAAGTTTATTCAATTGTGTGTAATCAATTGTGAGTCGCCATGAGCCGTCTGGTTTTGCCATTGGCCAGATTGGAGAATTAGTGGTTGAATGCGTTTCGCGTATTATTCCGTCATTTTGCAATGTTTGAATAATTGTCTGAACTGCCGTAAAAGCTTCTGGTTTAATAGGATACTGTTTATGTGCTTTGTGTACTGGACCTGGGATAACTATAGGTTCAAATTGTGCCAGACCACAATCTTGTTTATGTGTTGCCCAAACATCAGGAAATGCCTGACATATGTGTCCAAGTGGTGTGTCTGGCCAAATATGAGGTGTTGACGGTGTGAGTGAGATACTAGTGCAATTTGTTGCGTATCTTTGTGTATCCTTTTTATTCCCGCGTGTATTGGTCCATATTATGCGATTATTATTAGCATCCACTAGTGCGCCGGCTTCTCTAAGGATATCTATACCTAATATTGTCCCCTCTGGGTTTTTACAAACCCAAAAAGACACTGGAATTAGGAGATCGCCTATTTCTAGAAGTTGAGGTGTGCTGAGTGTGGCTGTGATACATGCGCCACCTACACCTGAGATCTGTAGTCTGCGTTTAGTCAGTGGGAGGGGAGATCGGTTATCGAGACAGAGGCGCCTGTATCCACCAACATTGAACACTGCCGACCCCCTAACAGTGCGGTTATGTGGAGGTGGGGATCTTCCGCTATACCGACCTCGGGGGCCGAGGCGACCTATTTCCTATTGAGTTTCTCTGTCAGATCTCGGATGATCTGCAGAAGCTCCGCGTTTCCTCTGGGCTGATCGGGGTTTGTCTTGGTCTGATTGCAGGGGGCTTCATGTTCGCCTGGAGCGCCTGCCTTCCAGCACTTGTCCCCCGTGTGGCCTGTCCTCCCACAGAAAGTGCACTTAGGGCGGGTTGATTTGGACCAACAGTCTTTAGCGATATGTCCTAATTTTCCGCAATTGTAACATTTACCTCCGTTTTGTGTTATGGCAGATATAGCTGCCACAGCTATACAACTATCTCTGAAGCCCATTGCACAATCTGCTGATATGTATTTCCTACAGGCACACCCATATTGAGGATGTCTTGGTGTGCTTTACTAAACCCTTCCTTTAATAATTTTAAAAAGATCGCATTATCACGTTCGGTGTCAGGCATTCCGGAGTGTACTTTCTTTCCGCATAATCGTAGCAAATCTCTCCTGGCTTCTGTACGAGGCCACAGACTATACCCCGATTTCCCTGTCCTGCTCCGAGAGCTGTCTTTAGAGCCGCGATGAAGTTAGTGATCCTTAGATTATTATTATCATTTCCAGCTGTTATCCAGGTACCATCCTGCTGGGCGGCGGTTAACCCGTCCCAGATTGGCCTTGGACATTTAGTTTTAATTATTATATATACGTCTCTAGCGTGCATTTGGTGTACATCTAACATCTCATTAAATTTTTCCCAGAAGTCCAGATTCCCATGATTGGGTTTAAGTTTTGTAAGGTCGCTTAATATTGTGTGTTTCTCTCCGGGTGTAAAGGGGCGATGCACCGATGTTAATGCATAAAATTGTCCGTCGGCAGAGAGATGTTGTCTAGTGCGCATCTCTATGGGTGCTATTTGTACTTTTTCTGACTTGAATGATCTCAAATCTGGGTAAAGTTTAGACTCTGTTCTATTATCAGTGAGTTTGTCTGAATGTTTATATGGTGGAGGGGCAGAGGCACCAAATCCACATCCCCCATATTTTTCGCATTCATGTTCCCAGGCTTTTCGGTCTAAATCGTCCCAGTCGGGTTCATCGCCTTCTATATGTGCCCCCAGGGCGCTTGCGTATCGTTTCCTACATTATTAGTTCGTTCTTTATTTTTCTCTTCCTCATTTATAATTATTTTCTCATTATCTATCTCTGTTTGCATCTCAGCGACTTTCTATTTTAATTATTTTATTGTTGCTGTATTTTCCTTATCCATTGCGATTAGTTTCTTCTCTAATTTCGCACTACATTGACAAAGAATTAGGGAAGCTTTATTGTTTTTCTCTCTCTTTTCCTTATTCCACCATTCTCTATGCTGTTTGGGAACCCAGTTAGGATCCCATCCTGCCTTTTCCATCTTAAGTTGAAGTTTTTTAAACTTCTCTTGTAGGTATTCACATATAGACACGTCTTGTAATGCCATAATGCCAACCCTATCTTTGCCAACGATGGGGCTATATCGTTGGACTTTACAGTACCTCCGGTTCCATCTGGTTATTGACTGCCACTAACTCTGGCCCTGGCGTACAGGGATTTCCTTGCTTAACTTGGGGCTCAGCAGGCGTCGTCGTACCTTTCGGTTCCTTTGGTATCTCTCCCCGCAGATCTGTCTTACTTGGAGTTAACCCTACTGTTAACCTCCGCTGTACAGTCAACCTTTCTATTTGTTTTACCTCTACCTCTCCACAGGTTCTCTTTAAATTACAATCTGATAGCCAAACACAACCCCGAGATCAAATCTAAATATACAGGGTGGTAGTTTTTAAAGGTACTCACCCTTGCTTTGGTCCCGGGAGTGGAGGCAAGTTCAGATCCTCGTTCGTGACGCCAAGTTGTAGAACCATGTTGGAAATAAGTGGAGAAGTCGCGGAGATAAAGCAAATAGAACTTGAATCAAGCCGGCTCGGAAGCTCCACATCAGGAATAATTCCTTCAGTGAGGACTTAATGTTTACAAACATGAGTACAACTTTATAGGAAAATGACATAACATCTTATGGCCGTTCATCCAATCAGAAGATACAGGTCCGGGTCCGTTTTACGATCTGTCCTCCCATGAAGAGGTGATGGATCCAAAGCAGATGTCCGTCTTTGATGTGCACTAGGAAGATGTGATCCCACGGTCGTCATTTACCTAGTGTCAATCGCTCTTTAACAGAAACAATTCCTGCCTATCTGGAGAAATGATTAAGTCATAAACAAATTCTCAGCAGACAGCTGTAGGCTATTTCGGCACTGTGTAATCTTTCATTACGGACAGGAGTTTCTCATCACTCCTCACGGAGTGGGTCCCAACCAGAAGTGCAGCCTGACCAGGACTGCTCCCCGCTGACAAAACCAGCCAGGATCCAGGAGAGGCCTCAGATCCCAGGGACCGACCAGGCCAATTGGCGAACGTCCCTGAGGGAGGCCCAGACTTCTCCCCGCAAGGCCCACTACCTGCAAGAGCCCCGGAGCTGGAAGCAGCTCCCCAGCCAGGTTGACTTGCCCCGACCTCCAGATTGAGAGCCTCTGGACCCTTTCCCAAGTAGGAACGTGCAGCATGGCCCAGCGAACAGCCGGAGTGAGGCGCCATAATGCGGTGCTCTTCAGCCGAGAGGCTGGAGGTGAGACCGCGACCCTCACCCGGCTGGAGTTTAACAGGTCCGTGCTGCTTCACCCCTTCTGAGCTGAACTGCGTGGTGAAACTGCCTGGACCTAGGGACGTGTTTGAGGTGAGTTTTAAGTGCTGGAGAGTTTCTGGAATATTTATCGAGAGAAAAAAGATTGTATACCCCTGTAGTCGACGCTCTGACCGATAGAGAGAACAAAATCATTACTATTCAGTTTTATAATGAAGCAGTGGCAGAATACAATGTAGAGGTATGGCTGAGGAGACACTGTGAGCTCCTTTCTGAGAGTAAGAGAGTCAATGATGAGGATGGGGTTTGGACCGGTGCTCGATGGTGGCAGGTGCACCTGCAGGTGGAAGTGGCCACCATCGGCGGAGTACACCACCTGCTGAGCAGTGAGTATTAGGTGCAAACAGGGGGCTTGTCTTCTACCATGGCATGCCCAAGCTTTGTAGGAAGTGCGGGGCCCTGGGTCATTTAGCCACAGCCTGCACAGTTATTAAGTGCAAGGTCTTCGGCGGGGAACATCAGACCAGGGCAGGAGAGGGCCTGCAACCTGTGCGGTGGGGGAGGGCACCTTTTTAGGAATTGTCCCTCCTCCTATGCAAATAGGGTGTGGGCCCTCGGGGGGAGTGGAGAGCATAAAAAACAAGTTGAGGCTCCTCCAAAGGAGATACCCCAAGATGGGGGTAGAGAGGAAACAGTCCTCAGCAGTCTTATAGGCTCCCTCTCTGACTCTGGGTCGGAGGCAGAGGGGGAGAAGTGGACATTTGTGGTTGGAAAGAGGAGATGGAGGAGGTGAGCGAGTGGGGGGGGTGTGATGAGTAAGCGGGTTAATTCTGCTAGCTCCCCCCACCCCGCCGGCTCCCCCCCTGCAGCCGAGACTTCTCCCCCTCAGTTTTATACACCTCTCTCCGAATCTGGAGTGGAGAGTTGTAGGCCTTCTCCACTTCCCCCTGTGGGGAACCTGGTGGAAGACCGGACCCCAAATAGTGACATCCCTCCTGCCCCACACCCTAGACTCTCTCAGGGGAGGGGACAGGTATGCCCTCCCGGTAGTAGTGTGAGAGCCGCAGGTCCTCAGGGGAGGATAAACAGCGTCAGCGTCTTCGACCACAAAGAACTTAGGGCAGCAATGGTGGACTCGCTGGCGCTGGGGGTGGAGGCCTGTGGCGGCAGACAGCCGGGAAGGGAGAAACCACCATCCTTGATTTATTATTGGAGTGTTTTGATTGGTTTCTATATTTTCTTTTCCTTCTTTTTTGTTTTGGGTTGTTTATAATTAAAGGTATTCATCTGCACTGGTACTTTAATAGAGGTTACTCATGCTGCTATTTATGAAACACTTGATGTTGGACTGCACAACAGTGTGTTGTTTTTAAAACTGAATTTTAATACATAATTATTTTCCATGAATTTGTGTGATATCGTGCCTGTGGAAAGTGACTCACTTTGAAGCCCCCAATTAAAATAATTTGCATTCCTTAATTGTTAGTTTGGAGTATTCCTCCAATGCGTAGTCGGCTACAATTCTCATCCACTGTAAAGTGTTACACTTTGTATGAGTGGATTATTTTTCATTTTGCTTATTTTTATTTTTATTTGTGTAAAAAATAGTTAGAGAATCTGTTTAATGTAAAACCCCTTGATGAATATAGGCTAGTATTAATTATATAGGGATAATTGATTATGAATGAAGCTTGTTTTAGGGATATGTGTTGGGTTGTAGTCGGATGATCTCGGGTGCTGTTAATGCCAGTATGGTCTGATTGGGGAATTCTGCTTATTGACGGCTGTGATCATCCCAAATCATCACTGCTACATGGTTACGTTTTCCCTGTTGTCAGACACTGCAACATTGTCACCACCAGCATCTCTGCTGACAGTGTCGCATTTCTGACAGTGATGGAAGAAACTGCATTTCTGACTTGTTCAATTTCTGTCCAATCTGTATCATTGCACTAACTCTTCATCTCACCACTGATAGACCTTTCCTTTCACCAAAGGTGCACTAAGTCATCTTTCTGCCGTGGTGAGGAGAGAGGAGGAATATTTTGATTTGTTTTTTTATAGTTGTATTGCCTTTCCTCCAAAAATTTAAAATATATAAAACATTTTCCAGAATGGAACCTATTAAAAAGAAAACCAAAAATAATTACCTTAAGCATGGGAGATCAGTCGCAATGCCTCTGCACAACTTGTAACAAGCTGAAAGCAACCAAGTCTCTCTGACATGGATGATAATTCTGCAAATATTGATGACAGAATTGATATAATTGAAGAAGTTTGTACTAGGGACAACCAATATTGTGCTGACAAACGGTGGTTCTGAAAGTGTGGCCTGTGAAACATGAGATATCTGGGAAATAATCAATGACCTAAATGAGTGCTACCCTGCTTTAGACTCATTAAAGGACAATAGCACCGAAGGCAATGTGCTGGCAGATGGCCTGGCATTATAGGCCATTACATTTCCGGTTAAATACAGTGCAGTGGATGAGTTGTTGTTGGGCACATAGAGTTACCTTCCACAGCACACACACTGCTAAAATGCTAATCCAGAAAACATTCAAGAACCCAGTTGAAAAAACTGCTGACCTGGACACACTGGAATTATCCCTGAATATTGATGGGCTACCCCTTTTTCAAAGTTCTGGAAAATGCATGTGGCCAGGTCTTTGTGCATTCCTGATTGAACCTGTTAAGATATTCCCTGTTGTACTGACTGGAACAAAAATCCAATGATCTTTACTTTCTGAATGACACGATCAAAGATTTGCATCATATGTTGAAAAATGGATTGGAGTTTGGAGGCAGGAACATCAAGATCGTATTAAGATGCATTATCTGTTGCGTTCCCTTCTGGGCTTTTTTCAAGAATACCAAACAGTACTCAGGTTAGTTTGAATGTGAGAGGTGTGAACAAAAGGGTGTTAAGTTGAAAAGAGTAACCTATTAAGAAGTTGAGGACCTATTAACTGCATACTGAGGATACCTTCAGGAACCAAACACAAGAGGAGCATCATCATGTGAGTTGCCCATCAATACAGTTTGCACATTCCCAGTAGATTATATGCACCAAACTTGGCTGGGAGTAATGAAAATATTAACCCATTTGTTCCCACATTTTTCTCAAAGGTTTAATGCATATAGTCATGTTAATAGTGTCTTATATGAACATGTTCTGCATTTATTTTCTCCAGTTTTTTTTTTGAATGTGTGGCAACTATAGTTGTCGGTGGGCAAATATGTTGTGTGTACCCCTTCAATGTCAAATTTCAATTTGAGGAAAATAAGTGTCTTCTAACTCAAAATAACTGCTTGAAATATCTGCTTTCAATAGATCATAAACAAATGTATTATATATAAAAGTGTTATAACATTCACTGGGACACCAAAAAAGCTGCATCTAGCACCTCCCATATGTGCGTTGTATCTCTTTATACTAGGTTGTTTCACTTTATCCATTGCATGTTACTGTTTGTTCCATCGATGAGGGTCAACATCTGAGTACTCCTTCTCCATATTGGTCACAACAGTCACCAAGCTGTTAGCGTTCCATTTCATAATCAGTTTTCCATCTTCAACAAGGAATTCGGCATCAACTCTCGAGATCTTCTGTAAGCTCTTTGCTGGAATCAGTGGGATATCAAAGAGATGATTTTCCCAATGTGTGACACAGGTGCCATAGCCTAATTTCATCAACCAGGGTGAGGGTTATGAATAGGATGTCAAGATAAAACTTTCATCCAGGTGGCATTCCAGCTTTCTTTGCCATGCCAAGAACCACTAGGGATGGGCGATATTGCCTTAAAATAAAATCTCATTTTTTTTCAAATTTATGGACGATTTATGATTTTAATCTTGATTTCTTTTATTTTTCTCTAAACAAACTAAAAATGACCAAGACATTTTCAAACACATGTTTTTTTTGTTTGTTTGTTTGTTTGTTTTTTAAAGGACTTCTGTATCAACTAGGCCTTCAATAATAACAGTTGTAGCAAGTTAGAATGTTTCCTAATTTATTAATTTATTTCAGTAGTGGAATCATATACAACTAATCAAGACAGTTGGTTGTATGTAATGTATACAGCATGAGGGGGGTTCCTGTCATGTCTACATTTCACTACCAGAGATCTCAGTTTTTCCCAGTGTTATACCTCCCCTGTCTTATCCATTCCTCTTCACCTCATTATTGAATTATTGCTCCTTGTTCCCCAATCCATTAGCACATCTGTTCCTCGTTTCCTTGCTTCACCTGCTTCCTGTATATATACCCCTTTGTCTGCCTTTGTTCTCTGTGAAGTCTTGCCTTCTCTAGTAGTTTGCATTGCATAGTGTTTATCCCTGTAGAGCTCTCTGTGTATTGACCATTCTTATCCTCTCTTTGACCATCGTTCTTTTGATTACCTAGTTAGTGTTGTTTGCTTGACCCCACAACCCCATGCCTGTTTCTTGACCTTGATTCCTGTCTTTGCCTAAATTGTAATGTTCTACGGCCCTTGACCTCCTACTACCCTGACCTGCCTTGTCACTCTGCACCTGGGTTCACTAACCCTTCACGAAGAACCTTACATTGTGGTGGCTATAGGCTACTTATAATAGGTTTCACACTTTAATGCTAGTCTCTGTTGGCACAATGGTTAAGGAACAGTATTACAAGCCAGGTGTCACTGTAATAGTTTTTTTTTCCTTCTTTAATTTATATATATACTGAAGTTAAACAAGAACAAACAATTAAAAGGCGATGAATAAGGCATGTACACAGCTTAATTAGAATTGCGTTTCATTAAAACGGTTCAGGGAACGTTAACTCTTATCAAATATGAGACAAAGGTAAATTAACTAATTTATATCCAGTTAGAGTGGATCATTAATCGAATTAAGCCAAACTAAATGTAAGAAATCAAAAACAACAACATAATAATAATAAGACATCCAAATATCCACTTAATTTAATAACACTTAAATAAAATAAACAAATTATCCCCTTTTTGCACTTTAAACACTGTATTTTCAAAAGATAAAAACAAGCTTACTTATGGAAATCATAAAGGATATGGCGGCTACGCAGCACTGCAGTAGGTGCTACACACCTGTTTTGGACATACAGCAGCAGTAATGTACATATAAGATTATGTTTGAGTTTGTGATGACCTACAAACATACAGACAATTATGGGTATTGGGTAATATTTATTACTACTATCCTCAATATTGTATTTGTACTGCAATACTACGCGTATGAGCCTCGTTGTTTGCCCTGTCAGGACAATGGCATTGAGGTGGGCACTATATTACAGAGGAGGTATGCATTCGGGCTGTGTCCAGACTTGAGTGCACTGCACAGAGTGGACTGATGCCAGATGTGATACATATATATATATATACACTCACCTAAAGGATTATTAGGAACACCATACTAATACTGTGTTTGACCCCCTTTCGCCTTCAGAACTGCCTTAATTCTACGTGGCATTGATTCAACAAGGTGCTGAAAGCATTCTTTAGAAATGTTGGCCCATATTGATAGGATAGCATCTTGCAGTTGATGGAGATTTGTGGGATGCACATCCAGGGCACGAAGCTCCCGTTCCACCACATCCAAAAGATGCTCTATTGGGTTGAGATCTGGTGACTGTGGGGGCCAGTTTAGTACAGTGAACTCATTGTCATGTTCAAGAAACCAATTTGAAATGATTCGACCTTTGTGACATGGTGCATTATCCTGCTGGAAGTAGCCATCAGAGGATGGGTACATGGTGGTCATAAAGGGATGCACATGGTCAGAAACAATGCTCAGGTAGGCCGTGGCATTTAAACGATGCCCAATTGGCACTAAGGGGCCTAAAGTGTGCCAAGAAAACATCCCCCACACCATTACACCACCACCACCAGCCTGCACAGTGGTAACAAGGCATGATGGATCCATGTTCTCATTCTGTTTACGCCAAATTCTGACTCTACCATCTGAATATCTCAACAGAAATCGAGACTCATCAGACCAGGCAACATTTTTCCAGTCTTCAACTGTCCAATTTTGGTGAGCTTGTGCAAATTGTAGCCTCTTTTTCCTATTTGTAGTGGAGATGAGTGGTACCCGGTGGGGTCTTCTGCTGTTGTAGCCCATCCGCCTCAAGGTTGTACGTGTTGTGGCTTCACAAATGCTTTGCTGCATACCTCGGTTATAACGAGTGGTTATTTCAGTCAAAGTTGCTCTTCTATCAGCTTGAATCAGTCGGCCCATTCTCCTCTGACCTCTAGCATGAACAAGGCATTTTCGCCCACAGGACTGCCGCATACTGGATGTTTTTCCCTTTTCACACCATTCTTTGTAAACCCTAGAAATGGTTGTGCGTGAAAATCCCAGTAACTGAGCAGATTGTGAAATACTCAGACCGGCCCGCCTGGCACCAACAACCATGCCACGCTCAAAATTGCTTAAATCACCTTTCTTTCCCATTCAGACATTCAGTTTGGAGTTCAGGAGATTGTCTTGACCAGGACCACACCCCTAAATGCATTGAAGCAACTGCCATGTGATTGGTTGGTTAGATAATTGCATTAATGAGAAATTGAACAGGTGTGCCTAATAATCCTTTAGGTGAGTGTATATACACATATACATATATACACACATACATATACAGCTCTGGAAAAAATAAGAGACCACTCCAAGCTCAGAAATCAATGTTAAGCGGTCTCTTAACTTTTTCCAGAGCTGTGTATGTGTGTATATACACTCACCTAAAGGATTATTAGGAACACCTGTTCAATTTCTCATTAATGCAATTATCTAACCAACCAATCACATGGCAGTTGCTTCAGTGCATTTAGGGGTGTGGTCCTGGTCAAGACAATCTCCTGAACTCCAAACTGAATGTCTGAATGGGAAAGAAAGGTGATTTAAGCAATTTTGAGCATGGCATGGTTGTTGGTGCCAGACGGGCCGGTCTGAGTATTTCACAATCTGCTCAGTTACTGGGATTTTCACGCACAACCATTTCTAGGGTTTACAAAGAATGATGTGAAAAGGGAAAAACATCCAGTATGTGGCAGTCCTGTGGGCGAAAATGCCTTGTTGATGCTAGAGGTCAGAGGAGAATGGGCCGACTGATTCAAGCTGATAGAAGAGCAACTTTGACTGAAATAACCACTCGTTACAACCGAGGTATGCAGCAAAGCATTTGTGAAGCCACAACACGTACAACCTTGAGGCGGATGGGCTACAACAGCAGAAGACCCCACCGGGTACCACTCATCTCCACTACAAATAGGAAAAAGAGGCTACAATTTGCACAAGCTCACCAAAATTGGACAGTTGAAGACTGGAAAAATGTTGCCTGGTCTGATGAGTCTCGATTTCTGTTGAGACATTCAGATGGTAGAGTCAGAATTTGGCGTAAACAGAATGAGAACATGGATCCATCATGCCTTGTTACCACTGTGCAGGCTGGTGGTGGTGGTGTAATGGTGTGGGGGATGTTTTCTTGGCACACTTTAGGCCCCTTAGTGCCAATTGGGCATCGTTTAAATGCCACGGCCTACCTGAGCATTGTTTCTGACCATGTCCATCCCTTTATGACCACCATGTACCCATCCTCTGATGGCTACTTCCAGCAGGATAATGCACCATGTCACAAAGGTTGAATCATTTCAAATTGGTTTCTTGAACATGACAATGAGTTCACTGTACTAAACTGGCCCCCACAGTCACCAGATCTCAACCCAATAGAGCATCTTTGGGATGTGGTGGAACGGGAGCTTCGTGCCCTGGATGTGCATCCCACAAATCTCCATCAACTGCAAGATGCTATCCTATCAATATGGGCCAACATTTCTAAAGAATGCTTTCAGCACCTTGTTGAATCAATGCCACGTAGAATTAAGGCAGTTCTGAAGGCGAAAGGGGGTCAAACACAGTATTAGTATGGTGTTCCTAATAATCCTTTAGGTGAGTGTATATATATACACACACCACCGCTCAGCCATAACATTATGACCACTGACAGGTGAAGTGAATAACACTGATAATTTTGTTATCATGGCACCTGTCAGTGGGTGGGATATATTAGGCAGCAAGTGAACATTTTGTTCTCAGAGTTGATGTGTTAGAAGCAGGAAAAATGGGCAAGCACAAGGATTTGAGCGACTTTGACAAGGGCCAAATTGTGATGGCTAGATGACTGGGTCAGAGCATCTCCAAAACTGCAGCTCTTGTGGGGTATGCCCAGTCTGCAGTGGTCAGTACCTATCAAAAGTGGTCCAAGGAAGGAAAAGCGGTGAACCGGCGACAGGGTCATGGGCGGCCAAGGCTCATTGATGCACGTGGGGAGCGAAGGCTGGCCCCTGTGGTCCGATCCAACAGACAAGTTACTGTAGCTCAAATTAGAGCCCTGCATTTCAGCCCGAGCCCGACGGGCCCCAACTTATTTACGCCACTCGGGCTGGGCTTCAGGCCAATTTTCACGTCATTGTTCACACGCGGGCCAGGTATCGGGCCTGTTTTAGGCTCCTCCTCCTTTTTATATTTTAGACATTAATTAATTAAAAGAAACTATGAGAAGTTGATGATGATAAAACAAACATAGAAAGATGTTAGATGTTATATAATCTATCACACTGACACGCATGACACAGTCTGCTCACGCACACACACACACAGGTTTCCCATGCACAATACAAGAGCTACCGCGCCTGCGCAGACCGGCTCGCACAGCGTGTCTTCAGCATAGCTGGAAGAGGACAGAAGAAACAGGGCTGGACTGAAACCTCCACTGTGGATGCTGTGCTTTTTCTCCACGATGCTCTGTAAGAGAATGTTCTTCTGACTGTAGCCATGTTTAGGCTGTCTTTTTTATTGTTTGATTGGACTTTATTGTCATTAGTCTAACTGTTGGAAACTATTGGAAATAAGAATGGCCATGTTCTGTGGTGATTTTTGAGGTAAGATAACCTGCGTGTTTTTTTATGTGTTTAGATCGTACAGCCCTTTCGTTCGTTTTTACGCACACCGTTGCGAGCAGCAAAGCAAAAACTTTAACAAACAAAAAATGCTCCAAACATTTTGAGATCTACCCAGGAGACCAGCCGGATAGAAGATTTCCCTCCCGAAACCTGCCGGTTTATCTGGGCTAACGCTACGCACGTTTGCCTCACAAATACGCAGAAAGATGTCTCCTGGATGGCTGTGAGTCGGTGTCTCCCCACCCGAGTGTTCATGCACAGAAGGGGCATAGCTCCTTATGACACCTGCCCCTATAAGGGTTGCTTGGGGAAGGAGACGGAGGCTCACATCTTTAGTGAGTGCCCCTCCGCCCACAGGGTCTGGCTCCTGTTTTCTCCGTTCCTCCACAGGTTCGCCGTTCCTGCGCGGGCGACCGCCCAGCAGATCCTATACGGTCCAGCCAAGGGAATCTCTACATCTACCTTGAGGTGCTGGTGGCGTGTCGTCTGCGCAGTGAAGCAGGCACTGTGGGAGGGACGGAACATCTGTTTGTTTAATAAGCAGGAGCTGGACCCGATCGTCATCGCGCGGAGGGGCATGGTGTTTGTAAAAGACTACGTCAATCTGGAGGTCCATCAGAGGGGCAAGGAGGAAGCCTTTAAGAACTGGCGCATACAAGATCTGGGGGAGCTCAGGATCCCATGATGGGACCCACCTCCGGGGACGGTTAGTTCCCCCTGCTGGAGCCCGAGTCCAAGATCTTTTAAAGATCTTTTAAAGATTTTATGAATGATTGTTTTTAAAAGAAGATTTTAAATAACGAATCTTAATTGTTTTTAAAGATTTAGTTGTTTTTAAATCACATTGTTTAGGGCTTTTTAGGTATAGTTTTGTTATATTTTGTTGTCAAATACATTGACCGTTTTGGGTTTAATTTAAAATGCATTAGACTTTTTTTGTTTGTTTTTTATTTTTTCCTTTTTAATTGTTTCTTTATTTTGTCTAATGCATTTTCAGTTATTTTCAATGTATTTGACTTTTTTGTTGGTGTGCAGTTTTTGCTTTTATCACGTTTTGTTTATTTGATTTGAGCACGTTTATTTTAAAGTTAATTGTTTTAGTTTTGTTAAAAATCACAAGATTTTAAAAAATTTTAAGTGATTTTAAGAACTGATATTTTAAACTATTTTAATCATAAGTATTAAAATTGGAATTGTTTTTATTTATGTAAAATGTGAAATACTCAACCAAATAAACAGTATTTTTCTCCACGATGCTCTGTAAGAGAATGTTCTTCTGACTGTAGCCATGTTTAGGCTGTCTTTTTTATTGTTTGATTGGACTTTATTGTCATTAGTCTAACTGTTGGAAACTATTGGAAATAAGAATGGCCATGTTCTGTGGTGATTTTTGAGGTAAGATAACCTGCGTGTTTTTTTATGTGTTTAGATCGTACAGCCCTTTCGTTCGTTTTTACGCACACCGTTGCGAGCAGCAAAGCAAAAACTTTAACAAACAAAAAATGCTCCAAACATTTTTCTAAATTAAACAAAAATAAATAAACTACTTTGCCATTAAAAACAAAACTGAACTATTTTAATGGCTGCAACAGTAGGATAGGCTGTGTAATGGAAAAAAACAAAAAACAAAAAACAAACAAGACACGGGCTCCAGTCGGACTCGGGCCGAGAATTGTGATCAGCTGTTGGACAAGGGCCGGGCTGGGGCCTGAGTGTCTCAGCCAGGGCCGGGCTAGGGCCTAGATTTGAGGCCCGTGCAGGGCTTTAGCTCAAATTGCTGAAAAAGTTAATGCTGGCTCTGAAAAAAAGGTGTCAGGTCACACAGTGCATTGCAGTTTGTTGCGTATGGGGCTGTGTAGCCGCAGACCAGTCACGGTGCCCATGCTGACCCCTGTCCACTGCCAAAAGCACCTACAATGGGCATGTGAGCATCAGAACTGGACCACGGAGCAATGGAAGAAAGTGGCCTGGTCTGATGAATCACGTTTTCTTTTACATCACGTGGATGGCCGGGTGCGTGTGCGTCGCTTACCTGGAGAACACATGGCACCAGGATGCACAATGGGAAGAAGACAAGCCAGCAGAGGAAGTGATGTATTGGGCAATGTTCTATTGTGAAACCTTGGGTCCTGCCATTCATGTAGATGTTACTTTGACACGTACCACCTACCTAAGCATTGTTGCAGACCATGTACACCATGACACGGTATTCCCTGATGGCATTGGCCTCTTTCAGCAGGATAATGCGCCCTGCCACAAGGCAAAAATGGTTCAAGAATGGTTTGAGGAACACAACAACGAATTCAAGGTGTTGACTTTGGCCTCCAAATTCCCCAGATCTCAATCCAATCGAGAATCTGTGGCATGTGATGGACAAACAAGTCCGATCCATGGAGGCCCCACCTCACAACTTACAGGACTTAAAGGATCTGCTGCTAATGCACACCTTCAGAGGTCTAGTGGAGTCCATGCCTCGACGGGTCAGGGCTGTTTTGGAGGCAAAAGGGGGACCTACACAATATTAGGCAGGTGGTCATAATGTTATGGCTAATCGGTGCATACTGTACTACCTTTCTAAAATGTAACATATTTCCGAATTCTGAAACACATGTGGCCCCAAGGGTTTTGGATACGTGATTGTGAACCTGTGCTGACAACAGATATCCCATTCCACTCAATCAAGCACTTTCTCTGCAGCTAGTGACTGGACCGCACATGGGTACGGTGTCCATATTAGGACATCCTCACACCTCAGAGTCAGTTGTCATGCATCACTTAGTTTTGCGATCAGCCCTCAGTAAGTTTAGCGTTCAGCCCTCAGTTAAACCATCATATTTGAGATCACCCATCGCGTGTCAGTCATATTTGGCATCAAGCATCATACTTATTTTATGTCAGTTCTCATGCATCACTCCAATTTAATATCAGGTGTCACTCTAATTTAATATCAGGTATCAAGTGTCACTTGATTTTAATATCAGGTATCACTCAAATTTAATGTCAGGTGTCACTCAAATTTAATATCAGCTATCAGGTGTCACTCGAATTTAATATCAGGTGTCACTCAATTTTAATGTCAGGTGTCCCACTCGATCTTAATGTCATGTATCAGGTGTCACACAAATTTAATGTCAGGTGTCACTCGAATTTAATGTCAAGTATCAGGTATCACTCGAATTTAATGTCAGGCATCACTCAAATTTAATATCAGGTGTCACTCGAATTTAATATCAGGTATCAGGTGTCACTAGAATTTTGTGTCAGGTATCAGGAGTCACTCGGTTTTTGTATCAGAGATTACTCGGTGTCAGGTATCAGAGTGTGTTTTTTCTGGGACTTAATGTAATAGCCAATCAAATGGCTGAACCATCTTTACTCTTATATCATTGGTGTTCACTCCGAGCTGATTTTATGGTCGATATTTTTGTTATAATACATATATGTTTGGTAATACTAGACTACATTGTGTATATTTGACAGGTGTTTCAATGGACAATTTGGACCGTATCCTTCAAATGGTGGTAAAATGTTGATAAACGCTAATTAATATTTTTACTCTTATACAATGGAAAAATGAATTAAATGTTGATAATTGCACATAAAAGCTTTATACTCCGTATTCCTTAAATAATATTGTCACAGGAGACACCCTAATTAGGCAACTATTTTTGTATGGATACATGCAAAAAGAAATTAGAAGATGATGTTTTGAACGTCTAACCATGAAATGCATATCATAACTATGATTTCATATTCTTTGTATTTTTAGTATTTTTAGTATTTTACTGTGATTACTACAATCATCCATATCATATCAATAGCAGATTTAGTTTTGCTCTATCTTCTATATATCTATGTTTAATACAATAATAAAATACGGTGGGTAAGCTAAACAATTAACATTTTCCTGAAGGTTTAAAACTAATTTTTAAATTAAATATATTTATATTTTGTGTTTCCTGTAAATAACCTAAACAGTTCTTATTTTCTTTCTATTGGCATCATTGTCACACAATTATCTCAATGGATAATAAAAGTATGTATTATTTACATCAGGGAACGCCTTTTAAGGTGGGTACTCAGAGGCTGGGTTTGAGAAGATGATCTCTTACAGACCTATTGATTCAATCTATGCAGCAGTTGAGGTAATACTGTCACACATGTTTCCTGGATGCACGTTAAATCGTGTAAAATAAATACATAAATAAATAGTGTGTATGTGTATATCTGTGTAATATATATATATATATATATATATATATATATATATAATGAAACCCTTTCAAATGCTTTATCTTTTGTTGCCTTATTGCCTGGAATTCAAATGTATTAAACAATGTTTTTAATTTATCTACACAGCCTACCCTAACTGTCAAGTGAAAACAATATAGAAGTTTGTAGAAAATTAACATAAAAGGAAATGTGAAAAAAGTTAAAGAGGGTGTAGACTTTGTATACACTCAAAATGTACTCTAAATGTATTATGAGTGAGCTTCAGCACTACTCTCCTCACAAAGGCATCAGGGCAATACATCAGCGAGTAAGGGACATAAGAGGTGTGCAGCCATGCTACAGGTACTCAGATCTTATGTGTATTACCTTTTTTATTAAATACTTTAAAAATAGAATTTGCACTGCAGTTTCTCCTTTAACAATCATGTAGTACATATTAAGATTAATGTAACTGCTTTCAGAAATGATGTGCACAAAGCACTTGGACAACTGGATGTTAGTGGACTGCAGCGGCAGAAACCTGGCCAATGTAAAATTGAAAGGCGTCAGTGTTTCACCAGAGGACCAAATGACACATGGCATATAGATGGTATTTAATACAATAAAAATCATGCTATTATACAAACCCTAATGGAGGGAGACATGGACAGTTAAATTAAAGAAATCTTAATGTTTCCACCGTGTAACGTTACGTTTGTGGGGGTGTATTTTGATAAGAGCATTTTAGCTCTGAGCTGATGCACTGATCTAAAGAAGACCTCTCCCCCAAAGTTATCAGATTTCCTTGGCTCATCAACGTGTGAACTGGTGGCAGTCTTGAGAGGATGGCACCGAGAATGGGCCAAATAGTTTGGAATCCTGCTGTGAGATGTCTGGGGAAGGGGGCCTGTAGGTAATAAAAACTCTTTGAAATGGACGAGAGCCGAAATCCCGACACAGAGCTACGAACCCGGGCCAACCGGCATTTCCAAAAGATGTCATGGATTGACATCAGTCATAAATCAAGCCCCCCTCCAATAGGTCACTGGGGGCTGAAACCGAAATCCAATCTCAAGAACTCAAGAACCAATCATCTATTGATCTGACAGGCGTATAAAGGGTAGCACACGGCATCTATCTCTCTCTCTCTCACCCGAACCAGTAACCCACTGCAACAGCTCAACCTACAGCTCTGTTGCCAGAACCGAAACGGAACCAACTAAGTCTTTGCCGGCAACAGAAGGGTTAAACTGGGAGAAGGAGATTGAGCCGTACGAAGAATTATTTTAAAGGACTTTATTAAATAAAGAACTTAAAAACTGCGCCTGCAAACCACACGGACCTCGTGCCATGTGCTGTTATCTGAGCCCGAAGCCAGAGAGGCCTCTGTGACGAAGTTCAGATAAGTTTAACAGTTTGGAGTTTGTGATTCATGACATTTTAGAAATCAATTAGAAATGTTAATCTGCGATTCATAACTCTAGAATGTGTAATATCATTTAGTTTTGCTTAAATATAAATGTGTGTTGCATTAAACTGTTTTGTTTATAAAATAAAATCTGTCAACGCCGAGAAATATCTTCTCATTCCTGTTTAACTGTTTGGTCTAAAATTGACACAAGTTAATAGACATTAGATTATTGGTGGCCCTGTCTATCCTTAATCATTGAATAATAATCAGTTAAGGGAAATTGTGGTAACAAGTAATGATAGGATCTTTCTCGGCACCCAAACGTAAATGAGACTGATATACACTCACCTAAAGGATTATTAGGAACACCTGTTCAATTTCTCATTAATGCAATTATCTAACCAACCAATCACATGGCAGTTGCTTCAATGCATTTAGGGGTGTGGTCCTGGTCAAGACAATCTCCTGAACTCCAAACTGAATGTCTGAATGGGAAAGAAAGGTGATTTAAGCAACTTTGAGCGTGGCATGGTTGTTGGTGCCAGACGGGCCGGTCTGAGTATTTCACAATCTGCTCAGTTACTGGGATTTTCACGCACAACCATTTCTAGGGTTTACAAAGAATGGTGTGAAAAGGGAAAAACATCCAGTATGCGGCAGTCCTGTGGGCGAAAATGCCTTGTTCATGCTAGAGGTCAGAGGAGAATGGGCCGATTGATTCAAGCTGATAGAAGAGCAACTTTGACTGAAAAATAACCACTCGTTACAACCGAGGTATGCAGCAAAGCATTTGTGAAGCCACAACACGTACAACCTTGAAGCGGATGGGCTACAACAGCAGAAGACCCCACCGGGTACCACTCATCTCCACTACAAATAGGAAAAAGAGGCTACAATTTGCACAAGCTCACCAAAATTGGACAGTTGAAGACTGGAAAAATGTTGCCTGGTCTGATGAGTCTCGATTTCTGTTGAGACATTCAGATGGTAGAGTCAGAATTTGGCGTAAACAGAATGAGAACATGGATCCATCATGCCTTGTTACCACTGTGCAGGCTGGTGGTGGTGGTGTAATGGTGTGGGGGATGTTTTCTTGGCACACTTTAGGCCCCTGAGTGCCAATTGGGCATCGTTTAAATGCCACGGCCTACCTGAGCATTGTTTCTGACCATGTGCATCCCTTTATGACCACCATGTACCCATCCTCTGATGGCTACTTCCAGCAGGATAATGCACCATGTCACAAAGGTCGAATCATTTCAAATTGGTTTCTTGAACATGACAATGAGTTCACTGTACTAAACTGGCCCCCACAGTCACCAGATCTCAACCCAATAGAGCATCTTTGAGATGTGGTGGAACGGGAGCTTCGTGCCCTGGATGTGCATCCCACAAATCTCCATCAACTGCAAGATGCTATCCTATCAATATGGGCCAACATTTCTAAAGAATGCTTTCAGCACCTTGTTGAATCAATGCCACATAGAATTAAGGCAGTTCTGAAGGCGAAAGGGGGTCAACACAGTATTGGTATGGTGTTCCTAATAATCCTTTATGTGAGTGTGTATATATATATATATATATATACACAGTGAGGGAAAAAAGTATTTGATCCCCTGCTGATTTTGTACGTTTGCCCACTGACAAAGAAATGATCAGTCTATAATTTTAATGGTAGGTGTATTTTAACAGCGAGAGACAGAATAACAACAAACAAATCCAGACAAACGCATTTCAAAAAAGTTATAAATTGATTTGCATGTTAATGAGGGAAATAAGTATTTGACCCCTTCGACTTGGTACTTGGTGGCAAAACCCTTGTTGGCAATCACAGAGGTCAGACGTTTCTTGTAGTTGGCCACCAGATTTGCACACATCTCAGGAGGGATTTTGTCCCACTCCTCTTTGCAGATCCTCTCCAAGTCATTAAGGTTTCGAGGCTGACATTTGGCAACTCGAACCTTCAGCTCCCTCCATAGATTATCTATGGGATTAAGGTCTGGAGACTGGCTAGGCCACTCCAGGACCTTAATATGCTTCTTCTTGAACCACTCCTTTGTTGCCTTGGCTGTGTGTTTTGGGTCATTGTCATGCTGGAATACCCATCCACGACCCATTTTCAATGCCCTGGCTGAGGGAAGGAGGTTCTCACCCAAGATTTGACGGTACATGGCCCCGTCCATCGTCCCTTTGATGTGGTGCAGTTGTCCTGTCCCCTTAGCAGAAAAACACCCCCAAAGCATAATGTTTCCACTTCCATGTTTGACGGTGGGGATGGTGTTCTTGGGGTCATTCCTCCTACTCCAAACACGGCGAGTTGAGTTGATGCCAAAGTGCTTGATTTTGGTCTCATCTGACCACAACACTTTCACCCAGTTCTCCTCTGAATCATTCAGATGTTGGCAAACTTCAGACGGGCCTGTACATGTGCTTTCTTGAGTAGGGGGACCTTGCGGGCGCTGCAGGATTTCAGTCCTTTACGGCATAGTGTGTTACCAATTGTTTTCTTGGTGACTATGGTCCCAGCTGACTTGAGATCATTAACAAGATCCTCCCGTGTAGTTCTGGGCTGATTCCTCACCGTTCTCATGATCATTGAAACTCCACGAGGTGAGATCTTGCATGGAACCCCAGACCGAGGGAGACTGACAGTTATTTTGTGTTTCTTCCATTTGCGAATAATCGTACCAACTGTTGTCACCTTCTCACCAAGCTGCTTGGCGATGGTCTTGTAGCCCATTCCAGCCTTGTGTAGGTCTACAATCTTGTCCCTGACATCCTTGGACAGCTCTTTGGTCTTGGCCATGGTGGAGAGTTTGGAATCTGATTGATTGATTGCTTCTGTGGACAGGTGTCTTTTATACAGGTAACGAGCTGAGATTAGGAGCACTCCCTTTAAGAGAGTGCTCCTAATCTCAGCTCGTTGCCTGTATAAAAGACACCTGGGAGCCAGAAATCTTGCTGATTGATAGGGGATCAAATACTTATTTCCCTCATTAACATGCAATCAATTTATAACTTTTTTGAAATGCGTTTTTCTGGATTTTTTTGTTGTTATTCTGTCTCTGAAAAATACACCTACCATTAAAATTATAGACTGATCATTTCTTTGTCAGTGGGCAAACATACAAAATCAGCAGGGGATCAAATACTTTTTTCCCTCACTGTACTACCTGTGTGGTTTAATGAGATTCAGTTATGCAGTTCGATAGTGAGGAGGGCTGGTAGACTGCGTTGACTTGAGGACGGTTGCAAATCTTCCAGGTTTTTGGTGGAGAAATTCTGGTTCTGATTCCTTTCTGGGTTTCCACTTCAGTTCCTTTCAATCTTCTTGGATTTTGTCTCCTAGGGTTCTTCATTCCCGGGTTGTTCCACTCCAAATTGCTAGTTTTATCTTTCTGTTTTTATACTTTTTAGACAAAGATTCTATTTTCTTTGTCTTCAAACTTCTATTTGTGTCAAGTCTTTTTTAGCTCATATTCTTCTAAAAAACTGTACTGCACAAATACATGTTAGCTTAGCCATTGATACGATTTCAGAAGAACTGGGTCTAATTGACATATGGTGTTTATTTCATCCACAAGAGAGGGATTAAACCTTTTCTAGTCCACACTCCACCTATTCAAGACTAGACTACTTTTTAATATCAAATAGTGTGGTATGTGTAACAGAACAACCTTCAATTGGCAATATTGTCCTGTCTGATTATGCCCCCATAGAACACATTTTGAATCCTGATTATGTGTCAGGGAACTATTCTCCTTGATGGCATATGAACAAAACAAAGAATATTGTGATTTTATTTCAAATGAAATGCGGCAATACTGGGAAATAAATGAGGGGTCCAACCCTGGAGTGACATGGGATGCACTTAATGCTTATTTCAGGGGTCATCTTATACAGTATTGCTCTTATCATAAGGAACAAAGAATACAGCATTTTTGGCACTGGAAAAAAAAACAAAAAACTGGATAAACAGTATATAATCTGCCCTGACTCACCAACCACCAACATCCATCCATCCATCCATTTTCAAAACCGCTTATCCTGCTGAGGGTTGCAGGCCAACTTTGAACAATTTGAGCAAATTTAATATAGAACTTTTCTATGTCGGATACAATGTCCTCTGGCAGCTCGTAGACGCAGAACACATGGGTAAAAAGCATCTCCACAGTCTCAGATTCTGAAATTGCGTATAAACGGCCTATAGGACTACCGTCCTTCTTAGAAACGAAAAAGAAGCTGGCAGCAGCTGGTGACATGGACGGACACATGATTCCCAGATCCAGAGCCTCCTTGATGTACTCCTCCATGGCCTGTGACTCTGGGAGAGAGAGGGTAAATGCGACCCCTGGAAGGAGAGGTGCCTGTAAGGAGGTCAATGGCACAGTCCCCAGATCGGTTTGTGGGAAACGGGAAGCCTGGATCTTGCTGAACACAGCCGCCAGATAATGTCCCGGTCAGTCCAGAAAATGACCGGGTTGTGGTGAGTGAGCCATGGCAGGCTGAGTATGATGTCAGCTCCAGGAGAATCAATCATCAGGAAGGGGAGCTGTTCGGAATGCAGCAGACCGATGGACATTGTAATGGGTCTTGTCTTTTGGGAAACTGGGCCGGAACCGATGAACTGGTTGTTGACAGCACGGACACGGAGAGGAGGCACATTGTCGCCCTGTTGATGAAATTCCCAGCAGAACCGGAGTTCAAGCAGCGCATAAACAAAGACATGTTTATCGCCAAGCTGGATCTGAGCCCAAACATGACACTGAGCTGGAGTGACAAGCGGGCACAGTGTTGCACTCACTGGGTCATCTGGGGGAAGTGAAAGAGGAGCAGGACTACTCGGGCACTCATCCCGGAAATGCCCCGACTGTCCACAATACAGGCAGAGCCCCTGTTGTAATCTCCTCTGTCTTTCATCAGTGGACAGGCATGTTCTTCCCAGTGGCATGGAATCCGTCTCACACACGGAGCTAGGTGCGGGGCTGAGTCTGGCAGGCGGACGAGACACAGCAGGAGTGGACTGGGTTCCCCTTGTCTTCATCAGATTGTAAAGCCTGACCGCCAGCTGGATGAGTTGCTCCAGGGTGAGAGCCTCATCTCAGCACGCAAGCTCAGCTTTCAGGTCCTGGTCCAGTCCCCAATAGAACACAGCGAGGAGAGCCCGATCACCCCATCCACTGCTCGTGGCCAGCTGGCACAGCTTGAGGAGTTGTTCCCCGGCGTCTCTTCCCTCTGCTGGGTGATGAAAGACATCCTCGAAGTGCTTAAGGAAGGCAGTCAGGGACCTTGTCATCTCACCCTGTTGCTCCCAGACAGCGGAAGCCCACCTGATCGCTTTCCCGGTCAGGAGGGTGACAATGAAGGCGATCTTAGCCTCCTCGGTGGGGAAGGATGTGGGCAGTAGAAAGCCCTTGCAGTGGTCTGGGGAGCTATCATATTTCCCCAGAACAGCCAGCTGGACTGGCTGGACAAGAACTGCAGGGGCGGCAGCAGGAGCTGGGGCAGCTATCATCGAGGAAGCAGTCGATTGCTCAGGTAGGTGCTTGAGAAGCTTTTCCAGAGCAGTCTCAGTCTCAATCTGCCGGAGTGTCTACTCATGTTCCCTGAGTGTGGCCCTCTGATCGGTGAGGGTGGTCAGCACCACTGGGTCCATTTGGCGGCAAAGTTTTCTGTCATGTACAGCGGAACATAGGAACAGGGGGACCCAGATGTGCATGGTAGAGGTGGTCAGACAGGCTTGGGTCGGATACCGGCAGGACAGGGCAATCAAATGTAAGGCAAAGATGTGGTTGTGGTCACAGGCAAGGGTCGGGTGATCAGGCAAACAGAATAACAAGGAAAGTCCAAGATCATGGTTGGAAGGTTAAGCAAGAGGTCAAGGATTCAAGGATATATCAAGGTACAGGGAGACTGCTTGGAATTGTAGGTTATTTGTATTGTATTGAATTGTAGAGTGAGGGGTTTATATGTGGAGCAGAGGGAAGCAAGAAACCAAGTTGGGAGGTGCAGGGCGAATGGGAGCAGAGGGTAATTGAAGTGCACATGGTGTTCAGGAATGTTGATTGATTGATTGATTGAAGGGAGCTAGAAGAAGTAATATGTGGAGGTGCATTTAAACAGGGGTTGTGACAGAACCAAACACCATACTACAGAAAGAAACTGAATTTGCAATATTCCGCACTAGACAAAAGTATTAATAACGGAAATTAATAACTCTTTTAAGACATACTACGGAAATGTATACTAATCCCAATGCCCCATAAATTATGACAAATTTGGCAATTTATTTTCCCTGTCAACTTTGTCAGAGGAGGAAAGGCACTCACTTGAGGGAGATTGTTACCCTGTAGGAAATTAAACAAGCTATTAAGGATCTTAGTGCTGGGAAGTCTCCTGGGGACAATTAATATCCCATGGACTATGTAAACAATTTTCTGAGGAAATTGCACCCAAATTGTGAACAGTCTTTTGCAGTGCTATGCAGAGGCTGCCTTCCAGTTAGTATGCAAACAGCTATTATAACTCTGATTCATAAGCAGGGGAAACACCCTAAGGAATGTGTCAGCTGTATACCTGTTTCGCTACTCAATGTTAATGCTGATTGCAAAGATTCTGGCGACGAGATTGGATAAATTATTACCTAAGCTGATACACCTGGATCAGGTTGGTTTTTTCAAAGGCAGGACCTCATCAGATAATCTACGTAGGTTATTCCATCTTTTCTGGAAGACTAGAAATAGCACAGATTCTGCAGTGGCCTTCTCGTTCAATGCTGAAGCTTTGATAGAATGGAGTGGTGGTATCTCTTTTGTACACTGGAGCTGTTTGGTCTGGGTTCATCATATATATGCTGGGTACAGCTGTTGTATACTGGCCCTATGGCATCAATTCTTACACATGGACTAATGTCCTCCCCTTCTTGCTTGCCCCCTTTCTTCACTAATTTTCACCCTTGCATTACAACCCCTGGCAGTAGCTATACAAAATCATACAGACATTGTGAGCATTCATGCAGGGCAACAAAACACAAGTTATTGCTCTATAATTCAAGCACTTGACACACCTACAGATATCTAGATGTATACCTATATGAGTTCCTGCTCTACCGTGTAAGGTATTTATTCTTCCAATTCCACCTTTATTAAAGCATCTATTCCAACTTCCCCCAAATTCCATTGCAGAGAACTCAACATTCCAATGCTGATGACATTTTATTGTTGTCCTCTAACCCTCAAACAGCTTTCCCTCATATCCTTTCATTAATAGACATCAGGTTATGGCTATGTGTTAAGGTACAATGCTTCAGTTGAAGCAACCCTTTGAGTCCCAGTGAATCAGGCACCCCAGTCAGCGCTTCCAACAACAGTGGAGACTTTTCAGCAGGAGACGAGCACTCGGGAAGGAAAGTCACCGACACTGAAGTTAAATAGTTTCTCCTCGTTTATTGAAAATTTCACACAGCCTTTTATACATCTACAAGCAGTATTTCAAAGGAGATTCGGTGCCGTCCCAAACCTGGATGATATTTTCTTGGCATATGTTCCGGGCCAGTTCAGAGACACAGGAAGCAATAATTAATAAGGTATTCTTTATAATTAGTTCAAGTATGGAGGCATTGATATCAAGGACACAGTACACAGCATGGGAAACAATATTTCATAAGGTTTTCTTTGCAATTAGTCCAGACATGGAAGCACTGGTACTAAGGACACAGTACACACTATACTGATAAGAACGTGTTATAGATAATTACCCAAAGAACGGCCATGGCAGCAGAAATTGTTTCCATTTGACACACAGATAAGTCTGAGAAATCATAATCAGAGCAGAGAAATCCTAATGGGAACAAGTTTTAACTAGTAACTTACTGGAAAGTTTCCTATATTTTCTAACAGTTGTACAGTGGTACAATAGGGGGCAATTTTACCCCAACACTATGCCAATATCTAAAATATGTTATTTAAGTATAAGAAAACACTGGCAGTTTAAATGCTTTCCAAGTGGCATGACTTACTTGGGTATTAAGCTCACTCCAGGGTTGGAAAATATCATGCAAGAAAACCTCCTCCCTCTTATCCATAAAATATAAATTACTTTAACAAAATTGGACAAAGTTGGCACTCTCTTTACTGGGTAAAATTAATGTTATAAAGATGATCACTGTTCCATTATATCACATATCTTCTACCGTTCTACCGTGCCTAGTTTTGATGATGCTCCAGCCTTTTATTTAATTTTTTTCTTGTTCTGTCTTTGTTTTTCCATTAGTGTTGTAAAATTTAAAAGGGAATAAAAAAGAGAAGGCTGTAAAAATGGTATGTAATATGAACAGGGATATAGCATATGATGTCTTGGTTAACCAGTATGAATAAGTAGTCTAGATGGCGGCATCACTTATTTTGACAGCCGGAAGTCCCACCCTCCCTACGTACCTTTGAACCGGAACTCCTCTCTCCTTCCCAGCACCCCCCTGGGTTACCCTTTGACCCTCCCTTGTCAGTCATTTTGGATGTCAGCCATCTTGGATGATATCGGCCATTTTGGATGTCAGCCATCTTGGCTGATATCGGCCATCTTGGATGATATTGGCCATTTGTAAGGTCATAGGTCACATCCTAGGTGACATCCATCATGGTGAGGTCCAAGGGTACCTCACCCTGCTGGTGTGGAGGTGTAATGTTTAATAGCATAAACTGTGTTTTTAAGGTTATAATGTTTTATGATACTGTTTTAGTAAATTAAAAAATAAGACAAGTTTTAAATACATATATATTTTATTTAAGGTTATATTGTTTTATGATACTGTTTAAGTAAATAAAAAGAGAATAAAAAAAAGAGCATTTACCCAGAGTGGTATTCAAACCCACTCAGCCATAAGTCCAACACCTTAACCACTTGACCACCCGGGTGTTACTACTTAGTATAAGTTGTTAAGGGCAACAGGTATTATTGAACCATAGAGAATGAGCTATGAAAAGAGATTAAACGAGATCTATTATACACCCAGTGAAGCAGGAAGTTTTGAAGGAATCGATACACTACTGAGAAGTGCCAGAGCAAAGGGTGCCCATGTAAAAAGAGAACATGTTTCACAATGGTTATCGGATCAATATACATACACCATGCACAAACCAGCGAGGGTGAGGTTTAAGAGGAACAAGATAAGGTATAAGACATTGACTGGCAATGGCAGGCGGACCTGGTGGAAATGGGTCAGTTCTCAAAGTTCAATAACGGTATGAAATACATTCTAACCTGTATAGATTAAATCTATACAGTACCATTAAAAAACAAAACGGGTCAGCAAGTGTGTGCAGCCTTTAAAAGAATATTCACCCAAGGGCACGTCCCAAAGAAACTGCAGACAGATCAGGGGAAAGAGTTCCTCAATCAGGGTTTTCAAAGTCTTCTCAAGCAACACCAAATTGTACATTTTGTGACAAACAGTAAAGTGAAAGCCAGCATGGTTGGGAGGTTCAATAGGACTATAAAATCAAAAATATGCAAGTACTTTACAACTTTGAATACTTTTAGATATGTGGATGTCTTACCAGACCTGGTGTGCAGTTACAATCACACATTCCATAGAACTGTCAAGGAACGTTCAGTAGATGTCACCCCTGACAATGCTCTGAGGGTATGGAGGACAGTGTATGGGTCATTTTTAAAAAGCAAACCTTCAATATTAAAGTTTAAACAAGGTGATCATGTGAGAGTATCAAGGATAAAAGGGAAATTTGAAAAGGGGTATAAGCAGACATTCACTGATGAGATTTTCATAGTCAAAGAATGTGTGCCTGGATTAAGACCCATTTACAAACTAAAAGATTATGCTGGTGATGAGATAAAAGGTCAGTTTTACACAGAAGATTTACAAAAGATAAACCCGGATGTTGACAGAGCATATCGTATACAAAACAAGACTCGAGAGGTCGTGGAAGAAATAAACAAGTTTTAGACAAATGGCTGGGTTGGGGGGTTAAATTTAATAGTTGGATCAAAGCTTCAGAGGTGAAAGACATAGCACAGGGGTTGTGAGAAGCTCAAAAAATGAGTGAAAACGGATTTTACCTGACTTTAACCAGCAACGCCTCACAGGATCTATTTCCTAATAACAAGTGCTCCAACTTTACTGATCATCTAGCCAAATCCATCGACCTATCAGGTAAATGGGAGGTAGGGATAGTGGAGATGCACTACCCCATGACTGTCAATACATTTGACAGGAAACAGAGCTTCGAATTGCATTCTGAGACAACTGATACAAACTGGTATTATGAAATATCACAAGGCTACTATAAAAACATTGATGTATTGTTAACAGCCATGAATAATGCGGTCAAGGCTGTCCCCACATCGCCAAGGTATACTTTCAATACAATTATATTTGTAGAAATATGCGCATTTTCGGGGATTCGACTATATTGTTTTTTACCAGGGGCCAGCTGGCACACATCTTGGGGTTCATTCCCGAGAAGGGGGGAAAACAATCACCCCATCCTGCGGATATTACTGCGGGTTTTAACCACATGTATGTTTATACCGATATAATTGAACACCAATTAGTGGGTGACACTTATGCCCCGCTTCTGCGCTGTGTACCTAAAAAAGGGGAAGAAGGCAAGTTTGTTACGCTATTATATGATATGCCTCACTATGTCCTCCTGATCATGGATCAATTCGACACCATCAGCATTGAAATAAAGACAGATCAGAACGAACATGTCACATTCGCATACGGCAAGGTGTTAGTGAAGTTGCATTTCCGACCTGTTAGATACAACCACTTTTAAAATCATGGTGATTGTTAAAAACTATGGAGACCCGCACATGTATAGGAACTACTACAAGTATCAGGCAGGTAATGGCCTCCTCGGTTTCGCCGGGATGCTGGTACAATATGGTCCGGGGGTAGGTAGCTGATATATTTAGAGCATTATTCAGAAAAGCTATGCGTTTTCTGAGACACAGATTAGAAATTGTCAAACCACATGTCAGATCGGCTGCCACAAACATAGCTAAAGAGGAGGGCTCGGGACTAATGTATATAAGGAGAGGCAGTAAAAGGAAAAGAACAACACCACTGGGGCTCACAGGACCCCCGGCACCTGTTAAAAGAAGGGCCGTACGGAAGAAATACAATCATAAAAGAAACAGAGCCGGTAAGTAGAGGAGCTCCAGGCAACAACATCGCGGGGATATATTTTAAACATGGCTTTCGTGCACTGTAGCTCTGGGGAGTGCACCAAATCTGAACTGGACCTTTTTCAGCTGGCGCCCACACAGACCAGTATTGAGAAGAGCTTCTATGTGGAGGTGCCGCCCCTCACAGCGCTCTCTGACAATGCCCCACTGGAATTCTACATCACTGGAAATGCCGAAGACTATCTAGATCTGAACAACACTGTGATCTATCTGACTTGTAAAATTACTAAGCATGATGCCACCGATCTGGCCCAGGATGATAGGCAACAGTGTAGAGTATTGGTTAGGGCTCTGGACTCATAACTGGAAGGTTGTGGGTCTGAATCCTGAGTGAGGCAGTGCTGTTGTAACCTTGAGCAAGGTACTTCACTTAGATTGCTCCAGTAAAATGCCCAGCTGTATAAATGGGTACAAATGTAAGTTGCCCTGGATAAGAGCGTCAGCTAAATGACAAAAATGATAATGATTGGGTGGGCCTGGTAAATTACCCCATGGCCTCCCTTTTCAGTCGGGTCGACATCACAATCGGGGACAGACTTATTAGCCAGAGCAACAACTGTTATCCGTACAGGGCTATACTAGAACCATTCTCAACTACAGTGAAAGCACTTTGAACACACAATACTCTGCAGGCCTTTTTGTCAAGACACAGCCGGTCAGCATGAAGTAACCACGCTGAACGGCTTGTTTCTGGGCCAATTGCCTAAAATAATAGTAATTGGTTTTGTGGATAATGCAGCATTCAGTGGTAAAGTTACACAAAACCCCTTCAACTTTAAACATTGTGATATTAATTTCCTGGCCCTGTATGGCGATGGGGAGCAGATCCCTACTAAACCGCTACAGCCGGATTTCACAAATGATAACTGTGTCCGGGAGTACTTTAACCTGGTGGAAACAGCCAGAAAGCGCCTCAAAGACAAGCCTCTGGTAGTGGACCGTAAGGAGTTTGCCAGAGGTTACACCCTGTTTGCATTCAACCTCAGCCCGGATCAAGAGTGCACTATTCACTCATAAAAACAGGGAACCTGAGAGCAGAAATTAGTTTTGCCTAGCCATTACCAACCACCGTGAATATGATAGTGCTGTTTTTGACAACATTGTTGAAATTAACATGAGACGCCAAGTCCTTTATGACTACAGCTGAAAAGGAAAAAAAACGATTGCTTTGTGCCTTTCACTAAACTGGCCATGGATACCAAGCAACTTTTTGCCATCATGACTAAGGACATTTACACAAGAGATTATTTTCTGGGTGTGTTTCCATCTGATAAGCTCCCCAAACGATCACGAGTCCCAAATAGGAGGCCAGTCTGTTTTATTATTAACACCCACCCCCACGACCGACCCGGGGAGCACTGGCTCGCTATCTATCTAGGGGGGATTCTTACGGATTCCCCCCCAATGCTCCTTTTTCCCTATATCAATCATGCGTTTCTTAAACACAAATGCCATGTTAACCATGTATAACAGTAACCAGTTGCAAGATGCTTTGTCCACAACATGTGGAACCACTGTGTGTATTTTTTACAACAGCGTTGTTTGTGGGGTGGTCTCTCTGTGGAGTTTCGGGTGGGGCAACGGCCCCCACCAGTGAGATAAGCTCTGGATCAGGAGAAATAGGTTATCTCTGAGCAGACATAGAACCGTCCCTAGTAGGGGCCATTTTTTGTTTCTCCAATAACACCCTGTTAACTCTGTTGGACAAAACAGAACCAGGGATATTAATCTCCGCCATACCGGTCATAAAACTGCCCCAGCCTTTCGGAGCCCTGCCTGAGGCAAGAGTGTGCTGCTGTGTGACAGCTTTAACCAGATCTATCACATGAGACCCGCGGATAGGATCCCCCTTGTACACAAATTCCCCATTCTCGTTCCATGAAGTTACAGCATTGTTGGGTACCATTCTCTTAAGTAATATTTTGGCATTTTTCTTTTGCCACTGTGGTATAGCCTTTAAAATATAATCAAAAACAGGCTCTAGACGGTAGGTGTTATTTCGTCCGGGGTATGCTTATCGGACATCTGCAAAGTTGTAGCGTTATGTTGGGTGTATTTTGATAAGAGCATTTTAGCTCTGAGCTGAAGCACTGATCTAAAGAAGACCTCTCCCCCCAAAGTTATCAGATTTCCTTAAAGTGTGGAACTGGTTTACATCAAAATGACAGTTTTGGGAGGATGGCACCGAGAATAGGCCAAATAGTTTGGAATCCTGCTGTGAGATGTCTGGAGAAGGGAGCCTGTAGGTAATAAAAACTATTTGAAATGGACGAGAGCCCAAATCCCGACACAGAGCTACGAACCCCGGCCAACCGGCATTTCCAAAAGATGGCATGGATTGACATCAGTCATAAATCAAGCCCCCCTCCAATAGGACACTGGGGGCTGAAACCGAAGTCCAATCTCAAGAACTCAAGAACCAATCATCTATTGACCTGACAGGCGTATAAAGGGTAGCACACGGCATCTATCTCTCTCTCTCTCACCCAAACCAGTAAGTTGCTGCAACAGCTCAACCTACAGCTCTGTTGCCAGAACCGAAATGGAACCAACTAAGTCTTTGCCGGCAACAGAAGAGTTAAACTGGGAGAAGGAGATTGAGCCGTACGAAGAATTATTTTAAAGGACTTTATTAAATAAAGAACTTTAGAAACTGTGCCTGCACGGACCTCGTGCCATGTGCTGTTATCTGAGCCCGAAGCCAGAGAGGCCTCTGCGACGAAGTTCAGATAAGTTTAACAGTTTGGAGTTTATCTTTCATGACATTTGAAAAATCAATTAGAAATGTTAATCTGTGATTCATAACTCTAGAATGTGTAATATCATTTAGTTTTCTTAAATATAAATGTGTGTTGCACACAACTGTTTTGTTGATAATTTTAGAAATAAAATCTGTCAACACCGAGAAATATCTTCTGATTCCTGTTTAACTGTTTAGTCTGAAATTGACACAAGTTAATAGACACCAGATTATAGGTGGCCCTGCCTATCCTTAATCATTGAATAATAATCAGTTAAAGGAAATTGTGATAACAAGTAATGATAGGAACTTTCTCTGCACCTAAACGTAAATGAGATATATATATAATATATATAATGAGAAGTTACCTGATATAAATACTAACCTGCGTAGTTATTTAATGTCTGACTAACAATACTAATGAGAGACTAACCTTCGTCTTACTAACCGGTATTGTAGTCAATGTGTTTATACCCTTTTTTGTTTAACGATTTGTGTGTTATCATATGCGATCCCATGGTCTTTGATTTGGTCACGGAAGTGATTTGTCTTTGATTTGTTGATCTAGAGTTGAATTTTAATTAGTTTTTCCCTTTTGTATAATTAGTGTAGTGCTACATTTAGTCTTTGTTTTTGAATAAACTTGTCAATTTATATCTTTGGAATTGGTGTCTGCGTCTGATTATTACAGAAATTGAGTTCTACAAGATTCCAGGATTCGTGATAAGGTGATATTATAAATTCACTTCTTTAATTGAAATTCATAAGTGTACCTTACGCTACAAAGTTAACACAGCTTTTTCTGATTCTGCCTGACGCGTCACGGCCAGGTACCTCTGCAACACTTGTGCATAGCATTTAGATTTTCATATTCACCCAAATGAGAGCTTTTCATTTCCTCATCCAATTTATATGCGGCTATTTTCCGATGTCGTGTTGAACTGGAAAGTCCTCTTTAATTCTGTCCATCTGTTTCTGCAGGACTAAATAATTTTTTTCTGAGAACTGCATTTTTTTTTTTACTTGGCCAGTAACCTGGTGATGAAGAGGAGGGTGATACTTAGCAAATTACCGATAAACCCCCCAGACTGGTTCAACAGATTTCTCTTTCTCTTAACAGACAGTCTTTTTACTTTGAGTTTTTATAATGTTCCCACTTTTCTTGAGTTTCCGAAATTGTTTAGCACTCAAGTGGATGTTTCCTTTCAGTGTATTTAGGGCGATTTCTGACACGGCTGCACCAGGTCGCTCCCCAGCAGCTGCAGGAGAGTGAGGTTTCTCTGCATGTGCGGTGACATACTGATAGCCAGAGTCACAGACAGCAAATGTGCTCAAAGCTGGAAAGCCAACGGCTTTTACTTTCTTAGTTTTTTATACATATGAACCACTGGGGTATCCGGGGGGAAAAGCCCCATCCTTAAACGGTATCAATCAGGGGTATTTGAAATGAGTTCGACAAATCAGTATCCGAAAGACTTCTTGGTGGCATCTTCAGGCTTCAAGCCTGGTGTCACCCATTTGCTAAACGTTGTGTTATGTGTTGCACGTGCCCTATGTGGGCTATGTATCACCAGACAGACTGAGAAAGAAGTGAAATCTCTTTTGCATAGATTAGAAACATGCACTCTACCTTCAATATGGTTTAGTGACTTGTTGGAAAGTGTAGATGAGCAAGTAATACAATTAGTTGAGCAGGTTATAAATAACAAGCCTTATAAGATGTTTTAAAAATATGAATAAAATACTATTTGTGTATGCTCTAAATTTTTTGTGCAATAAGACAATATATATTTTTTTTTTTCAGAGAAAGAAAACTCCTGCTGCCGTGGGTTTACGTTTAAGTATGTTTGCGGAATCTCTGCTTGAAGATGTCATCCTCAATCTAATAGCTCACAAGTTTGGTGATTTGTATGATACTGGTAATCCTAATGTGTCATCACTAGTTGAGGATATTGTGAAAACAGTGGATGCCCTCCCCAGTATGCTCAAGAGAATGCTGTATAAAGATCCATGGCCTGGTGTACCTACTTTTACAGCTGTTCAAAGAGTTCTCCAGAGTTCTTTTGGAAACACTATGCCTATCATTACCAAGTCCAATTTCTACAGTGTACTAGACAAAATAGCAATGATCTGTGTCACTGCCCTTGCAAATAAACAGGATGAGGGCATTGCTTGTGCAGTACAGTTCAGCTGTTTCTTCCTGTCTGCTGTAGGAGTTGGGCATGGGAGATCTTTGGTCACCCGTGTCAGTATCTAAGCTCACTGTCTACTTCTGACCTGATACCATTTTGTCATGTTTAGATTGGTCACAATAAAAGACTGACATTGACACATATTTTACTGAGTCTCGTTTTTCTTTTTTAATTTACTAAAACAGTATCATAAAACAATATAACCTTAAATAAAATATATATGTATTTAAAACTTGTCTTATTTTTTAATTTCCTAAAACAGTATCATAAAATATTATTACCTTAAAAACACAGTTTATGCTATTAAACATTACACCTCCACACCAGCAGGGTGAGGTGCCCTTGGACCCTCACCATGATGGATGTCACCCTAACAAAATGGCTACCATCTTACCAGATGATCTATGACCTTACAAATGGCAGATAAAGATGGCTGACATCCAAAATGGCTGACAAGGGAGGGTCAAAGGTTAACCCAGGGGGGTGCTGGGAAGGAGAGAGGAGTTCCGGTTCAAAGGTACGTAGGGAGGGCGGGACTTCCGGCTGTCAAAATAAGTGATGCTGCCATCTAGACTACTTGAATAATAAGACAAAATATGTTAGTTATGGATTATGTAAAAATATTACTATATGATAAATAGTTTTAGAGCTAAATTGGGTATTTTTTATGAAATGTATAGGGATTTTCTTAAATGTATATATTCTTTTGAACAGTGCAGAAGTTTGGAGATTTTGAAAGAAAAAATGAAAAATCACAATATTATTATTATTATTATTGGGGGAGGGATGGTTAACAGTAAAGCATCACTAAGGTATCTTCAAGTTTGGTTATTCATCTCAAGCTAATTTGAAAATGAAGTGCACATGAGAAAAGAGGCATAAGAAATCACAATAGTCATCTCCGAAATTACATCGTAATTGGATCCAAGACTGGCAACGTAAGCCAAGATGACATAAGTCAACACATGTTGAAGCAGAAGCGTCCCAACTCGAAGCCATCATCAGGAGTAAACAGTAAGGTTAAATTAACCATAAAATACAATTATTAGAAAGCAGAGAGATGATTTCATTACAAGCGCTCACTGTAGAATGAATCCTTGGGGTTCCTCCCATGTGCCTGCTCAGCTCAATGTTTCTGACGTAAGTATGGAACAACATAAGTCAGGGGATGACTGTACTCCGAATACATTCCTCCATAAACGGCAAACTATAATCTATTTTTTCTCATACTCAACTATAGCTTTGATACATATTTTTGTATTTTTATTTAGTTTTCAAAGCTCCTTGTTTGCAACAATGTCTATAAACTTTGTGGCTGCTCTATCCTCAATTAATTATTTAAAGGACCACCTTAAAGGAACTTGAGTTTTTATATAGAGTAGGGTGTTTATAAAATAAGCTGTCCAAATCAAACAACTTCATCAAAGGAATTTTGCAACATGGAGCAATGACATTTGGTATGCTTACACATGGGACTATAAGGAATACATTCCCATGGACAATTACTGTACACAACAGAAGGCAGCTCAGTGTGACCACCATTTGTGTATATAATAGCTTACAAATCTAGAAGGACAGAGAACATAGCTTGATTAAGTTGTTAAAAGTGTGATCTGATTTTGAGTTGTCTATTTCTCATGATTAGGGCCCTGAGTATTATACAACTTGCTGTCTAAGGATAAACTTCATTCCTCCCAGTGCATAGAGGTCATGTAATCTGCTTAATTAATTATCCACTTAATGATTAATAATAGTAGTCCTTTGAAAAGCTCTTTAAATTTAAAGTATGGCTTGGCGCAAAGGCCAAAGGTGGGGGATCGCTCAAAGAATTTAACATCTACTTGGGAAATCAGAATGTTGGAAAAACTGTGCACTGAATATGGCATTGTGATCTGTTAGTTTTGTTCTTTGAGGGTTCAGTTCTTAGTTATGTATTGATATGTTATTATTTATTGGTTAAGTATATTTATAAAATATTATCCAGTAGTCTTTTGCCAAGTGGTTGTTTTACACAATCTTGCTTTACATTTTGGATTAACAAAAGTGCTTTTTGTCCTAAAAGATGCACCTGTCTAGTTTCGTGGGTACCACCTAACTAGCCTGAAAGATATGTCTGATAAGTTTTCCCAATTTTTTTGTTTGTCCTTATATCGCAAAGTGAACAAAATTGCTAGCTATTGAATGGAGTGCGATAGACAGGTGACCAATACAATCTTGGCAGCACAGGCTATTCAGAGGGACTTAGATAATATTCAGTTATGGGCCGACACCTGGCAAATGAAATTCAATGTGGACAAGTGCAAGGTAATACATGCAGGTAACAAAAATGTCCACTATAATTACACTATGGGAGGTACAGATCTAGATGAAGTAATGCATGAGAAAGACCTAGGAGTCTATGTGGACTCCTCACTTTCTCCATCCAAACAATGTGGGGAAGCAGAAGTTGAAAGTTCGGGAACATTTAAAAACAGACTGGATAGGATCCTTGGATCACTTAGATATTAATAGACACCAAACGAGCACAATGGCCTCCTCTCGTTTGTAAACTTTCTTATGTTCTTCTTATGTTCTTATGTTCTAATGCACACTTCTGTATTTTACTCTAGAGGGGGCTGATGCTGCTGTACTTATCTTAACAGTTGGAACATTCCAGCAAATGGGATGTGATGGCAAATGGGAGATATATATTGAAATAAATGAAAGTGGGAGAGGATTCTTAACCAATTACATCATCCTTTTCAAAAGGGGCATACAAGAAGTTGGTTAGACAGATATTTTGTCAATTTATTTAGAACTCTGAAAATGGACACATGATACATTTTTAATTAACCCTTTGAAAGGAGTTTGATAAAGTGACCATAATATTTTTGCATTTCAAGTTATGTTTTCCCCTTTGAAAATCACACAAATGTCTAAAACATCTCTTGTACAACATACATATATTTAGAAATTGAATCCTATTGATATAATCTGAAAAGATACGGTAGTGTAGATGGTTAGTGTGTGTGTGTGTGTGTGTATGTGTTTCTGTGTGTGTACATGTGTGTGCTGGCTGTAACAGATGCATCTCATTGTTCTTTTAAATTTGTTTACAAGTGTGCACCAGTTTCACACAGACTAGATCATTGCTAAGCATTGGTTTATTTGTTTGTCTTTTGGTCTTTGTTACATCATAAGCATCCCCAAACATAACCAAACAAGAAATTTGTCAGTAGTGGTTTCCTGATTAACATTGCACAATTCCCTACTGAAATAGGGCAGAGAGATGAGACATATGTAGTATCTGAAAAGAAAGGGGGGAGCCTATTCTCAGCAGCAGTCAATGGTTATATGCATTTGTAGTGCACTGGGTGGAGTTAAGCCTTATTCACAGAGAAACTCAGGATTGTTCCTTTATATACTCATAGTCAATAGAATACTGTTAATCATTATAGTGTGAAGAGAGTATTCTCATACACGTGAATCTGATACCTTTGAGAGACACAGGTAAGTGAAAAGAGACAGCATTATCTTTAAAGTGCATAATTTTCTCTTTTTTAACGATTCAGTCAGGTATATATCAAAAGTTTGGTTTCACAGACCCAGATTAGCTTTAGTCTTGAACTATACAGTGTTGTATTAAGTAGGGTAGTTCAAGACCAGTGCTAATCAGGATTAATGAAACTATGTGAACATGAATTACTAAATTAGAACAATTAGAAAGGATGTCACCATGAATGTTTGATTAGGGAACGTTTTCATTATGACAAAGAAATATTTTGACAGAAATCAGTCCAAGTGGTTTTATTTCAGTTGAGAAGGTTGAGTATGTCAATGCACCTATTTTTAATAATAAAAGTGTAATGTATCTGATTGGTGATAGTTGGGGATAGTCTTTACAGAGGTTTGCCTTATCCACAAAGCAAAAACACATGTTTTAATTTCTGCAGAGAGGTTAATGTATTTTTATAATAATGTTATTCATGGATTTTGTGGTGATATTTAAAATAATATTTGTGATTTAAAACTGTTAACAAATATGATTTTGATTGTGTTTATTATTAATCATGTCACATAATAAGTGACTCTTAAGTTACAGTACTTAAAAAAAAGTTATATTATATATTATATTTAGTCCTCAGTCACGTAAGACATGATTTCTTGTCAAGTACTAGTTAGTATCATTTAATGTGTCAATGCCCATGTTCTGAACATAATTTGAATACCCTTATAATATGTTGTGTATGTGTCGAACATGTTAGTGATCTGGATAAAGACATCTGATAAATAATAATATATGTTTTAATTTAAGTTTCGGTCTGCTTTCTGTGTTTGCTCTGAACAATTTCCCCCTTGACTGGAAAAGATATTACTTCCTACTGTTAGTACTTAGAAACAGTGTATAAAAACATATACTGCTCTTTGCTCTGTTATAATAGTTTAAATCTGGTCTGGCGGTCCCCTGAGATTGAGAGTACATTATAATGCAAAAAACAGAAGAGAAACCATTGTTAATACAAATTGACTTTGGTTTTTATTTTACTTGATTTGAATTAAAGCTGTAAAAACTATTGAAAATCATAACCATTGTGATTACATAAAAACAGATTCAGTGGTGACTCCAGGATTCTGAAAGCAGGGAGTCAAAGGGGTGACACAGAGATTGCCTGGGGGGCAGAAGTTTGTTTTTGGCAAAACTGTTTAGCATAAACTAACAGTACCTTGTTTAGGATCTAATTTTGGGGTATTTGAATTGCAAAAGTCATGAATCTGATCATTCATTATGTATTACTCTCATATATAGGAACTGCACTCCTTATTTACATTTTCTTCCTCTTTCAGCTATTGTTTTTCTCTCCCATTCTATCTCTCCCTCATCTTTCTCTTTTCTAATGTTTCTTCCTAAACTGTACTCTGCAATAGAAAATAATCAAAAATAAGAACAACCAAACAATATAATTTCCAATATAATTTGTCATTTTATAAATAATAGACAAGATGTCCACTAAACAATCATACAAATTGAATCCTTAATAAAGATGGGATATTTATATAAAATTAAGTTGAGTGAAAGTGAATACTGCTTATCTGTATAAATCTCAAATCAGAGATTCAACAACCTCTTAATATTTGCAAGATAGTAAACGTGCAGATAATCCATATAACTGCAAATACTTGTTTATACAAGCTCACCAGGTTCAGTGCTGATATTCTTTGCATTGTGGTATTAAAACCATATGCAAGTGTTGTTCTGTAAAATGCAGTTTCACAAAGCACTGTGCAAACACATTTTTTTCCACCTCAAACCATTGTTATAGTATTATAGTATTCATGTTGTCTTGTGTTGCGACCTATAAATTAATTCTGAATCATTTTCTCCAATTCTTCCATAAAGTTTTTCAAAACCACATTTCCTGTACCTCCTATAACCTGTGTCAGGGGGCCTGCAAACCACAGAGATTAATCAAAGGAAAACAAAATCAGGGTTCCTTGTGTGACTCAACCAATGGCAGGTTTTATTTTATTCAGACAAACTTAGGCCCCGGTGTCCAGACATTTCTGGTTCACCAAGTATATTTTCAGTGGAAATGCCAACTTCCATAGTATATTAATCAATCTGAGTTTTGCTTGCAGTTTTTTGACCTATGTTGCAAATAGTTGGTAGCACTCCAAAATCTATAGTGGGAAAGTTTAACCCACTACCAGCTAAGCACAAATGCCCCCCCACAACAGTAACAACACAAGTGAATACTTAAAATATTAGAAAGTCTAACGCAGTATACTAATTGTCCCATAATTTGCCAATTTAGTTGCAATTGACTGTGTAATCTCACACAGAGTTAAACAAAGCCTTCTACTATAGTCATGAAAAATGCAGTACATCCCTATTATGTTTTTGGATAAAAGATGCCATATAGTTTATGTAGCAAGTATTTTCTCTTTGAAGGATTGAAAGGAAAACTTGTATTGCATTGCAATCACAAAGATAAAAAAACAACAACTAATATGCCTTCCAGTGCAGTCAGTAATATATTAGCATGAACACAATTTAGATTATTGTTGGAATGTACTGAATGGGTTAAAGGGCATTACTGGAATCTAAGATACTCTCCTTATAAGTTCAGCCTGCTGAATCACACAGTCACACAGTCACATACAGTATGACTTTCCAGCAGTGTGTGCTAAATTAGAAACCTAGCTTATTCCCAGGACTCTACATCCACAGCTGTTACTACAATTCCTATTATATTTCTTAATATGGCTTTGATTAAGAATCTTCCTTTACAAAGGCCTGTCATTATTACCATTTATATGTGTTCCGTATGTGGGAAAACCAACATGACTCACTAAGTCCTCTTGCTACATGTACAATACTCCAGCTATTTTAAGAAGAAACACCAAGATATATCTGACTACACAGGCACACCTGCTTTGAAATGTACCGAGTATAAATTCACAACTCATTTAACTTGTTTTCTCTTCTTAATGTATCTTGTTCAGTCCTTCTGCTTCTTGTTTTTTGTGATTTGTGGGTCAAAAGACTTTGCTCTAAATGATTCATGTTAGATTTGTAAGTTTATTTTGAACTGAGGACTATTGCTTATTTAGTTTACATTTAGCTTCTAAAATCAACATTTTAGGATTGTTGCCCTCTTTGTTGTCTTTACTGGAAAAGGCAGGAAGATATATCCTTTCAAAAGTTATGGAATTTATTTTCTATTCCCTCATAAATAGTCTGCCACCTTGAGTCCTTGCAGAAGAAGAAACAAACGAGTCATCATTAAATAGAGTAGCTATTTAAAACAATGAACACATTTTTGTCAAATCATTAAAAAAAATTATCTTAATATTTAAATTATCTATTTATCAAATGGACAGTGACTCTCAAAAGTATTCACCTCCCTTGAACTTTTCCACATTTCATTGTGTTACAACATGAAATCAGAATTGATTTAATCAGCTTTTGCCACTGATCAACACAAAAAATGTCCATAATGTCAAAGTGAAAAATACAATCTGCAAATTGTTCTAAATGTATTACAAATAGAAAACAGAAAATAACTGAATGCCTAAGTAATCACCCCCTTTGCTATGACACACCTGATTGAGCTGTAATGAAACCAATTGTCTTTAGAAGTCACATAATTAGTTGAATGGAGTCCACCTCATCGCAATTCAGGTTTTGTCACATGTTTTCAGGTTAAATACACCTGTCTCTGGGAGGTCCCACAGTTGGTTAGTACAATTCCTAACAAAAAAGACATCATGAAGACGAAGGAACATTAAAATCAAATCTGGAATAAGGTTCTTCAAAAGGACCAATTTAAGAGTTTAAAATTGCTGTTCACCAAAGATCCCCATCCAACTTGATATTTGCTAAGAAGAATGGGCACAAATTGCTGTGTCCAGATGTGTAAAGCTAGTAGAGACATACCCACATAGACTAATGGCTGGAATTGCTGACCAAGGTTCCTCTACCAAATATTGACTGAAGGGGGTGATTACTTATGCATTCAATTATTTTCTGTTTTGTATTTGTAATTATTTTGGAACAATTTGCAGATTATATTTTTCACTTTGACATTATGGACATTGTCTGTGTTGATCAGTGGCAAAAAATCCTGATTAAATCCATTCATGATTGCATGTAACACAATGATATGTGAAAAAAGTCCAAGGCGGTTTAATACTTTTGAGAGTCACTGTATGTCAGTGATATTAAGTGCATGAATTCTCTTTGCATTAAGATCTGTGCATTTCTAATGTCTCTTTGACTAGATGACTAGCTTAATTGTTCTTTATTAAAGTATTTTGTTTCAGTTGGGTCTGTTTTATTAAATCATTGTAAATGCCTACCAAATTAAAGTCAAACTATTAATTATGGCTAGTATTTTAATCTTATGTGTTATGCCTTTTTTGACAAGAGTGGCTAGTGTGATCAGTGGACTCAGTTGGAATAGACTGGTTCTACCAATATTTGTTCTCACCATCACTGAATCACCTGTGTGTTTAACTGAGGCTGATATTCCATTTCCATTACACAAAACCCTAGCATTCTAAATATTGTCAGTGTTCTATATTTTAAGACAGTCATTTGCAGTTGTGCTCAAAACAAAACAATTAGTGCCAGACTCTTGCTCAAGAAAATAACATCTGATAATACCCTAACAACTGTACTGATACAGCTGTCAGGGTCCCTGAGTCTGTATCACCACCCACATACAAACTTAGTGTCTTGTATTTACCATGTAAAAAGCCAGGTAGCACAAGATAATATTTGTTTTAAAGAATGGAATACAAGCACATGTGTACATAAGGTAAAAAACATTCAAACTCCTCCCCGCCCCCACACACACAAATAAACCCTATACCACATATAGCAACTCCAGGAAGGAAGCTTGTAGTATTCTGAAGGCTGTGTATTCACTCCTTGAACAGTGACCATAATTACTTTTACATGGAGGAATAAATAGACCCCTGTGTCTTGTGGCTTCCATTCCAACTGAGCTCTTAATTGAACCATAATTCAGGTAACAATGGTCTTATTTCAAACCAGCAGACACAGGCCACTGGGACCAGGGTTGGGAACAACTGGTTTAGAGGCCTTGAAGGGTCATCATCATATAATTAATCATTCTTAATTAATTATGGGCTGCAATGCTCCATGGACAAGTGAGACACCTGTTTACACAAATAACAATCCAATATATATATATATATATATATATATATATATATATATATATATATATATATATATATATATATGTAATACATAGCCTATAATACATACATTAATAAATAAATGAGCAAACAAAAAGTGTAATTGGTAGTTTGTAATCAGCAGGTGGGTCAGTTTGTATTAGGCCTAGACCATGATCATTTCTAGTGTGGTATTTTTGGAAGCCATAAATCCAGCAGTGAATTCTGTTGTGCAGCATGGTCATAATTGTTTACTGAAAATGAGTGTGAAACTAGCACCTAGTCAGTGGTCACAGAGATGTGAATGTAGTGTGTGCGTAATTTTTACTGAAAATGAGTAAATGGATTATGAACTGGTTGATGTATAGGAGACAGAGAATATCGATAAGAGCAGTTGCTTCTAACTGGATTGAGGTTGTTAGTGGAGTTCCACAGGGATCAGTACTAGGGCCATACCTGTCAACATTTGGGTACCAGAAGACCTCTGAGCCGATGGGGGATTGGGCTCCGTCTGTCCGTCCCTTAGTGATGAAGGTCGGAATGGCCGGTGTGCCCGTCTGTGCCTCCGCTGTGCGATTGTGCCGTTGTGATTTAATGTGCTGGGTAATGTCATTTTTCACATATTGTCCGATATTAAAATCAGTGCGACACACTTTGCAAAAGGCATGGGCATTGTTGATATGGCTTTGAGATATGAAATTAAATTCTTCCGTCCAGCTGTTGTTAAATTTACATGTATATTTTGTTTTTTTCGCCGGACCACCACCTGAGTCTACTCCTCCCGTTTACCAGTGATGCTTGATTCAACTTGCCTCTACTACCTGCGCAGATATCAACAGTGCAACTGGGTTGTAGGTTGCCAGATTGAGGTCACAAATGGGTTGAAATTTGTATGATGTGTCGATTGTGTGAGTAGGATGCGTTTCATACAAGATCTGGCAAAATGGGAGTGTTGACAGGTATGACTAGGGCCTTTGCTTATTCTAATCTATATTAATGATCTGGACTCTATTTTAGTATCATCTGCAAATTTGACAAGTTTGCTAACTGTCCCAGATGGCTCAGCACATCCAGTAGTCTTTTGCCAAGTGGTTGTTTTACACAATCTTGCTTTACATTTTGGATTAACAAAAGTGCTTTTTGTCCAAAAAGATGCACCTGTCTAGTTTTGTGGGTACCACCTAACTAGCCTGAAAGATATGTCTGATAAGTTTTCCCAAATTTTTTGTTTGTCCTTATATCGCAAAGTGAATACAATTGCTAGCTATTGTATGGAGTGCGATAGACAGGTGACCAATACAATCTCAGCAGCTCAGGCTATTCAAAGGGACTGATTATATTCAGTTGTGGGCCGACACCTAGCAGATGAAATTCAATGTGGACAAGTGCAAGGTAGTACATGCAGGTAACAAAAATGTCCACTATAATTACACTATGGGAGGAATAGAACTGGAAGAAGTAATGCATGAAAAAGACCTAGGTCGTTTATGTGGACTCATCGCTTTCCCCATATAAACAATGTGAGGAATCAATAAAAAAGGCAAACAAAATGCTAGGGTACATTGTCAAAAGTCTAGAATACTGTGGACAGTTCTGGGCACCACACTTCAAGAAAGATATCGCTGCTCTAGAGGCAGTTCAGAGGAGAGCAACCAGACTTATTCCAGGTTTGAAGGGAATGTCCTACTGAGAGACTGAGGGAACTGAACATTTTCACCCTGAACAGAGAAGAATACTTGGGGACTTGATTAAAGTCTTCAAAATCATTAAAGGCATTTAACACATCAAACCAGAGGAGCATTTCCAGATCAGCAGGGACACACTGACTCGGGGACACAAATGGAAATTGGGCTTCAAGGCATTCAAGACAGAAAACAGGAGACACTTCTTCACACAGAGAGTTGTCACAATCTGGAACAAACTCCCCAGCAATGTGATTGAAGCTGACATTTTAAGAACATTCAATAACAGACTGGATAGGATCCTTGAATCACTTATTAATGGGTTATTAAAGGACACCAAACGAGCACAATGCGTCGAATGGCCTCCTCTCATTTGTAAACTTTCTTATGTTCCATATCCTGAGGTTGTAGTTTCATATTGGCAGTTCTTCCCTCTCCTCTCCTGTGTGAAGTTATGCTGGTCAAATCTGCAGTAGAAGCTGTAAAGTCCATACATTCCTCTGCTCCTGAGAAAGTTAGAGATGAGTTGTTTGAGAGGCCTGTCAATATCCACGCCAGGTATCTCTGACTTTGCCTTCCTGGAATAACTTCTCCACCATGTCCTTGTAGGCTCTTTTACCCTGTTTTATCTCTTAATTAAGTCTATTCTAAATACATTTAATCTCTGTCCTGTATCCAGAGGAAAATTATATTTTCTTCTGATTAAGTGTGGTTTTAAAGACTCTTGTAATGCAGGGTTTATTGTTGGAAAAACTTTCACAATTATAGAAGAAACAACCATATCCTCATGCATTTCGAGACCTCTGCGGAGTGGGTGGCTGGTGGTTGTATATTTGTCGAGTGGTGGGGAGGAGCGGAGTTGTCGACTGGTGACGGTAATGCATCAATATTCTTATCGAGCAGGGGGGACTGTCATGTCACACATTCAGTGATTTTATATTTGTTGTTTTCAGCACCACCTAGTGGATTGTGAAGCTACTTCATTGTATTCCTATAAGCCATGTGACTATTCCTACAGGTCATGTGATTTGCCTTGACAAGTGACTTTGTATATAATTCAAAATGGTGGTTGGTCTCTTAAGGGTGATTCGGCAAGATTTCTCTTGCTACAACCACTTTGTGCCTTGGAGGATTCAATTAAGGAATTAAAACCTTGGTTGGAATAAAAACCAGCAGGGCAAGGGGTACTCCAGGAGCGGTTTGAAAACCACTGCCATAGGATAAAGGTGATCACTCAGAATAACTCTGTCATGATTTGCAGTGACACTTCCCTCTAAGGGGACAAGTGGACCCAAACCATCCAAGGAAAATGCCCCCCCACAGAATAACAGAGCCTCCAGACTCCCTCACTGTACAGGCCAAGCAGTCAGGCCTGTACCATTCTCTTGGTGTTGCTGCACATGCACTCTCCCACTTGTTAAGAATACTAGCCAGTTGAGTAGTCTTTGTGACCGAAGCTCCTGCCTTAATGACCCCTCTTTCAAAGTCACTTAGATCCTTTCCTCTTGCCATCTTGATCCAAAATCGAGGTCAACTGGGCCTGCTCAGCATGTTTATACATGCCACAGAGCATGAGAGGATGTTAATTGCTTAACTGTATCATGCAGTACACCTGTTTGGAGGCATCTGCATTCGTTATGTTCCTCCACTCATTTATTCAGGTTTTTCTTTAAATGTGTCACCCATCTGAATATGTATTTAGTTATTTAAATATCAGCAACAGCCATTTAGAAATAATAATGATAATAATAATAATAATAATAATAATAATAATAATAATAATAATAATAATAATACAAACTTATAAATCAATAGAACCGTTACTTTATTGTTACATATATGTGCACTCTGGCCATAATTGAGAATATAAATAAATAATGTATTACTATTATTTCTAAATGGCTGTTGTTGATATTTAAATACATAAATACAAATAAAATCACAATGCTAACTTACCTAGAACACTAACAAATGTTGATATAATATTATTGTTATTTTATTGTGGGGGACATCACTGGTCAGGACAGGAGGTGGTATTTTACAGAAACATCTCTTTCCAAAAAGCAAATTGCTATTAAGTACGGGTTTGTAATTTGTGATATTGTCTGATATTTCATCAGCATTGCTGAATGATGTATTCATTGTGATTGTGTGAATGTCCACCGTTTCAGAGATCAGTTCTATTTTGAAAACAAGTGTGATACTGATTGGCTAAAATTGATATATTGCCCTTTGACATAAATCAGGAATGTCAAAATGTTGCGTTTTGAAAAAATAAATACAAGTTTTTAGCATTGGGATTACAAGACATAGAATACAACACATCTAATTTGTTTTAGATTAAACTGTGATTACTATGTGAAAAAGGTACCCTCTAGGAGTATATCCATAGCAATACCTTGCATTATGTGTGGAATTGGCTTTAATCACATTTTGCCAAGAAGCTCTTCAAATGTTTGCCCACTAATAGGGTGTAACAATTCCACAAATTTGCGATTCAGTTAGATTTTTAGATTTTATTTCTTATTTTTCTTCACACACTTGTCTCCAAATTAATAACCTTTTTGACAAAAATCGAACAATTATGTTAACATTGCCAGCCAGGAAATCGACAATAACAGGTCTGTCTGACAGACGAGCTACACCGATCAGCCATAACACCACTGACAGGTGAAGTGAATAGCACTGATAATCTCGTTATCATGGCACCTGTCAATGGGTGGGATATATTAGGCAGCAAGTGAACATTTTGTCCTCAAAGTTGATGTATTAGAAGCAGGAAAAATGGGCAAGTGTAAGGATCTGAGCAATTTTGACAAGGGCTAAATCGTGATGGCTAGATGACTGGGTCAGAGCATCTCCAAAACTGCAGCTCTTGTGGAGTGTTCCCGGTCTGCAGTGGTCAGTACCTATCAAAAGTGGTCCAAGGAAGGAAAAGCAGTGAACCGGCAACAGGGTCATGGGCGGCCAAGGCTCATTGATGCATGTGGGGAGTGAAGGCTGGCCCGTGTGGTCCGATCCAACAGACGAGCTACTGTAGCTCAAATTGCTGAAAAAGTTAATGCTGGTTCTGATAGAAAGGTGTCAGAACACACAGTGCATCACAGGGTGCCAATGCTGACCCCTGTCTACTGCCAAAAATGCCTACAATGGGCACGTGAGCATCAGAACTGGACCACGGAGCAATGGAAGAAGGTGGCCTGGTCTGATGCATCATGAGTTCAAGGTGTTGACTTGGCCTCCAAATTCCCCAGATCTCAATCCAATTGAGCATCTGTGGGATGTGCTGGACAAACAAGTCTGATCCATGGAGGCCCCACCTCGCAACTTACAGGACTTAAAGGATCTACTGCTAACGTTTTGATACCAGATACCACAGCACACCTTCAGAGGTCTAGTGGAGTCCATGCCTCGATGGGTCAGGGCTGTTTTGGGACCTACACAATATTAGGCAGGTGGTCATAATGTTATGGCTGATCGGTGTATATCACCTGTGATTCTTCAATTGTGTATCAAAACGAGAGCATATACATAAACAAGAAAAATAATAATAAAATAAACTTTGCACAATGGATTGTGTAAACTGGTGTATAAATCGGTATGCATATGTCTTAGCAGACATATACAATTATAAAACATAAATAACCAGTTATAAAAATAGCATAAAACTGAAACATAGCCTAGCAACATGAAAACGCTTTGAAATGGCTTGGTCTTACAGATGCGTACATCAATACAGAAAACACGCTTTTCAACATTACAGTGCCCTATACTGTAATAGAAACAGATCAAACAGATCAACACATTGATCCAGACACCTGGGTTTGCAAAGTGATCAAGATTTAATGCCAAAGGAAAGCTAATCAGAGGATAGACAGATGAGAGCTATAGCAGGTGCAAATCTACAAAAAAAAAAAAAATTACAATAATATACACTCACCTAAAGGATTATTAGGAACACCTGTTCAATTTCTCATTAATGCAATTATCTAACCAACCAATCACATGACAGTTGCTTCAATGCATTTAGGGGTGTGGTCCTGGTCTAGACAATCTCCTGAACTCCAAACTGAATGTCTGAATGGGAAAGAAAGGTGATTTAAGCAATTTTGAGCGTGGCATGGTTGTTGGTGCCAGATGGGCCGGTCTGAGTATTTCACAATCTGCTCAGTTACTGGGATTTTCACGCACAACCATTTCTAGGGTTTACAAAGAATGGTGTGAAAAGGGAAAAACATCCAGTATGCGGCAGTCCCGTGGGCGAAAATGCCTTGTTCATGCTAGAGGTCAGAGGAGAATGGGCCGACTGATTCAAGCTGATAGAAGAGCAACTTTGACTGAAATAACCACTTGTTACAACCGAGGTATGCAGCAAAGCATTTGTGAAGCCACAACACGTACAACCTTGAGGCGGATGGGCTACAACAGCAGAAGACCCCACCGGGTACCACTCATCTCCACTACAAATAGGAAAAAGAGGCTACAATTTGCACAAGCTCACCAAAATTGGACAGTTGAAGACTGGAAAAATGTTGCCTGGTCTGATGAGTCTCGATTTCTGTTGAGACATTCAGATGGTAGAGTCAGAATTTGGCGTAAACAGAATGAGAACATGGATCCATCATGCCTTGTTACCACTGTGCAGGCTGGTGGTGGTGGTGTAATGGTGTGGGGGATGTTTTCTTGGCACACTTTAGGCCCCTTAGTGCCAATTGGGCATCGTTTAAATGCCACGGCCTACCTGAGCATTGTTTCTGACCATGTCCATCCCTTTATGACCACCATGTACCCATCCTCTGATGGCTACTTCCAGCAGGATAATGCACCATGTCACAAAGGTCGAATCATTTCAAATTGGTTTCTTGAACATGACAATGAGTTCACTGTACTAAACTGGCCCCCACAGTCACCAGATCTCAACCCAATAGAGCATCTTTGGGATGTGGTGGAACGGGAGCTTCGTGCCCTGGATGTGCATCCCACAAATCTCCATCAACTGCAAGATGCTGTCCTATCAATATGGGCCAACATTTCTAAAGAATGCTTTCTGCACCTTGTTGAATCAATGCCACGTAGAATTAAGGCAGTTCTGAAGGCGAAAGGGGGTCAAACACAGTATTAGTATGGTGTTCCTAATAATCCTTTAGGTGAGTGTATATATAATTATTATTATTATTATTATTATTATTTATTTCACATATATATACTCACTCCCTGGGCCCCCCTCATTGCATCCCATGGTTTCTCCTACCACTTCCACGCAGATGATGCCCAGATCTTCCTGTTTTTTCCCTCTCTGACCCTCCCCTCTCTCATCTCTTCCTGTTTGTCCTGTTTTTCCCCCCACTCTTCCTCACCTTCTGCTGATCTCTCCATCTCAATCCCCTTGGAATCAACGACACTCTCTCCTTCTTCTTCCGCTAAAAACCTAGGAGTCACCCTCGATCCTGTGCTCTCCTACACCCAGCACATCACCACGCTGACACGCACCTGCAGATTCTTCCTGAGCAACATATGCCGACTCAGCTGCTCGTCCAGTCACTGGTCCTCTCCCACCTGGACTACTGCAACTCCCTCCTAGCCGGCCTGCCTGCATCTACTACCCGCCCACTCCAGCTCATCCAGAACTCTGCGGCTCGTCTGATATTCTCTCTCCCCAATTCACACACACTACTCCACTGCTCCGCTCCCTCCACTGGCTCCCGAACCCGGCACACATTCAGTTCAAGACATTGACCCTCACCTACCGCTCCTTCCAGCGCTTACTCAAAACACATCTTTTCAGACAATACTTGTAATTTTAGTCCTTTACTCTCCTGTCGGATAGCACATTTTAACATGCTTCTTGCGTTACTTGTACTCGTATAATTTTGATTTCCCCATTGCTCTCCATCCCATAGACCTTGACTGACCCAACATCTTGTCCACACTTCCACTCCTACTATCTAGGATGTAAGACCTAATTTATTGTATTCACTTGTGTAAATTGGAATTTGTAAAATGTATTTTGCTTTGAATTGCTTTGTATTATGTAAATCTGAATTTGTAATGTTTGATGCCTTGTACTGAATTGTATTTTTGCACTGACAAGAAATAATAATAATATTATGTATAATAAATATGAAAAGTCTTGTAGTTTATTGATATATGTGTATACATCTCCTTCACAGATTTCTCTTTATATCTTCACTTTAAATGCCACTGTTCAATATTAATCTAGTATAATAGTTATCTTTCAAGGAGGAAGCACTGCCCAAGGGTAAGGGGTTTTTGCACACTAATGTAAGGACCTGTTCGAAAAGTCACTCTATCAAAGCTGCCATTGGCCCCTGTGACCATCACTCAAACAGGTCCCTTCCCACTTCCTGTTTGTATAAAAGGTGACATCTGCACAGGCTCTTCCTCTTTTGCCTCTTCGGTGGACCCGAGACGTGAGATGCTCTATGTCTGTGTGTTTGCAATACACCTTATTAAAAACTGTATTTTGGTTGGCTAGCTTCACTTCATAGTGTCGTTCACCACTGTTTTATTGCTGCAGTACCTGTCTTGTGTGTGTGTGTGTGTGTGTGTTATTAGTTATTATTAACTAATAACTACTGCTACCCTCAGCACCCTGGACTCCACATCACCCGGTGTCCCTGGAAACCCCAGCACACATGGTGTGGTTAAACCTACGAGCCTACACGGCACTTGTATCCCACACTCCCCTGTCTGCATACACAGTGTTCTGTCCGGCAGCAGCAAGTGCCCCCGTGTCCACTAGCATTGCTGGGTGTAGACGCACGTACAGTGGCCAATCCCGATAGGTGCTCCACTTGTCGCGGCGGCGTCCCAGTTGTTGTGTGCCCCCTGGTGCAAGCACTGATCGGCGCCCCCACTGCACACTTTTCTGGTACACGCAAGTGTGTGCTTGGCAAAGATGGAGAGACTCCCTTCCTCCTCACACCCCCGCCACTTTGCCACTTGCGGCCACAATACCTTTCCCGCTTGGAGTGGGGAGGTCCTATGCCCCATCTGTCTGGGTACCGACAGTGGGCATAACCAGATCGTGGCTTCCAGACCCGCTACAGTGCGCCCGGAGCCCTGGTCCCACACTGGGCACCTCCGCAACCGCCACCATGCCAGGTGGGTGAACTACATCATCACCACGCTGGTTTCCTTACATCTGCTGTCCACAGAGCCTTGCAACTTGGCCTGCCCCAAGACCCTGCTCCAGAGGGCTTACAAGGCAGGAGCCCAAGCAGCCCACCTCTGTAACATGGAGAGCCTGCTGGCCCTTTACTTGGCTCAGCTGGCTGAGCCCTCATATGTAGCCAACGCATCACCAGCCTATCTCAGAAATAGAGGCAGCGGCTGATCTGCTGGTCACCGTGATGCGTCACGGGGCAAGGGTGACTGGGCGCTCCTTGGCAGCCATTCTGGCTGTTTCAGGCATGACAGGTCCTTATGGATGCTCCCATTTTGCTGGTCTTAACTCTTGGCCCCTCCATGGAGAGGGCACCCATCAGGAGAGAGAGCAATCCCTTCAGCTGGCCCAAGTTTACCCCGTTGCACCCCAGGTCCAGCAGTGCAGGCAGCCTGCAGCAGCTCGACGACGGGGAGACCCCCGATTGCAGCCCAGGCAACAGCCCCACCCTCCTGCTGACCTCCGCCAATGCATTTCTGGCAAGTAGGTGCCCACCCAGGCTTGCAGATCTGGCCCCCGGCTTCCCATGGCAGCTCGCTGTAGGAGGAGGCCTGGCCCAACCCCTCATCCCCACCACCTGAGCCGCAGCCCTGAGGCGTTCCAGCAGCATTTGGCCCACCCATACACCCCCCACCAACTATCCAATTGACAACTCCACACCCAGGACTCCTGGGTGCTCCAAATTATATCAGTTGGCTACTCCCTTCAGTTTCCCTTCCAGGGTGTGGTATGGTCGCGAGTGAGTGACCTGTTGCAGTGTGCGGCGCTTCACGTCAAAATTGCCGCTCTCCTTGACAGCGCAGCACAAGGGATTTTATTCCCCATACTTCCTAGTGCCCAAGAAAGATGGCGGTTTCCGCCTCATCTTGGATCTGAGGTGCCTGAACCACCACCTCAAGCTGTTGCGCTTCAAGATGCTCAACCTGCGCACCATGTCCCAGGCCATCAAGCCCGGCGACCACGGTGGATCTGAAAGATGCCTACTTTCACATCCCCACTGTGCAGGCGGGTTTGAGTTTGCCATTCTTCCCTTCAGCCTGTCACTAGCTCCTCGCAATTTTTCCAAGTTCATGGATGGACGTCGTGTTAGCCGCCTTCACTGCCCACATGGCGCCTTGATGTAGTGCTGGATGCACTTTCCCAAGCCCCATTTGAGCCACTGAACTCAGCTGAGCTGACGCTAGTGTCACTTAAGACTGTGTTTCTGCTGGCTATCACCTCTGCCAAACATGTGTGCGAGTTACATGCCCTGTCCATAAACCCATCGTGTGTATACACCCATACTGTTGTGTTCAGCTTAACTACTCTAGTTGACTAGCCGGCTGTGAATTATGTAGAATTGTCAGTGGGTCTGTGGCCCTGCTCCTGCAGGATCAGGGGTCCACTGCCACGTTAATGTGCGGAGGGCACACAAGTTTCTCTGATTGCCCCATGCCATGTATTGTGCAAGTAGATCTACGACATTGCTCCTAGCTGCACTAGTAGTGTCTAGCAGTACGCCTCGGGGCAGACTCCCTTATCAGCTCACTGCGTCCTACCTTGTGAGATGGTTTTGTTATACAGTAACCCCTCCCCCTTGGGCAGTGCTTCCAACTTGAAAGATATCAATAGGTTGCAAATGCAACCCCAGTTATCTGAAAAAGGAAGCACTGCCCAAGGGTTGCAAGGTCATGCGGAGTCCTAGCTCCCAGTAACAGAGGAAGAGCCTTTGGAGACGTCTCCTTTTATACAAACAGGAAGCAGGAAGGGACCTGTTTGAGTGACAGGCACAGGGGCCAATGGCAGCATTGATAGAGTGACGTTTCGACTGGGTTCCTATGGAAGTGCGCAGAAACCCCTCCCCCTTGAGCAGTGCTTCCTTTTTTAGATAACCGGGGTTGCATTCGCAACCTATCGTTCTGCTCTCCATCACTGTTGTTTGAGTCCATGGTTTGCAGCTTCAACAGCAACTGGTTCTTCTTAATAAAATGTAATGCAATTATCCAATATTTTGACAAGATAAACTTATTTCGATGTACAGTTCCATTAAGTTAAAGTCTCTTTGATAAAAAAATATAAAAATAAAAATAACTTAAAAGTGCTGGAATTGTTTCTACTTTCAATATTATAACAGATTTCAGTTCTTTGTCAAATGTTTTCAGGTAAAAACTGAATATTTGAAGTTTCAGCCATAAGACTCATTCATGCTTTTCAATGCATAGTTAACATATTATTTTATTCAAATGTCCTATTATTTTTTAGATGTTGGATACAATGGAACCTTTCATTATTTCATATTTGATTTAATGAATAAGTATATGAGTATATACAAAAATATATCTTTTGTGGGTATCTTTCCAGAAGTAGTTTATTTTTGTTGTAAGTATTATAGTATACTGGCAAAAACATTCAGAAAAGTATGTAACATTGAATTGGTGTAAATGACTTGCAAAAAGATTGCAACTTCAGTGATACAACATACAATAAAATATAAAATAAAACACATGAGGCAAGTCTTGGAAAGATGTGAGGAATGTGCAAGTTAGGAATGATTTGTATCTTGTATCTTGCTTTCCAGAATGAACATCACAGCTGTAATTAACTTGACCCAGAAGAATACAGTGGATATTGAAGCCATTATGGAAAAAGTGCTGATAGTCCTCTACAGCCTAACTATTGTTATTGGAACCTTTGGAAACACAGTTGTCATTTGGGTGACGGGCTACCGGATGAGGGGAACAGTCATCAATGTGTGGCTCTGTAACCTGGCTTTTGCAGACCTGATCTTCTGTTTCACCCGTGTCATCTCCCTCATCAAGAACCTCTTCTTCAGCTACTGGCCCTTTGGGAACTTTTTGTGCAAATTCAATGGCTTTTTCAAGTATGCCAACATGTTCTGTAGTGTCTTCCTATTGGCTGTAATCAGTATTGACCGCTGCATTTCCGTCATCTACCCGGTCTGGATTCGCCAGTGGCGTACTGTAAGGACAGCCAGGGTAACCAGTCTAGCTATTTGGGGGTTGGCCGCAGGCTTCAGTCTGCCCTATTTCATCTTCCGCCATACTTCCATGGATCCAGAAAATGGGAACCTCACCAAGTGTTCTTTGGATGTCCCTGGAAGCAACGATGGTAGCCAAACCAAATTGGCCCTCTATATCCTACGCTTTCTCTGTGGGTTCTTCATCCCATTCTTGGTCATCTCCACTTGCTACAGTCTGGCTGCCTGTAAGCTGAAGCAGATGCGATTGCCAAGGAAGAACAAGTCCCTGAAGGTTATTGTCGCCCTGGTTTGTGCCTTCTTCCTCTGTTGGGCACCGTACCACATCTTCCTCCTGGCCAAGATGGTCAACAAGAAGTCCATGGCTGTTAAAGTGGGCCTTCCCATCTTCAAGGGTCTGGCCTACTTCAACAGCTGCATCAACCCCCTCCTCTACTTTTGCATGGGCCTTGACATCAGTAAGAAGTTCAATCAGACTCTATCAGGGGTTTACAGGAAAGCTCTGGCAGAGGATTCATACTTTTCCACCCCTGGAAGACTGACAAAGAGGGAAAAGAGTTCTGTTGGCAACAGTTTAGATGTTGCCATATTATGAAGGATGTGAATTGGGAATTCAGTGGAATTCTTTTATTTGTAAAATGTAGGAGTAACAATTAAAGGGCAGCAAAGAACCATTTGATATCTTGATATCTAGAAGCTGACCTCTGCATGACTTAATTTGACACAAAATAAATCCCATAACTCCATGATTTACAGTATTTGAACCCAGCAGACTTATGGAGTAGGTGGAGTAACTCCACAGTATATAAAAGTTTGTATGTTAGCATCTACCTCTTTAAAATGATTAAAATAGTGGATACAGACATAATACATGGCTTCTGTGTACCTTCATATCATATCAGGTTGAAGAGGTGAATATAAGATGCTATTCCAGCATTTTTGTAAAGCTGTGAATGTTGACTGAATTCTCCTCGAAAATAAAAAGCTTGATATCTGGTACAGCAGAAAGACACATCTGCATTTTATATTATTTAGTTTATATTACAATTTTTTTAAATAATGACAACAACTCCAAAAGAACAGTACAGGCTTCAGCTACTACCCCCATCACCTTAAATAACTTATTTGACAACTGTATTTTAACACATTTAAAAAGCAAATCTAAATATTTTTTTAAATAATAGGAATTTTAAAGGAACATATATACAGTGAGGGGAAAAAAGTATTTGATCCCCTGCTGATTTTGTACGTTTGCCCACTGACAAAGAAATGATCAGTCTATGATTTTAATGGTAGGTGTATTTTAACAAATAAACAGAATACAGACAGAGGCAAGAAGGAGCAGTAACCTTAGAGACAACAGCGAAAGATAAGCACAGGGAGACACTGTCACACTAGAGTTACACCGGATCATGCGTAAATCAAGCAGGTCTTTAGTGAGATAGGGTTAACACAAAAGAATCAGGCACAGAAAAAGAGAGATTGGCTAGTAATAGAGAAAATCGATAGATAAATAAATAAATAAATAAATACATACATAAATACATACATAAAAAAATAACCATAATAACAGGGTGAGTTATAAAGACCAAACCGACACAGTCGAATATTTGAAAGTTTTATTAAGAATTTGCTTCACCAAAACAGTTTACACAGTCATTCCACAAGACAAGAGTCATGAGGCCCTGACACAATCACACCGGCAGTAGAGGGGCTTCAGAAGCAGCACGTCCTGCTCTCAGCACCATGGGGGGTTTGCAGGGAGCTGTACGGTTCTATCAACAACACAAAACTAGACCCCCTAAACGACTGAGAATTTATCACCAGAAATCCTGTACAAATCCAGCAGTCAGGCACTTCTACCCTGTCTGAGTAATGTAATTCAGTAACATCTCTAAATTATATTCTGTATAAATTGTATGAAGTTCTTATCTGGGTGTCTGACTTGAAGTCTTCCTTTTATGGTTTTAAACCATTTTTGCAAATAAGTGACTCTTGTAATGCAAGTGTGAAAAACACTTCTGATTTTCCAATTCTTTAAAAAGACCCTTTTCAAACCTTCAAATAAAGAGTTCAACATGTCTTTATTAATCATGCACAGTAAACAGAAACAGGGGTGATATTGTACAGATATGTGAGACACCAGATATATTTCACTTCAAATGTTTAGTTTTGCAAACTGCTTTATGAGACTCATTGTCTGTATCTCAGTAATGTACAATTGTGTTGAAACATGCATAGTGGACTGAAATACATGACATACTGATGTGATAGATTTGACTATTTCGCTACAAATGTTGAAATTTGGAAAATGCTTTATTATTATTATTATTATTATTATTATTATTATTATTATTATTATTATTATTATTTCTTGGCAGACGCCTTTATCCAGGGTGACTTACAACATAAGTGCAATATAAAATGTATTTTCTATATCCAAGTCAATTCCAGTTGTAACAAAGCATACATAACAAACAGAAATAGTGTGTACGTTATATTCAAAATACTTTGTGGGCTTATTGCATACACTCACCTAAAGGATTATTAGGAACACCTGTTCAATTTCTCATTAACGCAATTATCTAACCAACCAATCACATGGCAGTTGCTTCAATGCATTTAGGGGTGTGGTCCTGGTCAAGACAATCTGAACTCCAAACTGAATGTCTGAATGGGAAAGAAAGGTGATTTAAGCAACTTTGAGCGTGGCATGGTTGTTGGTGCCAGACGGGCCGGTCTGAGTATTTCACAATCTGCTCAGTTACTGGGATTTTCACGCACAACCATTTCTAGGGTTTACAAAGAATGGTGTGAAAAGGGAAAAACATCCAGTATGCGGCAGTCCCGTGGGCGAAAATGCCTTGTTCATGCTAGAGGTCAGAGGAGAATGGGCCGACTGATTCAAGCTGATAGAAGAGCAACTTTGACTGAAATAACCACTTGTTACAACCGAGGTATGCAGCAAAGCATTTGTGAAGCCACAACACGTACAACCTTGAGGCGGATGGGCTACAACAGCAGAAGACCCCACCGGGTACCACTCATCTCCACTACAAATAGGAAAAAGAGGCTACAATTTGCACAAGCTCACCAAAATTGGACAGTTGAAGACTGGAAAAATAATATTATTTCAAATACTGCTTTTATTGAGTTTTATTGAAATTTCACAGTTTCTACATATATATTCTATGCTTCTTATATTACATATATATTCTATGGTTCTTCTAAGGATTTCTTAAGTTAACTTAGTAACGTTTCATTTCATTTACATCACATGGTGTGAATACACACACACACGCACACATTTAAAACATAATATTTGTATTTATTCAATCTTTACATTTACTTTTTCTTTAAATAATATGTTTGATATATTCTACAATGCGGGAAAATATAAGTCTTGGGTAGGAGTGGTATTTACTGATATTATGTTGATTACTGGAAGTTCCAATTACATTTTCTGTATTACATTTATTTTACTTTTGTGCATATTCAGGATTTTCTAAAGTTTAGACCATTTAGCCTGACTTATCATTCTTTAGCTCTGTAAGTAAAAGTCTATCTATCACAAATCTGTGCAAAGTGGATGCAGGGCTGAAAATCAGGATCTGAAAAAGAAAAAGAAAAGAAACCTGGGGCAGTGATCTCCAGCCTTCACTCAGTATATATGTAAACACACAGACACATATACTTGATCATTGTATTTATTCAAGCTTTACATTAACTTTTTCTTTAAATAATGCGTTTGATATTGTCTGTAACTCTGGAAATATATTGTATTGTGTAATAGTACATTATATTGATTATATTGTTTATTTCTCTTTCCATTTATTTTGATGAAATTAAAATAAATGGAAAGAGAAATAAACAATATAATCAATATAATGACATTTCTCATTATTACTAAGTTGCTCTGTGTGAAGAAATTACTTGTTTAATAGTTTATTTTATTTATTTTTCTTTCTTTCTTTCTTTCTTTCTTTCTTTCTTTCTTTCTTTCTTTCTTTCTTTCTATTTATTTTTATTTTTTCTCCCTTAGGACCTTGATTTATTTTTCATTCTTTATATATGTTGTTATGTCTTATTAGTTTAACATTATTTTAACAAGATGCTCCTAATACAAGCTGTTTGGGGTGAATGACTTGTGCCTCTTAAACTACCCACAGCCCCCACCACTTCTACAGAATGCTATCTCTCGCCACATTCCGCTGTAAAGGGGCCCTGTCACATCGCCTCAAATGAGAGCCGGTTCTCAAATTGTAAACAGACCCCCCTGTCTTCAGTGCCCTGTCAACTCCGCCCCCAAATATACTCATTCTTCAAACCAAACTCTAACCTGATATGGTATTTCTTCTTCTGCCCTGTCAACTCCGCTCCCAAATATACTAATTATTCACCGATCCGAGGTTACAAAAGATGTAGACATGTCCTTGCCACCCCCTCTAGCTCAAAAAGCTCCAGACCGACACTTGTCCATTTGAAAGAGGTAACCCCTTTGGCCCTGTTGAAGAGACAGCCTTGCGGCTCTCGCTTAGGTAAAAATATCTATGTTACTAAAGAATCTGGAGGGCATAAATAGAACTCTTTTGGAGCTTCACTCCCATAGGGAAAAATAGCTATTTTACTAAATAATTGGGAGGTCTTAAATAGAGCTCTTTTGGTGCTTCACTAGCATAGGGAAAAATATCTATGTTACTAAAGAATCTGGAGGGTATAAATAGAACTATTTTGGAGCTTCACTCCCATAGGGAAAAATAGCTATTTTACTAAAGAATCAGTCTGGCTTAAATACAAATCTTTTGGAGGGTTTGAAAAACAGTTGAAGACCCCCACCACCCTATACATTCCTTCGGTGCCCTGTCAACTCCACCCCCAAATATTATAATTCCAGTGCCCTGTGAACTCCGCCCATAAATATTATAATTATACAGTGACAGTACACACCCCCTAGGAAGGGGCCCTCAAGTTTAACTCAAGTTCAAGGTCAAAAGGTCGAATTCCCCGCAACCCCCCTTAATGAGTGCCCTATATTACTACTCTCTTGTCAACATCTATAGGCTTCATTTTAATACTGGTGTGATATCCTCAGTTGTAAGCTTGAGTCCTGAACTTTATCAACATACTTGAAAGTGTTGACAGCTGTAAAATATCTCCACATTTTGGTTTCTCTGTTGAGAAACTCTTTTCCTTTATCAAATCTGCTTACTTCGACCCGCACGCATAAATCCTTCATCTTCATCACGCCCCCGAAGCAGTTCGCCACTCATTGGGTCACTCGGTGGGTTGTGGGTTGTTTCTACAACCAATGGAACAACCCCATCCTGACAGTGACAGACAGTGCAGCAAAAGCAGAACCGTCCAGGATCTCCTGAGCATGTGCATCCCTCTCTCTCTTAGAAGAGATTGGCCCCTGCGGCTCCGGACCCCCCACAAACCTCCACAAGCCATCTGTTCCAGCATCGTTACCGTCCTTCAAGGGGGAAATATAATCCATAATCCAACATAGTCTCATTTTAACAGAGTCCAGTTCAGCACATTTGATCAAGGTATCAAAACCTTCATTTATATCGGTTATGACATCTTTCAAGAACGGCCAGTCAGTGCCATCAAAAGCGATTTCAGTAACCTCTTTTTCTTGCTCCGCATCACCCCCGTCAATAGGGTTTGTAATGACGGTCCGCCTAAACAACAACTTGCAGTCATCAGTCATAGTTAGACTCCTAACAACACTGCCAGAACACAGAAAGCTTTCCCATTCGCAACTTTCAAAGCCCTGTCTCAGAGGGCCTGTTTCGCGGTCTCTTGGACCCTCGTGCCATGCTTCTAGGGCCTTATCCACGTGTCCAACACATCTCGAGACTGTTACCTTCAGCCAGTCCTCATAAGAGTATTCAATTACTTTCTCAAAAGGTTCCGACGTAACCTCCTTCTCCTCCAAAGCGAAAAGCTCCACTCCGACATAACCCAGATCCCTTTTAAAGCGGTAACCTCATTGCTCACCACTGGTCAATAGCCAAGACCGCTCAATCTTCAAATTGGTGAGCGAAGGAACCCTAGCACGGGTTTTCTTATCACTGGGTTTCACGTTTACTTTGTTGGACATTTTGAAAAGGTTGGATTGTTTCAAGCGATAAGAAATAAAGCCGTAGTGTGTAGTGCTGAATCTTAAATAGAGAGGAGATTTAACGGGGGTAGAGGGCGAAATGGGTGTACACTTCCTGGATGATGGGTGAGGGGGGTCACAACCCAACCAACCTGACACCTTCACACTCTCCGGTAAGAACAAAGGCCTGCAGAACTAATCAGTGTGTATGGAGGGAGTGGGGTGGCTGATGAGAGATGGAGAGAAGGAGGGGGGTCGTGGGGGATGAGGGCGATATGGGCATACACTTCTGTCCGGATATGACGTAGGAATAATTAATCAGGTGACATCACAAGCCATAAAATATTAGGCAACGCCTATGGAGCCCACCATTCTACTGACTGAGCCAAATTTTCCAGTTTTTACTACTTTTACATTCTAGCTGATAAAAAAAATATGCATTTGTTTACAGTATGAACCACAATGTGTTTTATATGTATCGTTTCAAAACAACCTCTGCTAAATTAATTTTGCATGTATAATGTACGTATAAGACAGTATTTGAGTGGACAATGTGCAATAAAGTAAAACAAAGAAACTTAATTTATTTTTGTATATTATTATTATTGATTTCACACCATACATAGTAATAGTGATCAGTTTTGACACTGAGAAAATGCTCTTCAAAGCCTTATGTATTCAAATATGCATTGTTTTAAAATAAACTATATACATAACACTGAAATAATGCACCTTTTTGCAAACAGTCCTAGGTGCACATTGTTATTCTATTTTCTCTGAGCAATGCTCCACGGCTGTGGAATGCACCTCCAAAGGCTTTGAGAAGTGCCCCTACACAGTTTTAAGAAATGTCTTAAAACTCACATTTTTACATCCTCTTCAACATTGTGGATAAGACTCTAGAAGACTTGCAAGAGGGTCCAAGAGAACGTGAAACGGGCTCTCCGACTCAGGGGTTTGAAAGGTGTGAATGTACCCTGATTACAAACCCTATTGAAGGGGTTGTGGAGGAGCCAGAAAAACAGGTTACCGAAATCATGTTTGACAACTTGGACTGGCCATTCTTGAAAGAGGTCATAACCTGTATAAATGACGGTTTTGACATCTTGATCAAATGTTCGCAACTGGATTCTGTTAGAAGGAGAATATGATGGATTATGGATTATATATCCCCCTTGAAGGATGACGACGATGATAAAACTGACGACCTGTGGGGGTTTGGAGGGGGGTCTGGCAGCTCAGGGGCTACTCTCTTCTAAGAGGGCGGTCTGTCGTGACGTAGTGAAGAGATAGGCCTCTTCAAACCCGGGATCTCCCCTGGTTCTATTCCCCAGATTTTGTATACACACTGGAACCCTCTGACTGCGGCTACCCTCAAAGACCTCAAGCCCCGGTCCCTCAGGACGAAACAGCATGCTGTGCGATGGATGTCCAAATGAGTTTCGGTGTTGCTGAACTGTCTACCATCTGTGCGTCTCAGGAGGGGGTCGGTCCAATAGATGTAGAAACACCCCACAAACCACCAGGCGACCCAATGAGCATCGAACTGTCCCGGGGGCGTGATCAAGTAAGCAGAGTGGTTAAAAGCACCCTGGTGTATATTCTGAGTGCTCTCATCGACCGAGCTCTGAAAGAAGTCTGTCTGGGTTTTGAAGTGAATCACCCCAGTCAGTTGATACACAGCTGTTTGTTTGAACCAGACCGCTACTATTTCCAGTTCTATTTCGACGTGTTTTACAGAAGACTGAACAAACCGTGGCTGAAACCTGCGCTAATCAAGGCGCTGTCTTACTCCCACCTACATGTCACCCCGGTGCAAGTCCAGAAAATCATAGATGAGATTTTGCTGGAGCTGAAAAAGGAGCCGTTTATAATAGAGAAACTTGGTCAGCTGCTCAACGACCCGGATGAGCCGAGTAGAAAAAACGCTGGCAAGCTAAAAGCTTATTTCTTCCGTAAAGAAGTTAAAGCTGGGGACGGCGACGAAGAATTCGACATCTACGCCACTGATTCAGACTCTGACCTGAACTAAGGGACTTTGAATATGGGGAATGTTCTGGACTGCTTCTGCAACTGGTTCTGTCATCAACACTCTGCAGCTAACCTGAGAGCTCTATTACACCATGTGCTTGACAAAAAAGTAGCCAACGCGAGCCTTTTCTCTAAAGATTTAACCATCGATGAGGACCAACTTTCAAACCTGGAAAAGTTAATGGCTGCTGTAACAAAGACCGGGGGGTACGAACACTGGGATGAAGCGCTCAAGGGTGCCAAGAATGATATTAGGCCATTTCATCAACATCTGTATGACCTTTTACTGAGCATGTTTAATACACCTCTGTTTACTTTTAAAATAGGCCATATTGTTGTTTTATTTACATATGTAACTGTGGTGTGTGCCTACAAGATAAAGAAACAGGTATTTGTTGATATAGATCAAGTAACCAATCATCTGATTTATTTTTGTCTGGACCATAGAAAAAATTGTTGTGTATGTTATACTTTTCTCAAATGTCTAAAAAGGGGTATCTGCTCTCCTGAAGTTGAATAAAAAACCTTGTATAAAAACTTTGCGCATAGTGTTGGTCTGTGTTGTTATTTGACAGAATGACTCGGCAAGCTCCCCAAATGCAGGAACTATATTACAATCCAACCAAGATTGGGGGTTTGGCGGGTAAGAAGGGTTTTTAAAGAGGACTCGCGGAGGCAGGAGTGAAGGCTAATGATGTGGTTGTTTCAGAATGGTTACGGGATCAAGACACCTATACCTTACATAAACCTCTCAGGATTAACTTTAAAAGAAACCGCGTATATGCAACTGACATAGACTCACAATGGCAAATGGATCTAGTCGATATGTCAAATTTATCAAAACATAACAATGGTCACAAATTTATGTTGATGTGTATCGACGGTAATGAGCTTAAGGCATCGGTGGTGGAGAGGTTTAACCGCACCATAAAGACCAAAATGTGGAGATATTTTACAGCAGTCAACACGTTCAAGTATTTTGATAAAGTTCAGGATTTTATCAAGGCTTACAACCAAGGGTATCACACCAGTATTAAAATGAAGCCTATAGATGTTGATCAAAGTAATTCTCTTAAGGTCTATAAAAATTTATATGGATCATTTATTAAGAAGGGAAAAACTACTTATAAGTTCAACATCGGTGATGTGGTTCATGTTTCAAAGCTATGGAGTACTTTTGCCAAAGGTTATGAACAAACATTTTCTGATGAATATTTTACAGTTACTGAGCAGTTGGCTAGAGACCCCCCCGTGTACCGGTTAAAAGACTATGACGGGGAGGATATAGAAGAAACATTTTATGAAGCCGAGTTACAAAAAATTATTGTGGGTAAAGACAGTATATACAGAGTTGAAAAGATATTAGCTGAAAAAACCCAGAACCGGAAAAAATATGTGTTGGTGAAATGGTGAGGATGGCCTGAAAAGTTCAATAGTTGGGTCCCGGAACAACAGGTTTGCGATATTCAATCCTTATAACAACATGACCGCGGGTGTGGTGGGGGCATTACTTTCGATACTCAAGATGGAATCAGGAGGCTTCTACGTGACTCTACCCAGTAACGCCTCTCTCAATATATATCCTAAAAATTAAATATCCAGTTACACAGTACAATTTGGAAAATCTATAGATCTAAGGGGGTCGTGGGAGGTGGGGTTGGCAGAAATACAGTATCCTTACACTTGGTCTATTTTACAAGATAAGGATGCCACCTTCACCATTTTTGATGATGTTAAAAAGAGTCAATGGACATTCATGATACAAGGAGGTTATTATGACAACATGGATAAAATATTAGATGAGATGAATAAACAGTTCTCAGAAGGCAACCCCAACCTCAAGCTATATTACAACCCTATTAAAAACAGAGTGTACAAGGTGTCAAAACCGGGTGTTAGCATTCAAACCAGCGGCCAACTGGGCCGTATATTAGGGTTCTATTCTGACACAGAGAGCGTGTTCTCAGAAGTGGTGGCCCCCTTCCCGGCCGACATCAGGGGCGGCATTTACACTCTTTATGTGTATACGGATATCATAACCCACCAGAGGGTCGGGGATAGTTATGTCCCCCTTTTGAGAAATGTACTTATTAAAGGTAAAAGCAATGACATGGTCACAATTACTTATGACAAGCCGCACTACGTACCAGTCTCACCCAATTTGACAACATCATGATCAAAGTAAAATCGGATCAGAATATCAACGTACCCTTCCGCTTCGGTAAAGTTATTGTCAAACTACATTTTCGACCCCTGAAACAGTGTGTACATTATTAAAATGGATACCTCAAGGGGTTATGTCGATCCTAGCGCCTATGTGGATTATTACAAGACGCAAGCTGGGAACGGCATGCCTGGTTTTGTAGGAGCCCCCACAATGTATGGAGCCGGTCTAGGAGGGCTCTTTCGTGGTCTCTTTAGAACAGCCGTACCCTTGCTTAAGAGAGGCTTTGCTATAGCCAGACCCCACTTGAAATCAGCGGCTAAATATATTGTTAGTGACGTGTTCACCAATGTTATGAACCGGGCAGCTAGCCATGAGCATCAGGAGGGTTCGGGTCTCATGGTAATGGCGAGGAGTGGGGGTAAAAGAAGAAACAGCAGGTGTCCACCAGGGCGACGAAGATCCATGGCTAACAAAAAACGAAGAATCGCTCATTCTCCAACATATCGTGGAAACACTCGGAGAAGGAAGCAGCACAAGAAAAAACCTGCAAAAAGAAAGTCTCAAAGAAAGACAAATAGAGCCTCAGGATACATCTTTTAAACATGTCTTTTGTCCACAGTCTATCGGAAGAATGCGTCAAATCAGAACTGGATCTGTTTACAGTTCCATACACTCAAACGAGTATAGATAAGAGCATATACAGTGGGGTAAAAAGGATTTGATCCCCTGCTGATTTTGTATGTTTGCCCACTGACAAAGAATGGTCTATTCTATAATTTTAATGGTAGGTGTATTTTAACAGTGAGAGACAGAAAAACAACAAAAAAATCAAGAAAAATTAATTTAAAAAAAGTTATAAATTGATTTGCATGTTAATGAGGGAAATAAGTATTTGACCCCTTCGACTTAATACTTGGTGGCAAAACCCTTGTTGGCAATCACAGAGGTCAGACGTTTCTTGTAGTTGGCCACCAGGTTTGCACACATATCAGGAGGGATTTTGTCCCACTCCTCTTTGCAGATCCTCTCCAAGTCATTAAGGTTTCGAGGCTGACGTTTGGCAACTCGAACCTTCAGCTCCCTCCACAGATTTTCTATGGGATTATGGTCTGGAGACTGGCTAGGCCACTCCAGGACCTTAATGTGCTTCTTCTTGAGCCACTCCTGTGTTGCCTTGGCTGAGTGTTTTGGGTCATTGTCATGCTGGAATACCCATCCACGACCCATTTTCAATGCCCTGGTTGAGGGAAGGAGGTTCTCACCCAAGATTTGACGGTACATGGCCCCGTTTATCGTCCCTTTGATGCAGTGCAGTTGTCCTGTCCCCTTAGCAGAAAAACACCCCCAAAGCATAATGTTTCCACCTCCATGTTTGACGGTGGGGATGGTGTTCTTGGGGTCATTCCTCCTCCTACAAACACGGCGAGTTGAGTTGATGACAAAGAGCTTGATTTTGGTCTCATCTGAGACCACTTTCACGCAGTTCTCCTCTGAATCATTCAGATGTTCATTGGCAAACTTCAGACAGGCCTGTACATGTGCTTTCTTGAGCAGGGGGACCTTGCGGGCGCTGCAGGATTTCAGTCCTTCACGGCGTAGTGTGTTACCAATTGTTTTCTTGGTGACTATGGTCCCAGCTGCCTTGAGATCATTAACAAGATCCTCCCGTGTAGTTCTGGGCTGATTCTTCACCGTTCTCATGATCATTGAAAATCCACGAGGTGAGATCTTGCATGGAGCCCCAGACCAAGGGAGACTGACAGTTATTTTGTGTTTCTTCCATTTGCGAATAATAGCACCAACTGTTGTCACCTTCTCACCAAGTTGCTTGGCAATGGTCTTGTAGCCCATTCCAGCCTTGTGTAGGTCTACAGTCTTGTCCCTGACATCCTTGGTCTTGGTCATGGTGGAGAGTTTGGAATCTGATTGATTGATTGCTTCTGTGGACAGGTGTCTTTTATACAGGTAACAGGCTGAGATTAGGAGCACTCCCTTTAAGAGAGTCTCAGCTCGTTACCTGTATAAAAGACACCTGGGAGCCAGAAATCTTGTTGATTGATAGGGGATCAAATACTTATTTCCCTCATTAACATGCAAATCAATTTATAACTTTTTTGAAATGCGTTTTTCTGGATTTTTTTTCTGTTATTCTGTCTCTCACTGTTAAAATACACCTACCATTAAAATTATAGACTGATCATTTCTTTGTCAGTGGGCAAACGTACAAAATCAGCAGGGGATCAAATACTTTTTTCCCCCACTGTATGTAGAGATTCCCCCTCTTTCAGCAATTTCAGACACGGCCCCTCTGTTATTGCGAGGATTTTAAAAGATGTCATGTCATGCGTGTTGAGGTGAAAAAATTATGAAAACAGCCTTTGAATCATTAGTTTTGTTTTAATTTAACACAATTCTTATACAAAGCATGGGTTATGTTATAAATAAATGTACAAACATTTGAAAAAAAAAATTGTTTGTCGGGTCATTATTTACAGGGGGGACAAATAAAAACATGAGATTAATAAGCTTCCCAACGGTGGCTAGATCCTGAGGATAGTCGCTCAGCACGGTCAGAGTAATGAGATGTCGGAGTCACATCAGTCTCCCCCTCTTTACTGTTCAGACAGGCCATTGCATGTAGGAAAGCATTCCAGCCTACAGGTCGGCGACTACCGGGGACCTTATTAGTGCTAGTGACCCTCTTCAACAAATCAAACATGTGTGAACCTTTGATCAGTTGTCCTTTAAAAACAAATTCACCTTGTTCATTCCAAGCCATTACCCATGGTTTCTGAACCATTTTGTGCAGGATATATTCCGCATGTCTTTTGCTTCTGCCAGGCATGTTTCTCAAAACATCAGTTACAACATCTCCCTCTGAACAGGGTCGGTCACCGCAACATCTTTATCAACCGTAGCCCCTGCATCAGCCCCAGAACCATTTTCTTGAGAGGTCATGGTTAAAGTTAAAGTGTTTTGATCTTTTTCACCCTGTCTAACCAGACGGAGGTAGCGCTGTAACGTGTTGCTATACAACTGGGCTTTGGAATACTGATTTAAATCAACCCTGGCCAATATAGCTTTCATTTCAGAGTCCAGGTTGTTTTCGGCCGTTTGTCTAATGGGCTCTGGCCCGACAACATTTTTCTCAGTTTCTCAAGCTGCTCCTGAGGGATCAAAAACATTTTCTGAGCATATTCCATTATTAACCCACTCTGGAATCTAGAAGACTGGTTAGGAAAGGCACGGCTATGCTTAACAGTGGGCCAATAAAACCCCCGGTTTGATTAATCTTCTTTCTTTTTCTTTTAATAGAATACTTCTTATTAGCGATGATCTCGATAACAGCTTTTTGTTTTTTGAGTTTAGAATGTTGAGAAGGGGTTAGGGGTATATTACCGCGTAAGATGTTTAAAGCTATTTCACACAGGGTCTCGATCAAATCCGAGGGGGCCGCTGCCAGCACTGCTTTCCTATGGCGCGGGCTCCCCTCAAATAACATTTGCAAAAGCGGCAGATTTCTTTTAATCTGAACAGACATTCTTATTTATTTCCTTTTCTTTAGCACATACACTGCCGGCCAATCAGGCGGGCACAAACCTGTTCTGAGGCGAAAGTATTCTGGGGTTTGTTCTTTTAAGTCCGCAATCAAGTACCCGTAGGGTTTTTTGGTGGCGTCTTCAAATGCCTCCAAAAAGAACTTGGTCTGGTTAGGGTACATTTGACGAGCCAAGACAGTGACCTGTAGTTTATCTCTGGGGTTTTTAAAAATAATTATATAATTGGCGTTTAAATTAATAGTGCGGCTTTTTTTACCTTGAAAAAATTTATTTTGAACTAAATAAATAATACTTAAATTCCTATGATGAGTGTACTTTGTGAAAACTTTTTCCACTTCACTGTTGTCACCGGCCTGCTCCATCAGGTCATCAAGGATCACTAGATTAGTTTGACCGGGCGGGAACAAGTCATCGTCACACAACGAGGCGGGGAGACCTTGCACAAATTTCAGATAATTTTTTTTCAAAGCCAAATCATCATCGAGAGGTTGCCAGCAAGAGTAACACCACACTATGTTGTCAAGAGCTTGGGACACAGTTGCTTCCACATCTTCTATGATGTTCTTTATAAGATAGCTCTTACCCGAATTGGAGGGACCGGCTATAATACAGGAGAAAGGGTGTTGAAGTCTGTTATCAAAACCGCCGCTAATATCCATAAGGCAGAGTGTTATAATCAGTCTTCAGTCTTTTATTGTACACCACCCTGAACCGTTTGTTTAGTGATCTATTTTCCAACGTGTACCCCTTTTTATTGCGATAGATCTGATTTCCGGCAGTAATAATCTCACGAGGAGGCGCGTCTTTCTCGGTTACAAAACTTTGTACCAGGGTCGTCAGAGACTTGATGTTAATGAGCTTGTTGTTACAATGGTTCAGAGTGAAACCCTTAACTTTCATACATGTCTTACCCGCCGTCTTAGGACCCCCTGAAACAAACTCCACTATGTGGTCCTGAGGATCTAGTTCGCTCGTTAACTCCCCAAGGTAGTCCCCGAGGGGAGGGACCCAATCCCCTGGTCTGATGACAAAGATTACAGAGTCAGTATCATGATAGAGCGTGCGTTCCTGCAGCTGATCCATTAAGTTGTACAGTTCAAGCCGGGCGTACGCCGTGGTAAAAACCGCTATGAAAACATTAACGTTACCCTGTTTGGTGGGGAAATCTTTAGGGGCCCTCCACTGGACCTGTGCCACACGGTCATTTAAGAATTGAAAGTGTGATACAGCATGTTGTTTGGAAAACATAAATTCTATAAACTGTTCAGGGGTTTTAATCAAGGTTGTGTTTAGACGGTTATTTCTTTCCCCAAACTTACCCCACAGACTGTTTAAAATCAGTTTGGACATTTGTCTCTTGGCGGGGTTTACAGTTATGTTCCCCGGTTCTAGACGGATCCCTTCCTTTTCAAAATATTGCTGAACGTATCGCTCTTTGTCCACGACGTCAACACAACAGATGGGTCATAATGTAATCAGCAAAAAGAGTATCAGATTTTTCAGAAAATGCCAAACCTCATACACCTTACCGACTCTGTAAACTTTCTCTACCGCCTTGTCAAGCTCAATGCTACACCAGACACCCGTAGTCTGATTTTCAGTTTCCACACACGTTCTACACAGAGGGAACATCAATTTTCCCGAACACCTGTAAGGCAACACGGGTAGGAACAGCTCGCGAGGAGAGTAAATGGTGACCTTGATCAAACCAAAGTAATGACCGAGTTCGAGAAAGTCACGATAAATGATGGTTGGATGACCCACCGGGTACATTTTGGTCTTGTTGACAAAAGGGTACAGACTGGTGAAATCATAGTAATCTACTCTCTCCCCCTCCTTTACCTAATAATGTAAACAGATGGCGTTGGTACGACCCCGAAATAACGCATCCCGGGGCTCTAGACGTTCAGGAAAGTCCAAGGTTTCCATAAACCGTTGTACCCCCGCATCCTGCTGCTTCAGGGCCGTCCACTCGTGTTCCCAAATCACCCTATACGTTCAAACCATAGGTGTTTTTTAAAGTTTCAATTTGTTCCTGGAAATCATAGTACATATCACCACAGAGTTTTTGTGTTACTGGGTTAAAGGTGTTTGGGTCGAAGCACTGCGGACAGCCATGGTAAATACAGCCAGCAAACTCATAAGCGGTACGCATCCCGGACACGTCGCTAAAACCGTTTAAGTAGTAAGGCCCCATTTTGACTTCCCCTTGATTTAAAGCATGTCTGATGAAGATGTTATCCCTGACACTCAGGTATTCCAACCACTGTATGGAGACAGTCGAAAAGTTATTTTGTCTAGCATGATAGTTGTCAGAAGTGGTGACCGCTATAGTGTTTTTCTGCAAGAAATTGGCCCGATACATTTTCATGCAGAGAGATGCTATGGTCACACTTTGCAAAGGGTCGAGACCTGAGGTGTTGATAACCTCAGCAGAGAAACGCACACAGGCTTCTTTAAGGATCACCACATCATTTTTACAATAAGCGGCCATCTCTTCTCTGAAATCAAAAACACCTCCCTTAACCATATTGTACCATTTAAAGAATTCCGCCCTCTCATGAGACATCATAGTATCAACCCCGTAATAAGAGGTGGGCGGGTAGGACCCTTGATAATTTTGAGTGTCCTTAGTATTAAAAAAATGGCAGAACCAACCTTTATTCTGAGCCTCAAAACCCAGAGCTTTAGGCAAAGCGCTCAATTTCATGGGGAGGAAATTTAACGAGTCTATGTAACGTTGGTTTAAAGCTTCATCGGTGAAACACATGATCTTGCTACCCTGAGCTATTATTTTTGGGGTCACCCCATTTTCCACCAGATACTTCATCAAAATGTAAGAACCATAACCCTTAGCATTGTGTGCAATAAATGTGTAATTGTGGTATTTTGGACTGTGATACTGTGTAAAGAAATCCCTGACACAACTCTCACCGCTGGCTGACCACTCATGATCCAACATATCAATACAGTGTGTATAATTAGCAACGTGGACCCCGTTTTTTTGCCGACATTCAAAATCAAAAAAGACATACCGGTTGTGCCGGTTTAACCCGGCTGAATAAAGCACTGGTGCTCGGACCCCGGGGTTAAATCAGCATTACAGATCCTGCATCTCACCTCCAGACATTTGTGTGGTTTAACCTCATGAAAACGGTACTGGAGGCAACACTGCAGGCAATATTTAGTTTGATCACAATAACTCAGTTTTTTAACCCACTCAACAGCTGCCCTCTGTACCTTATGCTCGGAAAAACAGAACGCAGAGAGACAAATCCTTAAGCAATCTTTACATCGGATGGTGGGTGCCAAACCCTTACGACATTGCGGATTGAAACAGACCTTACAGTAACCGTCACAGCGGTGCTTAAGCTTATCATTGAAGGCCTTATAACACCAAGGACAAACGTATGAACAACCCAAAAAAGCCGTCAAACTCTTTATTCCAAAGTAATGACTATCACTTAGGAAGAGAAACAGAGTCTGTGTATGGGTTTCAGGATGTGTCTGAAATTTCACAAATACTTCCTTTACCTCACAACGGTACCACAATACAATTTTTAAAGACAACAACTCCTCAAACTTTGTAATGTCTGAAAAGGCCACCATCTGTTGAGTGTTTAAGCTGGCGCTCTGATGAAGCATTAAAGCCTCATGCAGAGCTTGGGGTTCAAGCATGTCGGGGGTGAGTAGTTTTATTAAACTGTATGCAAAACAGAGCTTATTGTCCCCACTGGAACTCACCACTAATTGCCTGAGCTTGGTCCTAATTATGTTGTTCTTCAAGCATTTCGACAGTCTTCTAAGGGTTACGAACCACATTCATTACCAGAGACAGACTTTCATCAACTAAGATGGCCCCGTTACTTTGCAACAACGCTTCGATTTTAGCCAGAAATTCATCAACATCTAAATTATCTCCACTCAGCATTACAGATAGGTTCAGCAACCTGTTCAAGCATGTTTTGCAAGGCCTCGTATATTTTTCCGCATAATTGTCACAATTTAAAAGTTCTGCAAAATTAAAACGCTGAATCATTTCAAAATTGTTATAGGCAGGTCTATCTATAATCACGGGATCACTGGAACTCTTGGACACATCATCATTTTGAACAAAACCGTCACCCCCTACATTCTCACAGAGCATGTCCTCTACAGCCTTATCAGTCTCAGAACCCTCCACATCCCGAACACCACCACCGCCGCCATCTACAAAACCCCCTTTTGAGGAGTCTCATTCAAAGCCTGTAAAAGCCCTTCAAAGATATCCAACCGGTTAATGTCAAGATCCTCCTCTATAGAGATGGAGGCTTCTGCTGACATCCTGTGTTCTAATTGACTCAAATCATTTATAACAGGGGCAGAATTTGGTCAGGGTAGCTCCTCCAAAGCCTCCACCATTTCAAACAAATCGGGGTGAACTAGGGGGAGAACCTCCATAGGCGCTACCAGTGGGAGGTAGTTATTTAGAACATTGACCATCTGTAACAGGTCGGGGTTCAACGGTAAGTCTGTTAATTCACGTTGGCTCGGAGGGTTTAATTCTATCAGGGGTAGTTGGTGGTTATTTAAATCATTTACAATTTGTAATAGTTCCAGGTTCATTGGAACATCAGAGGAGTTCACAACAGGGCCAGGGACGTTCTCTTGGGAAGGTCTTTTTGGGGCCCTAGCTTGTTCATAATGCTTTAGTTTGTGAGTTCTTTTACCAAGTCCAGACATTTTTTAATTTATTTTTTATTTTTCCAACAACCCACAATAGTAAGGCGTTTTGTGGCTATTTAAACATTAAATATGGTACAAGGCGTTAGTAAGGGTATTAATAAGTGTGTTTTGGCTCTCTATCACCAGGTTTTGCCCTACTAACACAAGTCTTTGATTTTGTAACAAAGTATGTAGCAACTCATGCCGACCTTCAGGAAGTAGCTCCGGGGGCTGGTGGCCTGGCTCGGCTTCAAAGGATGGTCGCTCCGGTAAATCTCGGTCGACGGAGGCAGGGAGCGAGCGTATACTCACGGCCGGAGACCAAGCAGGCCTTTCCAGTGATACCCTGACCAAGCGCGGGGTACTGTTCCGCGTTTCTGTAGCCAAGAAACAGGTCGGGGTGAACGATGTTGAAATAAGACCGGCGACCCCTGAGGTTGTTGGGTGGCTGTATTTGTTTCGACCGACAATGAGGTGAGCTGAATCTGGGGTGTTGAATTACCCCCAGAAGGCTGTGGCCCGAGTAGATGTTGGGGGGTCTCCAAGACCACCGTGGGGGATCCTCTCGGTGGTCTCACCGGTGAAGATGTTTGATCCCACTTAGACGGAGTAATTGTCCTCAAAAGCTCATCCACCGAATGACTATCCCAAGAGTCTTGGGAAGAATAAAAAATACATTACATTTATATCTTTAAACGGTGACAGAAATCAAACTTAAAACAACCTGAGCAGGACATTCAAAACCTTTTAGCTTTTTTAGACCTTTGAAAATAGCCTTAGACATTCACTACACCGCCTTATTATTTACAGACACTATATTTATTAGGACTTAATAAAATCTAAAACCTTATAATAAATGTAAAACAGAGAAGCCGCTGTAAATAAGTTGTTTATTAAATGTTTCTTTAAAAACTGTAATATTATTAATAAAACACATTTATATACAAACACACACCCACAGCAACATTTAATTTTTAAACGAACCTTCCAAGTGTAAACGCTTCCTGATCCCGGGGCTTCCTGTTTCACAAGCGTTTTCATGATCTGTTTAAATATTAAATACAATGAACACAATCAATCATTTTCCAACAACCACTTTAAAACAGAAGTATAATAGCGGTAGATATGCCAAACAACTTACTAAACCCTTTCGGTCGGCTTAACTTCCTAACCAGACGGTACGGCAATCGGCCATTTCTAAACACGTTTCCCAGAAACAAGTCCAGACATGTCCGGCCTTCTACAGGTCTTTCCCAGAACCCCCAACCCTACAGGAAACAGGCTCACATCCCTTAAATATTAACCCTCAACCCTCCGCGGGCAAACAAATCCCTTTTAAAAACATTAAAGTTTGAAAGATCTTACTTACCTCCACAGAATAATCGTTTCTTATGTTTTTCGGCTGGTTTAGCTTTTTGCACCACTGTGAAGGTAAGAGATATGTTTAACCATTAGCCACGCCGCTTTATAAAAGCTTTAACCTCTTATTTACAGGCTGCAGATATATTCTCACAGCTATCAGATACTGGGGCTGATGGCCTTTCAGATTCTTGAAAGGTTACGATTCTCGAAGGTAAAACTAAACAAGCCCTCGATTTGGCCTTTCGTTGTCTCGAACCACGTTTCTTAATACTGTTAGAAAGGATAATTTTTTTAAATTAACAAAACTGAACTCAAACATCTTACAGAAACGTGATTCAAACAACCGGGGGTTTAGTTCTTACCCGGTCGGAGATATTAACCACGGGCCTTTCGATAGTTTCTGTGTAATTAAAGAGACCGGCATTAGTATATATTAAAACGTTTTCAAAACTCTAATGATCCGCTTCAAAACCACACACCCCCCACACACACACATCCATACATAAGAACCCATGAGCGCAAACATAAAAAGCTTACCGGCGTTGTTCCAGATGATCTCCTCAGCGTTGGGAATTAACTCCTGTTGACTGGCTGAAAAATAATGTACAGAGCTTAAAACAGATGCTATAGCCTTATTTACAATACATGTACACAACACGCTCTGAGTCAATGAAATTAATCTGAAAACTTACCTAAAGACTCGTTTAAATCGAAGTCGCTGATGTTGTTTCCGGCCATTGTTGATCTTTAGTCTTAAATCGAAAGGTCAGTATGAGTCTGTCGAGCTGAAGACCTGACCTTCATACTTATATAGCTGTCCATATGCCGGAGCTGTTTGTAAGGCATTATTCTGGTCTGGACTTTGTGCCGCCCCGTTACAAATTAACATATCAAGATGGAGCCGATCTCTCTCAACTCTAAACTTTAATTAGAACCTTTTTGGCTCTCAAAAAAACATTTTTAAATCATCTAGACCTATAGTCAACAACCACTAAGAATATGTCATGCCTTTATAAGAGCTAAAAAATAACCTGAACCAAGAAAATAACTATAAAGATCTAAAATAACCATCGCTCTAATAGTTTTTACAGTGATTTTTTTTTTTTTTAATAGCTATGCTTTGTTTGGTATTAAACAAATCACAAACTACTCAGAACAGCATTTATCATCGCAAAAGAGATATTTGGGTTTATTTTACAAAGCTTATAAATTATATAGGTTAAAAGTATTCTGAATGTTTTGATATCACACGTCATACCTACTGTTGTCTGACCCCCCTCCCGCGGTGTGAGCGATTTAGCCTTGAGTGATGTGATCTATTTAGCCTTGAGTGTTGTGAGCTATTTAGCATTGAGTGATCAGTTGTTTTTATTTTTTAAATGATGCCTTATCATTAGGTATTGAGACAGCTAAAATACATTAAAAGCACATCATTATCTTACGAGCTTTAAGACCCTAGAATGTATTTAAGTAAAACGAATGAACACATTATGTGAGAGAGCTAATATAAAATAAAATATAACCACAGCTTTTTTTTTTTTTTTTTACAAAAACAATTAACCTATACAGACACACACACACGCTTTCTTAATTTTATTTTTAATAAAATTTGTCTTATTATTAAACAAACTAAACATCCTCAGATGTTTACAGAGATTGGTGGGGAGAGACAGAGACAGAGACAGTGTGGATAACATAAGTACCCTATGCAAAACAGGCATTGTTAGGACCTGGGACCATTACAGACAACAGACCTTGTTGATCTTATAAAATGATTGGGCGAGAGAGACAGACAAAGACAGAGACAGAGACAGTGTGGATATGATAAACACCCTATTCAAAACTGGCATTGATAAGACCTGGGCCCCATTACAGACAACAGAACTTGTTGATCTTATAACGGTTTAGATTTCCTAAACCATTACATGTATATTTAAAAAAAAAAAAAGCCCCCCAACCACTACAGGAGGATCTGACCCATTCACACTCTACAGTTGACCAACAAGAACAACAAGAAAAACAGGGTTATGGGTGGCCTTGTTGTTCAGGGTTTTATGGGTGTACACTTTCTGACGGATATGACGTAGGAATAATTAAGGAAATAACTCTACCTAAAATCACGCCCTCCAATTATGACATAGGCATATTAATAAGGTTAGGTTATACGTCATAACAAAATAGTCCACGCCCATAGGACCATACTATCTACTAATATTTACTTGCTTGATAATTAATACAATTGGCTATGCTGACACATTATTAATATAAAACATTATACAGTTTATATAAAACATTATACAGTGTTCCTCACTTACTTTCTTTATTATGTCTGTATGTTTAAAATGCTGCTATTATGCTGCTTGTTGTATTGTTCCTTGTTTGTTTCAAGTCAGAAAGATCACCAATCCATTCAGATTTCTACAAGAGATAAGAATTAAAATTGGTTGTGGTGCTCTGATAAAAACATCCCAAAACAATTAGTTTTAAAGGATCTGTTAGGAAAGAAGGGATAAACAACGGGTTGCATTACAACACTTATTAACATGTTGGTAATATGAATAATACTACCACCATGCCTTTAAGCTGGACTAGAAGTGTTTAATTGTCTGGAGATTTTAACCTTGTCAAGACCGCACTGGTATACCAATATGAAGGCAAGTAAAATGGGTTTTTCTTTATATATGCCATATCTATTCAAGTAATACTTCCCACCCCTTTTATACTGTCCTCTTCATGCATAGTCAGTTTTGCAGCAATCTATTTGCATTCCTATATATACAGTACCTCCACCTTTATAATTCCAGTGCCACAGCCAGTTTCAATGGCTGTCTCAGACTTGGAGGTATAATGAGAAAGTCTTTAGTGTTACGTAGATATAAAATAAACTGTTTTGGGTATCAGGTGATTATGGTTTCACAAACCATGGGCTGTGAGTAAATCAAAACTTTGACCCACCCACTAATAGTGAAACTACAGAACTGTATTCAGTTGTGGCTTAATTTTTAGTAAGATGCCACTTGCTTCTAATCATAAATGTAACCACTATGATGAACAGGTTTGCAGTTTGCTATTAGCAGGTGGGTCAAAATTTTGATTTAATCCGGACCCATATCTAAGTTCTGAAGTGAGAAAATTGCAGTATCCCATAGCAAATAATATATTGTATACTGTAAATATACATATTGCAGATATATTAATTACATTATGTCTATTTTGTATGTATTTTGTGTTGAAAAATGGCTGGAGCATTCCTATGTTTGTTTTATACTGTCTTCATGTATTTTCTCAAAGTGTATTTTACCTTTCTGCCTAATATGAATTCTGTAAATAAATACATAAAATAAGAAAAAATAAGAAAAAAAACACCCCTCTCTGTTACTTGGTTTAGTGTTCAACTCCCACATTTCAGGGAACTGGTCTTTTGGTGTAGTGGGTTTTTTACTCTACTGATGAGCCTGTGCGGATTGAATGCTCAGAGCTGTGCCTGAGACGACAGTTCAAATCTTAGTGGTGGTTTAGACCACACATGCTTAATGGAGCTGTGTCTTGGATCAATGAGATGATGCCGTTCAGTAGCTGAGGTTGCTATGGAGGTCAGAGTAGAAGTTTAGAGGGGGGAAAGTATCACAGGGTTCATAGTGAATGAGCTTGCTAAGGTGAAGTTTCAGAAATTAGTACAGAATTCAGAACAGTGGAGCTCTACTACCTAGAGCTGGTGGAGCAGTGTAATTCACTGAAGTGTAGTGACTGAACAGGTGGGTATACTCTAATTTCCCTGACCAATAAATACAAATTATGAATTTTGTTAATCTAATTAATCAAAGCCCCCCCACACACACACAAGTACTTCAGGTTCTGGTGAATACATACAAGGCACATGTTCAAACATTTATCTCATAACTTTATTACAGTACATATAGTAACCATAACCTCAACAATATTACAATTATCAATATCTGTCACGTTTACCTCGGAGAGCACGGGAACAGGGGACCCAAGTGCAGTGCTGGTCGTGAGATTGTCAGACAGGCGTGGTTCGGATAACGGCAAAGCAGGCAATGCAGGCAAGGCGGAGACGAGGCGTGGAAACAGACGATGGTCAGGCGATCGGGTGAAAAGAGCAGGCAAAGGCGAGACGGAGTCGTGGTCGGAAAGTACAGGCAGGAAGTCAAGGGAACTAGACAGATACAGGGCTCGAGGGAACAAGGCTAGGACAGGCACTGGGACAAGGCTAGGGATAGCAGTGGGAAAATGGCAAAACTTCGCCATGACTGAGGGAAGTGAGTGGAATATAAAGGGACAGGAAACCAGGCTTGGGAGGTGCAGGGCGAATGGGAACAGAGGGTGGAAGTAAGAGTGCACAAGGGTTTATGGAATGTAAACAGACTGATTGAATGATGAGAGCAGGGAGAAGGCAGGGAATTGGCGGCCCCTAGTGGGGATAGAGGGGGAGTGCTAGGGGACCATGACAATATCAATATTTTTTTGGGAGGGATGGCAATCCTTTTGGCCCAAAGTCTGATTTGTTTAATATATATATATATATATATATATATATATATATATATATATATATATACATTGTATAATATATATTAGGGATGTAAAGGTTTATACAGGGGCTAAAACAATATATATATATATATATATATATATATATATATATATATATATATATATATATAGTTTGTTATAGCTAAGTTATTAAGGAAACATTCCAATAAAAACAACATAGCAATCCACAATACAAATGTATCAAAAACTCCACTACCCACTCTCCCACCACCTCCATCCGCTGCTAACCTCCTCCCACCTTGAATCACTCTCATCCCTCGGTTGTCTGGATAGCATGTGAGCTCCAGTCTACTAATGGGACTTCTATAGCTGAATAAGGCGAAGCACAGCTGCTACTGACGTCACAATCGCTTCGGTGCTCATTGCCTCCAGCTGACAACACGGCTGCAGCCAATGAGCACCTTATCAGTGTGTCAGCAGCAGCCGCGCAGTGACGGACAACGTCCTGTCACAGATAGTTAATAAAAAATCTTGGAATAACTGCCTTAGTCGAATTTACTAATATTTGGCTGCAGTTTTTCCTTCAGGGTAACCTGTAGCAGCTTCTTAGTCCATGAACTCTTGCAGAGCACGTGTCCCCACCATGTTCATTATTACCTTTTGCACAACCTTGAAAGTGTGCTTCAAATCCTTTGGATAATCAAATTATTATTATTATTAGCAGACGCCCTTATCCAGGGCAACTTACAAAACATGTAGAGAGGAGGGATGGACAGGACAAGACGTGAGAGGACAGAGGGACTCAAGGGAGGAGGTGAGGGAGGAGAACAAAGAGGAAGTAGTACAGTTTACAGACAGATGGGAAAAACAGTCAATGGAAGGTAGGAGAGTGAGAGCTGTGGATGCAAGGGTGGAGAGGTAGGGGGAGCAGAGATTATGGCAGAAGGTGACAGAGGGAGTGGTTGGGGTGGGGAGGGAGGCGAGAGAAAGAGAGAAAGATTAAGTGGTGGTCCACGATGTCCAGGGGTGTCACGAAGAGTGGAAGGGGTGTAGCCTCTTGAGAAGACAAGATCCAGCTGACGGCCTGCCCTATGAGTGGGGGGAGATGGGGAGAGAGAAAAGTTAAAACAGTGGAGGAGGGGAAGAAATCCAGCAGAGTGGGAGAGGTTGGAGAGGTGGATGTTGAAGTCTCCCAGGAGGATGGTAGGTGAGGAGAGTGAGGGGAGGGAGCAGAGAAGGAAGTCCAGTACGTCCAGGAAGGAGGCAAGTGGACCAGGGGGCCAGTAGAGAACTAGAGGGAGAGGGAGAGGTGAGTTCTACAGCCTGGAATTCAAAGCTGTTAGTTGGGATCAAGGAGAGAAGGGGAGAGCAGCAGGCCCTGTCCCTCCCCCCAGCCCGGTAAGACGAGGGGAGTGGGACAGGACAAAGAGAGGATAGGGCAGCAGGGAAAGTTCTCAGGAAAGATCCATGTGTTGGTGAGGCAAGGATATCCAGAGAGAGGTGGGAGGCGAAAGCGGAGATGAAGTCTGCCTTGTCGGAAGCTGAGTGGCAGTTCCACAGACCTCCTGTGAGGGGAAGAGGCAGAGAGTTAAAGTTAGAGGGATTAGAGAGGCGGTGGTGAGCAGGTGCACACTGAGAGGCAGGAGAGAGCAGGACAGGAATTGGAGAGAGAGTCATACAGTGGGGGAAAAAAGTATTTGATCCCCTGCTGATTTTGTACGTTTGCCCACTGACAAAGAAATCATCAGTCATATAAAGTTATAAATTGATTTGCATGTTAATGAGGGAAATAAGTATTTGATCCCCTATCAATCAGCAAGATTTCTGGCTCCCAGGTGTCTTTTATACAGGTAACGAGCTGAGATTACGAGCACTCTCTTAAAGGGAGTGCTCCAAATCTCAGATCGTTACCTGTATACAAGACACCTGTCCACAGAAGCAATCAATCAATCAGATTCCAAACTCTCCACCATGGCCAAGACCAAAGAGCTGTCCAAGGATGTCAGGGACAAGATTGTAGACCTACACAAGGCTGGAATGGGCTACAAGACCATCGCCAAGCAGCTTGGTGAGAAGGTGACAACAGTTGGTGCGATTATTCGCAAATGGAAGAAACACAAAATAACTGTCAGTCTCCCTCGGACTGGGGCTCCATGCAAGATCTCACCTCGTGGAGTTTCAATGATCATGAGAACGGTGAGGAATCAGCCCAGAACTACACGGGAGGATCTTGTTAATGATCTCAAGGCAGCTGGGACCATAGTCACCAAGAAAACAATTGGTAACACACTATGCCATAAAGGACTGAAATCCTGCAGCGCCCGCAAGGTCCCCCTGTTCAAGAAAGCACATGTACAGGCCCGTCTGAAGTTTGCCAACATCTGAATGATTCAGAGGAGAACTGGGTGAAAGTGTTGTGGTCAGATGAGACCAAAATCGAGCACTTTGGCATCAACTCAACTCGCCGTGTTTGGAGTAGGAGGAATGACCCCAAGAACACCATCCCCACCGTCAAACATGGAGGTGGAAACATTATGCTTTGTGGTGTTTTTCTGCTAAGGGGACAGGACAACTGCACCGCATCAAAGGGACGATGGACGGGGCCATCTTGGGTGAGAACCTCCTTCCCTCAGCCAGGGCATTGAAAATGGGTCGTGGATGGGTATTCCAGCTTGACAATGACCCAAAACACACAGCCAAGGCAACAAAGGAGTGGCTCAAGAAGAAGCATATTAAGGTCCTGGAGTGGCCTAGCCAGTCTCCAGACCTTAATCCCATAGAAAATCTGTGGAGGGAGCTGAAGGTTCGAGTTGCCAAACGTCAGCCTCGAAACCTTAATGACTTGGAGAGGATCTGCAAAGAGGAGTGGGACAAAATCCCTCCTGAGATGTGTGCAAACCTGGTGGCCAACTACAAGAAACGTCTGACCTCTGTGATTGCCAACAAGGGTTTTGCCACCAAGTACTAAGTCGAAGGGGTCAAATACTTATTTCCCTCATTAATTTTTCTGGATTTTTTTGTTGTTATTCTGTCTCTCACTGCTAAAATACACCTACCATTAAAATTATAGACTGATCATTTCTTTGTCAGTGGGCATATGTACAAAATCAGCAGGGGATCAAATACTTTTTTCCCTCACTGTAAATGGACAACAGATTATTTTTTTGTGAAGTTCAACGGAAATGCCACCTGTTTAATCTGTAGGGAGAAAATTGATGTTCTTAAAGAATACAACTTCAAGCACCATTACTCAATGAAACATGTGGCGCAGTATGAAAATTACCAGGGAGATGAGAGGGAGAGGCAAGCTACACAACTAAGCAAAGTCGGTACAGCAAAATCTCTTCCTAAAAGCAAGAAAAGAATGGATGCGGCAGTTGAGGCCAGTTATGTGGTGAGTGAGTTGATCGCAAAAGCTGGAAAGCCGTTTACAAAAGGGCAGTTTCTGAAGGATTGCATGCTGCAGGTAGCCAATGTTGTGTGTCCAGAGAAGAGGGCTTAGTAACATAGTCTATCAGCGAACACAGTGGCAGAGTGGATTAATGAGCTATCAGGTGACATTTATCACCAATTATGCAAGAAAGCAAAAGTTTTCAGTGCATACTCTGTGGTGCTTGATGAGAGCACTGATATAAATGACAAGGCTCAGTTAGCAATTTGTATGAGGGGGATTAATGACCATTTTGAAGTGACAGAAGAGCTACTCAGCTTGAGTGCGATGCATGGACATACAAAAGCCAATAATATAGTTATGTATCTGAGTGACGCAATTAAGCGAATCTAGCCTTTCTTGGAAAAGACTTGTGGGGATAACCACAGACGCTGCCCCATCAATGACAGGGAGAAAAAATGGGCTTGTAGTGCTTGTTCAGAGAAAATTGGAGGATGAAAATGTAGAATCCGCGATCGTCTTGCACTGCATTATTCATCAGCATGTACTTTGCAGCAAATGCTTTAAATTTGACAACGTGATGTCTGTTGTGATAAAATGCATTAATTATATCAGATCCCGGGGCTTACAACACCGCCAGTTTTGTGCCTTTTTGGAGGAAATTGAGTCAGCATATGGTGATGTCCTGTAATTTACTTAGGTGCGCTGGCTCAGCAGGGGTTGTGTCTTGAAGAGGTTCTTAGATTTCAGAGGTGAAGCCATTCATCGAGGAGGGCAGACTGCATGTTCCTGAGCTTGATGACTCTAAATGGGTGATGGACCTAGCATTCCTACACATTACACAGGTGCTGAACACCCTTAATCTGAAGCTGCAGGGCCCAGGCCATCTTGTTACCATAGCTTTTGACAATGTCAAAGCATTCTCCACAAAACTGAGATTATGGAAACCCATCTTACAGAGAAAAACCTTAGCCATTTCCCAGCATGCAGGTCTTTGTGGAGGGGGGCACACCATTCAGTGGTGATGAATATGCTGCTTCCATTGAGAAGCTGCAGCAGGAATTTGATCAACGGTTTGCTGACTTTAAGATGCAAGCTGCTATTTTTCAGATGTTTGCAGACCCCTTTTCTGTTGATGTGGACAGTGCTCCAAGTGTGCTGCAAATGGAGCTTATTGACCTGCAGTGCAATACTGAGCTCAAAGCCAAATTCAGAGAGTCACAGGGAAAAGCAGACACGATTAGACAATTTCTGAGAGAATTACCCCATTCCTTCCCAGAAGCACATATCTTTGTGAAAAACTCTTCTCCACCATGACCTTCAATAAGTCAAAATACAGGTCCAGACTTAGTGATGCCCATCTTCAAGCTATACTGAGGGTTTCAACTGCCAACTCCCTTAGAGCAAATCAAGGACGAGGGAGGTGAACGCTAGTGCACATGGCTGCTGCTGCCTCTCTGTGTTTGTTGTGTTTTTTGTTTTATATATGAGTTATATGCTGAGACACGGTTTCTTAGATACCTCTTAAACTGTGTTTTATTTGTTCTTATCTATGATGAGCAATCTGACACTGGATGATATTTAAAGTGACTTGCCTGCTTGATACCGGGAGGTTTGGTGCTTCTTGGGGTTGCTGGTCTGCCTGGATTTATTAACTCTGAACTTTTACTTTGAGGCTCTGGGTTTGGCGAAACAATGAAAATGAACAAGTTGTTTGCACAGACCGTATTCATCTGGATCATTCTCTCTTCTATATATTGTCCAGTGGTGTCGATTTTGCGTTATACGGAGTCAGACTTGTTTTGCTTGCACTCCTCTCTCAGAACCATCACCAGTCCTACATCTTCATCTGGATATTGTGTATAAACCTCTTGGAAATATATTCACTATATATTCAAATATATTGGGTCCCGACGGAGCTACAATACCGATGATACGAACCCAGTACGGTCCTTTTGGTCATCTTATCCACGTCACACAAAGAATTCTACACGAACTGTTGACCATAGCGTGCTAATCAACCTATCCAGGTTGGCTAGCAATAATGCTAGTAAAGCCAATACCTCTTTTGGATTGTTCAACAGCCGATCTCTCACCAACCGGGGACCTCTGGTTTACAACCTCCTGTCTGACTGTAAGTTTAACTTCCTCTGTTTGACTGAGAGTTGGCAGCAGCCTGATGATTTCTTTCATCTTAATCAGTCTGTTCCCCCGGGATATGTTTACATCTGTAAACCCTGTGTCTCTGGTCGGGGAGGGGTCTTGCGATACTCCACAATGAGAAGTGGAAAGTATCCCATATAACTTTGCCCGTATTTGTCTCATTTGAATCCATTGCTCTTAAAATCAATGGGTCTATTCCCACTATCCTTGCTACTGATTGATTCTAACTTTCTTAATGATTTTTCTGAGTTTTAACTCTTTTATGCTCTATGTCTCCTAATGTGATTTTGTTGGGTGATTTTAACATTCATATTGATAATATTAGTAGTATACGTACAAGGGAATTGTTATCATGTTTCGACAGTTTTGGTATACAGCAATATGCCAACACTCCAACTCACTCCAAAGGGCATATTCTTGACCTTATCTGTTGTTCTGGTATAACTAATTATAACTGTACTGTTTCAGATTTGTCTATATCTGATCATCTGTTGCTGTCTTCTAATGCTCATCTCACAGTATTTAAGATAAACTTATGTCGATCTGTTACATTTCGTAATATCAAGACTATTGATATATCTGTCTTCGCTGATGAACTTGCCACCTCCTCTTATCGACTGTGGATGACCTGGTACCCTATTATAATGATGGACTTCATGAGATCTTAGACGTTTTCGCCCCTTTGAAAACCCGGACTGTTTCTTTTACTCATTCTGCTCCTTGGTATACTCCTGAATTACGCCAGCTTAAAACTAAAGGCCATCAGCTGGAGCGTTTGTATACCAAAACGGGTCTTACAGTTCATAAAGAATTGTATGCTCATCATATGCAACATTATGAGGATGCTATTTTTAAAGTGAAATCTGAATTTTATACTAATTTAATTAGGACAGGTGAAGGGAATACTAGATATCTTTTTTCTATTGTAAACAATATATTAAAGTCACCTGAGTCTCTACCTTTACACTTGTATTCTACTACTGTATATAACACTTTTATGGATTATTTTAATACCAAAATTGAAAATATTCACAAGCAAATACTTTTAAATATTGATGGTTGTGGCCCGTCAGACTTGGTTTCCTTTCAGCTACCTCTTTCTGTATTTTCTATTTTTAAAATTCCAACTGTTGCTGAGATATCCTCTATTATTCTAAAATCTAAACCCACCATCTGTCAGCTTGATCCTCTTCCAACATATTTAGTTAAAGCATGTTTACCTTCTCTGTCTTTAATTACTGAGATCATTCACTCTTCACTGTCCTCTGGCCTGGTTCCTGTATCATTCAAAACTGCTTCAATAACCCCAATACTTAAGAAACCAGGGGCAGATTCTACAAATTTTTATCATTTTCGTCCTATTTCAAATTACAGTTTATTTTAAAAAAATTGGAAAGGTGTGTTGCAGTTCAGTTTTATGATTATCTTTCAGCTAATAATTTGTTTTAATAATTTCAATCGGAAACCGCTCTTGTCAAAATTACTGATCTGTTGTTGGCTGCGGACTCTGGTCAGCTGTCTATACTCATTCTTCTTGATCTGAGTGCGGCCTTTGATACGATCTCACATAACATCCTCCTAGACAGGCTGGTCTCAGCTGGAATTACGGGCACCCCCCTGTCTTGGTTTCGATCGTATCTTTCTGGTCGCACTCAGTTCATACAACTTTTAGATCTACATTATCACAATTTATTACTGGCATTCCACAAGACTGAGTCTTGGGCCCTCTTCTATTTATTATTTATTTACTGCCCCTTGGTCATATATTTAGGAAACATGGTGTCAATTTTCACTGCTCTGCCGATGACACCCAGCTCTACCTGTCTTCCAAGCACACTTCTTCCCTTCCTCCACCCTCTCTGTTTAGCTGTTTATCTGAAATTAAAAACTGGTTCTCATTTAATATTTTTACATTAAATTGTGGTAAAACCAAAATTCTCCTTGTAGGCACCAAATCTATTTTGGCAAAAACTTCTGTGACTATTGATCAGTCCACTGCTTCTCTTTCATTACAGGTTAAGAGTCTGGGTGTCGTCCTTGATAGTACCTTATCTTTTGAAGCCCATGTTAATAACATAACTCGCTCTGCATATTTTCACTTACATAATATTAATCGTCTTTGTCCCTGTCTCTCACATTGAACAGTACTGCCATTCTTATTCATGCACTGGTTACATCCCGTATTGATTACTGCAATGCTCTTCTTTTTGGTCTTCCTTCCAAACTTCTTCATAAACTCCAGCTGGTCTTGAACTCAGATGCACTAATCATTTCTAGAACTCCCTCTATTGAACACATTTCACCTGTTCTTCAACATTTGCATTGGCTTCCGGGTTAAGTACCGAATTGATTTCAAAAATTTGCTTCTTACATACAAGGCCTTAAATAATCTTACTCCCTCATAACTTTCTGATCTTTTTCATACCTATACACCCCCTTAGATCTTCCTCATCAACTCTTCTTGTTATACCACGTATTTGTTTGAACACTGTGGGGTACAGAGCCTTACTTATGGAATTCCCTTACTCTGGACATTCGTAACAGTGAAAGTCTTCATATTTTTAAATTCGTCTTAAAACTTACCTTTTTAAATTGGCTTTTTTATGATTGTGTACGCATTGAGTTCATATTTTGTATCTTCCAATGTTTTATTGTATATCATAGTATTGTTTGCTTAATGTTGTTATTGTTGATGCTTTTATGGATGACTCTTTTGTGTTAATTTTTGATAAAGTGCAGGACATTGTTTATATATATTTTTTATTTTTAATACTTGAAGTGGCCCCCCTATACAAAGACAGTGGGCTCAGCGGCCCCCAGGTAATTTGAGTTTGAGACCTCTGGTCTAGAGGGTATGCCCTGAACAACTGCCTTAGTGACTGTCGCTAGCTCGATAAATCTAATTTGCTCGGCCTGTATACTATTATTAATATAAAACATTATACAGTTTATATAAAGCATTCGCCAGAAGAGAGACAAAGAAGGATACAGATGCGGCTCTGCCTCTATTGCGGACAGCCTGGTCACTATTGTGAGTCTTGTCCTGCTGGTCCTGGTCTTGCTTGCCCTGGTCCTCCCGCAGAGTCTCCTAATGTCACAGTTTGTACAAAACACTGTCCAATAATGACCCCAGCTTAGCTGTGGGTTCTAGCCAAGCTGTAACTCGGAACTAACAGCATGTCTGTTTTCGCCCTCGTAGACTCTGGGTCTGCAGGTAACTTCATTAACCAGACGACAGTGATTCACTTCAACATTCCCCTCTTGCCGTGTGAACCTCTTTTCAGCGTCCGATCAGTCAATCGGATCTGGACAGATCTCTCAGAAGATGGATTGCATATCATTGCAAATTGGTCTCCTGCATACGGAACAGCTGCAGTTCTTGGTCATTCTCCTGGGGCTGACATCATTCTGGGACTGGCTTTCCTTCCAAGTGATTTCTTGGACAGATGGGGACATTCTATCCTGGGGGCCCAGGTGTTTTTCTCACTGCCTGTCCACACCATGTCATGCCACGCACATTGAAAGCCCGTTGCTTTCCATGCCATCTGACATTCTTCCCGAATATTAGGACTTGGCTGCTGTTTTCAATAAAACCCAGGCCACCAATCTGCCTCCTTCTGCTTGTGGCAGAACGAACTCTACATCAAGGCAGGGAAATGCGAGTTCCACCACCAGAGCATTGGTTTCCTCGGTTACATCCTTGACGCTGATGGAGTCCACATGAACCAGGATAAAGTGAGTGCTGTTATGGAGTGGCCCCAGCCACGGACTGTCAAGGATTTGCAACGTTTCTTGGGGTTTTCTAATTTTAAAGGTGCTTTACAGGCGGACGCCCTTTCTCGTCAATTCGACTTGCATTCCATCTCCAGCTCCACGGATCCAATTCTACCACCTTCCTGCATTGTGGCTCCAATTTGATGGGACATTATGGAGCACATATAACGAGCCATCGCTACTGAACCCTCACCCTCTAATTGTCCTGTATCTCATCAATACGTCCCCTCTTCCATATGGTCTCACTGCTTCCAGACATCTAGGCATCCGTTGCACTCTCTCCATGGTTCAGCAAAGGTTCTGGTTACCCTGTCTCCTACAAGACGTCACACGTTTTGTTGCAGCCTGTCCATCATGTGTTCAAGCCAAGACCCCTCGCCAACTCCCAGCTGGCCTCCTGAAACCTCCTCCTATTCCACACAGACCATTGTTACACATTGCCAAATATTTCCTGACTGATCTTCCCAACTCCAATGGGTACACCACCATCCTGGTCGCAGAGGACCGGTTTTCCAAAGCCTGTTGGCTACTCCCCCTGAAGGGGTTGCCTACTTCTCTTGCTACAGCAGAATGTCTTTTCTCCCAAGTCTTCCGCTTTTACGGGCTGCCTGAGGACATCATCTCTGACCGCGGCCCCAAGTTCACCCCTCGAGTGTGTTCCACCTTTTCCCATCTGCTTAATGTCAATATCAGTCTCTCCTCAGGTTAGCACCTGGCATAGATGACAGTTCGGATGTCCCTGCGGTAGATGACTGGTATCGTCCCTGCAAGGAGGTCTAGGAGGCTGCACAAATTCGTCTCCAGTGTGCAGTTCAGCACCAGAAGACGCAGGCGGACTGTCACTGCAGACCACCCCCCAGTTCCAACCCAGGCAGGAGGTATGGCTCTCTACGTGGGACATTTGGTTCCGACATCCCTCGAAGAAACTAAGCCCCTGCTTTATTGGACCTTATAAGATCAACTGGTAAGTAAATCCTTTATCCTACCGGCTCCTCCTCTCTGCTCATATGCATATCTCTTCCGTGTTCCACGTCTCTCTTCTCAAACCTGCAGTTGCTGACCCGTGCCATCCAGACATCAATCCTGTGGATTCTCCTCCTCCTCCTCCTCCCATCGAACTTCATGATGGTCCTGCCTATGTGGTTCGGTCTCTCCCCTGGTCCTGGCATCTGCGGGGTCACCTCCAGTACCTTGTGGACTGGGAAGGCTATGGCCCTGAGGAGAAATCATGGGTCGCACCGTCTGACATCCTCGACCCTTCCCTTCTGTCAGACTTTCACAAGGACCACCCAGACACTCCTGCTCCTCGTCCTCACAGCTGTCCATGCCGCCGACCCCCTGTGTCGTCAGGAGCAGCCAGTGGATGGGGGGTTCTGTTACATCAGCTCTCTATACTTCCCCAGTTCGCCTACAGAGGTCATCATCACCTGAATTCTAACCCTGTCTCTCACATTCCCCAACACAATTAGAAATCACCCAATTAACCGTCAACCCTTTCCTCCCATTCAACCAGCACTACACATTCCTGTCCCCTGCTTCCCACTGATTGGTATTTAAACCCCCTGTTAGTTACATACAATGCTAAGTCTTGTCAGTTTACCTGCATAGTCTACTTGTAAGTTCATGCTAGTTTTTACACCAGCATTCTTCTCCCCTTTTTGTACTTCCCCTCAGTGATGGAAATAGCAAATCATGTTACAAATGTTAGTGTTGCTCATTTTTGTTCAAAACAAGAATTATAATAGGTCTGATTAGCTGACCAAATGCAAGAATTATACACCTCTCTATGTGCAACTTACACTGATCAGCCATAACATTATGACCACCTGCATAATATTGTGTAGGTCCCCCTTTTGCTGTTAAAACAGCCCTGACCCGTCGAGGCATGGACTCCACTAGACCTCTGAAGGTGTGCTGTGGTATCTGGCACCAAGACGTTAGCAGTAGATCCTTTAAATTCTGTAAGTTGCGAGGTGGGGCCTCCATGGATCGGACTTGTTTGTCCAGCACATCCCACAGATGCTCGATTGGATTGAGATCTGGGGAATTTGGAGCCCAAGTCAACACCTTGAACCCATGATTCATCAGACCAGGCCACTTTCTTCCATTGCTCCATGGTCCAGTTCTGATGCTCACGTGTCCATTGTAGGTGCTTTCGGCAGTGGACAGGGGTCAGCATCGGCACCCTGACTGGTCTGCAGCTACGCAGCCCCATACACAACAAACTGTGATGCACTGTGTGTTCTGACACCTTTCTATCAGAACCAACATTAACTTTTTCAGCAATTTGAGCTACAGTAGCTCATCTGTTGGATCGGACCACACGGGCCAGCCTTCACTCCCCATGTGCATCAGTTAGCCTTGGCTGCCCATGACCCTGTCACCAGTTCACCACTTTTCCTTCATTGGACCACTTTTGATAGGAACTGACCACTGCAGACCGGGAACACCCCACCCCACCTAGCTTCGTACAGCAGGATGAAGGTGTAATATTGTGCGAATACTGCAGCAAGCCCCGCCAGGAAGGTTTGCAGGGTCCCCTTTGTGATCACCTGCCCTTCAAGGCTCAGCATCCATTGGCCATTGGTGGATCGTTCTGTTTTGCCTGAAACTCAAATATACTGACATATTAAAGTAATTCAAGCTAGACCCCTTTAAAGAGCCCTTTTTCCATGTGCACTGAAAAACATCTGTAACCCTTTTCCGGTTCACCTACAAGGATAATTTATTCGACATAACACTTTTTTCCACTGAAATATTATTAAATAATTTATAAAGCAATCAAACTTGGCTAATTAAAAACTGAGATCTCCAGTTGGAATGAAAAGACACTGCGGCCTTCCAACAACTGGATTTGACTAATGATATGGTCAACCACTGCTTCCAATATTGCTGGCTATTTTGACTTCTAAATCCTTCCATTTATGCTCCATTACATTGCCAGCAGGCTTGGGGTTCACCAGTTTGGGGGTCTATTCCCAGTTCCACAAACACTGCCCCAGCATAACACTACTGTCGGTTTAAAGGGGACCCTTTCTACTATCAATTGGACCAGAAATTATTTTGGGGCCATTCTTTTAAATTACAGAAAGCAAGCCTCAGAATGGTCACATTGCATGTACAAATTCGACATTGTGGCATGGGGGTCACCAGTTTGGGGGTGTATTCCCAGTTCCACAAACACTGCCCCAGCATAACACTACTGTAGCACTATTGTACTTAATGCCACTATTACTTTTACAAATTCTGTTCAGTTTAACAAATTGTAGAAATTTTTTATTCATCATTATTATTATTATTGTTGCTGTTGTTGTTGTTTTTATTGCCCAGAATAAGTATTTTTCAGTTTTGGACGTCTTTGTAAATCTTTCCACTGTTCTGGCGTTCCCAGTCCCAAAAGGGCACACCCAGGCCACCAAACAACCTCCCGGCCAAGGCAGAGATGCACAGTAGATCCACAGAACACAAACCAGATGGGCTAACAATAAAATGGTTTTATAAATAAAAGACACAATAAAACTTTTTTGTCATAGCCACAGTCCAGCTGTGTCATCCTTACTCACCCATTCCCCTGTTCACCACCAGAGGTCATCATCTCCCGAGTTCTAAACCATTCTCTCCATTCCATTTGCATCAATCACTCCGGTTACATTCCACAGAATCATGTGCACATGCTAGCTTCTATCTTCAACTCTATTGGCCCTGCACCTCACATCCCTGTCCTCTGCTTCATCCAGGTCTCTATTTAAACCCCTGCATCTCCACAAATCAATGCTCAGTTTTGTTCTTCCTCGTGTAGTCAATTATAAGTATTCCAGATATCTTTTCTTGCTCCTTGTTCTCGACTCTTGCTTGTTTCCTCTCCATCTCTCTGCGCCTGGGTTCTCCAGTCCGGTGTACCGGTCACCCGTGACACCAGCACTCTACACCAGTCTAAGCACTTCCAATTTTCTCTTATTGAAAGATATGGGGACTCAACACATTCTGAATCAATTGGCAACAAATACGTTGCTCCTCGAATTAAAGAAGGTACGTAACAGCATTTTGAATGCCTGTTTTTCGTTGTGTCCATCGCTGCATACATGACGTACCTTACTCTTTATTTTCAATTAGAAACAGTATAAGATTATAGCATAGGAAGAGATACCGAGCTGTATTTACATAAAGCTGTATGATTCAGTTTCGAGTTCCAAAAGTCTCATTGTGTAATGTGTGTAATATAGTTGCAATATGCAGCTGTTCCAATTACATTACCTAGACGTACGAATTGACCGTGGTGATGCTATTACTAGACATTCTGCAACAAGGATCGGGACATGATGAAAACTGTGATGACCTGCCATTCTTTACAAAACGGAATGTTATCGTGTGTGAATGGCGGGTCATCAAAGTTTTAATCCTGGCCAAGGTGCTGCTGTGTATAGTTCGCAGACTGTTCCCCAATCAGATATTCTTTTTAATGGTTGTGCAATGGATACGCCAGTGTTGTTACTTTAACTGAAAACATTTCAACCCCAGCATCAATTGTTCAGTTGTGAAGATAAAAAAATAAATAAAGAAAAAAAACCTACAAGTGAGAATGCCTTTGATTATTGTGTTTGGTGTCTTTTCTCAAACAATAATGTGCAGTATTCACGTAAGGTTTTGATAAAATAATTAGACTTTTTTATTTTATTATCTTTTTTCACATTCACAAACTATAATGATGGGGCTGAAACGTTTTCAATGAAATGAGATGAAACTAATCTCAACTGATGATAACGTTTTAGTATTTCTATACAGTTAATGGAATTGGTTGTGCTTTGTCTCGGTGGATATTTAATATCAAATAATAATAATATTTTATTGTAATAGTATTTTAATAATAGGTCACAATGTTTTGTTATGGTATTACTATGAATAGTAATACCATACCATTACTATGTAATCTTACAGTTTTCATATTTCAATGTATGCAATAAATACAGAATCTTTACATATATGTATATAATATGTATGTTGAAGGCTGTGCTCGGATGCCTGGTCTGCAACCTAATGCAACCGCATCACTAAGAGTTCCGAACACCTTGCCTTGGCCATGCATGTTACACACATTGCACATCTCTCTAGCTCTCTCTTTCTCTCTCTGTCTATTTCAAAAAGGTCTCTACTGCAGTGTACAGTTGTGTCAGAAAAAATAACAAAATGTCTGCTACTGTATTCCACACAGCTGAAGATTGGTCAGAAATGTTCTGTACATTTTCTAAATAATTTAAACCTTGAGTATAACACAAATACCCCTTTTTTCATTTTCAGTCTTATATATATGTTTTCATATGTGTGTGTGTTTACTACATTGACAGTTCTTTAACATGCTTTTTCAACAGATGATGTCTGGGTTATTAAGAGCAAGAAGTGTATTTGTTCAAAGAAACCGACTTCGTAGCTCATTGACAAGGGTTGACCCAATTGGTACAGCTCAGCGATGGTCACAAGCCATTCAGAGAAGATCATACCATGCTGCATCACCAAACAGCATGTGGCATATGGACAGTTACATGAAGCTCATAAGGCAACCTCTGTCTTGACTTCCTGTAAGATTAAATAATAATAATAATAAACAAACTTCTAGTATGTTTCCAGTATACAGAATCAATGGTCATATATTATATACACTCACCTAAAGGATTATTAGGAACACCATACTAATACTGTGTTTGACCCCCTTTCGCCTTCAGAACTGCCTTAATTCTACGTGGCATTGATTCAACAAGGTGCTGAAAGCATTCTTTAGAAATGTTGGCCCATATTGATAGGATAGCATCTTGCAGTTGATGGAGATTTGTGGGATGCACATCCAGGGCACGAAGCTCCCGTTCCACCACATCCCAAAGATGCTCTATTGGGTTGAGATCTGGTGACTGTGGGGGCCAGTTTAGTACAGTGAACTCATTGTCATGTTCAAGAAACCAATTTGAAATGATTCGACCTTTGTGACATGGTGCATTATCCTGCTGGAAGTAGCCATCAGAGGATGGGTACATGGTGGTCATAAAGGGATGGACATGGTCAGGAACAATGCTCATGTAGGCCGTGGCATTTAAACGATGCCCAATTGGCACTAAGGGGCCTAAAGTGTGCAAAGAAAACATCCCCCACACCATTACACCACCACCAGCAGCCTGCACAGTGGTAACAAGGCATGATGGATCCATGTTCTCATTCTGTTTATGCCAAATTCTGACTCTACCATCTGAATGTCTCAACAGAAATCGAGACTCATCAGACCAGGCAACATTTTTCCAGTCTTCAACTGTCCAATTTTGGTGAGCTTGTGCAAATTGTAGCCTCTTTTTCCTATTTGTAGTGGAGATGAGTGGTACCCGGTGGGGTCTTCTGCTGTTGTAGCCCATCCACCTCAAGGTTGTACGTGTTGTGGCTTCACAAATGCTTTGCTGCATACCTCGGTTGTAACGAGTGGTTATTTCAGTCAAAGTTGCTCTTCTATCAGCTTGAATCAGTCGGCCCATTCTCCTCTGACCTCTAGCATGAACAAGGCATTTTCGCCCACAGGACTGCCGCATACTGGATGTTTTTCCCTTTTCACACCATTCTTTGTAAACCCTAGAAATGGTTGTGCGTGAAAATCCCAGGAACTGAGCAGATTGTGAAATACTCAGACCGGCCCGCCTGGCACCAACAACCATGCCACGCTCAAAATTGCTTAAATCACCTTTCTTTCCCATTCAGACATTCAGTTTGGAGTTCAGGAGATTGTCTTGACCAGGACCACACCCCTAAATGCATTGAAGCAACTGCCATGTGATTGGTTGATTAGATAATTGCATTAATGAGAAATTGAACAGGTGTTCCTAATAATCCTTTAGGTGAGTGTATATATGTAACTCCAGTCTAACGTATTTGTTATTATTTATAAGATGAATGTTTATATTTTCAGAATACCTAGACCATTATTATGCATTAATGTGTCTAATGTCTGTAACAGTTGAATTACTTATAAATATTATTAGTTTTCATATTACAATAGCAATGATTTTAATGTAGTGCTAACAAACATTGTGTTATATTGTTTTGTATGTGTTTTCTCCATACAGTTTCTTATCTTTCTTTTTTTTCTCCTTTGGGTGGGTGGGGATTTGTAGTACATGGTGCAATTGATGGGTTCTCCCATCTTATACCATACTTGTGCTGTGCTACAAACAATTCTTCGTCCACGGACCTAAATGTTTTCTCCAAAGCTGCTGTTCAATATGGATTACCGTCTAGGGTTCAGTCTGACCATGGTGGAGAAAATGTACAGGTAGCCCTGCTTATGAATGCACTGGGGGGGTTACATCGTGGCAGCCACATAACTGGAATGTCAACCAGAGAATTGAAAGACTGTGGAGAGATGTTTTCCAGCAGGTTCTTGAGCCCTTCTACAGGGAGTTTTATCACATGGAGGACATTGGTGTACTGGATGAAGGAAATAATTTGCACAAAGGATGACTGCAATTTGTTTACCATTCTGAAATTAGTGAACGATTGGAACTTTTCAGAAAAGGTTGGAATAAACACAAAATTAGAACTGAAAGCCTTTGCACAGAATTTAGTTGTACATTTACAAGGAATTGGTGTTGAAATTACAGATAATGAAATCAGAGAAAACGAAGAGTTGTTTAATCCACTGAATCTGTCTGTTGAACAACTCCCAGTTGAACCTGATAGTGATTTGAAAGATAAATACTTATGCTGTCTTCAAAAAACATCTGAGTTCTTGGTATCTGATACCCAAACATAAGTGCCATGTTGAAGGCATGTTTCGTGTGTGCTGCTGCCACACTAACTCCCATAGGGGCATATTTAAATACAGTCAATTTCTACCTCAACTCCGTATCTAAAATGTGAGAATGAATGATATCTTTGTCTCGCATGGGTGTCCGTTTCACAAGAAAAAATAACAGGTTCTCTTCAGCAAAAATATTTTGTACTATTTTCTCCATCTTGTTCTGCACTGTTTTTGCTGTTCTGTGATTGCTTTTGTATTTGTAAAAGCAGATCTGTTTCAAACCTGGATAATCTGCATCACACACACACACACACACTGACATCATGCTACGTTTGCTATTTTCTAAAGCAATTTAAAAAAAAATCTACATATACTTACTAATAATTAACTTGTAAATAAGTGAGAAAACATGTTTTATATTTTTTATTTTTTTGGAAACATCATACAGTCCTTTAGCAATCAATTCTAATTGGACTAGGGATCCATCTCTTAAAGATGAGGAGATATCCTGGGCTACTGTATGCAATCACTTAAAATGTGCTCCTACAATTAAATTCATAAAACATATGCAACTTCTTATAAACAGTTTCAGATTAAGCTAATCTCTGATCCTTTGTGTAAGCTATGTCCTCTGGGTACCATTGGCACTTTTTTGCATATAGTATGGGAGTACTCTGAGGTGCTTGTGTTTTGTAATCATGTCACCTCTACTTTGTCTAAGATTCTTGCTAGACAGCTTCCTTGTTCTTCTAAAGTTTTACTGTTAAATGATGATTTCGGCCCTGTAATTGTCCTTGCAGAAGCAGATCTGGTTGGCTGGCCTCACAGCAGCAAAAATAATTGGCAGCCTTCACATTCCCATCCCTGGAGTCAATGTATCCTTACTTTCCTTGACATTATTCATATGGACTTCTCTCCACCACCCAGAGATCCATGGTGCCAGGGAGGGGACTGTGTCTGCCTGGAGGTCAACGGCAGACTGCCTTAAATCTTTGTTAAACAGAGCCATAATCTTTGACTGAATTTGGTTATTTGTGGTCCTTCTGAGGGTGAGTGAAGAATGGGGTGTTGGCTAACGATCTGCCACCAGGGGTGGGGGGATGTGGGGATGTGGGGGTTGTTTCATTGTTTTAATTTGTCAATGTTGTGTATCGTATGAGTGTCTTGGCAAATATTAACATTTGATCACAAAAAGAGGGAAAACAAATTTTAATTACTAGAGCTTGTTTTTATTTTGTCTCTTAACATATTTTCTACCTAATTTACCAATACAGGAGGGATATACATGTTACAGGTTTCCTCTGAGAGCCATGCTGACAACAGGCTCAGAGTTTAGGCAGGGAAACCCATAGTGCTGACTGGAGAACAAGCACTGTCTCCCTGCCTCCTGCTGGGAGGTGCCTGGTTAGCCACCACCAACCTGAAATCCTTTTTTTTCTAAGTAGGATAAAGAGAAAAAACTTAAAGAGGAACATCAGTCCTACATTAAATGCAAATCGAAAGGGTTCTATTAATAAAGCTGCTGTCAAAACGTTGACAACCCACCATTCACGCTTTACAAAATGGAATGTTATTAAACTACTAAAAGTGATTAACATTCCATTTTGTAAAGCGTGGATGGCGTGTCATCAAAGTTTTGATCAGGTCCTGGCCCAAGTTTGTCAAAACCAGTTCCTGGATGGTAGAACTGTATTATCTATTGTTTTTTGTTCCAACTATCTTAATTATGTAATTGATAATGGTTAACATGTTTAACATTTTAGTGTTGATTAAATGAAGTGTGCCCTGAGCCAGAGGAAAAAAATGCATCCACCCAAATAAATAATGAGTACAATGTAACCCAGGGTGTCAAACAATTCCTAGCGGGCCGCATGGACATCGTTTAATCCGAGTCCTCAATAACTTCATGAAATTATTTATTCAATTGGACATTGTTGATGGTTTAAAATGGAATTTGGTCCATGGTAAATTTGCTCATTTTGGGGCCTGGATAGTTTAAATGTATTTATCCAATTCAATAATTAGACCAATTAAGACTTGGGTATTACGAAAACCAGCATACACATGGCCGGCCAAGAAGTGGATTTGACTTCCCCGAATTAGCCACTGAGAACTGGGCTTAAAAAAAATCCAGCACATACAGTAGCTCCACAATTATATATTACGTTTAGAAGTTCATCACCTCTGATGTGCCAGCTCCATGTTTTGCACTTTCATCATTGTCTACGTGAAGAAAGTCTTCAATGTCAAAAATTTAAATCTAAAAACTAATTAAGAAATATATAAAATAAGTTTGATCAAGAGTACACAGTGTTCTTAATCTAATGTGTTTAACGAAGCGGTATCTGTCCAACAAAAGTCCACTGCTATTTACTTTCCAAAATGAAAAAAGTACAACTGCAGATTACATTTTACATTTACCCAATAATAATCTTTTAGGTCTTGAAATTTAAAAGTTTGTTGAAGAACATCTCAAAATAACATGAAGATTTCTGAGCATCTTGCATCCTATTCCTGCCTGGATCAGCTCCGGCTTCCCCACTACCGTCACCAGGATAAGCGGTTTAGAAAATTGATGGATTTCTGAGAATTAAATACATTGTCACAAACTTAAGGTTCTGAGTTTTCTTATTGAACCAATTTGAGCGAAGGCGGTGATCGCTGGCTGCTGGGTGGCGGCGGCGGCGGATTGGGATCGGGACCTCTGGCTGGACGGCGTTAGCAGTTGGGACCTCTGGCTGGGCGGACAGGGTCTCCTCCAAAACTCCTACAGTAAAGGCCGAGCCACACAACCGCAGTGCCACGTCAATGTACGTGACCAGGGTCCAGTCACATTTACCTGCCGGCAGCAAGAAGGCTATGGGCTCGCTCAGCCCCCGACGAAAAAGGTCCTTGAGGCAAACCTTGTTAAAGTCCACCAAAGACCTCCACATATGCCTCCATGGGACGGTTTCCCTGGCGTAGTTCGAAGAGGCAAACTGCTGGGTCCATGTTGATGGCGAAGTCTTCCGTCACAGTCTCAGGGGAGAACCGCAGGGCAAGGGAGTTAGGACCCAGGTGCAGTGTTTGTGTAGGTGGCAAATCAGGGCTAGGCAAGGACGTGGTCGAGGTCACAGGCAATGGTCGTGGGATCAGGCAGGCAGGCAGGCAAAGGCGAGATGGAGTCGTAGACAATAAGACAGGCAATGGTCGCCAAGGAGCGGAGGCTTGGAATCGCAGGCAGAGCTGATGAGACTTCACCCAAAGTGAGGGCAGTGAGGGGTTTAAGAAGAGGAGCAGGAACTGGGAAGGTAGGTGCAGGGCCAATGGAATCAGAGGTAGAGTGAACAAGTGCACATGGGAGACCGGAATGTTAATAGGGTGATTGACAGGAGCTGGCAGAAGTGACAGGGAAAGACAGGGTGATGGCGGCCTCTAGCGGTGAGAGAGGGTGAGTACGTGGGAACCGTGACAGAAAGCAAGCTCAACAATACTTTTCTGAACTTAAACTAAGAAAGTACACTGTAGACCACATTAGAAATGGTAAGCAACTGTCAATGTTTGATCTTTCAAACAAAAAATTCTACTAAGGCCTATTTTTATGTATCTATTAACATAAACAAATGTTTTAGGAAATCCAATTAACCTTTAAACATGTATTGACACCTGCATTTTCTCTATACTACATAAGCATTAAGAATATGCATTTATAAATAAACAATTTCTAATGATTCTATCTTAATTGGTAATGGTTCGTCACGATGAGGAATTATGAAGATCTTCCCTTTTCCAATTTTTGAATGCAATTCAGCAGATATCACTGACTATTTTATGTAGCCTCCGCCCTTTCTCAGCTTTGGCAAAACTGAAGCCTATTAAGTGTAAAGGAATATCTGGATAGCTGTCCAAAACAAACTTTTCTAATCTAGCAATTTCTACTAACAGATGATTTGGACCCATATCTGTCTTCACAGCCAGGCTGCTCGTGTTTTGCTGGACCTAAAAGAGAAAAGGTACTTACATTTAAAATTCCAAGGAAAAGTTTACCAAAATGTATAAACTGAACTGATGTGTGGTTATTTTAAAATAAACATTGAACAACAGACTGTTACCAACCTAAGCCATTTCTTGTTAGTCGGTTCAGATGGTGGCGGCACATATTCTTCATTGTGTTTTAGAAGTAGAAAGAATAATATTTTCCATGTATCCCCCCTGGTACGTCCTGCTTTTCTACGTTTTCTGTTACCTGAAAACAACAAAGTTTTGAAAACTGTATGGATAAGATTACTATTAAACAATGACTATTAATTCCACATTGCACTGTCTTCTGCTCAATAAAACAAATATGTAAATATTTAAAATGTGACATTTTATAAATGATGCCCTCCCCACAACTTGTTGGACTTTTTAAAAAATATGCACAACTTTGATGCTTGTCTAACAAACACATAAGCTATATTGATAATGCTTTATTAACTGTCGGTACATTCACTCAATTGGATGTCAAGTTTTTTCAGACCCACTTGTGTTAGATACCTCCAGTTGTAGGACCTTCTTGTGAGGTTCATCTAAACAATGTACTAGTCTGTTGCACACATGAAACTACATCGAAGTCATCAGTTTCATTTCCCTCTTCTGCATGTCTAACTGACATCAAAGCACGGGTTAAAACCCCTTGCAACTCTTCCCTTTCACATGACATGACATGAGGTTAGTCCATCTGACATAATAGTGTGTAGGCAGTGAGGCTTTCTGTTAAAAAACTAAAATAAAATGTAAGGAATACAATTGGGAAATATCTGGTACTTATATATACTACTCAAGACATGCACACAACAATCGAGTAGTTACTTAAAAGCATTACAGAGGTCTAGAGTCAAAACTCGAATCACCTACAAATTACATTAAAATCTATACATTATTAAGACTAGTGTTTTTCAGTGAGATAGTCTTTCTATTGGCCATTATTACAGTGTTCACTTTGATTAGCAAGGTTTTTATTTGGTACAAAGTCTTTATACAAGTCCACTTATTTGATTTACGTACAGAAAGTAGAATGAATGACTGGACACACATTTTTGCCTTGTATTGTCTATTGATACAAAAACATTGTTATGCTCTGTGCACAATTTCCCGGGATGACATTCTGGCTAGCTAAATTAATCCCTGATAACCAGAATATGTCGAGCTACTGCTGGTTCACTAATTGGTTCAACTGTGCTAACTTTGCTGTTCTGCGAAACCTCAACCAAATCGCACTGCACCATACTAGGATATCTTAAGTGCACTAAACATTAACCATACTTCATAATACATGTATTCCTTTTAAAACAGGTCATTCACGGAGGTGAAAAGTACTGAGCTTGATGAAAAAACGCAACCAATGTACAAGCAAATCTAAAAACTGCTAATGCATGCTGGTTGTTGTTATTTTGGTTTTGTTTTGTTTTTTTAGTATGGAATAAACTACTGACATTCACTAAAATGTCTAAAGTCTTTAAAGTCTTTAAAAGACGCGTACAAGTGTGTACAGCAATGTTACTTGAACTGCCACTGCTGATATACCCTATAAATAGGCTTGAATTTACCCCAAATATATTAAAATGGCATAAAGCACTTAATATTCCGCATGAAAGTCTGCTAAGAAAATAAATATATTAACTTACTACAGTCTATAGTTTCTCCCTGCCGCAACAAGCATCCAACAAGCCGACTCACTGACTCCCAGTGCTTGCTGGTTTTGGGAATAGCAGTACACACATGTTGTAAATAGTAATTATATATTTAAATAGCACATTACAACGCAACCTTTTTTTTTTTTTTTACAAGCTGTAACAGCAATATATAATTCCAAAACTGAACGCACGAACAGTATATGACAGGAAGTTCTAAAAGGCAATTCGAGATATCTGAAATAGAACAGGAAGTCTAATTTGAGATATCTCTAATTCAATTTGAGATATCTCAAATAGGACAGGAAGTGAATTCGAGATATCTCAAATTGCATTTGAGATATATTGAATTTGAGGTTAATTTGAGATATCTTGAATGCAATTCGAGATATCTAATTTAAAGCTCCAATCTGAGATATCTTGAAATGGAGCATTAAATTAGATATCTCAAATTGACTTCCAGTCCTATTTGAGATATCTCAAATTGTCTTCCGTCTGAAATATGACAGGAAGTCAATTAGAGATATTTCGAATTGACTTCCTGTGAAAATGCTGTATGTTTTTTATGATCTTCCTGTCTATTTTAAGATCTGAAATAGAACAGGAAGTCAATCTGAGATATCTCAAATTCAGTTCCAGATATCATGAAATGGTGTTAGTTTGAGATATCTGCAATTCAATTTAAGATATCTTGAACTGTATTTTGAGATATCTCTCAATGACAATTCGGCGTGCCATATTTTCGTGCAACACAGTCTCTCCTCAGTCTCTCTTACAAAGCCACATTCAGCACCCATAAATAGCTCTCCAATTAGGCTTTAATATGGGACACCAGTCTCACCTACTACATGAAGGTATTTGTATTTTCATTACATGGGTGCTAGCACCTACTAATTTCCAGGACTGAAAATATTTGGCATAACTTTCACAAAACTGTCAATACATAACATGGGGTGGAAAAAACACTATGTGTGGTAGTCCAGTGGGCTACCAAAAGGTAGACAATGGTAGCCTGCAACAGATTTTGGTAGCCTACATTTTTCATTTCCATTTAATGCTCCAATACATAAATTGTAGACAGATCTAATTTCAAAGTGGTAAAAGGTTCAGAACAGACAAACACAAACACTGCCAAGTACATAAACTATAAATGTTTTTTGTTTTGTTGAAACATTCTACATTTAAATTGTCATATAAACTTGACAACAACATACCCCTGACAGAAAATGTATAAATCAAGTGAAAGTAATATGTTATGCCTAGATAGAAAGGCCTGGATGGAGGTAGGGGGTCCCTGACGTTGTGCGGTTTATTAAGGCACAGGGGCTGGCATATTTGGTTAAGAACATCCAGGCTGCTGCTTTTACTTTGCCAGCAGCCTCAGACCATTCGGCCTCTGCACCATGGATAACACCAGGCCGCACTCATAGGATTCCCCGCTGTTCTACAGGGTGCTCCGAGCCTTTGCACTCAAAGATAAAGCCTCGCTGGTCTCCTGGGACTACAAGACCATCTGTAGTCAGACCTCCTGAAACCTGCAGAAATATCTGGGCTAACACTATGCACGTTTGCCTCACAAATACGCAGAAAGGTGTCTCCTGGATGGCTGTGAGTCAGTGTCCCCCCACCCCCCACTTCATGTACGGAAGGGGCTTAGCCCTGGTCGACACCTGCCCCTGCAAGGGTTGCCTGAGAAAGGAGATGGAGGCTAACATTTTTAAGGAATGCCCCTCCACGTGAAGGGTCTGGCTCTTGTTCCGGCTCTTCGCCGTTCTTGCGCAGACAAGCACCCAGCAAATCCTGTATGGACCAGCCAGAGGACTGACATCAACTACTCTGAGGTGCTGGTGGCGTGTCATCTGCATGGTGAAACAGGCCCTGTGGGAGGGACGGAACATGTGTTTGTTCAATAAGCAGGAGCTGGACCAAAGACGATCGCACGGAGGGGCATGGCCATAGTGAGAGACCACGTCAATCTGGAGATCCATCAGAGGTGCAAGAAGGAAGCCTTTAAGAACTGGAATATCAAAGATCTGGGGGAGCTTAAAATCCCATGATGGATACTCCCCCTACTGGAGCCCGAGTCCAAGTGTTTTTAATTTTGACTTTTAACCTTTTATATTATAAATGATTTTAAAATAATATAAATTGAATTTAATGGTTTTAAAATGAAGTTTGTATTGTATGTTGGTGGTTTTGTTTAGTTTTTTGGCTAATGCATTGACCATTCTATTTTTCTTTAAATGCATCAGGTTATTTTGTTTCTGTTTCTTTTATGGTTTTATTTGTTTTTTGATTTATCTGATGCATTCTTCATTAATTTTCAATGCATTAGATTGATTTGTTATTTTTGTTATATTGTTGATTTTTTGGCAGTTTGCCATATTTACACCAATTGTTTTGATGTTTTAATGCACTTTTGAGTTAACGGTTTTGGTTTAAAACATTTTAGGATTTTTTGTTTGTTCAGAAATGATTTTAATCATTTTAATCATAAGAATAATTTGTTTAATGTTTTTATCTTGTAATTGTAAAATACTCAAATTCTGTGGTGGTTCTAGACTTCAAAAATCTCAGTTATTTGTGAGCAGATATTAAATCAAATATGAAATAATCGTTCTTTACTAAAAATCATTGTATACATTAGTCCATAGTAAGTAGTTTTATGGAATATAAAATGAAATATGTCAACATTTTATCGCGTATCACTTATGTTGCTAGGACATGAAAATGGCTGCGTCTTGTCTTTTGCCCATAACTAGGAACCAGGGGGGCAGGGAGCTCTGACAATGGGAGATGTTCCTCTAAGGAAAGAAGACCAAGGGAAACTGCTAGTAGGAAAATCCTGAAATGTTTGTACCTCAATGCCAGGAGTATAAGGAACAAGATGTTAGACTTGGAAGCCACAGTGCTGGCGTTTGACTATGATGTTGTAGGAGTGACATAAACATGGCTTACAGAAAATGATGGGGATGAATACAAAGGATACACACAGTTTAGGAGAGACAGGCAAAATCAAAGAGGGGGTGAGGTAGCATTATATGTGAAAAATGACATTGAGGCAGAAGAACTTGTATTAGATCCCAGTAACGGAACAGAATCTTTGTGGGTGAAACTTTTGAACAAGAGATCTGCAGGATTAGCGGTAGGAGTGTGTTACAGGCCACCAAACTCAGATATTCAGAAAGATGCTACATTGTACAGTGTAATCAGGACTGCATGTAGCAAGGATGTGGCTGTTATAATGGGGGATTTCAATTTCCCAAACTTAGAATGGGAAAGCCCAGTGGGGACTACAGAAGCAGAAATAGAAATGGTTGAGATGGTAAATGACTGCTTTCTAACTCAATTTGTCTGGGAACCAACCAGAGAGAGTGCATGTATTGACTTGATCTTTTCAAATGACCAAGATAGAGTCAGGGGGACAGTAGTTAGAGAACCAATGGCAAATTGTGATCACAATATGGTTAGCTTTGAGGCATTCTTTCAATAAACAAGGTCCAAGTCTAAAACAATGGTCTACGATTTTAGAAAAGCAAACCTTGAAGGTATGAGACGCCACTTAGAAGAGGTAGACTGGAGCACATTGGATACAGAGTCAGTTGAAAATGGATGGGTATATTTTAAGAATATACTACTTGAGGCTCAGGAGCAATTTGTACCAAAACTTAGCAAATTGAGGACCAAAAACACTGGCCAATATGGTTTAATAGAAGTATACAAAAAATATCAAGAGAAAGAAAATATTGTATAGCACATACAAAAGGGATGGTGACGAAACAAAATACATAGAATATGTTGAGCTGCAAAGAGATCTTAAGAAAGGGATCAGGAAAGCAAAAAGGGAAATAGAAAGAAACATAGCTCTTGGAGCTAAAACCAATGCAAAGAGCTTTTTTCAATATTACAACAGCAAGCAGTCAATAAAAGTGGAAGTGAAACAGATAAAGGGCAAAAATGGAGGTATCTTGGAAAACGAACAAGATGTGGCAAATGTTCAAATGAGTATTTCACAGAGGTTTTCACAAAAGAAAAAACAGATGACATGCTACAGGTTGACAATCAGTCCAGTCAAACCCTAAGAGAGATCAGGATAAATGAGGAGGAGGTACTAAAGGGATTTGCAGAATTAAAAACAAACAAATCACCTGGGCCAGATGGGATATTTCCAACAGTACTTAAAGAAATGAGGGAAATTATTTATAGGCCGCTAACTCAATTATTCCAAATGACACTTAGAACAGGAGATGTGCCCACTGACTGGAAGACAGCAAATGTCAATCCAATACCAATCCACAAGAAAGGGGACACAACTGAGCCAGGAAATTACAGACCAATCAGTCTCACCTGCATGATTTGTAAAATGTTGGAAAAAATGATTAGACAGAAAATAGAGGAGCATCTTAATGAAAACCATATTCTTGGAGATAGTCAACATGGGTTTAGACGAGGCAGATCATGTCTTACTAATTTATTAGAATTTTTTGAACATGCAACTGCAGCTGTAGATCACGTGAAAGCATATGATATGATATACTTAGATTTTCAAAAAGCTTTTGATAAGGTTCCACACCAAAGACTGTTCCTCAAATTGGAAGCTGTAGGCATTCAGGGTAATGTAAGTAGATGGATTATGAACTGGTTGATGTATAGGAGGCAGAGGGTGTCAATTAGAGGAGTTGCTTCCAACTGGAGTGAGGTTGTTAGTGGAGTTCCACAGGGATCAATACTAGGGCCTTTGCTTTTTCTAATCTATATTAATGATCTGGACTCTGGGATAGTTAGAAAACTTGTCAAATTTGCAGATGATACTAAAATAGGTGGCTCAGCATATACAATCTTGGCAGCACAGGCTATTCAGAGGGACTTAGATAATATTCAGTTGTGGGCCGACACCTGGCAAATGAAATTCAATGTGGACAAGTGCAAGGTAATACATGCAGGTAAAAAAAATGTCCACTATAATTACACTATGGGAGGTACAGATCTAGATGAAGTAACGCATAAGAAAGACCTAGGGGTCTATGTGGACTCCTCACTTTCTCCATCCAAGCAATGTGGGGAAGCAATAAAAAAGGCAAGCAGAATGTTAGGGTATATTGTCAAAAGTATAGAATTTAAAACAAGGGAAGTAATGTTAAGACTGTACAATGCGCTAGTTAGACCTCATCTGGAATACTGTGTGCAGTTCTGGGCACCACACTTCAAGAAGGATATTGCTGCTCTAGAGGCAGTTCAGAGGAGAGCAACCAGACTTATTCCAGGTCTGAAGGGAAAGTCCTACTCGGAGAGACTGAGTGAACTGAACCTTTTCACCCTGGAACAGAGGAGACTACGTGGGGACTTGATCCAAGTCTTCAAAATCATGAAAGGCATCGACCACATCAAACCAGAGGAGCTTTTTCAGATCAGCAGGGACACAAACACCCGGGGACACAAATGGAAATTGGGCTTCAAGGTATTCAAAACGGAAAACAGGTGACACTTCTTTACACAGAGAGTAGTCACAATCTGGAATAAACTACCCAGTGATGTGGTAGAAGCTGAAAGTTTGGGAACATTTAAAAATAGACTGGATAGGATCCTTGGATCACTTAGATATTAATGGACACCAAATGAGCACGATGGGTCGAATGGCCTCCTCTCGTTTGTAAACTTTCTTATGTTCTTATGTTCTTATGTTCATATACCACTTTGTTACTTCCCTCCAGTGCTAAGTCTTGTTTTCCTGTTGGAATTATACACATTCTCCCGAGCTCTTGTTTATCCTGCTTTTGACCTTGCTTTGTACCCTTGACCACTGCCTTTTGGATTCTCCCTGTTGTGGTGTTCACCTGAACTTCAACCCCCTGTTTGCCTTATTGACCTCACCTTCCGGATTCTCCAGGACATTGTTGTTTGCTGACCCCAGACCATATCCAGATTTCCTTCTTTCCATACCTTGGTACCTCTCCGCTGGCAGCAAGGTAATATTTGCCCCCTTCCAGTTAATTTTTTAGTAAAGGTCTTACTACCACATACAAGAATATAGAAAATAAAATACTAATTTAAATTAAGAAAATATAATTGTTTGCATTAGATCACAAACCAGAAACCCATTTTCTTCACATACTCATTGATTAGTTCCACACCTTGGCCCTACATTTGGTTTCAATTAAGTTTTGACAACTTCATTATCTGTACTTATTCCAAATGGATCAGGACACATTTGGCAGGTTTCATGTTAAAGTTACTTGGCAGTTTTGACCAGCTTGACAAAGCTTATCTTATAATGTGGTACTTTGTGAAATTGGGAGTGATTATTCAGTTGTTGAACTAATGTGATATTTCCTACTGATTGTGATTACTAATTATACAATTTGAATACAATTATTTTTTTCTCAACCACCCACTGCTATCTGCCTGTCTTATTTAGTATTTTATTTTCTCTCTTCCTGTAGATGGTAATAAGATTCTTAGTAATCTTTGACATTAGTTCAAAAATGGTTCAGCATGCAAACCCTCAGAGGGAGAGGGTCATTTCATCTTTGACTTTGACTTGACTTTTTTGCATATTTTCTAGAGTCAGGTTAAAACACAGATGTAAACTCTGCCAATGTTGGCCTTCTGCTAAACTCTGCTTCTCTTTTCTTTTTTTTCTTTTTTTCAGAATCTGTTACAAAGGAAAAGTCAACATGCTGCACCCTAATAACTACACTAATCTTTATTTTATCAGTGGGTTGCTGTGTTGATTTTTTACACAGACTACTATTCCGTTTTGGAAGCTAAAACATTTACAAAAACTTTTAAAGTGTTTTGAATTTAATGTCTCCTAACTTCCATGTATTCAGCATTGACTGCAGTGCTATAAATCCTTAAGACAACTTCTGAAATAGAGCAGTGTATATTGCTGTGTTTCCAGTTATTAAGCAAATACAACACTGAACACACAACAAATGGCTAAGCAGGCCGGTCCTGGAGACTCCTCAACACCAGCTTGGACTGCCGCTAGTCGGAGCTGATTCACCCCTCAACGCCAGGCTGGTTTCAACCGCGTTCAGTCCGCCCCATTACTAAGCGCCGAGAGGTACCCCATGGCCGGTCCTGGAGACTCCTCAACACCCGCTTGGACTGTCGCAAGTCGGAGCTGCTTCACCCCTCAACACCAGTCCAATTTCAACGTCACTCTACACCCCCGCGATCCTGTATCCAAGATACGGGAGCAGTACCCCCGCCTATGCCAGTGTACCACCAAGTTCTTTTGGGTCTCAGCTCCCGAGTCTACGTTCGACCCCTTCAAACCCCGGACGGTATGTGGCGATCGGGGGAGATCTACTGAACCACCAACCCTATAGACCCATGCCAGTAGAAGACCGCCCAGAGATAATCCCACAAGTGTGGCACGTGAGTTGTTTTTGGGTGTACTAGAAAATCAAAGAATTGTGATACATGCGCAAAACCTGGCTATAGAGGGTCAAAACATTATAATTAATACTGTTAATTACGCCATAGATCATATTTAATATTTAATTAGCTGCAAAATGACTCGAAAGTGTGGTATGTTGTGTAAAATAAATAAATGAATGAATAAACAAAAATGTCTGGACATGGTAAAAGAGCTCACGACCCGAATGACTATGACCGAGCTCAGTCCCCAAAAAGACCATCCAGAGAGAATGGAACCGTTCATGTCGAGAACTCAGCCAGCAATCCCATAAACCCGTAACTAGTGAAAACGGTAAATGATTTAAATAACAGACCCTTACCCCCGATAGAGTTAAACACCCTGTCCCCTCCTGATTTTGTCGAATTGCCGCTGAATCCTGACCTGTTGCAATTTGTTAATGATATAAATAACCTACCCCCGCCAATGTCTCCTATAGAGCCTCAGCCCCCAATACACCCTGATTTACTTGAAATGGTTGATGCTTTGAATGCGATACCCTGTCCAAATTCTGTCCCTGTTACAAATGATTTGTGCCAATAAGAACAATTAGGGGTTCTGATGAAGCAGCCGGCTCTATAGAACAGGATCTTGACATTAACCGGTTTGATATCTTTGAAGGTCTTTTAGAGGCTTTAAATGAGACTCGTCAAAAGGGTGGCTTTGTGGGTTGTGGGGATGATGTGGAGGGTTGTGGTACTGATAAGATTGTAGAGGGTAGGCTCGGTAAGAACATGGGTAGTGAGGGTTTTGGGCAAAATGTTGACAATCCTAAGAGGTTCGTTGAACCACTGATTATAGATAGACCGGCCTATAACAATTTTGAAATTATGCAGCATTTTAATTTTGCAGAACTTTTCAATTGCGATAATTATGCTGAAATATTCATCAACATACACGATGCCTTGCAAAGCATGATTGAGTGGGTGGATGAAAGGGTTAGACCTCGAGATGTTGTCCTGTTAAGGGGTGATGATTTGTTTAGCAACCTGTCTGTAATGCTGAGGGGCTCCAACTTAGATGTTGAGGAATTTTTGACTAAAATTGAAGCCTTGTTACAGAGTAATGCTTCCATCTTAGCTGAAGAAAGTTTGACCCTGGTTCTTAATGCGTGACCCTGAGGGAGGGGCTCGTAGAAGACAGTTGTCAAAATGTTTGAAGAATGACATAATCCGGAATAAGATCAGGCAGTTAGTGGTGAGCTCCGATGGGGACAACAAAATCTGTTTTGCGAACAGCTTAATAAAACTGCTCAAGCCCGACAGCCCAGAACCCCAAGCTCTGCAAGAGGCCTTAATGCTTCATCAGAGTGTCGGATTGACTGCCCAACAGATGGTTCCCTTTTCAGACATCGTCAAGTTTGAGGAGAAGTTGTCTTTAAAAATTGTGGTGTGGTACCGGTGTGAGATAAATGACGTGTTTGTGTAATTTCAAATGCATTCTAACCCACACGAACAGACGCTGTTTCTCTTCCTTAAAGATAGTCATTACTTTGGAATAAAGAGTTTGACGGCTTTTTTGGGTTGTTTGTACGTTTGTCCTTTCTGTTATGCGGCATTCAACAATAAGCTTAAACACCAATGCGCCAGTTACTGCAATGTTTGTTTCAGCTCCCAGTGTTGTAAGGGGTTGTCCCCCAACATCCGCTTTAAAGATTGTTTAAGGATTTGTCTCTCGGCATTCTGTTTACAGAGCATAAGGTGCCGAGGGTTAACGGCGAGGGTATTGAGCTGAGCGCCTGCGAGCAAACAAGATATTGTCCCAAATGTTGTTTCCAATACCGGTTTCATAAGGGCAAGACCCACAGATGTTCGAAACAGCGGTGTCAGCTGTGTGAGGCCGAACACCAATGTTTTATTCAGTCTGGAGCCTCTGCATAAACTGTATGTCTTTTTGATTTTGAATGTCCCCAGGAAAAAGGGGTCCATGTGGCCAATTATATACACTGTATAGACAAGATGGATCGCGAGTGGTCAGCCAGTGGGGAGGATTGTGTCAGTGCTTTCTTTATAAAATACCGTAGTCCAAAATATCTCAATTAAACGTTTATTGCACACAATGCTAAGGGTTCTGATTCTTACCTTTTGATGAAGTATCTGGTGGAGAACGGGGTGACCCCTAAAATTACTGCTCAGGGGAGCAAGATAATGTGTTTCACCAACTTTCAACCAAAGGTACATAGATTAGCTGAATTTCCTCCCCATGAAATTGAGCACTTTGCCTAAAGCTCTGGGTTTCGCATCTCAGAAGAAAGGCTGGTTCTGTCATTTTTTCAACATTCAGGCCACTCAATCCGCCCACCTATTATTATGGGGTTGCCACTATGATGCCTCATGAACAGGTAGATTTCTTTAAATGGTACAATGCTGTTAAGGGGGGTGTTTTTGACTTCAGAGTAGATGGCTGCCTATTGCAAAAATGATGTGGTGATCCTTAAAGAATCATGTGTACGTTTTCGAGCTGAGGTTATCAAGACCTCTGGGCTCAACCCTTAACCCTCAACAATGCGTGACTAGAGCATCTCTCTGTATGAAAATGTATCGAGCCAATTTCTTGCAGAAAAATACTATAGCTGTCACCACTTTTGACAACTATCGGACTAGACAAAAAGACTTTTCGACTGTCTCCATACAGTGGTTGGAATACCTGACTGCCAGGGATGACATCATGATCAGTCACGCTTTAAACCGCGGGGAGGTCAAAATGGGTCCCTACCAGCGAGGTGGCCGGGGTGCGTACCGATTACGAGTTTGCCGGTTGTATTTTCCACGGGTGCCCGCAATGTTTCAATCCAAACACATTTAATCCTGTAACTCAAAAACTCTGTGGTGATATGTACTATGATTTTCAGGAACGACTTGAAACTTTAAAAAACACCTATGGTTTGAACATGGTGGTGATTTGGGAACACGAGTGGACAGCCCTGAAGCAGCAGGATGAGGGGGTGCGTGACTTCATGGAAACCTTTGACTTTCCAGAACGTCTCGAACCCCAGGAGGCATTATTTGGGGGCTGGACCAACGCCATCTGTTTACATTATGAGGTAAAGTCGGGGAAGAGAGTAGATTACTATGACTTCACTAGCTTGTACCCGTTTGTCAACAAGACTCAAATTTATCCCTTGGAACATCCAAACATTATTTATCGCGACTTTCTCGACATTAGTCATTACTTTGGTTTGATCAAATTGACCGTATACCCTCCCCAAGGTCTGTTCTTACCCATGTTGCTTTACAGCTGCTCTGGAAAATTGATGTTCGCTCTGTGTAGAACGTGTGTGGAAACTGAAAATCAGATGACCTCTTGTCCCCACAGTGATGAAGAGAGGACGCTGACAGGGGTCTGGTGTAGCATTGAGCTTGACAAGGCGGCGGAAAAAGGTTACAGAGTCGGTAAGGTGTATGATGTTTGGCATTTTTCTGAAAAATCTGATACACTTTTTGCCAATTACATTATGACCCGCCTGAAAGGGAAGCAGGAGGCCTCTGGTTACCCCTCTTGTTGTGCTGACAACGCGGACAAAGAGTGTTACATTCAGCAATATTTTGAAAAGGAAGGGATTCGACTGGATCTGGGTAACATAACGGTAAACCCAGCTAAAAGACAGATGTCCAAACTGATTTTAAACAGTCTGTGGGGTAAGTTTGGGGAGAGAAATGTCTAAATACCACCTTGATTAAAAGCCCTGAACAGTTTATAGAATTCATGTTTTCCAAAGAACACGATGTAGCTCACTTTCAATTCATAAATGACCGAGTGGCCCAGGTGCAATGGCGGACCCCGAAAGATTTCCCCACCCAACAGGGTAACATTAATGTGTTTATTGCGATTTTTACCACGGCTTATACCCGGCTTGAACTGTACAACTTAATGGACCAACTACAGGAGCGCACGCTCTATCACGATACTGACTCTGTGATCTTTGTCACCAGGCCGGGGGATTGGTCCTAACTAGTCAAACTAATTTAGTGGTCCTTGACGACCTGATGGAACTGGCCAGTGACAATAGCGAGGTGGAAAAATCCTTCAAAAAGTACACTCATCATAGGAATTTAAGTATTATTTATTTAGTTCAAAATTTATTTTTTCAAGGTAAAAAAAGCCGCACTATTAATTTAAACGCTAATTATATAATTATTTTTAAAAATCCCAGAGATAAACTACAGGTTACTGTCTCGTAAAATGTACCCCAAACAGACAAAGTTCTTTTTGGAGGCTTTTGAGGATGCTAACAAAATACCCTACAGGTACTTGCTTGCCGACTTTAAAGCACAAACCCCGGAAGACTTTAATCTCAGAACAGGTTTGTGCCTGAGAAAAAATGTTGTCGGACCAGAAACCCTCAGACAAACTGTCGAAAATAACTTGGACTCTGAAATGAAAGCTATATTAGCCAGGGTTGATTTAAATCAGCATTCCAAAGCCCAATTGTATAGTGTCACGTTACAACGATATCTCCGTCTGGTTCGGCAGGGGAGAAAAGATTACAACACTATAACTTTAAACGTGGCCTCTCAAGAAAACGGGGTTGCGGATGAGGGGGCTGTGGCTGATAAGGGTTTTGATGCTCAGGCCGCTGTGATTGCGGATACCAATCCTGTTGAGGGCTTTTCCTCCTTGCCAGAGGTCGATGTTGTAACCAATGTTTTGAGAAACATGCTTTCCAGAAGCAAAAGAAATGCTGAATATATCCTGAAGGAGACATGCCAAAAAATAGATATGTTTAAAGAGGGGGAGTCTGAATGGAAAGCTAAAACCCCAACTGCTTATTACTTACCCAGTGCTAAGCGAAGGATCTCAGGATCTAGCACACGTTGGTTTGCTTATTAATAGCCTTTTATTATTATTTGTAAAACAGTGAATGAAGACCGACAACCGATTGTAATTAATTAAGCCAGTCTGTATTCAAGGGTTGTTAGATCCATAAGTAACAGGTATATAAGGGGCAGGATACATTGTCCTGACAAACTCTGTCACTTTTTTATTATTTTGTTCTAAATCATTGCTGTACAGAGTCATAATGTCTGGGTATGTTCGGCCTTTAGCTCTATGATATAAGAAAAACACACAATGTTGGCCACAAGTGGTGGTCTGCAGACTCTGTACTTGACGCCCATTGTAAAGGGTTTCTTGACAGTTATTGAGCAAAAAGTTATGGATCCTCCAGGGGAAAGGTCTGAAATCTGGGGGGTGACCATAGGAATCAAAAAATTCACCACGTTGCTCCTCCCTTAGATAAATAGCCAACCAGTGTTCTCCAGGCATATTTTTAGGGTGAGTATTGATTATGTACATTGTGGGTAAATTCTTGATCTTAAATTTTTTCACAAACAGTGAGGCCGATAATATATTCAGTTTATATTTTTCAGTATCGGTGGTCATCAGACAGAAAGTATTTTTTTCCCCGGATCATTTTAATTTTAATGTCTACCCCGTTGAGCATGAGTTTTTCTTGAAAAAATATGTCCGCATGAATATGCCCCATTAGCTCAAAGGTCCGTCCTTCTGCTGAAAAGGCTTCTCTTTTTTGCAAGCCCTCATTGAGTCAATCTGTATCCCTGTCGTCCATAGCTTCTGGGGTGTCTTTGAAGAACAGGCTAGGACTGAACTGCTTGCTTAGGTTCTCCTCGCTATAATTAAGGATACACTCCATCATGGCTCTATAGGGGTAGGTATTGCAGCTTTGACTAATGAGTCAATCACCCAGGGTCACGTCCAATTGCGAAAACATGGTGGCCACATTGTAATTGATGACACCAACGTTGGCTGCCTTCACTGTTGCATCCCCATGCTCCTCATCCACTCTGCACTTGATTAAAATGACAGTGTTGTTCAAATCAATATAATCTTCCCCATTTCCCGCTATGAAAAACTCCAGAGGGGCAGACTGAAATTGCGGAAAGAGGCGGAATCTCTACATAGATGCTTTTATCTATACTTGTTTGGGTGTACGGTACTGTAAACAGGTCCAGTTATGATTTAACGCATTCTTCCAATAGGCTATGGACAAAAAACATGTTTAAAAGATGTAACCTGAGGCTCTATTGGTCTTTCTTTGAGACTTTCTTTTTGCAGGTTTATTCTTCTGTTGCTTCCTTCTCCATGGGTTTCTGCGGTGTGTTGGAGAATGAGTGAGTCTTCGTTTTTTGATAGCCAGGGATCTTCGCTGCCCTGGTGGGCGTCTGCTGCTTCTTCGTTTACCCCCACCCCTCACCATCACCATGAGTCCCGAACCCTGCTGATGCTCATGGCTAGCCGAGCGGTTCATAACATTGCAGAACACGTCACTAACAATGTTTTTAGCTGCTGATTTCAAGTGGGGTCTGGCTATAGCAAAGCCTCTCTTGAGCAGGGGTACGGCCATTCTAAAAAGACCACGAAAGAGTCCACCTAGACCGGCCCCATACATAGTTGGGGCTCCTACAAACCCGGGCAAGCCATTCCCGGCTTGCATTTTGTAATATTCCACATCGACATATCCCCTCGAGATTTCAATTTTAATAATGTACACACTGTTTCACAGGTCGAAAATTTAGTTTGACTATAACTGTACCAAAACAAAATGGTACGTTGATATTCTGATCTGATTTTACTTCGATTGTGATGTTGTCAAAGTGTGTCTTTGAGACTGGTATGTAGTGTGGCTTGTCATAAGTAATTGTGGTCATGTCATTGCTTTTACCTTTAATAAGTACATTTCTCAAAAGAGGCACGTAACTATCTCCGACCCTCTGGTGGGCAATGATGTCCGTATAGATGTAAAAAGTGTAAAAACCACCCCTGATATCGGCCGGGAAGGGGGGCACCACGTCTGAGAATGAGTTCTCCGTGTCGGTATAGAAGCCTAATATATGCCCCAGGGCCCCGCTGGTTTGAATACTAAGGCCAGGTTTTGACACAATGTACACTTGGTTTTTAATAGGATTGTAATATAACTTGAGGGAGGGGGTCCCGTCCACGCCGTCGTAATAACCTCCTTGTATCGTGAATGACCATTGACTCTTTTTAACATGATCAAAAACTGAGAAGTTGGCATCCTTATCTTGTAAAATAGACCAAGTGTAAGGATACTATATTTCCACCAACCCCACTTCCCACGAACCCCTTAGATCTATAGATTTTCCAAATTGCACCGTGTAACTGGATATTTCATTTTTAGGATATATATCGAGAGAGGCGTTACTGGGTAGAGTCACGTAGAAGCCACCTGATTCCATCTTGAGAAAGGAAAGTAATGCACCCCACTACAACCACGGCCATCTTGTTATAAGGCTTGAATATTCTTCACCCAAAATATTTTTTTGTAACTCGGCAGCGTAAAACGTCCCTTATATTTCCCCCCCGTCATAGTCTTTTAACCGGTACACGGGGGGGTCTTGTAGCCAACTGCTCGGTAACTGTAAAATATTCATCGGAAAATGTTTGTTCATAACCTTTGGCAAAAGGGTTGTGCAGCTTTGAAACTCTCACCACATCCTCGACATTGAACTTAAGTAGTTTTTTCTGTCTTAATAAAGGGACCATATAATTTTTTATAGACCTTAAAAGAATTACTCGTTAACATCTATAGGCTTCATTTTAATACTTGTGTGATATCTTCGGTTGTAAGCTTCGATAAAATCCTGAACTTTATCAACATACTTGAACGCGTTGACAGCTGTAAAATATCTCCACATTTTGGTCTTTATGTTGCGGTTAAACCTCTCCACAACCGATGCCTTAAGCTCATTACCGGTGGTGAAATGATGTATATTGTGTCTCTTCAACAGATTCTGAAATTCTCTGTTGAGAAACTCTTTTCCTTTATCAGTCTGCAGTTTTTTAGGACACTGACCCTGGGCCAATATATCCTCAAAGGCCCTTGTCACCACACTACCTGTTTGATTGCGCAGAATGCAGATCCATGCATATTTCGATAACACATCGATGCACATCAACATAAATTTGTGACCATTGTTATGTTTTGATAAATTTGACATATCGACTAGATCCATTTGCCATTGTGAGTCTATGTCAGTCACATAGATGTAGAAGTTAATTCTGAGCGGTTTATGTACGGTATAGGCGTCTTGCTCCCTTAGACATTCTGAAACAACCTCATCTTTAGCCTTAACCCCGGCCTCAGCGAGTCCTCTTTGAAAACCTTTCTTACCAGCCAAACCACCAGCCTTGGCCGGGTTGTAGTACAGATCCTTCATCTGGGGAGCTTGCAGAGTCATTCTGTCAGATCACACGACACAATGAGCAAAGTTTTTATACATGTTTTTTTTATTCAATTTCAGGCGAACAAAAATCTCTTTTTAGACAATTGAGAAAAGTATAACATACACAACAATTTTTTCTATGGTCCAAACAAAAATAAATCAGATGATTGGTTACTTGTTCTATATCAACAACGACAAGTTTTTTTTATCTTGTAGGCACACACATCGGTTACATACACAAATAAAACAACAATATGGGCTATTTTAAAAGTAAACAAAGGTAAACATGATCAGTAAAAGTTCATACAGATGATGATGAAAAGGACTAACATCCTTCTGGGCGCCCTCGACCATCTCACTCCAGTTTTCGAAACCCCCAGTATCTGTTACGGTGGCCATTAACTTTTCCAGGTTTGAAAGCTGGTCCTCATCTACGGTTAAATCTGTAGAGGAAAGGCTCACATTGGCTACTTTTTTGTCAAGCACATGGTGTAATAGAGCTCCGGACCCACCACCAAACCCCCACAAGTCATCTGTTTCAGCGTCATCATTGTCCTTCAAGGGGGAAATATAATCCATAATCCAACATAGTCTCATTTTAATAGAGTCCATTTCAACACATTTGATCAAGGTATCAAAACCTTCATTTATATCGGTTATGACATGTTTCAAGAACGGCCAGTCAGTACCATCAAAAACGATTTCAGTAACCTGTTTTTCTTGCTCCAAGTGTCAATAGGGTTTGTAATAACGGTCCGCCTAAACAACAACTTGCGGTCATCAGTCATAGTTAGACTCTTAACAACTAAGAAAGTTTTCCAATTCACAACTTTCAAAGCCCTGTCTCGTAGGTACCATTTCTCTTGACCCCTCAAGCAATGCTTCTAGCGCCTTATCCACATGTCCAACATCTCTCCAGACGGTTACCTTCAACCAGTCCTCATAAGAGTATTCAATTACTTTCTCAAAAGGTTCCGATATAACATCCTTCTCACCCAAAGCGAAAAGCTCCACACCGACATAACCCAGATCCCTTTTAAAGTGGTAACCTCGTCGTTCACCACCGGTTAGTAGCCAAGACCACTCAATCTTCAAATTGGTGAGCGAAGGAACCCCAGCACGGGTTTTCTTATCACAGGGTTTCTCGTTGACTTTGTTGGACATTTTGAAAAAAAAAAAAGAAATAAAGCTGTGTTGTGTAGCGCTGAATCTTAAATAAAGTGGAGATTTTCCAGGGAAGGATCATGGGGGATTACACTTCTGGGCTAGAAGGAGGGGGGTGGGTCGATAGATGAAGGGGGGGATTAGGGCGATATGGGTGTACACTTCCGTCCGGATATGACGTAGGAATAATAAACAAGTGACGTCACATGCCATAAAATAGCTGGCAATGCCTATGGAGCCCCCCATTCTACTCATATGTATACTTCTCTTATTAAAAATAGTATGGTTTATTAATGTATGTATTTATTTGTAAAGCAATAATATACTAAGGTTACCGTACCTATAACTAAACAGAATAGAGAAGAAGAAAAAAAAAGACAGAAAAGAGATGCATGCTCCATACCCTGTACAAACAAATTAAAGCCTACTTGCGAAATACAACATACATTCCATAAAGTAAATCCTTTTCATGGCCTCTGTCAGTACTTTAACAAAAGACGTTGCAGATTTTAAGGTGTATAGAATTAATCAAATCCTGGATAGTATCAACTGAAGTACAGGTTTTTGCTACTGCTTACTTAGTTTGTTTTAAGAATGACTCATTATTCATTATTAATCAAGCCATTAACAATAAAACGTAGGGCTTGACTAAATAAAAAATGTTTGCACTGTGATTGCTCACAGAGGTATTACTGCAAATCCATTTCACTCTGCTAAACTTTTGTGGTATGAAGTCTAAGCTGTTTTGCAGTGCCAAACGACCTTCTCGTAGATCTTGTTTCACACAACAGTGTCGTGGGAGTGGTCACATTCTAGTGGCATCAAGAAAATACTTGCCAAGAGGCAAGATGCAAAGAACAACCTGCAAATGCTCTTGCAGCTCTATCACAGCTTTTCAATATTGTAAAAATAGCAGTATAAGTGATATTACAGATTCATATTTTTCTTCCCCCAACATTAACCACTTCACATACATAACTTAGGTAAATGCTTACCAACTGTATATTCTTTATTCTTCTTTCTAAATTTTATCTAATATGTGTTTTCTGTTAATTTAGGCTATAAGTATAAGTAGTAGTAGTAGTAGTAGTAGTAGTAGTAGTAGTAGTAGTAGTAGTAGTGGTAGTAGTAGTATATTATGTAGGCCTATAGGCTACCTTTTCTTTACCAACTTAAACTGAATAAAATTGGACCATTATGCATTCTCATATTCATAATAAACATGGGTTGATTATGTTTTTATTTAACTCTGTGGTCTCTCAGACCTCTGAGACCTCTTGCACTCCCAACAATTGATGTTATTAGCTTGCAGTGTCTTTGCTACAGTGTTCTATACTCATGATATTTTAGATTTAATATAGCCAGAAATGTCTATATTTAATGCTATATACATTGTAAGATTACACTTCTTTTAATGAGGTAATCTAATTAATTAACCACTGCTGAAAAAATCCAAGTAAACCAAAAAGAAAAGAAACCACAAATAAGAAAGAATAAAAATAAAGAAAAGGTGTTATAGTAGTGTTAAGGTACAACGCTTCAGTTGAAGCAACCCTTTGGGTTCCAGTGAATCAGGCACCCCAGTTAGTGCTTCCAGTAACAGATGAGACTTTTCTGCAGGAGACGAGTGCTCGGGAAGAAAAAATTCACAGACACCGAAGTCTGTTCTTTTATCTTCGTTTAGTGAAGTCTGGTGTCTTTCACTTGCAATTTGTATTAATCACCATCAGAACAGTTATGTGAACTTCAGAGAGACATTTCTGTGCACAAACAGGTGAACTGAGAAAAGAGAGACAAAAAAAATCACTGTATTTGCAACATTTAATTTGATGTCAAAATCTCACAGTCTGATGGTGAGGGTTCTGTAGTTCAGGATGTTGTTTTTGAACAAGATGCATATAGTAATTCGGATGATGTCCGGAGACAAATTCAGGAACTGAGCAGAAAACATGACGAAGCTATGACTGCTATTGCTAGTCGGAGTAGCGCACCAGCACTGAGTTATGTGTATGTGTCAAGGGAACATCCCATTCAGCCCTTCAGTGGCGATTTCAGTAAAGATGGTAGAAGTGTGGATGAGTTTATGGAGGAAGTGGAAAGAGTATTACTGATTAGGAATCATTCTCTTCTGAGAGATGCAGCTTTGGAGGAAGTTAGGTTGTGATAGGGGAATGAATCCCAGAAGCCCAGAGACCTTTTTGCTTATTTGAAAGAGGCTTTTGGGGAAAAACGTAGCACTTCTAAATTACTGCAAACCTTTTACACTCATAGACAAGCAGAAGGTGAAGACTTAAGAATGTATTCTTATGCTTTATCACAAAATCTGAACTCTGTACTGAAACAGGCATCGAATGCAGTAGCAGATGAGAATGTTACTCTCCGCAACCAGTTCATTGAGGGTGTGAGAGATGCAGCTCTCTGGAGAGAGCTTCATAAGTTAGTAAGAGATAGGCCGCAGCTGACTTTGATTGATGTAAGAGATGAGGCTCTAATGTGGTCTCTGGAAGATACTAAACTACATACCAGTAAAGTAGCGCTTAACCGTAGCGTGAGTTCTGAGGATACAGAAGCCCAGTGTGCTGCAATGGCAACACCTGTAAAGGGCCCTGTTACTCTTGAAGCCGTGTTACAGGTGGTAGCAGAGCAAGGAAAAGCCATAGGAGAGCTAACTCAAGCTGTACAGAAACTGACCATACAGTGTAATAGAGTCGGGTGTTCACAGTAAATCTAGGTCACAGCCCAAATTTACAAATGATGGCCAGCCTATTTGTTTCAAGTGTAATGGGGAAGGACACATAGCTAAGAACTGTGTCTGAAAATTCAAGCAACCAGTTGCTGGAAATGCATCCACCTTCGGGGCTCAGGGAAATGTGCACCCTCGACCGCTGTGAGCCGAGCGACACGAGGGGGCTGTGTAGGCTCAACTCCTGTAGACACGGATCGTGACCAATTATTAAAACATGTCGTAGGTAAATGCCCAGTAGTCGCTTTGAAGATTGGCAGAGTCAGTGTTTCTTGCTTGACATGGTACGTTACAGAAACGTTTTTTAAGGAACATTTGGCAGGTAAAGATTTGGCAGCCTTCTCTTGTTCCACCCGAGAAATCGTTATTTCCCGTACAGGTAGTAAACCTCTCAGCAGAAGATATCTGGTTGTCACCTCGAACCAGACTCGGAACCCTATCTCCGGTGGAGTCAGTTTACTTCAATGAGTGCTGTAAGGTGAAGTTCCAGAGGATTTCAGCTGGTGTCGAGGAGGTAATTGTGGATGAAAAGAGTAGCCAGTTATCAGAGAATCACGTAAGAGACCTCCTTAACAAGCTACACGTAGGTGGTACTGCTGAGCAAAAAGAAATGCTGAATGCTTTGCTATGTAGGTACGCTGACGTGTTCGCTGTGGAAGATGAGGACTAGGGTTCTCTGACAAAGTGCAGCATGAGATTACTTTAGTAGATGATGATCCCATTTCTCAGTCATACCGACGCATTCCACCAACCCAGTACTGGGAGGTCAGGGAACATATCACTAAACTCCTAAAGAAGGGTGTGATCAAAGAAAGCAGCAGTGCCTATGCATCTCCTGTTGTGCTTGTAAGACTGATGGTAGTCTAAGACTCTGTGTCGATTATAGAAAGTTGAACTCTAAAACAAAACTAGATCCTTTTCCGTTGACTCGTATTGATGAGAGTTTTGGCGCCCTTCAAGGAGCAAAGTTCTTTTCGACGATTGACCTTGCTAGTGGTTATCATCAGGTCGCAATGCGTGAACAGGATCAACCTAAAACCACGTTTACAACCCCTTTTGGTATCTTTGAGTATTCCTGGATGCCATTTGGGGGCTGTAATGGACAATCCACTTTTCAACGCCTCATGTATATGCTAGTATATCTGGATGACATTCTGGTGTACTCGCCCATATTCCACGAACACCTTCAGAGGCTAGAAACAGTTCTCCACAGACTAAAAGAGGCAGGTTTTAAGGTCAAGATGGAAAAATGCCATTTCATGCAGGACAGGGTAAATTGTATGTCAATGGAAAACTCCCAGCAGTGTGAAGGAATTAAGATCCTTCCTAAGCTTCTGTAGTTATTATAGGAAGTTTATTGAGGGTTTCTCCAAAATTGCAGGTCCTCTTCATGATGTTTTCAAACCAATGTTTGAAACAGCAGGGGTTTGTAAGAAAACCAGATTTTGGTTCCCTATGGTCAGTTGAATGTCAAACAGCTTTTGAAGCCCTAAAGGACAAGCTGACTTCAGCACCTGTACTGGGCTATGCCGATTTCACTCTTCCTTTTACCGTAGAGACAGATGTGAGTAGGGATGGGCTGGGAGCCATTCTCTACCAACGACAGGGTGATCAGAGGAGAGTTATCTCGTACGCAACTAGAAGGTTGCGTAATCCTGAAAGAAATGATAGGCATTATAGCAGCATGAAACTCAAGCTACTAGCTCTTAAATGGGCCATGACAGAAACATTTTTTAGTTACTTGCTAGGCTCTAAATGTGTTGTTGTTACAGATAATAATCCACTGTGCCACCTGAAAATGCCAAAATTAGGTGCTATCGAACAGAGATAGATGGCACAGTTAGCAGTTTTTGACTTTGAGGTGAAGTATCGTCCAGGATGGCACAATGCCGCGGCTGATGCACTGTCTAGGGGAGCCTGCTAATCCGGAAGATGAAGAATTTGATGATTGCATCGCCATCTGTAATGTGATGAGCAAGGGTACAGCCCTAGACCCGGAACTGTTGACAGCAGGGGATAAGTGTTGTAAGATTAGACAGATCCGTGCTGTAGAGGGTAGTGGCAGTAGGAAAGTGACGGATAGTCAAGGGGGTACATTTACTCTTCCAGGATATACTAAGGCTGAGTTGGTGGGTTTCCAGTTGAAGTATCCAGTCCTTGTCAGAGAGTTTTGGGACAGTAAGCGGAGGCCCACGCGTCAGGAAAAGTCCACCCTGTCAAGGCCTCTACTTATCTCTGTTAAAGCAGTGGAAGTATCTGAGAGAGTTGGAGGGGTTGTTATATCGCGTTGTAGATGACCCTCGTCATGGTGGGTGTCAGCAATTGCTTGTGCTGGCCTGCTTAAAAGAGCAAGTCCTTAACAGTGTCCATAACAATATGGGACATCAGGGTATTGAAAGGACGCTCAACTTATTGAGGTAAAGATGCTTCTGGGTCGGTATGTATGAGGATGTAGAGGGTTGGGTCAAGAGTTGCCAATGCTGTATTATGACCAAGATGCCACAACCAAAGATCCGGCCCCTCAGGGTGGTAGCAGTAGATTACAGTGCTTGAGCCTGCTTCAGATGGTCGTGAGAATGTAAACGCATCATTTACGATCAACACAAAGTTCACCCAGGCTTTTCCCACAAAAGACCAGAGAGCTGATACTACTGCAAAGGTTCTACTGAAAGAGTGGTTCCTGAAGTATGGCGTGCCTGAGAGGTTACATTCCAACCAATGAAGGAGTTTTGAGAGTGAGGTAATAGCTGAGCTGTGTTGGTTGTATGGAGTGAGGAAAAACACGTTTGACTCCTTACAGGCCACAAGGCAATGCACAGTGCGAGCGGTTCAATAGAACTCTCCATGACTTGCTACGTACCCTTTCTCCTGAAAAGAAAAGGCGGTGGCCAGAGCACCTCCCTGAATTGATCTACGCATATAATATATAACTCACGCTACGACCGGTTACTCGCCATACTACTTACTGTTTGGGGTGGATCCAAGGCTCCCTGTAGATGCTTTTTTGGGACAGGAACAGACTAGAGATAGAAACCAAAATTGGTTAGTAGTGCATCAGGACAGACTCAGGGAAGCACACAAAAGGACAAGAGAGTATGCAGAACATAAGGGAGCTGAAAGACTCGCTCCATTGAATGACAAGGTTTATTATCCTACCATTGATGTGGGTCAGACAGTGTATCTGTGTCATCGACCGGCTGGTCGAAACAAGACACAGGATACCTGGACTCCGACTGTGTATAGGGTAATAGAGGTACAAGGTACCACATACACTGTTGAACCTTTGGAAGGTGGTCCTAGTAAGAGAATCACAGAGTTGACTTACGTCCCTGTGAGAATCCTGTTTATACGGCATTGGGACCAGAGACTTCTGCGACAGTTGAACCATTTTAACTCCCTGTTAAAATGGAAAGAATCTTGATTCTGAATATGTGGTTTTGGAGGAGGTCACATATCCTCAGGTGGCACAGTACAGTTGAGAGTGTGCAAACAATTGAAGCAACTTTAGCAGTTGAACCCAATCTGGTTTATTTTTATCTTTATCTTTATTTTTTATCAAAGCTCCATAGAACACTGATTTTCTTTAGAACAGCAGTCAGAAAATAAAACCCCTTTAAAAAAAAAAGAAACAAGTTCTGGTGTACGTTTATTCACACCACCGGCTACACTTATAATCAGATAAGAGATTTAAAATCCTTTAAATAAACCTCCATATTCCTTTCAGATGTACAGTACATATATAAAATGTTCAACTTTTTTTTTATCACATGGAAGACGTCAAGGCTCAAGTACAATAATCCCCTGCTTTAATTCACAGATTAAACAGTAAAATTGGTCCAGTTGGAGTTTGAATGGTATTGTCTTATTCTTGACTTATTGTATTTTGTGCATACTTTATATCTACATATCTACAGCTTTGCAATAAACAATATTGTTCAGCATTTTAATGGCACTTTTTAAATTCAAAGAAATTCACCTTGCAGTATTCTTTTGCAAAGTCATTCCATTAAGCGTGCTACAGACTGATGTGAGTAGTGTGCCCATCACAAATGCTGTTTTAATCATCCACATTTAAATAATAATCAGAGGAAGGTCTGCAGCAGCATAGCAAGGGGGGAAATTACAACGTTTGTTGTTGATTTAGTTGTTAACATCTGTAACAGATTTCTCTCTCACTCTCATATATATATATATATATATATATATATATATATATATATATATATATATATACACACCTGTCTAACTACATTCCTAAACACCAACAACAAGTGCAATTGCTCAATCAACATTCTCCAATACCATGTGCACTTGCTCAAACAACCATCTACTCCCATTCGACCAGCACTCCCCATCACAGTTACCTGCTTCCCTCTGCACAACATATATACCACTTTGTTACTACCCTCAAGTGCTAAGTTTTGTTTTCCTGTTGGAATTCTACACATTCTCCCAAGCCCTTGTTTATCCTGCTTTTGACCTTGCTTTGTACCCTTGACCACCGCCTTTTGGATTCTCCCTGTTGTGGTGTTCACCTGATCTTCGACCCCATGTTTGCCTTATCGACCTCACCTTACGGATTCTCTAGGACATTGTTGTTTGCTGACCCCAAACCATATCCAGATTTCCATCTTTCCCCACCTGGGTACCTCTCCGCTGGCGGCAAGGTAATATTTGCCACTTTCCAGTTTATTTTTTAGTAATGATCTTACTACCACATACAAGAATATAGAAAATAAAATACTAAATTACGTTAAGAAAATATAATTGTTTGCATTAGATCACAAACCAGAAACCCATTTTCTTCACATACTCATTGATTAGTTCCACACCTTGGCCCTATATTTGGTTTCAATTAAGTTTTGACAACTTCATTATCTGTACTTATTCCAAATGGATCAGGACACATTTGGCAGGTTTCATGTTAAAGTTACTTGGCAGTTTTGACCAGCTTGACAAAGCTTATCTTATAATGTGGTACTTTGTGAGATATGTGAGATACATCATGGAGAAAATTGGGAGTGATTATTCAGTTGTTGAACTAACGTGATATTTCCTACTGATTGTGATTACTAATTATACAATTTGAATACAATTTTTTTTTTCTCAACCACCCACTACTATCTGCCTGTCTTAATTTAGTATTTTATTTTCTCTCTTCCTGTAGATGGTAATAAGATTCTTAGTAATCTTTGACATTAGTCCAAAAATGGTTCACCACGCAAACCCTCAGAGGGAGAGGGTAATTTCATCTTTGACTAGAGCATATTTTCAGTTAGGTTAAAACACATATGTAAACTCTGCCAATGTTGGCTTTCTGGTAAACTCTGCTTCCCTTTTTTTTCAGAATAATTATTCACCTTAAAAAGCAGGGTTCTTGCCTTCTTGTGAAGCAAAAAGAAAAAAAAAATTGACTGTTCTTCATTGCCAGAGTTTAATTTGCAAGATCCTTCAGAATCTATTACAAAGGAAAAGTCAACATGCTGCACCCTAAACATTAATCTTTATTTTATCAGTGGGTTGCTGTTGATTTTTTTTACAGACTACTATTCCATTTTAGAAGCTAAAACATTTACAAAATCTTTTAATGTGTTTTGAATTGTCTCCTAACTACCATGTTCTGAGACCTATACATGTATTCAGGATTGACTGCGGTGCTCTAAATCCTTAAGACAACTTCTGATATAGAGCAGTGTATATAGCCGTGCAGTTAAGCAAATACAACACTGAACACACAACAAATGGCAAAGCAGCTGTTTTAATCTTTGTGTCAAACTGTGTTTCCCTCAAAACTGTCCAGCTGGAAAACAAAATGTTAACTAAATATCCTGGGGAAGGGATATATATATATATACATATAATCATAAATCACATTGCACCTTAAGGTCTTTGCTAATATATAATTTAAGTTAATCTAAATAAGCTAACATATGTATACTTCTCTTATTAAAAATAGTATAATTTATTAATGTATTTATTTGTAAAGTAATAATATACTAAGGTTACCATACCTATAACTAAACAGAAAAGAGACCCATGCCCCATACCCTGTACTTGCGAAATACAGGATACATTCCATAAAGTAAATCCTTTTCATGGCCTCTGTCAGTACTTTAACAAAAGACGTTGCTGATTTTAAGGTGTATAGAATTTATCAAATCCTGGATAGTATCAACTGAAGTACAGGTTTTAGCTACTGCTTACTTAGTTTGTTTTAAGAATGACTCATTATTCATTATGAATCAAGCCATTAACAATAAAACGTAGGGCTTGACTAAATAAAAAATGTTTGTGCTGTGATTGCTCACAGAGGCATTACTGCAAATCCATTTCACTCTGCTAAACTTTTGTGGTATCAACTCTAAGCTGTTTTGTGGTGCCAAATGACCTCGTAGATCTTGTTTCACACAACAGTGCCGTGGGAGTGGTCACATTCTAGTGGCATCAAGAAAATACTTGCAAATGCAAGATGCAAAGAACAACCTGCAAATGCTCTCGCAGCTCTATCACAGCTTTTCAATAGTGTAACAATAGCAGTATAAGTGATATTACAGATTCATATTTTTCTTCCCCCAACATTAACCACTTCACATACAAATTCTTACCAACTGTATATTCTTTATTCTTCTTTCTAAATTTATCTAATATGTGTTTTCTGTTTATTTATGCTATTAGTATAAGTAGTAGTAGTAGTAGTAGTAGTAGTAGTATATTATGTAGGCCTATAGGCTACCTTTTCTTTACCAACTTAAACTGAATAAAATTAGACCATTATGCATTCTCCTATTCATAATAAACATGGGTTGATTATGTTTTAATTTAACTCTGTGGTCTCTCACGGAGACTTCTTGCATGCATGTTTAGATTTAATATAGCCAGAAATGTCTATAATTAATGCTATACAGTATACATTGGAAGATTACACTGCTTTCAATGAGGTAATCTAATTAATTAACCACTGCTGAAAAAATCCAAGTAAACCAAAAAGAAAAGAAACCACAGATAAGAAAAAATAAAAATAAAGAAAAGGTGTTATAGTAGTGTTAAGGTACAACGCTTCAGTTGAAGCAACCCTTTGGGTTCCAGTGAATCAGGCACCCCAGTTAGTGTTTCCAGTAACAGATGAGACTTTTCTGCAGGAGACGAGTGCTCGGGAAGAAAAAATTCACAGACACCGAAGTCTGTTCTTTTATCTTCGTTTAGTGAATGTTTCACGCAGCCTTTTATACAAGCAGTATTTCAAAGGAGTTTCGGGGCACTCCTGAACCTGGATGATATTTTCTTGGCATATGGACCGGGGCAGCTCCGAGACATGGGAAACAATATTTAATAAGGTATTCTTTGTAATTAGTCCAGCAAGGGAGGCATTGATATCAAGGACGCGGTACAAATCATGGTAAACAAAATTTCATAAGGTTTTCTTTGTAATTAGTCCAAACATGGAAGCGCTGGTACCAAGGACACACTGTACTAATAAAAACGTGTTAATAGATAATTTTGGTTCGTTACCCAAAGAATTTCCACAGCAGCAGAAATTGTCTGATAGATAACACAAATTAATCTGAGCAGAGAAATCATAATAAAAACAAGTTTTAACTAGTAACTTACTGGAAAGTTTCTTATATTTTCTGTAATGACCGCCCTCCCCCTTTTGTCTTTCTTTAATCTGTTTCTGCTTTACGTCTCCACTAGAAGGCGTAAGGTACATAAGGGGATTTTGTAGCATGGAAGAGAGTTCATATGTATTACAAGAGCTTACACAAAGAAGCTCTAAATACCATTTAAATATGTGAATATTTTTGTTTTGTTTTAGTAACCCTTTGGAAAGCGGAGCGAGGTATGTTATGTTTTGTGTTCATTTCATGACAGTCTCATAGTTATTTGATTTCTCATTTCGAGCATAATATTTGTAATTAAACTCGGCACATGTTAGTGATTCTTGGCTTGCTAATAATATGTTTCTTATGCTGTGAATGCTTTTTTTTATATTGTGAATATGTATTTACATTTGTTTATTTTTTATTTGTCTTTCTGTGTAGTTTTACGGTGCTTTACGGTGCTTTGAGGTGATTTGAGGTGCTGTGATGATATACGACGAATCACTGCGTTCAATACAGTGCTGCAGAGGAATGTGATGCATGAAAATGATTGAATTCAAACAAAGGCATTCTTGAACATTAAAGTGCATTGCAACTGAATCAAAATAAACAAAGACACCCGTAGATAACTCTCTGCCTCCTTCTTTCAATGCCAAAGAGCCGCAGTAAAACTCGCCACTTGAGCAAGACTCATCGCTGCTGTTACGACGCTGCATCTGAAGCTTTCACCGCAACGCTATTGTTTTCATTCCGTGAGCAAGAGACTGATTCCCCGCGAGGATTGTGACATCAGACTGTCAACTTGGAATACAGAGCTCTAATGAAAGATCAGAAGTTGACAGCAAATTAATCTACTGTTGCTATGCAGAGTTGAACATCAGCTACAAGGACAGATAAGTGAATCAGGATCACAAATAGAGCTTAATTTCCCTGGACTGGGTGAGTTGAAAATTTCATAATTAAAGAGACTTTGGATGTTTTTATAAACATTTTTTTTGTAATCTTGCATTAAGAGACTTGAAAGTTTCTAGGTTTGAAGTGGAAAGTTATGCAAGATTTGATCACCAAAGATTGAAAGTATTGACTATGCATAACCAGGTGGCAAAGAAGCATGAGAAAGCCTTTAACAAAGCTTACAAATCCTGGAAGCAGATAGCTAAGGACACTAGGTCCAAATTGAAAACCTTCTGCTCATGTGAAGATCTTTACCAAATCCAAAGAGGCATTCAAAGCAGACAAGATATAGTTAGCCAGTGTTACGCCCCTTTGCTGTGCAATCATACTACAACACCAGACATTGTTAACAGAATGGATACCTGTACCACACTGACTGCAGAAATCTGTGATTTGGTGAGCAAAATAATGGAAACATTTGATATCCATAATGAAATAATTGTGAAAGAGAGAGTGAGACAAGTACTAAACAAAGATGAGTATGAATCTATCTTTGGTGGTACAAACACAAACATGGTCATGTCAGAGTCACCCCAAAGTACAGAGAATAAGTCAAAGGCCTCCTCCAAGGCTTCTAGTAAGCGAGCTGATGCTGAAGCAGAACTTTCAGCCAAAGTAGAGCAAGCAAAGGCCATGCAAACAATCTATGATCAGCAAGCGAGACTACGCAGGATGGAGACTGACTGGAAGCTGAATGAAGCTAGAATGCTAGCAGAAATTAAACAGAGAGAAACAGAGATGTGCCTAAGACTTGAGGAGGAGAGAACAAAGCTACAGATGCTACAAGCAGATAAGGAAGTTAAAGTAGCCGCAGCTCGTGTGAAGGCATACAACAATTTTGAGGGCACTCTTGAAGATCATGAGGAGAGAGGTGAAAATGCAACTGAGTTTGGCGCAGAGGAGGCTGACAACAGATTTCAGCTAAATCCTGAGTCATTCCATTCTCAGCAAACATTTCCAGAGGTGCAGACGACTCAAGAGACTGTGAGCTTAGCTCAAGCATTAGTAAATTCCTTAAGTATAAGTCGACTGCCTGTCAAAGAACCAACAACTTTCACTGGGGATCCTCTAAAATTCATTGACTAGAAAATGTCCTTCACAGCACTCATTGATAGCAAATTAATTCCAGCGAGCGACAAGATGTTCTACTTGAAAAACTATCTTGCTGGAGAAGCTCGAAAGGCTGTGGAAGGATTCTTTTATAGGGACTCTGAAGATGCATATCAAGGCGCCTGGAAAGTCCTTGAAGAAAGATATGGAAATTCGTTCATTGTTCAGAGAGCCTTTCGTGAAAAACGTATGAAGTGGCCTAAAGTCGAAGCAAATGATCCTCTGTCCCTGTGAGAGTTTACAGATTTTCTTCAAGGCTGTGTTGAAGCGATCCCTCATGTAAAAGGCTTGTCTATTCTGAATGACAGTGAAGAAAATATCAAACTACTGAAAAAATTACCTGAGTGGATTATACGAAAATGGAACAAACTTGTGGTGGAAGAGTTGGACGCGTCCGGTGATTATCCAAGCTTTAAACGGTTTGCAGATTTCTTGCAGAAGGAATCTAGGATAGCTTGCAATCCTGTAAACTCTTCACTTTTGATGAGCTCTAAAGTTTCAGAAGAGAGATTCCCCAAAAGAGCCAAGACTCTCAACACAATGGCTCAAGTTAAGGATTCTACACCAAAGAGACTAGAGTTCAAATCAACGTCGCCATGTACTGTTTGTAAGAGTGAAATGCACAACAATGTCCACAATGTCCTATCTTTGCAGCAAAGTATACAGATGACAAAAGGTCTTTCATTCATGAGAACTACCTTTGTTGTAGAAGGCACACATTACTAAAGATTGTAAAAGACGACACACCTGTAGCACATGTGGCCTGTGACACCCTACTTGCTTGCACGAAGACCGGGGTGAAGGGTCTGTGAAAGCATCCAGATCAGACTCAGACGTACACACAAGTCAAGAAGTCCAAAAGGTTATGTCTTGTGCACTAACACAACGTGCTTCTGCCACCTCCAGCATAGTTCCTGTCCTTATCTAAACAGTGGAGGAGCCAAAAAATTTAATTCTCACTTATGCTTTACTTGACACCCAGAGTGACTCTACTTTCAACTTGAAAGACTTTCTTGATGAACTACGCGTAATCAGTCAACCAGTGAAACTGAGACTTAGCACTATTACAGCTAATGATACCGTCACCACAAGTTATAAGGTCAGTGGCCTGCGAGTTTGAGGACTCCAGGGTGGAAACTACATTCAATTGCAACAAGCCTAATCTTGTGACTTTATTCATGTTGACAAGTCTTATATACCTACCAAAAGGACTGCATTGCAATGGCCTCACCTCAAGCACATAGCCAATGAGCTGTCGCCACTCCAGAGCTGTGAAATAGGGTTGTTGATCGGATATGATTGTCCTTCAGCATTGGCTCCCTTAAAGGTCATTATTGGCAGTGAAAATGAACCTTTTGCACAGAAAACAGAGCTTAGCTGGAGCATCATAGGCCTTTGTAATCCCCATCTGGACAGACAGGGAGGCCAAAGCTTCGTTCATCGAGTCTCCGTGAAGGAAATATCAGTCCCATCGGCCAGTGATGTCTTAAAGGTACTGGAGTAGGACTTCAATGAGAGGAATTACAAGAACAAACGTGTCCCAAGAGGATGTTCGCTTCATAAGTCTTCTTAGCGACAAGATCGAGCATAAAGATGATGGACATTATCAACTACCTCTCCCCTTCAAGAGCAGTAGTCCTCCTTCACTACCTAATAACAAGAAGGTAGCCACTGCACGGTTGGATCACCTAAAGAAGAGGCTGAAGACCAACCAACAGTATTGTGACGATTATAAGGCTTTCATGGAAGAAATGTTTAGCAAAGGAGATGCAGAGCCAACCCCTGTAACATCTGATGGAGAAACAGCATGGTACATACCACATCATGGTGTTTACCACCCTCTAAAGCCAGACAAGTTAAGGGTGGTGTTCGATTGCTCTGCAAAATTCTGCGGCATTTCTCTTAATGATACTCTTCTCACTGGCCCAGATTTGATCAACTCCTTGGTGGGAGTACTTTGCCGGTTCAGAAAGGAAGCTGTTGCTTTGACATGTGACATTGAAAAGATGTTCCATCAGTTTCGTGTTCCTCCTGATGAAAGAAACTACCTGAGGTTCTTGTGGTGGGAGAATGGAGATTTGGAGAGAGAACCTCAAGAGTATAGAATTTGCCGTCCACCTTTTCGGTGCTGCCTCATCTCCTGGATGCGCCAACTTTGGCCTTAAGTACTTGGCAGAACAGTACAAGTCTGAGTACCCATCAGCTTCATCATTTGTAAAGAAGAATTTCTACGTAGATGACGGCTTGATTTCTGTTCCAATGATCCAGGAAGCTAAAGAGCTAATTGTTGAAGCCTAAGCACTGTGCAAGCATGGGGGTCTACGGCTTCATAAATTTAATTCAAATGAGAAAGAGGTTCTACACTGTGTAGATTCTTCAGAATGGGCAATAACTACTATACCGCTCAACCTTAATCCTGAAGCTACAGGACATGTTCTTGGCATTCAATGGTCCACGAAAGATGATACATTGAGCTTTGATGTCAAACTAAAAAGCCAGCCAGCAACACGTCGTGGAATCCTGTCGATCGTTGCTTCATTGTATGACCCTCTTGGGTTCATTGCCCCTTTTCTTCTGAAAGGAAAATGTATTCTACAGGAGCTGTGCTGCAGAAATATTGGATGTGATGATTCCCTTCCTGATGATCTATTTCCATGGTGGGAGGACTGGAAGAGTAGTCTCCAGGAGCTGAAGGATTTCTACATTCCAAGATGTTACCACCCTCCATCTTTTGGTGACATAGTCAGGACGGAACTGCACCACTTCTCGGATGCCAGTAATCTAGGTTATGGTGCATGTTCTTATCTTAGGTTCAAGGACGAAATACACTGCAGTCTTGTGATGGCCAAGGCTAGAGTTGCACCCACGAAGATCAAAAGTATTCCACGATTGGAACTGGCTGCAGCTGTAGTTTCTGCAAATATTAGTGCTATGTTAAAGGCTGAACTTATCGATCAGGAGTTTTTCTGGACTGATTCTCAGGTTGTGTTGGCATATGTCAATAACGAAGCAAAAAGGTTTCATGCGTTTGTTGCAAATCGTGTTCAGCTGATAAGAGAACTCACAGATACAAGCCAGTGGTATTATGTAAGCACATGTGAAAATCCTGCTGCTCACGCCTCAAGAGGTCTTTATGCCTCAGACATAATCTCAACAACCTGGATATCAGGACCCAAATTCCTGTGGGAACGAGAAGTGTGTCCAACACTTAACCCTTCAAATAACCTACTTGTGGGTGACCCTGAAGTCAGATCAGCTCAAGCACTTGTAACCAAAGGCAATGATAATCTCGACTTTCTTAGCCAATTCAGTCACTTTTCCTCTTGGAGAACACTCCTTAAGGTGATTGCTAGAATAAAACGTCTGGCTTCAAAACAAGAATGTCCCAATGACATTGTGACTGTAGAAGAATACGAAAGGGCTTCTGAGAGTGTGATTAAGCTCCTCCAACAACAAGTTTTCTCCCAAGAGATAAAGGTGATTCAAAGAGGAAATGTTTGTTTTAGTAACCCTTTGGAAAGCGGAGCGAGGTATGTTATGTTTTGTGTTCATTTCATGACAGTCTCATAGTTATTTGATTTCTCATTTCGAGCATAATATTTGTAATTAAACTCCGCACATGTTAGTGATTCTTGGCTTGCTAATAATATGTTTCTTATGCTGTGAATGCTTTTTTTTATATTGTGAATATGTATTTACATTTGTTTATTTTTTATTTGTCTTTCTGTGTAGTTTTACGGTGCTTTACGGTGCTTTGAGGTGATTTGAGGTGCTGTGATGATATACGACGAATCACTGCGTTCAATACAGTGCTGCAGAGGAATGTGATGCATGAAAATGATTGAATTCAAACAAAGGCATTCTTGAACATTAAAGTGTATTGCAACTGAATCAAAATAAACAAAGACACCCGTAGATAACTCTCTGCCTCCTTCTTTCGATGCCAAAGGGCCGCAACAGTTATACAGTGGGGATATACATAGGGGGCAATTTTACCCCAACAGGTTTGCATAGTAAAAATTTACTTATGGCAACTTAAGTCTGGTGTCCTTCACTTGCAATTTGTATTAATCACCATCAGAACAGTTATACACACATTTGTGTTGGCTTGTTTATGTATATTTCTTATTTCTTATAATCGGATAAGACATTTAAAATGCTTGAACCTCCACATTTCTTTCAGATGTGCATGTATAAAATGACTGGTTTATGGTTCAACTTTTTTTTTTTTTCATGTTGAAGACTTCAAGGCTCAAGTACAATAATTCCCTGCTCTAATTCACAGATTAAACAGTAAAATTGGTCCAGTTGGAGTTTTAATGGTATTGTCTTATTCTTGACTTATTGTATTTTGTGCATACTTTATATCTACATATCTACAGCTTTGCAATAAACAATATTGATCAGCATTTTAATGGCACTTTTTGAATTCAAAGAAATTCATATTCATATATTCATATTGTTGTGCAATATTTTTTTGGAAAGTCATTCCATTAAGCGTGCTACAGACTGATGTGGGTAGTGCGCCCATCACAAATGCTGTTTTAATCATACTAATTTAAATAATAATCAGAGGAAGGTCTGCAGCGGCATAGCAAGGGGGGAAATGAAAATGTTTGTTGTTGATTTACTTGTTAATATCTGTAACAGATTTCTCTCTCTCTCACATATCCAATTCATACCTGTTGTCATTGCTCACGTAGGCGCTCCATTTGTTCTTGAAGTTGAACAGAGAGGGAGACCGGGGATTGCAGTTCAAGGGGAAATATGTACATGTGTGGTGAAATGTTATTGAAGTTTTTGTGCTTCCTTGGTTTGAATACAATGTTAAGAGCACTGTGTATTTGTCCAGTGCTAATGATTATAAAGTAAATACATCTGTTTTTGTAGTTGAAGTAAGCGCTGAGCAGTCTTGTGTGTGTGTCGGCGCTTGTCATGGCAGCTGCGTGACGTCATCCTTTAGGCGGCAGCGCACTAAACGCACTTATAAAGGTAGAGGAAGGAACCATCACCCACATAACATGAAACTTTTCTTTGTTTATGGTATGAATAGAGATGTTGTGAATTAGAATAAATATGTAATTGTGGAAAATTAATTCTGATATATTTTTATTTAAAGTGTTTGTTTGTATGTTTATTTCTGGCCAGAAATTTTCTTTGCTTATTTTGAATCCCTCCAGTTTGAGTGATGGTGAAGCCGAAGTGGGAGGACCTGCTCGCACTGAATGCTGGGTCTGAACTAGAGGAGGGTAGTCTAGTTGAATGTCAGTGTTTGAGATGGTGGCTGCTAATAGCGAACCTGAAGTGTTTTATCACTGCAGAAAATATATACTGTCACTTTATAGATTTGGATATTGCTCTATCTAAATATCTCAAATTCAGAGAAACTGCATTTTTTTATGACAAGACTATTTTTCTGCATTTCATGTGTTCATCTGCCTGTGTGGAGTGCTGCACTGATTGTAATAAAAAGACTCTCTTCGCACTTTAACAAATTGTCTATTGGACTGCTTTTTTTTTCCCATCCACCTTGACTCCGGATATCACTACCCATTTCTTACACAGATACTCCTATTCAATATACCTTTATTCGGTCTCCCACAAAAGTGTATATAGGTATATAGGTTAAATTGGGGCGGAACGGACCGGAACAGAGTACCGGCACTCTCTAGGTCTGCGGAGGGGAAAAAACAACCCATATAGTAAAAAATAGGACGTGATTTGACCACCCATCTTTTGCTTAGTTTTACTTGCAGCCTGAACCATACTTGCTGTCGGTGTCAACTTAAGAGCTAATCATGTTTCAGCTTTGTTAGAGGGCGTCCCAGTCATTGCCCGCCGGTAGTAGTGGAGAAAGCTCAGTGTGAAACGCGAGCGTCAATGATTGCGAGAGGCAGAGCGTGCATGCATGAACTCACAAAATTAAAATCTACTCAGCTCATTTTAACCGCGCTATCAAGGTGTTTACTGTCCATGTTACGTGCGTGCGTACGTTCTGGCCACTGGCGGGGTGCTGCGTGTTCTGTTGTCCTCCTATCCCTATTGTACAAAGGTGTCCCGCTGTGATTGGTTCTCGTCCCCGTCACTCAACTCCGCTGTTCCGTGCTGTTCCTGTCCAATCAGATGTCTCCAACTACTGCTTAAATACCCTGTCATTCCTCCATTTCGGAAGACTACCGATTGCAACGCCATTTCGTGTTGCTACCCTGTCTGTTGGTGTAAAAGACCTTTGTGATTTATTGTTTTTCCTTGTGTAAATACCCACTGTTTTCTTCTCTGTTTTGTTTCTGTTTACATTGTATTCTGTGAATTGTGCTCTGTTCAGGGGAGAACGGGTAGAGAGGTGAGATACCCATGGGTTTACACGGTTACACGTAGGGATATATGTTGTCTAGCACATTAGGTATTTAGGTAGGGGCGGTGATCACCCCTCTGTACTAGTTGTTAGGTTTAGATAGTTTAGTTAGTGTAGCTAGTTTGGGTCGTCCTACAAATCCAAGTCAGGTAGTGGTTTACTCTTTTAGACTAGCTTAGATAGGTTTTGTTTTGTTTTGTTTCAGTGTTAGCCGACACCGCCCAGGGTGTTTTCCTCTGTATATTTGTTCATCATTTGTATTATTATCATCACGTGTTTTTGTATACTGTACATACTTGTATATACTCCCCTCCCCATTGTAAATAAACCCTTCTTATATATATATATATATATATATATATATATATATATATATATATATATATATATATATATATATATATATATAAATTGATATTGTGTTGGTCTTTGCACTCCCTTACCTCTTCCACTTCTGCATTTGTGTGTTTGTTACGTTCCCCTTATCCCCTTACATCAGCCACTTGGGGTTGTAACAGTCCACCTAACCAAACTTTTTATAATAAATGCGATATATGTACGATTTACCTGATAATGTCCAAGTTTGTTTATCAAATTATGTTCAAAAGGAGCTAGTTGGTTTGCATGGCGTAACATTAGCTTGTGTCTTGCTGTAGCTAGTTAATTTAATTCAGACAGTTAAACAGAACATTTTAATAATAAATATGATAATCCTATCTTTAACTTGCAAACAGTGTAATACCACACTAGCTATTTCAGACCAACTAATTGATCATTCCAACAAGAGGAGCTAAGTGGAATTTGCTGACTGATTATTTTCAAGGGTATTTCATCATGATTTTGTACACCAATTAAATAAATGAATAAAAACCAAGAATGTAAAAATATAATTTAAGAGATATATCAAATATACAGTATAGGCCTGCACTGCAATTATTATTATTATTTTTTTTTTTTGTAGTTCTGTTTAATATCGAATATAAACTTTGCATGTGCTTTTAGAATGAACAGCTGCTCAAAATCAAAGATAAGCAAGGGTCAGTGCAGTGCCACAGCCCAGAACAGCAACAGTGCCACAGCCCAGAACAGCAGCACTTTCTCATGTGAATGGCAAAACTGCCACTGAGTTTGTCCATATGAAAACACAAAGCAGAAACATCTCACATCATTAAGAAAAAAGTTACATGAACACAACCTTTCACAAAGCCATAAATTGGCAGTCGAAATTCTACAAAAGAGGTCAGAAAAAGTGTTGGATGCAGGCTTCCTTATGGCACAAGAGGAAACCATTGCTTCAACTAAATGTGTCTTTAGAACAGCTTATTACATTGCCAAAAACAATAGGCCTTATACTGACCACCCAAATCTTGTAGATTGAAGTCAAATGGCACACCAATGTGGGTGAGAGGGGGGGCCCTGGGAAAATACGCTCCTACTGGGAAGATAGAGTGTATGTTGTGGTCAGGAAGAAAGGGGAAGACAGCCCTGTTTTTGAAGTGAAACCTGAAAATGGAGTAGGCAGAACAAAAGTGATGCATCCGAATTTTCTGTTACCATGTGACCATCTTCCAGTTGAGCAGCATCCACTACATCACAAGAATAAAGACGTGACAAAGAAATTCAACAGGATGAAAAGAAAACCTCTTTTGACACAGATACAAGAAAACACAGACAGTGAGTGGGACACTGATGAAGAATTCCAGAGAGTAAGATCTGTTAATAGTATAACATGAAGCAATGTAATCTTAGTGTTCAATAATAATAACAAATTGTATTATTTCATTTTGTTTTCGATGTGGTATAAAGAGTTTAAGTTATGTTAATAATATATTGGCCACGTGGTCTGCTCAGTAATGTTATTTTGTTATGTTATTCCAATGGGAAATGTACCAAGTTACTAGACTGTGAGAGCACCGTGTTTTCTTACTGTCACAGTTGCACCTCGGGGAGCACAGGAACAGGGGACCCAAGTGCAGTACATGGTTGGACGGGCGCGGGTCGGGAGCAGGAGGATCAGGGCAATGGAGGCTAGACAGAGATGTGGTCGAGGTCACAGCCGTGGGTCGTGGGATCGGGCAAACAATGCAACAAGGGAGAGACAGAGTCGTGGTCGGAAAGTCAGGCGAGGGTTCAAGGAAACATGTATATCAGGCACAGAGATAAAGGGCTCTAGGAAAGGACACGGGAAGGCTCAGGATTGCAGTGACTATTGGCAAAACGTCGCCCTGAGTGAGGGAAGTGAGGGGATTATATAGGGCACAGGAAACCAGGTGGGAAGGTGCAGGACGAATAGGAACATAGGGAGAGTGAACAAGTGCACATGGGAGACCGGAATGTTAATAGACTGATTGACAGGAGCTGGGAGAAGGGAGAGGGAAAGACGGGGTGATAGCGGCCTCTAGTGGAGAGAGAGGGTGAGTACTGGGGAACCGTGACACTTACATAGTACTGCCGATGTATTTGTCGAAGTCAAAACAGCAGAGTCCTTGACCTCATTCCGGCACTTAAGACGCATCTTTTCAGACAGTATTTGTAATATTAGTCCTTTTATCCCCGCGAGATAGCACTTCACAGTTTTATTATGCTTCTTGTGTTTTCGATTTGTTTTCCTCCTTGCTCCCTTTCCCATAGCCCTTGACTGTGACTGATCTTGACAGCACTTAGCTTTTAGTTTCCAGGATGTATGACCTCACTTACTGTACTTAACTGTGTAAATTGGAAGTTGTAAAATGTATTATATTTTGAATTGCTATGTTTAATGTAAATTTGAATTTGTAATGTCTGATGCCTTGTACTTAACTGTATTCTTGCACTTTGTATTGCACTTATGTTGTAAGTTGCCCTGGATAAGGGTGTCTGCCAAGAAATATTATTATTATTATTATTATTATTATTATTATTATTATTATTATTATTATTATTATTAATAATAACCATACATTTGTAATTATTTTCATATAATCATTAGGAACAATTCCTATTGTCATTATTATTATCATAATTTTAATTGTTTCTCTAATATTTCCTTCCAACATTGCCATTTTCAATGTGTACCCACTTACAGTTACATTGAAACATTACATATAATTTCACATTTCAGTCATACAGCCAAACAGCACAATTATTTAAATCCAGTAGTCAATCTATAAAACTATGGAAAGGAAAGTTAATGTAATGCCCATAGTCCCTCCAGACTCTGTATCCTTTAGTTGTGCTTAGATTTAAAGCTAGGGTATGCAATCCTTTGAAGCCAGCAGTTCGCAGCTTGTTTTGAAAGCATAGAGCCCGCCCTCGCTTCAGAGGCGTCTCCAAAGCCACGCCTCCTCTATCACACATGCGCGCACACACACAGAGCAGAGTCCACTAAAATTATTGATTGCTATCAGGATGTGAAGAGACTTTCAACCAAGTATAACAAAAAAAAAATCTGGAAAAGATTGCATACCCTACCTTTAAAAGAGGTTGGAGTTGTATGACTATTTCCATAATTATTTGTTAGTATACACAGCATTTCCCTTTTAAATGTATTGTCTTTTTCTGAGATTTCTTTTGGCCTTCCTCCAATTTTCCTGAAAGATAAAATTATGTTATTTTCAGCACCTGAAGAAATTAATTGTTAATGCTCTGTCCATCTATTCCTGGGCATCCGCACCCTCCTGTTAGAATCAGCAGAGTTAGTTTCTTTGTTACTTTTACCAGAGTATGGTATCCCCCTCCCTCCTGTCCGACCACATAGACACTGGCATCAGTGGCCATGGGGACGGTATCTGGGCCGCACCACTATGAGGCCAATGTGATAGGGGAGAATATGCGCTTTAATGTGTCATGGCATGTAGGTAGGGAGATGTGTGAGAGATATTCAGTGTTGTTGGCTCCTGTGAAGACAGATAATAGTAGTTATTTGTCTAATAATCTGTATCAACATCAATAGTATTAACATTAGTAATGTAACTATCCTTTATTTCACAGGACAGTACTGGTTTTAGACACCGTTTCTCTGTTTGTAGTAGAACACTTGAATTTACTTTTAAGGCAGCTCTCTATTCTCTGTCCCTTACACTGTTTTATTTATGTATTTCCTCTTAGAGTGCTGACTAAGGCTAGCATGGGAAGCTCAAGCCACAGACAATTTCACCCCCCCACACCCCCCTTTCCTGGGGGGTGGTTCCTTCCTCTATCTGACTGATAGAGTATTTCTGTTTGTGACAAGACTATATTCATAGAGTTTCAGGACTTAAACTTGCCAAGACTATGTCTCATTCAATTATTTTACATCGTTATACCATAAGTAAATTCCTTATTGTCCCTCATATTCTATTCAATCACCATCAGAAACTCTCGTGCTGAATGTGGCAGCACAATCCTTTCACACATACCAAACTTCCCATTCTTAGCTTTTTAAGCCTTTTAATGTTTCTATTTTGTTGTAATGCAATTTTCTTTTTTTTTCTGTTTTTTTAACTTAATCTAATATCTTTTCCTAATCTAATTTTTTTCCTACTTTTCTCCTTTAAATTATTTAATATTATTTGAGCTCATGTATTCTAAACTTGTAATGTTATGCTTCTACAGCATCCTTAAGGGTCAAACCATTAAAACCAGGGTTTTATTTTATTTCAGGTATTTTATGCTAGGCACCAATAACCAAACATTTTCTGAAAGAATATAATATGTCACTAAACTGTTTATATTCTCCTTCCTGGATTTTACATCAGGCTGTCTGTCTCATATTTCCTGTTTTCACAAGCTTTCAGGGCTATTATTTGTAATAGGTCATTATTGGTTACTTCCGTTCTTAGTCTTATTCTGGGCTATGGAAATATTAAAAATACAATACTTCCAAAACATAGATATATTACCTTCAGACTATACATATACATAAACACACAAAGTACATACACATTGATATCCAAACATAATTCAGATATCAGATTTGTGGCATATTTTATTATCTCAAACAGCCCTTATCATGTTTTATTTATGTATCACTTTATTTATTTATTTAATGAAGCTTCTTATTATTTAGAATCAAATCTAATCTCTCAATCCATTGATCCATGGTGTTCAATTTCTTCTCTTCATTCTTATTATTCTGACAAAGACTTATGGAAACATTGTCGGTTTTATCTTGTTTCCTTGATTTCAGTGCTGTCTATGAGTGTCCATCCAGACCTTGTGCCCTGAGTGCAACTGCACATCGGGCACCCACTCTCTTTAACTTTTCTCTCCACTATTCCTGTCCTACTAACTTGTTTTTACCTCCTTCAATTAAGCCTTGAGCTTCTCAACCTCGGCACACAACACACACAATTGTTTATGCTGTTCGTCTTTCAACACTTGACTTCTATCCTTCAAATTTGCATTCACTTGACATATTATTACAACAGCTTTCTCTAATTTATTCATTTTCTGCTTATTCCACCAGTCCCTATAATCTGTGGAGACCATTATTTTTCCATCCATTCTATAACATTTTCTTTTCAGTTTTCTGTCTTTTATCCTGTAGGAACTCTATAATACTTTTATCTGCCATTCCTATTATCCCTAGAGGATGACTAAGCACTACTGAAAACAACCATTCTGATTCTGTACTCTCATAACACAGTTACACAACACAACACAACAACTTTTACAGTACTGTGGTCACATAACACATCTACACAGTACAGAAACACTTATGATACTGTGGTCTCAGACACCCATCTACACAGTATATCGAAAACACTTATGATACTGTGGTCTCAGACACCCATCCACACAGTACATCGAAAACACCCCAGGGAACAATAGAATATCACTTCTTCTGCACACTCTCCACAGTCTATCAAATTTAGTTTAATTTTATATTGCGTTTATAATGAGTTTGGGCAATCACCCAAATACTGCTTTCTATGACTATTAGACGGTAAATGAAAAATACTAACCCATGATTTAAGCAGTATTTAGGGGAATGCCTTCACTCAAGCAATATCCTGCCGACTACACCAATTGAAGAAAAGGAAGAAACGGATGCAACCGTACAGCCAGGTGTTTCCCTTCAATAAGTCAGACTGGAGAGGTAGAGTGCGTTGATCAGAGTTTATTCATAAACAAGCAGCTTGGGAGGATTTAACACAGAGGTCTCAGTGTAGTTTCGCAAAAGTTTGATTCTACAGTCAGGCATAGTTATACATAAATGCTTGTGACACGACAGACTTCTGTCCACTCCTGAAGAGGCACGGATGGCTGTTTTCAAATGTCCAGAGGGTCTGCTCCACCTGGGGTACAGACAGTTTAGGCAGCCTTGACTCACGTTGGCAATACACGAGGCCAGACACATATATATATACAATCTTTCAGTTCCTCTTTAGCTGCAGACCTCGTAGTACACATACACTTTAAGAAAAACAACTCCATGTAAGGCATTTCTTATTGATATACAATCTTTCATAGAACTTGTCTGTTCCCATTTACCCTCTTTATAGAACAAGTTCCTTTTCCCACCCAAGACTGAGGCACATACATTCTGTTCTTTACCCATAGTCAGACAACTGTTTTTAGTCCTATGATTCTCTGTGCACTTCCTCCTTGTGGTTGCCATGTTATTGCTGGCAGTCCGTCACAGGAGACTCGGTAACCAGATGTAGCATCAGACATTTAACAGTCTACAACGATCCCTGAGCATCCCGTGGTCCCCTCAATTCCTATTATTTTACCCCATCTTCAATTGCCAATGTCAATTGTTGTCATAATTAAATGTATTGCTGCTCATTGTCAATCACCTGAATGCTTTTATTGCCAATGTACATTCTATTGATTAACACCTGAATCTGTGTCTATGTTTAGGAACACAACATACCCAAATACCTGGACTATTTCACTAGTGGGAGTGGTTTCATCTCATAGCGTGAAATATTGACTGATCCTGTTCTGCGGTCTCGGTCAAGTCTCGGCCAAGACATCTAGTCCTCAGGTACTGATTCCGAGACGAGACCGAGACCATTCAAATCCGGTCTCGAGTACTACAGCTCTGATATGTAATCATATATGCTGTGTTTATGTGACAAAATATATTGACAATAAATATATATATATATATATATATATATATATTTAAAATATTTAAAATATATTAAAGCATACTGCAATACATATTTGTATATGTTATTAACCCTTGTGTGATGTTCGGGTCTGTGGGACCCGTTTTCAATGTTTACTAAAATACAAATTATACAGTTATTATATTATAGTTATTTTTTCAACATGAGACTCATTGGCCTTGGCTCATTTTCTGTGAAGAACATGTAAAATAACATATTTTCATTGAGTGCACACTATGCATCCCCCTACACATTTATATTACATATAGGATGTTCGGGTCCACTAGACCCCAGGGTAATAAAACAGGTGAAAACAATTAAAGATGGTGCAATATGAAACAAAAAGGTTTGCCATGTACCTTCACTCTGTCTTCCTCCTACCTGGGGCTGCTGTGTGTGTGTGTGTGTGTGTGTGTGTGTGTGTGTGTGTGTGCGTGTGCAACCCCCCCACACACACACACACTGCCAGTCCATAAGTACTTATTTATATATTTTCCTTTCAAAATCAGAAATCACCTTCCAATTTCTCTGTGGACAACACACACACACACACACACACACACACACACACACACACACCAGGTTTCAACATAGCACCGAGAACCTGTCTGCTCCTGTTTTTCCCGCACTCTTTACCCTCTCTAGTGTAACTACACACACACACACAGACAAGGTTTCAACTTTGTTACATTTCAAACATCGAGAACCTGGCTGCTCCCGTACTCTTCCCACACTCTTCCTCCTCTGTAGTGTGTGAAACTACACAATGTCTTGCGGGAATCTGCACAATGTTATTTCAAAACATTCAATACTCTACCCCAGCAGCCAGCCACAGGACCAGGCCATCAACACCCTACAGGAGAAGAATTTGGTCTTCTTGCCCAAGGAATGAGCCACCCCGCATGGCTGCCAATGTGATAACAATGCAACCAGGGCAGACGCGGATGGCAGTTACTCATGTGCAGGACATAAAGTCTTCTTTTCAACTTTTCATTGCAGACACCATACAGAAAATCATTCTGGACTGCACTAATTTGGAGGGAAGGCGTGTTTTTGGAGAGATGGAAGGAGATGGACCAAACCCATTTACATGCATACTTTGGGCTTCTTATCCTTGCTGGTGTTTTCAGATCCAATGGGGAATCCACAGAATCCTTGTGGGATGCAGAAACTGGCAGAGAACTTTTCCATGCAACAATGTCTCTGGAAAACTTCCACATCATTTCCAGCATTATCCGCTTCGATAACCAAGACACCAGACCAGTTCGGCGTCAGAGAGACAAGTTAGCTGCAATCAGGTCAGTGTGGGACAAGTGGGTGGACCGCCTTCCCCTGTTTTACAACCCTGGGCCCAATGTTACTGTTGATGAGCAGCTTATGTCATTTAGGGGCTGCTGCCCCTTCAGGCAGTACATACCAGCTAAACCTGCAAAATATGGAATCAAGATCTGGTCTGCCTGTGATGCTGCTTCATCATATGCGTGGAACTTGGAAGTTTATATAGGAAAGCCAGAGGGAGGAGCCCCTGAGAAGAACCAAGGGATGCGGTTGTCCTGGACATGACACAGGGACTCCGTGGCCACAACATCGCATGTGATAACTTTTTTACTTCAAGATCGACGGGACCAACACGGGCACCCGGAGCTGGGAGGAGGCCATATCTAAGGTCCAAAAGAAGATCCACGGCTGGAGCACAAGGACCTTGACGATGGCTGGTAAGGTGCTGGTCGTAAAGGCCATCCTCTTCCCGATACTCCTCTACGTAGGAATGATCTTCCCCCCAGACAAGGTCATCGCAAAACTAGTGACCCGAATTATATTTCGGTTTGTCTGGGGGAGCAAAATGGAGAGGCTGAAAAGAGTGCAGATGGTGAAGGGTACCCTGGATGGAGGCAGATGGGTCCCGGACGTTGTGCGGCTGATAAAGGCGCAGGGGCTGGCCTATGTGGTCAAGAACATCCAGGCTGCTGGCAAGAAAGTAAGTTTTATGAACCGCTTTTATTTTGCCAGCAGCCTGAGACCATTCGGCCTCTGCGCCATGGATAACACCAGGCCGCACTCATGGGATCCCCCGCCGTTCTACAGGGCGCTCCGAGCCTTTGCGCTCGAAGTAGGCCTCCATAAAGTCGTGCTGGCCTCCTGGCATTATAAGACCATCTGTAGCCAGATGAGATCTACCCAGGAGACCAGCCGGATAGAAGATTTCCCTCCCGAAACCTGCCGGTTTATCTGGGCTAACGCTACGCACGTTTGCCTCACGAACACGCAGAAAGATGTCTCCTGGATGGCTGTGAGTCGGTGTCTCCCCACCCGAGTGTTCATGCACAGAAGGGGCATAGCTCCTTATGACACCTGCCCCTATAAGGGTTGCCTGGGGAAGGAGACGGAGGCTCATATCTTTAGGGATTGCCCCTCCGCCTGCAGGGTCTGGCTCCTGTTTTTCCCGTTCCTCCGCAGGTTTGCCGTTCCTGTGCGGACGACCGCCCAGCGGATCCTTTATGGCCCTGCCAAAGGAATAACATCTCCCTCCCTGAGGTGCTGGTGTCGTGTCGTCTGCGCAGTGAAGCAGGCCCTGTGGGAGGGACGGAACATCTGCCTTTTTAATAAGCAGGAGCTGGACCTGATTGTCACTGCGCGGAGGGGCATGGTACTCATTCGTGAGTATGTCAATCTGGAGGTCCATCAGAGGGGCCTATAAGAACTGGCATATACAAGATCTGGGGGAGCTTAGGATCCCTTGATGGGACCCACCTCCGGGGACGGTCATCTCCCCCTGCTGGAGCCCGAGTCCAAGATCTTTTAACTCTTTTAACTATTTTATGAATGATTAAATTTTAAAATGAATTTTAAAAATGAATTTTAATTGTTTTTAAAGATTTAGTTGTTTTTAAAAACACTAGTTTGATTGTTTTTTGGGTTGTTTTTGTTATATTTCTTTGTCAAATGCATTGGCCGTTTGGTTTTAATTTTAAATGAATTGGACTGTTTTGGTTTGTTTTTTATTTTTCTTGTTTTATTTTCTTTTTTTGATTTGTCCGATTCATTTTCAGTTATTTTCAATGTATTTGACATTTTTTGTTGGTTAGCAGGTTTGCTTTTAGCACATTTGTTTTTCTTTTTATGCACATGTTCAGTTATTTTGAATTTAATCACTTTGAGATTTAAAAAAAATGTTAAGTGATTTTAGTAATTGATTTAAAAAAAATTTAATCACAAGAATTAAAATTTTGAATGTTTTTATCTGTAAAATGTAAAATACGTTCACCTAATAAACAGTATTTTTTACTTCAAGAAGCTGGGACAGGAGCTCCTCAAGAGGAAGCTGATGATGGTAGGAACACTAAGAAAAAAAAAGCCAGAGCTCCCACCTCAGCTGTTGGAATACACAGAACAGGCCTGTCAATTCATCTAAGTTTGTGTTCACAGCAGACACGTCCCTGGTGTCCTAAATGTCAAAGAAAAGCAAAAATGTGGTACTCCGCAATGAGTAAAAATGAGTACGCTGCATAGAGATGGTAGAATCTGTGGCCAGGAGCATCAAAAAACAGAAATCATAATGGATTACAAAGCCACAAAAGGAGGGGTGGACAATTTAGACAAGCTGGTGACTGGCTTGTGATATTCTTCAACATATTGGACATCTCGGCGTACAACGCTTTTGTCATCTGGATGGCATTGAACCCAGAGTGGAACAGAGAGAGGCTCCAGCGGAGACGGCTCTTTCTCGAGGAGCTGGGCAAGGCATTAGTAAGACCTCAAATCCAGAAGAGACAACACATCCCAAGGACCCCAGCTTCTCCAGCCATCGTGAGGAGGATTCAGGAGGAGGATGCAGGTGCTCCACCAGCCCGACCCACAGAACCAAGTCCAGTACCTGAAGTAAGTGTGAGTGATGTTGTTGCATATGTGCGTGTCTGACTCTCCTACCTTGGCCTGCTGTAACTATGTGTGTGAGTGAGTAAAAGAGATAGAGAGAGAGAGAGAGAGAGAGAGAGAGAGAGAGAGAGAGAGAGAGAGGTGTTAGTAAAATTTCTGAACTAACTAGGTGTTTTCATCATTCTAGGTTGCAGCCGGTAGCAAAAAGAAAAAGCGCTGCGATGTGTGTGGACCCAAGAAGGACAGGAAGACACAGTACACATGCATCAAATGCAAGAAATACATTTGCAACACACACACAGTAAAACTCTGTCCTTCATGTGGTGTGTAGACCGGCATGCATTTGTGTTCAATGGGACTCATTTATCATTTCCATAAAATACTGTATGTAAAATGTGTCTCTCCAATTTGTTCAGTTCAAAGCAAAACATCAATAGTGATGAAAACCTTGTTTCATTTATATTTGTTAAAAATAAACATGATTTATTCCACCATGTGTAGATTATAATTCATATCTTTTTACAAAAATCACATTTTATTACAAAAAACTAATAGCACCTAGCAGAGGTAAATGGCAAATATAAACCATATAAGCTTACTATATTGCTTGTAATTGTTGTAAATCAAACATCTGTAAAGAATTTTTACATAAATTATTATAGCTGTATTGTTTTAAAAAATAAATAATGTTGTGGCTCCACCAGACCCGCGAACATTGGGTCAATAACAAGAAAATGAACATCACACAACGGTTAATATATGATACTTCCAAATGGGTCAATATAACTAAAGGCTGCCCTATCTGAAGCATGTATGCAGCATTAACTGATGGTGCATGCTCATGGTTGGCTGGCGTTGGGCCAGGGGCAGGATAGCCTGGCTAAGTGTTATCTCTATACAATACATTACACACATTAGACCTTTCTTTATTAGGTAGTTTTGTTCTGGAATTTGCTCTTTTCAGTTTTCCCATTGTTTGCATGTAGCAGGATGTGTAAACACAAAATCTAAAGCCTAGCACTCTGATCTGTGTTAAATTATGGATTGATTGTACCACCACTTTGTTTGGATTAATTATTTGTAGTTACCTACAAGTTACCCTGTAGGACGTCAGGCAATTGGTTTGAGACATTATATATTTATAGTGTTTCTGTTGTTTATTTTTACAGGTGTGCACAAGATATGTGTCACGTATGCACACGTATGCACAGGAGAAGACATTAATATAAATATTTTTTCTGCACCCACACAAAATATTAATTCCTACAAACAATTAAAAATCTAAACAAAGATAAAACTAATGAATTAAATACATTGTGATTTTAAATATTAAATTAGCCATACAATTGAAATGTTGTCATTTTCCTTAGATCTGAATACTGTAAAGATTATTACTAATGTATTATAGACTAATGTAAGACTTTCTGCATCTGTTCCTGCATCATTCCAGATATTTTAGGCTTTATGTGTGGGTGGGGGTGGGGTATTTACGGGACAGGATGCTTACAGCTGTATGTCTTATTCTTCAGTTTAAACATCAATTTTTATAATTTCTGCTTATTATTATTATAATTATAGTAGGCCCTTTAAATTACATTTTGTTACCTACTTAACTGAAACAAAAACTAGACCATTATGCATTCATATATTAATGATAAGCAAAAGATTCTGTAACATAAAAGAACGGTCTGCTTTATGTATTGTTAGATTCTGTTGTCCTAGCAGGTTGGTAAATGCTTTTATTTACATGTGTGTAGCCTCTTGCAGTTTCCACCCTCCATTTTAGTTAGAATTACAACTAATTTGATTGTCTCTCAGTGGCTTTCTTGCTGCCTACCCATCTTCCTCCAGTTTGCAGCTTGGGTTAATACAACCAGAAATGGTGCCACAATATTCAGACACAGATTCAGACACAGATTCTCACAGATTCTCACATTTGCGGCATGCAAACATTTTTGATTTAGAGCCGGATTCAATGAAAACTTTGACCCACCCGTTAATAGCAAACTACGAACCTATACATGATAGCGGTTACATTTATGATTAGAATAATGTGTGATCTTACTGAAAATGAAGCCGTAACTGAGTACAATTGTGTAGTTTTCTATTAGCGGGTGGGTCAAATTTTTGATTTAATCTGGCTCCATGTCAATAATGTCAGTAATACAAAAAGTTTTCCTCATCTATGCCCATTCATATTGCTCTATATTATTTGTTTTAAACTTGTTTTTTATATACTTTTCTGATTTGTACTTGTCCCTTCTCAGGTTTTGTAAGGACGAGGATCACCGGGTGTGTGAACCCAGGTGCAGAGCACACTGGACAAGTCAGGTCGGGCAAGGGGTCGAATGCCGGCAAACGGGAACAAGGGCAAAGCAAAACTCCAGGTCAAGAGCACTAGCGGGTGGTGAAGAGATCGGGCAAACAGGCTGGTCAGGAAAATCCAAGGCATTTAGCGGAGATCCTGGGAACTGTCAGGTAGCGGGTGTAACAAGTTTTAACAAGTATTTGTTTTGTATTTTATGGGTACAAATATTGCACTAATATAACATTCTTTCATGTTTATATGTACAATTAAAAATACATACAAGGGTTACAAGGGTTGTCCCTTAGTTTTGCTGTCATTACCATCATAATGCACAAACTACAGAATAATAATGTTGTATCAAGATGTATCTATTTGGTCACATGCAATTGAGGAAGTCCCAACAAAGCACATGGAGATGATAGAGGGAGCTTCTTGATACCATGTAATTAATAGGTAAATATTTGTATGGGGTTATGTTTATTATGTGTCATTACCAATCATGTCATAACTTGTGTACATTAATTAGAATTAAAACATATATGGTATATTTATTTTGATAAAATTAAAGTTTACCAAGAGATACTTATTCCTAGATTTTAGGCCTAAAAAAGTGTTAAATGTCATTACCACAATGTGTCATTACCATCAAAGTTTGGTAATGTAATGGTAATGACACCACCATGCTGGTAATGACAATAATATAATTAATCACTGTTTTTATTGTGAATTAACTTTACTGTGGAGAAATAATTATGCTTAAAAGGTGATTCAAGGTATCAAAATGACTTATATAGCAAATCCATGCTAAAATCCAACAGGTAAATAATTAAGGTAAAATAAAATAAATAAATAAATAAAAATCTAATTATATATTTTTTTAAATAATGTAAAGGGTTATTAATAAAAAAAATAATCTTAGAAAAACACAAAAAGTGCCATATTTAATATTAAAACAATATTTTTTTAAAGCAGTATCCCTTATATTTGAAAATAATTAAAGTTTCATTCTTTATTACATTGATTTTAACTTTATATATTTAATTAAAACAGATGTTTTCAATTGTGATGGTAATTACTTTTTTCACATAGACTTCATGAAAATGTTTTAAAATGTATGTATGTAGCTACAGTAAGGGAAAAAAGTATTTTATCCGCTGCCGATTTTGTACGTTTGCCCACTGACAAAGAAATGATCAGTCTATAATTTTAATGGTAGGTGTATTTTAACAGTGAGAGACAGAATAACAACAAAAAAATCCAGAAAAACGTATTTCAAAAAAGTTATAAATTGATTGCATGTTAATGAGGGAAATAAGTATTTGATCCCCTATCAATCAGCAAGATTTCTGGCTCCCAGGTGTCTTTTATACAGGTAACGAACTGAGATTAGGAGCACTCTCTTAAAGGGAGTGCTCCTAATCTCAGCTCGTTACCTGTATAAAAGACACCTGTCCACAGAAGCAATCAATCAATCAGATTCCAAACTCTCCACCATGGCCAAGACCAAAGAGCTGTCCAAGGATGTCAGGGACAAGATTGTAGACCTACACAAGGCTGGAATGGGCTACAAGACCATCGCCAAGAAGCTTGGTGAGAAGGTGATAACAGTTGGTGCGATTATTCGCAAATGGAAGAAACACAAAATAACTGTCAGTCTCCCTCGGTCTGGGGCTCCATGCAAGATCTCACCTCGTGGAGTTTCAACGATCATGAGAACGGTGAGGAATCAGCCCAGAACTACACGGGAGGATCTTGTTAATGATCTCAAGGCAGCTGGGACCATAGTCACCAAGAAAACAATTGGTAACACACTACGCCGTGAAGGACTGAAATCCTGCAGCGCCCGCAAGGTCCCCCTGCTCAAGAAAGCACATGTACAGGCCCGTCTGAAGTTTGCCAGTGAACATCTGAATGATTCAGAGGAGAACTGGGTGAAAGTGTTGTGGTCAGATGAGACCAAAATCAAGCTCTTTGGCATCAACTTAACTCGCTGTTTGGAGGAGGAGGAATGCTGCCTATGACCCCAAGAACACCATCCCCACCGTCAAACAAGGAGGTGGAAACATTATGCTTTGGGGGGGTTTTTCTGCTAAGGGGACATGACAACTGCACCGCATCAAAGGGACGATGGACGGGGCCATGTACCGTCAAATCTTTGGTGAGAACCTCCTTCCCTCAGCCAGGGCATTGAAAATGGGTTGTGGATGGGTATCCCAGCATGACAATTACCCAAAACACACAGCCAAGGCAACAAAGGAGTGGCTCAAGAAGAAGCACATTAAGGTCCTGGAGTGGCCTAGCCAGTCTCCAGACCTTATGCCCATAGAAAATCTGTGGAGGCAGCTGAAGGTTCGAGTTGCCAAACGTCAGCCTCGAAACCTTAATGACTTGGAGAGGATCTGCAAAGAGGAGTGGGACAAAATCCCTCCTGAGATGTGTGTAAACCTGGTGGCCAACTACAAGAAACATCTGACCTCTGTGATTGCCAACAAGGGTTTTGCCACCAAGTACTAAGTCGAAGGGGTCAAATACTAATTTCCCTTATTAACATGCAAATCAATTCATAACTTTTTTGAAATGTGTTTCTCTGGATTGTTTTGTTGTTATTCTGTCTCTCACTGTTAAAATACACCTACCATTAAAATTATAGACTGATCATTTCTTTGTCAGTGGGCAAACATTCAAAATCAGCAGGGGATCAAATACTTTTTTCCCTCACTGTACATATTTGAATGGATATATTCTATTTTGAACCATTTGATTTGTAATCATTATGTGTTGGTCAAAATGCTTGTAGTTGAAGAATCACCCAATGACATACACTGAAACACACATATACATACACACAAATGTAATTGTTCATCTCACTGCATCTGAAACTATTATAATAAATATTTTTTGTAAATCTGGGTTTAATTCAAAACAAGTACAAAATGCAAATAACCTGTATGTTGCCACACATCAGATTTGAAGGACAACTGAATCTTAACACATATGGAGCACACAAATATAATTGATTGTTATACAATCTCTTAGTTCAGTTTGGTAACTGTCTTTCTCATTGAAGAGGACCAAACAAAGCGTAAGCTCAGAGGGGATCGTGCCTTTGCTGTGGCAGCTCCTAAACTGTGGAATGATTTGCCTTTGTTTATTAGACAGTCCCCATCATTGTCTTTTTTTAAACATTTCTTAAAACCCACCATTTTTCTTTGGCCTTTGACAATTGACATTGATATATATTTTATGTGTATTTATATTTCTGTACAGCACTTTAAAACAACCAAACTAGACCAAAGTACTTCATAAATAAAGTTTGATTGATTGATTGATTGATTATTTGTCTTGGAGAAATTAACAATTTCTTATGCAAAATGTACAAAATTCAACACAAGGTGGTAAACTCTCTTCAGGCACATGTTTGTGTGCTGGAAATGTATATATTTGTACCTACAATTTTAAGAAATGCTCATTAACAAAATTACAAGTCCATTAATTCTGATTGTGGAATCATTGTTGACAAAAGCTGAGTTCGTCAATTAACCGTTTTTAATTTTAGGGTAACCAAAAGAAAGACGAAAAGCTGACTACAATCATCCAAGATGACGACTAAATGTTTAGCCTTTTTTTTTGCAAAAATGTGACGAGAAGAAATCGTCAGTTTGACTAAAACTCAGAAGTTCTGAGTTTGTTGACAAGATTGATGATGAAAATTTTACCATTTACCTCCCCCACCCGATTGATAATTCATCAGCTCCCACCACCACCACCCCGCTTTACTTAACTAAAATGAAATTAAATGTATGCAGGTTTTTGATCAATATGACAAAATGAGATAGCATGACTATATCTGATTGACATTTTAGTTGACCTGACCTAGACAATGACTAAATCAAAAACGTAAAAAATTGATATGAAGTCACCATCCACAGCAAATCATGTAACATGTGAAAGGTTGTTGGGTCATTGTTTTGATTTCAAGCCTACATGTAAAAAATCCACATATCAGGCACAAATGAAAAAGACAACTGGCCATTTGAAAGATAGAAAAAGAGAATACAAGTTTTATTAATGCAAGTAGCTTTGATTAGTCTCTTTTATTTGAAATATTCCATGTTAATATTCAATCAATGGCCTCCTTTTTGCAGCCACTCTCCTCAGTATTCAATGTGGAATGGATAGTCCTTGTGCTTTACACCCCTGAAAAGAAAAAAAAAACTTGTAAGGTCACTTTCCTGGATTAGAATAGACTTGCTAGACTGTCAGGAGGTATTTGATGAAAAAAAAAACAATTTAAGTGCTTTAATGTGGCGTATGCCCACTTTGCACACAACATTGTTTGGTCGGGGTCCAATGGCAAGTTGTTCCGTGACAATTCGTGCCCATGACAATTATTATTAATTGTTGTTTCCTATGGGATTTGTTTTGGATACGCTGTTAAAAAAAAAATAAGACGCTGATACAATGGTCCCAAACAGATAATTGTTTTCATTGTATTCTTCTGTCACATAGATAATAATTTCCCAATATTCACAATTTGACATTTCAGCTTTAGCGGGAAAGATATAAGTAAAGTATTTTTTTATTTTTTTTTGGAGAAAGACAGTTACCACTTTACAATTGTATAAAGTCTAGAAAACAGATTTCAGTTTTGTTTCAATATTCAACATTGAAATATTTGTAAATTAAACTTGAGTCAAGTGAACCTTTTTGCCCTATGGCTAGAAGTAAGTACACATGTAAAACATAAAAATTTATATAAAATAAAGTACACCTACGTCAAGTGAAAATAAAATATTGTGCCTGGATATAGAGCCCAGGTATAGCTTTGTCTATCAAAACTGTCCTATATAATGTTGCATACATTGTTGTTTGTTTTTAAATTATACAAAAATAATAATAATTGAAATCACACATTTCTGTTAAATAGAATCTCTAGCTTCTTATTTTTTGCAAGAAAAAAAAATATTGTTTTGTAAATTACACATTGTTAATAATTACACTTAAATGGCAATATCTGAATCTAAAAATAAATCTAGAAATAAAAAATGTCCATGCTTTGAGTCACTTGCAGAAGCATTAGTGGCATGTCTGTGAATGGATATCGTGCTGCTAAACTTTTGTGATATTAAATCTTACCCGATTTGCACCGCATTGCACGCAAGTGAATAAAACACAACTTTCACATAGCTGTTATTAGAAATCTACTCAACTGTACTCAGTCGCGGTTTCATTTTTAGTTATATGCTACTTTTTTCTAATTTTTAATGTAATCCCCATGATGTACAGTTTTGTAGTTTGCTATTAGCAGCTGGTTAAAGTTGTAGTTATTCCTGTCCAACAATACAGTAGGAGTTGTCACATTTTTGCTGTATTAAATCAAGAAAATATCTGCAAGAAAACAACCTGAAAATGCTTCTCACTATTTTTAGACAACTTCGAAGTTGTCTAAAGCCTTGTGTAGTGATTGCAAAATGTAAAGAAAGCCCATTCGGCACAGGTTTACACAGGTTTACACAGGCACTGCTCCATGGGTTTATTCCCACGCCTCTGCATCCCATTTGTGTCCAGTGGAAATAACTGTGTATTGCTACAGTAACCGCAATACAGGTGTACAGTGTACATCCATGCAAACGAAATGTTGCCTATTGTTCGTGCACAGAGAGAAATAATATTGATATTGAATATAATTTTATATTATGTTTTGTTCGGCAATGTGTCTGTTCGTTTCGGTATTTTTTTTTACGTATCTGTTTACGACTTGCTCGTTTATTCTGCTCTTGCTTTTGCTCATTGGGCTTTGTTCCTTTCAATTTTATAATGATAAAATGCACTCAACAGTGATTGTGAGTCTTTTGTTGTTACACAGTACATGCCCTTTCAACTCTACAGCAAAGACCAAGTGATTCTGCACAGATCAGTATATAATGTCACCATAAGTTACGATTTCACTGAGAGAGAAGAGAACAAAGTTATGCCCCCCCCCCCCCCCCGGGGTGCATCATTAACATTATATAAACAGGATGTATACATTTTTGGTTATAAATCTTTTGTCACTTGAAGTTTGTATTTCAATGTCAGGGAAGCATAATATTCATTTATTGATTGCATGCATCAATTTTGTAAGGTACCATTGTATTTTTCTCTTAATTCTAGCATATATGTGATGTTTTCATTATTGTGTCATTTAAAATGCTGAATGCAAGTCTCAAGTTTGGCCAAATGATGGAGGTAGAGGTCTACATAAGGAATGTAATGATGTGGCTGACATGGAAGCTTTCATGTTGGTTGGTGTACAACAGTCAGATTTTGTGTCCTATCAACTTGGCTTCATCAACTTTGACAGATCTTTCTACTAGTTTAATCACTGACAATTTAAGTTCATTAGGCTATAGTCCTGAATATATCTGCTGTCATAAGTGACATACTGTAACACAATTTGGAATTTTGCTGATAGGTTTTTCTGGGGTCAATTTCATGCTTCTATAAATATGTGTATTTTGCATTCGTGCACAGTCATTTTCTTGTGGCTGCCATGTTGTTGAACACAGTCACTTGCCTCTTGCAGATGTGATAGATAGCAGTATTTATGTAATACATGCAAAGTTTCAGGGCACTGGGCTTTATCATTCTGGAGTAGTAGCCATTTTCATATTCGCACGCGGATTCATGTTAAATCCAACATTACGGCTAAACCATGTACCCCACATTCTCTTCATTCTCTGGTTTTCTCTTCATGGCACAGGCATACACACATGTGCAGAGTTTCATGTGTGTACTGCATTCCAGTGTCCAGGAAATGTGTAACTTGTCTGATGCGGCACGTACGTTTTTTTTCATTGGCCCACAGAACTCATGTTTTTTACTGGGGCAACTCGCCATTAACAACCTTGGTAGTACTCTGTAGTACTCTCATGCATACCAATTTGTGGCACAGCGGAGTAGAAGGCACCAAAGCTTGAATCAGAAAACGCAGCCTGGCGGACAAAGCGTGAGACCGAGCAACTTCTGATGAACAAGCGTAACAGTAGGCCATAAGGTATGCATGTGTATGAAGTGGCATATGCATGTGTCGCATTTCACAATTTCGACACTCATCGCAACATGGCGGCGGCACCATGTGACCGACACGTGTAGTTTTCGCTGCATTTGTAGGTATAAGATGTGTCTACAACACTTGCGAGTTTCGTGAGTTTTCATGCATGTATGAGCGTTTTGAGGGGCATTAGAAGTTTTGGCAGAAGAAAAAATAAATAAAAAAAAATTAAAAAAAAAAAGAATAATAATAATAATAATAATAATGCATGGAAGCCTAATAATAATAAAAATCCTAACAGGAAAAATAGGCTTCCAGCACTTTGTGCATGGAAGCCTAATAATACAAATCCTAACAGAAAAAATAGGCTACCAGCACTTGTGCATGGAAGCCTAATAACTAGACGTTGCAGGCAACTTTTGAGGCTTCCAGGTGCTTGCAGTCGAGAAATGTATGGTTTCAGACTCATATAAATATTAATCAGATGAAGACATGTTGACAACAGTTTTTACTTGGTTTTGGTAAGCGGAGTATTCATGGCCAAGTTCCCCTTCTTGTGGTCAGATATTTTAATGCAGTTAAAGGCAGTTACAATCTCAAGAAACCAACTACACTTATTTGATTTAAATATATCAATTGAATTACATTAGTAATACCATCAATACCGCTAATATCATATTAGTAAACACTTGATTCTCTAAGTTTCATTTTGTTTACTTTAAAACACAATCTAACAATTTAAGTAGCTTAAGATTGCTGCTGCTCTTCAATTTGCAGTTACCTTCTTAAGCTTATTTAGTTGCATACCTGGCATTTCATTTAGTTATCACGTTGATTTCTGACGTGTGCGTTATATATATTTACAGCTGGAAAAGCAAAGTATATCTCTAAGGAGAAAATAGCAGCAATTAGTTTTTACTATTGTGCCTGACCGTGTATGTCCGTTTTTTTGGGTGTAGCTCACACAGTACACGTCTTATGTTCACCCTTTCAACTCTACTTTATAGAGCCAGCGATTCTGCACAGATGAGTATATAACATGTTACCATATGTTACGATTTCACTGAGAGAGAAGAGTATGAAGTTATGCCCCACCGTGTTGCATCCTTAACATTAAACAGGAAGTCATGCACTCGTTGTGATCTCAGTTTGAAATTACTTTCAAATCAAAGCAATAACCCACCGCTACAGATCCAGCAACGTCACTGCTCTGGTACCACTGTCCATTTTCATGTATTTATTTTCTAAAATGTGTATTCATGTTTCTTATGAATCACATTTAATTCTATGTTTTAGTTTCACTTTCGGTTTGTCTCGCTTCTCTCCACAGCTTCTCTATAGCTGAAACGATCCCTCACTATAACAAATCTCAGTTTACACTATTTGTATTTGCTTGCAGAAGTGTCTGTGTGCTTAAACATATACTTTCCATTGTAATACTGTTGCAAGTGACTGATAGTTCTTAGTTTTTACGATGTACATGCCAAAGATGGCACCTGAATCTTGTTTTCTCAGTGAAAAATATGATATATGCTGCCACAAGTGGTGACAGTGTGTCATTACAGTCAGAAAATTGGACAAAATTGACTTCTTGTCTCAAACATTTGTTCATTGCTCCCATATTTGTTCATGTAGGAACTTTTCTTATAGAATATTTGTAGAGAACAGTCGACAGATGCTGTATACCAAAGCACACATCAGCCGGTCAAATGGCCTATGAGGAGTTGAGGCTGAAGTGTTTTCAGCATAATCGAACATTGTGGGCACATCATGTGACTTATCAATTTTTGTGTTATATCCAAATCAAGTATTGACATAAGCGCACTATGTAGAAAAAGTTTCATAACTCAACTCTTTACCATTCCTGAGAAAATGATGTTTGAAAATTGTTTTTTTTTTGGACTACAGTCAAAATGACTGCCAAACCATGTGACTTTAGGCCACCATATTGGATTTGAATGACCATACCATAGACCCTTACACTCATACCAAGTCTGGTGAGTTTTCACCAAGCGGTTCAAAAGTTATAGGCATTTGAAAATATTCTGGTGGAAGAAAAGGAAAATAATAATAATAATATAAATCCTTACAACAACAATAGGCTTCCAGGCATCTTGGACCTGGAAGCCTAAATGTAGCTGCAAGCAGCAATGTAGGGGACCAAGCATATGTGGAGGAATATGGCATATCTAACAGACTTTAAGGTTTCAGCTATGATGAGATTCAAACCCTGGTCTCACCCACCACAGTGCAGTGATCTCACCACAATGACAAACAGCCCAGGCTGCAATAATATGTCTTCAGAACTGCTACAGTATGATAATGCTAGTACTTGAATATTGAAACTAATAAAACTATAAGCAGCCAAACACATCTGTAGCGATACATCATGTTTAACATACTTATGAGTGGTACTCAAACCCAGGTGTTTTGTGCTATAGTGCTGTGACCTTACTGTCTGAACCATATCCAACTTAAGAAACAAAACTATCCTGTGAGAAGGGAGTACTTAGATCATAACTTCATCGTTTGTAATATGAGTGTGATATAATATGTGATATAATATGCATAATATTGTGGTGGAATAGTGTGTAATATGAATATTTATAATATGAGTGTGATATGTTATTCATATATAACTAAAGTCATCTTACAATGAATACATAGACGATATAAAAATGTTAACTATTTCAATATTTGTAAAGATTACTATTAGTTAAATTAGTATTGGTAGTACAGCTCTGAAAGACCTGAGGTCTTGTCAAATTTAAATACAATAAATGACATATCAGCTCTGCATAAATATTCAAATGTATATGAATATGTATATATATTTATTTGAATGGAATATGTAAAATGTTGTTGTATAGTTCTGTCTGTCTGTCTCTCTCCCTCTGCACAGCCACTATTTTCTTTGTCTGGTTCCACATGCAAAACACATCAAACCACTCTCTCCCCCACAGTCCTTTGCGCATCCCAGAATGCTTTGCGGAGGAAACGGTGACGTCACCCCTGGTGTTTGGTAGCCCTACACTCCAAAGGAGGAAGAGGAAGTAGAGAAGCGAGGGCTAAGCCAATCCACATGCACATCCGGGATTATTCACTTTTTGTTTACTACTGTATAAAATGTAAAACCCGGAAGAGATCTGTAAGAAAGATGTTTGAAAACGAGTTCACTCTGTTCTTCTTCCAGGCTGGCCTGAATAAAAGACTTATTTTCCATTTGCAACACAACTCCTGCGCTGCCGTTTTCGTCAATTTAAGAGGGTTTCTTCAAGCTCTCTATCTTTTTCAGGTACACATGAATGTATAACATGTATCGCTTCATAAATGTACTCTATTATAAATCCAAGCCTTAATAACAAGCTCCCCAGTGGTGCAGTGGGTAAAGGCATGAAATACAAGACTAAGATGTTTTTGTATGTTGTATATATCAACACCTGTGTGTGTCTGAATTCTTGTGATTGAATCCTGCTGAAAGCTTGGCATGATGGTTGAGTTTCAGAGTATGTGATCTGTACTGGAAATCCCTACAAGTGGTGGCATTGTCAGTGATTGATAGATGTCCTCTCTAAGTGGATTAGATTAAGTTTGAGAAAGTACAGACAGATTTAGTTTTATAAATCTTTTTTATGAATTTACATTTACAAATCTGAATATAGGTCATAACACAAAGTCATGCACCAAATTTCACATCTGTCCCATTAGCGGTTTGGAAGGAGAAGAGGTTTGAATATGGTCTTATAATTGTCACTTAATCTAATATTGGCACCACACCATATGACCTCCAAATTTCTTGTGGGACAACCTGCTATAGGTATCTACCAACACACCAATTTTGGACGTTTGAAATGTATGGAAAAAAAATTATAAATTGATTTGGTCTTAGCAGACAGGTTATTTGGTGAGATTCTGTCCAGTAGTTTTCATTTTATGGCAATTTGAAATATATGGCGGAATAATAATAATAATAATAATAATAATAATAATAATAATAATAATAGAATAATAATAATCATTCTCACATTTGTAACCACTGCAAAGTACAGGCTTGTAGTTTTGTATCAGCAGGGGGAGATTAATGTTGATTTACAGCACGGAGCGCCAGACTGCTGTGTTTATATGCTTTAAAAAACAATTGCTGTCTCTTGCAGGACCATCTGCCACTTCTGCCTTCTGGTTTCTCTTCAATTTCAAACACTGTGATTGGCTCGTGGTGCCTCTCATGCTGTATAGCTGTATAGCTGGGTTATCAGATCACTTACCATTCAAAAGCAACGGCCCTCCAGTTTCTATTGAACTTGAGAATGGTTTCCATCTCATTCTCAGTAAGTTGGAAATCAAAGATCTGCCAGTGATAAAAGAAAAGATACACATAGCACATATCACTATAGCACACATATTCTCTCATAAGGCTTACTAGTAGACCAGCCATGAATGACAATGTAATCCCTACTCCATGCAATTAGTTATATTCAAATTAAGCAAAATATGGAGCTTTTACATTCTCTAAAATGTCATCATTACCTTGAAATTTTCCTCAATGCGCTTAGGAGTGGTAGACTTAGGGATGACAATGACATTCCTCTGAATCTGGAAGCGTAGCAGAACCTGAGAAGACCAAGACAAAGTAGATGGAGTTACACAGATTCTTAACAATCTTCAGTCTTGATTGTGGAGAGGTATATACCAATACTGAGAATAATTCTAGGTATTGTTACCTGAGCAGCAGACTTCTTGTACTTTGCAGCTATAGCTTGGATTTCTGGATGTTCCAGCAGAGAGGGATCATCGGCCTTGGCCCTGTGAAATATGTGTATAGACATTTTTCAAGGCAAAAATTATATTTTAATATAAAAAAATATTTTATTTTAGCAAACCACTTCACACTGGAGGACTATGGCAAGCCAAATTATCATTAGAGATATCTTGAATTAATTTAAAGACATCTTCAAATATTTAAAGATATCTCTATATCATTTAAAGATATCTACAAAACATTAAAGATATCTGCAAATCATTTAAAGATATCTGCAAATGACGTCCTGTGTATTTAGAGATATCTTTAAATCATTTTGATATATCTGCAAATGACATCCTGTATGTAGCCCAAGATTATCACTTCCTGTTCACTTGTACATTCATGTCTATGGCTTCGTCCCAAATCACATATTTGTTCCCTCGTTCCCTTCCCTTGTGGGGCAGAATTACTACGGTGGCCATCTTAAGGGGTGTCCCAAACCCTTAGGGAACGAGTGAAGGGAGCCTAATCGAGTCTTTTGCGCCCTTCAATGCTCCCTTTGACGAAGTGCACAAAAGAGCACACTTATGCGGAAGTGTTTTAGCACTTAAAGGGGTCATGAACTGCCTTTTTTTAATTTTGTACTGTTCTCCGAGGTCCACTTATAATGTTATCAAGATTTTTACATCAAAAAACATCATCATTTAGAAGTAATAGGCTTTTCTGTCCTGTTTTGACCCCCCTCATTGGAACACCGTTTGAATAGGCGTGGCGGATTGTAGACTCAGAAGTAAACTGAAGTGAACAGAGGACCAAGTTCTTTCTGACGCGGTCTGGAACTTCATTAAAAATAAAGTTCATCCACTCTTTCCTAATGTTGGGATCAGAAGGAAGGCAATGCAAAGACTGTGTTTTTCCACAATTTGGCAATGCACAGCATCTTGTTGTCTTCGGAGCCATCTTTATCGTTTGTTTTCTGCATAGACCTGCGTTTGCCTCTCTCATTATTTACCTACTATATGCGTTAATCGGTGGGCGGGGCTAAGCAGGCAGTAATGTAGAAGCAGGCGTTGATCTTCTTCTGCGGAGGCGGGGTTTAGCCACACTATTACGTAATAAAGTGGCACATTCCAAATCCTGTCGTTTTTGCAGATTGGCTTCAATATAAGCTGCTTTTAGACTAATGAGAAAGTTTTGAGTTCTGAAACTTACAGGATGTTTTTATAGATCTTATATGTCAAAAGATCAAGGGAATTTTGATTTCTCAGTTCATGACCCCTTTAAGTCCCAGAACTCTTTGCGTTAAAGGTGGAGACAAGTCAACTGGGAAAATATAGCAGCGGTGGGTGTATATAAATGTAATGTTAGCTAGTCAGTTATAGAAATTGTTACATTATGTATCAAAGAAATAATACATAGATAGATAAAATAAAATGACTATATAATCATGTTTTAAATATACAATTAGAAAGTTAAACCAAAAAATGTTTTGGAAACTATCATTTAATTACTGAAGTAGTATCCTATAAAACTAGGAGGTGATATTAACGAACAGTGTATTTCAAAATTATTATTATTATTATTATTATTATTATTTTAATTAAATACAAGAAAAGACTGCGTAGGTACTTTTTCAGACAAAGGCAAAGGCGCTGAATGCTGACACTGAAGTGTCACCCTACACCGTAACGTAACGTAAGCACAACGTCACACAAAGTGTACACTTGTCGAAGGGTGTAGGGAGCAAGTGTGCGATGGGACGCAGCCCCTGTAATTGAATGAGGAAACAGGAAGTGATAATCTCAGCCAACATACAGGATGTTATTCGAAGATATTTTGAAATGACTTGCAGATATCTCTATATGAGCAGGAAGTCATTTGAAGATATATCAAAATGATTTAGAGATATCACTAAATAAACAAGTAATTTGCAGATATCTCTAAATAATTTGCCGATATCTGTAAATGATTTGCAGATATCGCTAAATAATTTAAATACCTCTCTAAATCATTTAAAGATATCTGCAAATCATTTAGAGATATATTTAAAAAGCACCCACATTATATATATGTAAATCGTATAAAGATAACTGAAATTCAATTCAAGATATCTTGAAATAATTTAGAGAGATCCCAAAATATTTAAATGTATAATTTGGCTTGCCATGGAGGACAGCCTGGTTTTATCCTATAAATGCTAAAAGCCTACATTTTCTAATGATTTGCAAATGCTCTAGATAACTGGATGTTTTTGTGGTCACAGGAGCCTGCTTTTATCCTGTCTATCTACAAGCCTAAAGTAAAATATGTAACTGCAATAGCCTTGCAAAACACACTTTTCTGCAAACTTGCTAACATAGCCTGGCTTGGGTAGCTATTGCTCTTTTGACCTAATATTAACCATTAACTGCATTAAAACTTAACATAAGTATCAGAAATATAGACTTCAGTGCATATTTTAAAATACCCTTCATTTTAAGCCTGGATGCTTTTTTTATATTTTGGAATGAGAAAAAAACATCCCAGAGATGTTTTTCAATTCAAGTTTTTAATGCAATAAATTAAAAAGTGACCATTTACCATGGCCTGTCTGGGGATCCAAGTGGACTATAAGCTGTCACAGCAATTTCTTTGGAATGGCAGTAGTTTATGAGATTTTCCTGAGTCAAGTATGGATGGCACTCAATCTAAAATAGAAAAGAACATTGGTAACAGAATCATTTACATTTTCCTGCAATTTAAATGGAAACAATAACTTTCAATTCACATTTCAGCTATTTAAGTTTTTAAGTGATATTTAATATTAAAGGCTCTTGAAGTTATTTACCTAACATAAACCACACAGGACCACCCAGTCCCTTACCAGGCATCTGCTCAAGATACACCCTTTCAGACTGCACCTTTAATACCTCAGTTGCCCCCTTCCTTCACAGAAAATATGACACTAACGTTAATGCACTATGGGCTAGATATTCATAGGGTTTGCGCACCAGGCAGAGGGGTTTGCACGGTGCACATGGCTATTGCGCAAAAATGTACATTGTTTGCCATATTCAAAACCCTGTTTTGCGTCGCAATCCATTCACCCTTTAATTGTATCCAAGGCGCAAAATGGAGGGAGTGGCTGAAATTCCTGCTATTTTCGTAGCAAAAAAATGGTTTGCGACATGCAAAATAACGTGTTGAAAACCATGGCGTTAACTTCGCACACAGCAATATTTCTGGGGACAGCGACATTCCAGCGCACATTCAACAATGGGGCTGTCTGTTTTTATTTATGGTTGTATGTGTGCTGCACCAGAACAAGTTCCTAACAGTTATTTTTTATTGTTTGTTTTTTGACAGAATGACAATATATACATAGGAAACGTAGTTGGTAGCATGCAGCTTGTGCCTGGTCATTGCTAGTACTGCTGTTGTCTATGACTATATCTTGTCTACAGTTATTAGCTCACAAATCTAGGATGTAGGACTTGTATTAACAGTATATTTTTTATGCACTTATGTAATTTTGAACTTAGTTTTAATCTGTAATTTTAGACTGTATTGCACTTTTATAATGCTCTCATGTTTTGTAAGTCACACTGGATAAGGGTGTCTGCTAAAAAAAAACAATAATAATAATAATAATAATAATAATGTGGACAGTAATTTTGCACTCTACACCCAGCAACAGTAACCCCGACATAGGCGAAGATGCTGCAGGGTGACTGGGCTCACACAGACACAATTCGCCCCCTCATGCCTTCTCCACATGAGCTAATAAAACCATGTCATGGAGCCACAGAACATACATATATGTATACACACACACACACACACATTTGTTCAAATTTCTTATTATTTCCAAATTTATCTGTGACTAATTCCAATAAGGGAGTCATATACAACTAATTTAGACAATATTCATCTATATATATTAGGGCTGGGCGATATGACTTAAAAATAATATCTCGGTATTTTTAGAAGTTTGGGCGATACACAATATATATCTCGATATTTCTTGTTTTTATCCAATCAAGACACAAAATAAGACCAAAGACATTCAAACTACAAGTATTTCGTTAATCCTTCAATAAGCAAAATAAACAAATACTACATCCAGGCTGTCATGGTAAATATATGCAGAATGCAACACATTACACGGCAAGTGGTGTGTGATCACTATTACGTGTGTTATGTTGTTATGGGATATATATATATATGTACGTACACACACACACACATATATATATATATACATATACATAACTTTAAAAGCTGGCGTTACAATAGTTTTAATAAATCTTAAATGCGGGGTGCCTTATCCCAGGGATTTTATATAGAACAATTATCCGTATTATATTAGGATGGTACAGCAGCTCCCGTCTAAAAACAGTCCATATTCACCGATGTCTCAAAAATTATTTATTAGAGAAAAAGTGAACATCATAATGCTTACGCGTTTCGACTTATCTTCCTCAGAGCACATACATACATATACACAGTATGATTTACTGCCACATAACCACAATAACACAAGTAACAGTAATCACGCAACACATGCACTGTACAATGGTACAGATTCAGGTAGATTTAGCACAGCCGGGTTTACAGTGGCGCATTAACATCTCCTAGACAGAGACATTTCTTTCTGACTGTCGCGTCTCGATTCTGCTTACAAGTACAGCACATTGTTAATACAAAATAGTTATAATAATAATAATAATAATAATAATAATAATAATAATAATAATAATACAACTGTTGAACCACTTCACCATCTTAATAAAAAGAAAACGATACTTTGCATGTGTTTGCATTTCCAATTTATTAAAATGCAAACAAACGTTATTATTAATTTTATACAAATTATATTAGTATAAATTAGCGGGGGTGGGGGTGCTGGCAGATCGAGTTTAGCCCGGCGACGAGCGGGGCGGACCGTGTGCGCTTGCGCATTAAAGTGTCTCTTGCTTGTGTTGGTTATTGTGTGTCACTTCACTCTCCTCATGTCTGTCTGTGTTTCTGATGCTCATTTCTTGCCGCATCCGACACGTGTGGAAGAACCGGGAAGAACGCAAAGCATCCTAATGACGAAAAATACTGCCGTAAAGATTGCGATTTGCGACACCTCGATATAAACGATATAGCATTATGAAACGATAGACCTTTTTCTATCGTCATACGATATAAATCGTCATATCGCACAGCCCTAATATATATATATATATATATGAGAATGAACAATTAAAAGGCGATTAATAAGTCTTTTACACAGCTTCTCTTAATTTGAATTGCGTTTCAATAACATGGTTTCAATAACATGGTACAGGGATGTTAACTCCTAGCAAATGTATGGCAATGCAAGGAAAATGATCTCATTGATATCCAGTTAGAGTGGATCATTAATCGAATTCAGCCAAACTAAATGTAATAAATATAGCTCCAATCAGCAATGTTGGGGGCCAATCATATAGCATATTTTACAGACTTTAGGGTTTCAGCCATGATGAGATTTGAACCCAGGTCTATGAACCCATACACCAGAGTGCAGTGAGCTAACCACAACTACAAATGGCCAAGGCTTGATAATATGTCTTCAGAACTAATACAATATGATAATGCAAGTACATGAATATTGAAAGCTATAAGCAGTCAAACACATCTGTAGGGATAGATCATGTTTAAGATACTTCTTAGTTCTGGCCATGGTGGGACTAAAACCCAGGTCTTCTGTGCCATAGTGCAGTGACCTTACTGTCTGAGCCATATCCAACTTAAGCAATGGATCACAAAACTATCTTATGCCTGTGAGAAGGGAGTACTTAGATCATAATTTAATCGTTTGTAATGTGAGTGTGATATAATGTGTAATATTGTGGTGGAATAGTGTGTAATATGAATATTTATAATATGAGTGTGATATGTCATTCATATATATTACAAGATATGTTTTGTACTCTGCAATATACTACATTAACTAAAGTATTTTTTATTCTTATAAATGACTACATAGACAATATAACATTGTGAACTATTTCAATATTTGTACAGATTACTATTAGTTAAATTTGTATTGGTAGTACAGCTCCCTCTCTTTTTCAGGTCCATATGAATATATAACATGTATCGCTTCATAAATGTACTCTATTATAAATCCAAGCCTTAATAGCAAGTTCCCCAGTGGTGCATTGGGTAAAGCCATAAAATGCAAGACTAAGATGTTCTTGTATGTTGTATATATCAACATCTGTGTGTATCTGAGTTCTTGTGTTTGAATCCCACTGAAAGCTTGGCATGATGGTTGAGTTTCAGAGTATGTGGTCTGTACTGGAAGTCACTACAAGTGGTGGCATTGTCAGTGATTGATAGATGTGCTCTCTGGATTAGATTTTTTATTAATTTACAGATCTGAATATAGGTCATAACACAAAGTCATGCACCAAGTTTCACATCTGTCCCATTAGCGGTTTGGAAGGAGAAGAGGTTTGAATATGGTCTTATAATTGTCACTTAATCTAATATTAGCACCACACCATATGACATGTGGGATACGTGGGACAGCGTGCTATAGGTATCTACCAACACACCAAGTGAGTTTGGTGAGTTTCTCTTATGATGTTTTAATTTCATGTACGTTTGAAATGTATGAACAAAAAAATATAAATTGATTTGGTCATAGCAGACAGGTAATTTAACAAATCAGCATGTTTTTAACAAATCTCATAGAGGACCAAGCCAAGGTCATGTGTGCCGAATTTCACTTCAGTCCGCCTAACGGTTTCAGAGAAGAAGATGATTGAATATTATTGACCAATCCAATATTGGCACCAAGTCGCATGAACTCCAAATTTGGTGAGATTCTGTCCAGTAGTTTTCATTTTATGGCAATTTGAAATATATGGTGGAATAATAATAATAATCTTAACAATTACAATAGGGTTCCAGCAAGTTCGTTGCTTGGCCCCCTAATAATAATAATAATAATAATAATAATAATAGGACATCCAAATATGCACTGAATTTAATACAAACGCTTAAGTAAAATAAATAAATAAATCATCCCTTTGTGTAGTGTAAGTAAGCTTACTTATGGAAATCAAAAGGATATGGCGTACACTGCACTAGGTGCTACACACCTGTTTTGGACACACAGCAGCAGAAATGTACATACATACTATTATGTTTGATTCTGTGACGACCTACATACATACAGCCAATTATGGGTATCTGGGTAATATTTATTACTACTACATCCCCAATATTGTGTTTGTAGTGCAATACTACAAGTATGAGCCTCATTGTTTACCCTGTCAGGACAATGGCATAGAGGTGTGCACTACTATCCCAGATATCACAGGACGTTGGCTCTACGTCAGCATATGGTTAGCGTGATTGGACAAAAGTCACTGATGGGGGGGTGACGTATAGCCAACGTCGGATTATGGTTGGAATGGTCGGACAGCAATATGTCAGGGAGGTGGAGGATATGACCGATGTCGGCTATATGGTTGTCATGGTCGGACAGCAGTTACAGTCGGCGAGATGGATCATTGTTCCACTAAATGCCGACAGATGTGATATCAGTGCAACTTGTTTTACTAAATGGACCTATACAACTTTAAAATATTATACGTATGAATCATAATCATTATAACTATGTTTGATACTGTCAAACATGTTCCCAGCTTCATTATTTGAAAGCGCTCGAGCGTATATTCAGGAAAGGCGTCTCCTCAGATTACCTCACACTGAAGAGCCTGCTAGAAAGTAAGTTCACCTTCACGACTTAAATGTACTGTTTAAATGTACTGAAAATTAGAATATTTAATTGTCTGAATTAACAGGTTGTATGTATGACTGTGGTTGTTTTCAAAATATCAGTTTTAAAATATCAAATGATAGGCTTTTAATTTTCTGTATCGCGGAATGGTTTAAAGTTTTAATTTAAATGACAATATATAGCCAGTTGGTTAAATCATTATGTAGGGAATGTATTTAAATTTGTAACTAATTTGTCAGAAGTGAAAAACAGAAGTGTTCATATTTTCTTCGCATTGTATTTTTCTTCAATGAGCTGGTTTCATTCTTATATATAGGTGTAGTGTGTGAAGATGCCACAGAAACGACCCACTGGGCACACAACGTTATAATGATTTAGTTTTTTGGTTGTATTTGAGTCACGATGTCTGGCAACCAAAATATAACCAACCTACAACGTCTTTTTGATGACGTTCAGCTGTGTTTGGCGGCCTGTGTATCGGAGCTCTGTCAATGTTGGCCAACTTCCTGAGAGCCATAGGATCAGGCACTGGGATTTTGCTTGCGGTTACGATCATCTACCAGTACTTTGAAATCTTTGTCAAACAGCAGGCGGAAGTCGGGGGAATGGGAGGCTTGTTCTTCTAAACACGCCCTCTCTGTGCTAAAGGAAATCTTCTTGCGTTGTACATCTTCAATTTCCCTGCACAAATGGGGGGTTTCCCCCAATCTAAGAACCCTGAGCTGGAAGCCAGTTCAATCAGCCACAGTGTTATGGTGAATAAAAACTATTCTGACATATTATGTCACCGTTTTACAACCTAAGTTTTATACTTATTTACCAACTGCTAATACTTGGTTGGTTCAGGTGACCATAGCCACAGACTAGTCACAGGCGGCATAGAAGAAAAAGGTCTGTAAACATATGATAAATTGCACACAAAAATGCAAAATAAAAAACTGGAATATTAAAATTAGTGACAGCAATTTTATTTGTGATATTTACCTTGTATCGAACATGAATATTTTGTGGTTGGGGTATCGCAAAAATAAATAAATAAATAAATAAAATGTATAATATATTAATATATATATATATATATAAGATGGACCACATATAAATAATAAACATAGGTATAGGAAGCAATGTACAGTTCACACGGGTGACATTTAATAATGTTGGTGACTTTAGATTGTACTGCCTGTTTTTGTTACATCATTGGTGATTCTAGACCCTGTTTAGGCCTTAAAATGTTAAGTGATTATTTTCTGAATTTAAGCCCCTCATATTTTGTGACCTCCCCTCCAAAGCGTGAGGGCGTGATTGACTGACAACAGCGGCGGCAGTAACCAATCAGCAAACTCTCCTATCATCCACTCAGCAACGTTGGGCTTACTGTGAACGTGAATGTCACACACCTGAGCTGATCTAGACAGGCATTATCTAATGTTAGAGAATAAACTTGCATGTGTGTTATTGTGTATTATAGAGGCTCAGGAAAAACAATTAATCTTTTACAATTTAACTAACGTTAACGTCACCTCAGCTCACAAGCTGATAATACCAATACCGACAAAGACTAGGTGAGCTCTTCAGTCAATAGGTATGCACAGATCGATTGATGCACAAATAATTATCAGCACCAGAACCTTTGGTTTGTGATGATATTATTATACACAGATCACGTTTTGCCCACAATCCCACATCGACTTGCTTTAAGAACTCAAATGCGGCGCGACGACAGATGAGGAAAGCTTAGGTGGACTTGCGTCATTTAATTTAGTTCAGCATTAAAGATTAAGATGCATTAAGATGCAACAGTCTAGCAAAACTCACTGCATTGTGATAAATCACAGGTGGAAAGTTTGTATTTGTTTTTAATTGACTATATGCTGCTCGCCAGGTGGCAAGTGATTCATATTTGCAACTTGCCCTGCCTTGCCCAAAATACTCGCCAGGGGCCCTGGTGCCCTGGTGCCCGTTCCATCTCTGGGGCAGTGAGTGCCGTCGTCTCCACACAACCACGCAACCCTGCCGCCAGCAGCGGACAGTACCGTTTCCAATGTCAGTGTCCAGACAGTGTTTATTGTGTCTGTGAATTGTGAGGACCAAGACAATTGTGAAAGCAAGCGAGCGAACCACACCACGGACCTGAAATGAACTGCACTGAGAGCCCCTCCCGAGATGGTCTGAGTGCGATTCGCTTTAGAGGGTCTGAGTTTGTGTGTATGGCTAAAAATAACCAAGTGTGAAAACAGTGTATTTTGTTGTTTTTACTATTTTTTAAATCATAATTTAATTCCTTAATGAAATGATGGATATACATACATAAAAACTGTAAATTAATTATAACAAAGCATATAATTTTATATTGATAATAACCAAAATACCATGATTATTATTGTTGTTATTACTTAACATATACACATGCAGATATTTAATTTTAACATAGTTATTCACTGGTGGTCTGTGTTCCCAAACAACAATAGTGCAAATGGTAAGTGGACTGAGACCACATCACATCTGAAGTGGACCAGAAAGAGATCTGAGTCCTCTTTGAAGGCTAGGCCCACAAGTAACTATCTAAGCTATTCAGTAGATTGGAATACATAAAGGGATGTTGAAACAAGCTAGTATCATTCCAGTAATTATACAATTGTACATGTATTATAGGGAGGCTATCTTTACAACTAGTTGTTTCAGGTGCAAAAATAAATAGTTTTTCCACTTCTTACACCCTTTTACAAAAAAAACTTTAGAGCAATACACTTACCAAGGTATATTGAGAAAAGGTAACATCATTCCAGTTATGAGTCCCCTTTACATTTAAAATTTTTATTTTCTAGTAAATGGTCTGTTTGCTTGTGATTGTTAGTACAAAGAGAGGGAGGAGGAGGGAGTGGCCACTGGTGAACTGAGAGAGAGGGGGATGGAGAGGTCACAGATGGAGAGAGAGAGAAAGCACCAGGTGAGAAAGTTAGCAGGTAGTCAAGACAAGATATCTGAAATAATTGTGGCGTTTTTGTGTTGAGGAATGTAACATCTCACATTCTCATTTGGGGCTGAGCCCCCTGAGGGTCAAATCCTAGAATCGCCCCTGTGTTACATACTGTGTGAACTTGAATTAGTACGGGTGAGTGAGCTGGTTTACTGGTTTATCTCGTGCTCCTCCCCCCGGGTCTCGCACACAGCGATGGTGATGGTCTGGCTCATCACAATAACAATACTCATGGCACGTATAGGCTAATTATTTGCAATCCTGACCGATATACAATTGTAGCATATGGTATTTGATGTTGTGTTGAAAACCTCCAGTTTCACATTGTCTGGTGGACAATGTTTTTTCTCCAAAGCCGAAGAATATAATAAAATTGTCCATTACAATAATAATAATAATAATAATATATATATATTTTTTTCCAATGCATTTTTGTATCCCTTTTATAAATGAGATAACCAACTAGGAGCTGGTTGCATACTTAAATCCCAAGCAGGATTTTAAATCCACTCACTTTAAAAATAGATTCTAGTTAAAACATGATCTGAAATGTGCTTTGAAGTAAGTGGATTTTAAGTCCTGTTTTGGAGTTAAATCTAGATTATGCATTAATGCAACTGGCTCCAGGTCTTGTAGGTTGTGTTATATGAATTAATTTGCGACAAGAATATTTAATCTTGAATAGGTCAGCTGGTGAAGTTGTTTAAAATGTGTTTATCATATTCGGGCTGCAAATCAAAAATTTACATTTTCCAGTGACCTTTTATTTGCAGTGTCCTCCCTTCTGAAACTGAAAATGGCATATATGAAACAAGGAAGAAAATGTCATGCTTAAGTCAGAGCGCTTGCTGAAATTCAGTAGCAGCAATGAGGAACAAGAAGACAGTTGCAGTCGTCAGAAACAGAAGTGATGTTGATGAATAGAGTGATGTGGAGAAAGTATTAGGACATTTTGGGTATGTTGTTTCTTCAGAGTCAGAATTCTGATTTTGTAGGCCTGTATCTTATATAATATTCCAATTCAAGTTTCTTATAACATATTATGCTTAACTTGAAACCCCCTGTTTAAAATGATTGTAAGGCTCAGATTAGGCAAATTATTTCAATTAAGTAATTGAGAGCTCAATTGGAACAAGAAACAGAATGGGTAGTGGGTCCTCCAGGATCAGGGTTGAGAAGCACTAGCCTAGCTAGTTCTGTGATGTGCACTATTGAAATGTTTGTGTCTCTCTTAGTTTTACCTAAACATTTTCTCTCTGCCATAAAGATGGGCACCACTAAAATGTTTTGTGGCAAGGTGGGAGGCCCCACAATCATATCTTGCCTATGGCCCCCAAAAGGCTAGGGCTGCCCCTGCCCACGACATACAGTACTGATTTAAATACTAATATAAATGTGTTGTTAATCAAAAAAATGGTTTGATAAATTAACAATACAAATAATAAGTTACCATATTTATTGCAATTTTAATTTTAATCTGCCAAAGTTCGGGGCTCCTGACTGATACTCTTTCATTTAATTTTGGATTCTCGCTCAGAATTTTCACTTCTGGCACATTTTGAGCACTTTATAATTAAAAAATGTAATTTGTTTTTAAAATTAGCAATTTTTTTAGAACTAAAATAATGAAGCTATAAAGATTTAATATTGTCAACAATGTATTCAAGGGGAGGGGGAGTCAGTCTGATTGCAATTAAGGTTCATGTGCTTTGTTTGATTTTTGACTAACTGAATAATCTTGTTTTTAAATTACTGAACATAGCTGAACACTTTTTTAAATAGCTATTCCATTTATCTATGCAAGACGAGCATTTTAGTTATGCTAACGTTAAATGTAATACATGTTTTTTTCTAATTTATTTTTTAAATGAATGAGTTTCATAAATGTGTGGTATAACCAAACCATCAAAACAGATCATGCAAAGCGATTTATACCTGTACTGTATATAAGTTACTTCTGAAATGTTTTCATGAATTACAGAGTGATGGTCCCTGAGATGTGCAAAATGTTTGAATGTGTTTCCACAACAAGCACAAATCAGTGTTCTGCAGTATCTAAAAAAAGGAGCTCTATCTTGAAACACAGTCTTTTCTCATATCCAAAATATATCCATTCAGTAGATTGAATACTTTGGGAGCTGCAAAAGATCTTCTTCAGCCATTTTTATTTTTTATTATTATTGCTTTGTTTGTAAGCAGACATTGCTTAGTTATGACTAAGTGTATATCACAATTGACACAGAAAGGACACATCCCTGATGATTTTTGAGGACCCCCTGTATGGTATCTATTAAGGATGTAATGGTATTATCAATTTCGTGGTATCGCAAAATTGTCTCGATATCATCGTGGTCACATGACTGTATGAAACGATAAGTCTTCCGGGCAAAAAGTGTAGATTTTTCATCCCAGTGGAGCTCAGTGGAGGGAAGTGGGAACTACAATTCCCATCGACCCATGCGTGCCCATCATCCTTTGCGCTCTGCTGCCTCTACAGATCCAGTAAAGCGATAATGGCGGATGCTGCTAGTGGCGAAGGAGAAGAGAGAGATTTAGAAATTGTGGACGCTTAAGCGAATTTTAAATCTGAAGTGTGGAAGTATTTCGGTTTCCCCGTGACAAGAAACGAGAAAGGAGAAAAGGTGACGGACAGACAAAAAACGATATGCAGACACTGCCAGACTGTGGTGAAATACTCGTCGGGTAATACGACTAACATGAAGAGCCACTTGTTAAATCATCACCCCGAAAAGTTTTGTGAATATATGAGGAACAAAATCCAGCCGGGCCAAAAGACTATAAAGGAAGCGTTTACAACCTCACTCCCCCATAACAGCGCGAGAGCGCAAGAATTCACAAGGTTGGGCCTTAAAATAGGTCAATTGAGGGAGTGACTCATAATCCTCAAAACCTGTCTGATTGTAAGTGAGTTCATTTTTGTTTGAGTTGTTAAAAGTTGAAAAACTAAACTGAAACACAGTTTTTTTTATTTTATTACAGGATCTGATTATTTTTTCCTTGTTATGAAAACTGAAAACACTACACTGGAAGTTCCTGTTATAAGTTGACTTTAAAATTAATACCTAATCTACGAGGTAGGTAGATAGGTAGTAGCATAGAGAATTTTAGAAAAAAATAATAGATGTTTTTGTCAAGGTCCAGCTGGTGCAATTATTTTATTTTATAAAAGGGAGTTTTAGGTCATTCGACCCATCTCATACTATACTTCATACCTCTAAGCAACAGTTATGATTAGAGGATAAAGAAAAGGACAGGGTATGGCATGGTTAATTTGTACATCATTGTAATGTTCAATCATTGTTTAATAAACACTTATGGCACTTTTTTCCAAAGTCTTCATTTGTCTTTTTTTTTTTTTTAATATTGCAATAAATACCGCACCGTGGACTTTATATCGAGGTATTATCGTACGGTGAGATTCTGATATTGTTACATCCCTAGTATCTATACCTTGATATATATATATAAACCACAGTAAACCATAAAACTGTTATACTGCACATCCCTAGCAATAACTATAAGTGGTTCTGGATAAGGGTGTCTGCTCAGAAATGCATAACAATGTTTTGGCAAGATCAAAATCCTGAATAGTTAAAAACAGATTTTTTTTTAAAGAATGCTAAAATGTATTAATTAACTTACCTGGTTAACGGAAGGCTTGTACTTTAAGCCAGGCTTATTTAAGATCACCTCAATCTGTTCATGGTTGAAGTTAGAAACTCCAATGGCCTTTACCTTTTTACTGTCTACCATATTCTCCATAACCTGAAGAAAGAGTTCACATATCAGGAATTCATCCATACGGAAACAGTTATATACAGAACGACTTTTTATGATATGAAATAGCAAGCACCAAGTGTTGTTCTGGCAACATTGTTTGAGGTTGTAATTTGTTTCTGTTTTGATTTTGGCAAAATATGTCACAGACAATGTGGAAGAAACAAATTAACCTCAATGTACATATGCAATGTTTTTCAAATGTTCCACAGCAACCTAGACAAATAGACATCAATACACATCTAGCACAATTCTCTTATTTAACATGCTTATATACACTATATTATTAGTCATATTAATGTTTTGTGTTCACTTTATTCTAAGTCAGGTGAAAATTGTTTCCTTTAAAAAAACAAATAGCAGCACTTTTTTGTTCTTCTTACATTCCAGAGATCCACGAAGTTGGTGTTGCCTGGCATTACCAAACCATTTTTATCCAAAGGAAGATAGTCATTGCCAACCTGAAATGCAAATGAACCATAGAGTTAGTACCATAATGGTTTTGTGATGAATGCAAAAATCTTTTTTGCCTGATATACATGGTGGATATACACTGTGGTAATCACTTCTGCAAATATTCAGTGATGTACAGGGCTTAATTTGTGCCAGAGCAGAGCACCGCTCTGGCACCTCCTAGTGACATGAAATGTAACGTGTGCATACAATTTAAAAGTAAATTTGAAGATGACAACTGAAATTGACTGCCATATAGTGCACAGTGGGAACAACACCATTTATAAGATATTTGCATTGGACATTAATGCCATCTACTCTCATCCACATGCCCATGATCAGTGATGCGAGTAAGTTTCAATCAAACCAGATGCTCAGTGATTCTGCAGCAAAAATATGAATGCCTAATTAATTGAAAAGTCAGCAGTGTGGGAAATTGGTGACATCTCCAGATTTCCCAGCCAAGACATTGCAGTTATACCCTTGATTAAGGTACTTTTCCCAGATTAATATTAAATGGTACCCATGTAAGTTGCTTTAAATAAAAGTGTCAATCAAGTTAATTAAACATGTTATTCTTAATAACGGACACATTTAACCTTGACAACTTACTGTGCAGTCAACAGCAGGTCATAGCTGGATTAAACAAAACAATTAACTTGAAAAGATTAGTACATTTGGTAACTTTGGATCCTGTAAAAACTCTTACAGACAAATGCAATTCAATATTATTGTCAAAATATCACCTTGAATCCCATGGGATTGTGAATCAGAAGGAGATCCAAGTAGTCAACTCTTAGGTCACTCAAGGTCTTATTTAAGTTTGCCTTTGCCCTCTCCTTTTCGTGGTTGGTAGACCAGATCTGTGGAGATATGGTGATACAATTTTGTACAGTAAACATAGTGGGTATAAAAATGTGAATTTCTGCTAATTGCATGTTTGTTCTGTATGGACTTCACCATACAGTATTCATAAATCAGTTAACACAGATTCAAATTTAGCTATAGTTTGGAAGAAAGCTGATATATATACGGTGTATTTACACATACAGACATGCACTCTTACATAAGGGGAATAAAACAGGGCCTATTAAACAAACTGTACAAATCATTGCTACTGTACACCTTTAAGACTTTTCTCCATCTTAACTCCATCTTTAATTAAGCCTAACCTGAATCTAATTAACACAGTGCAAGCAGGCAATGCATTCCCATGGTCAGATTACCACACGGGCAAGTGGGGCAACTGCCAAGGGGCCTCCGAACACCAGGGGCCCCCGACCACAGTTTTATATGTATTTGTGCCGCGCCGAAATAAATTATAATGAGAAACCATATTTACTAGCACATATCGTGATGAAGAATACAATAATAATAGTAACTAGAAGTTGCATGCAACTTTTAAGGCTTCCATGCTGTATCAGTAGGTTTCAGATTTTAGCACGCATTTGTAGTTTAAATGCATGTGTTATGAAATGTGTTATTTTCAATTTCAAATCCAATGTAGTATACATTTGCGGTTTTCATTTTTTTGTAATTTGTAGTGCATATTTCAGTGTCACTGGACTATAATATTAATTTCTTGCTTGCATGCATCAATTATGAATGGCTCCATTGTATTGTTCACTTAATTCCAGCATATATGTGTAGATTTCATTATTGTGTCATTCAAGATGCAGAATGCAATTTACAGGTTTGGCCCCATGCTGGTTTGTGCCCTATCAACTTGGCTTAATCAACTTTGACAGATGTTTTTGCTAGTGTTAATCACTGAAAATGTAAGTGCCTTAGGCTTGACGTTCTGTAGCTATTCACTGCTGGATGTGACATGGCCTTAAGCATCGTGGCCACCATGCCTTGTCACCATTGGTGACAAAACTTACGACAATCAAGCACAACATTGTAATGTATTATTGTACCAAGTTTGGTGAGTTTTTGAATATGGCTCATGGGTTTTTTCAGGGGTAAAAATTCAAGTGTTTATAAATACGCGCATTTTACATACATGTACAGTCATTTGCTTGTGGCTGCCATGTTTTTGCACGCAGTCACTTGCCTCTTGCACATTTAATAGATTGCAATATCTATGTAATACATGCACAGTTTCAGGGCACTGGGCTTTATTGTTCCGGAGCAGTAGCTGTTACATCATTATGAAGTCTTGATTTACTAACAGTATCATTTCTGAGCCCTATATCCCAAGTGTTGCCATTCCATGTCCCTTTTGACTAGTGCCTGTGTATTTTGACCCTTGATTCTTGGATTTCCCTCTTGGAACTGTTTGCCTGATCGCCTGACCCTTTTACTGCCTTTTTGACTACTCTCCTGCCTTCCCTCCATTGTTCCTGTTGCCGGCTCTTGACCCCTTGTTTGCCGGACCTCTCTATACAGCTCTGCGCCTGGGTTCACCTCTCCTGTGCTAGGCCAGTGTGGTGGAAGAAAGTTTTGGAGTCGGGAGCTCTAGTCAGAATTTATTATGTGCACGGGAAGAACAGCGCAACACAAAACCCAAAGGATTTTAGGCAAGCATGACACTGTTCCCCAAAAGTTTTAAGACAGAACAAAGCTTTTATACCACCTCTGCGACATACGCCCAAGGGACATTTTACAAACAGTGTCTGAATGGTCATTTCTGATAACTAGCAATGATTTCATATTGGACACACTGGTGTATTGCTCGTATTGAGCGGAGATTGTCCTGCACCAACAGGAGAAGTCTGCACGCCACACGATGTAGTCTGGGGGAGCGCAGGCCCCCCTGGTGGTTGATGTAGCCCACCACCGACGTGTTGTCTGTCTGAACCAGGACATGACTGTCTGTCAGAACATGGCAAAAGTGGTGCAGCGCCAGCCACACTGCTTGTAGCTCCTGTACGTTGATGTGAGCGGACGACGAGAGACTGCTCCATATCCCTCTGACTCCCATCCCGTTCCAGACAGCGCCCCATCCTGACTTCCCATCTGTACGGGTGTTACGACCCCGCACTTGTGCAGTCTGTGCGGTGTCATTGTTTTCTTGTTGGCACTAAGTGTGTTGTCTGTGCTGTCTAGAGCTTTGTGCGTCTGCTATTGTTATAGCTGCGGGTTTCATGTGTATTGTTGGTGTGTATCTTATCTGTGTCAATCCCACTGTCACCCATCCCTGTAGTCAGCCTGGGGACGGAGAGGTAGGTAGGTAAGATGCCCCAGGGCTTACATATTCATCACGCAGGATTGGGTTTTGTTGAAATACACCAGGTTAGTCCATCACAGGGTGCCGCAGTGTGTATTTTTGGGCTAGACTAGGTGGGTTCTGCCGTAAGGGCTTAAATAGGTTGGGGTTTTGTTTATTTCTTTGATTTGGCACCCGTGTGTTCGTCCTCCCTTCGGATCTGTGCAATTGTTCATTATTGTGTTTTATCTTGGGTAATTGTTATGCCTCGGATCCTGGGTGCAGGCTTGCCATTGGTCGAGTCCGGTCGGTCTGTTAGGGAGTGGGGATGACGGCCGCGTCCCTTCAGGGACACTAATGTGGCTTCGCAGGGGACTCCAGCCAGAGAGCCTATTCTTACCCCTCGCCTGCAGCTGGCTTCTGCGGAGTTGTTCAGGCTGCGGGTCACTGGTCTGTTGTGGCCTTGGAGGAGGCTTCGCTAGTCTCGGCTACTACCTGTTGGGCTGCTGGTAGCTCCACTGGCGCTGATGTGGCTGCCTCCTAACCTGCTGGAGATCCGCATATTTCAAAGCTGTCTCCTTAGCCTTAGCTGACCGCTCAATCGAGAGGTCTACCGTCTCACCAGACATCTGGCCAGGGGTGATAGGAGCATCGAGAAGCACCGCCTTCTCCGTGTCCTGGAGCTTGGCCTGTGTGAGCCAGAGATGGCGTCGGGCTGTTACCATGGCTGCGAGGGATCTCCCCATGGCTTTCCCTCCCTCATGCAGCAAATTTGTCATATATGCCGACACAAGCTCCAGCTCCTCCACATCTCCTGCAGAGTGTCGCTCCCTCATTCGTCCTGCACGGTGTCCCATGTAGAGGACTTGGATGGCCTGTGCATTGGCTGCCCGGACCACTGAAGTTTCAGCGGAGTAAGCTTTTTTGAGCATAGCGTCGGTGGTCCTGCAGTGTTTGTTAGGACAAAAGGGTTCTTTGCCAAACAATGCATTAGCCTGTAGCAGTCTCACCACTGAGTCTCCTATTGGTGGGGAAGGATCCCAGGCCCTTCTGGTCCGCCCCTGCCATTGTGCACATCGCGTCTGCCTGCCTGGAAGTCACAGGAGCAGATGCTGTCCAGTTCCAGGTGGACTGGACAATACCCACATAATCCTCAAAGAGGGTCTAGAAGCCTACTTCTCGGTACCTCCTCCTGAGGGGACCAGGGAATCTCCACTGCCTCTGCTGCATGCCTTATCAGTGCTTTGAACTCTGCGCTCCGGCCTGTGAATTGTTCAGATACTGAACTTGCCTCCTCGGTCTCCCCAGTGTAGGATGGGGGATCCGAGATGTTGGAGCGAGAAGCTGCGTGGGAGAGCATCTCCTCATGTGGTGGCAGTAGCTGGGGGGGGAGCAAGGTCTACTCTCCTGACAGCATCCGCGCCCAAATGTTGTTCAGCATGCGCTGCTGACTGGCCAAAGTCTCCGTCACTTCCCCAAATCGGCGGATCATAGTGCTCTTCAACTCCTCCTCTTCCTCTCTCCAGGAGGGAGGTGCCCCTTGCCTTCTAGGGGGAGGGGACCGGCGTGGGGAGGCCCTGGATGAAGATGATCACTGTCTGGCTTGTCGTCAGTCACTCGCTGGGGGACCTTCGTGAGGCTGAACCTGCAGAAGAGCGACGGGTAGAGCTTCCACTGTGATGGCTACTTGAGGCTCTTGAAGACAGCAGGAAGTTCCTGGCCCTCTTGCGGTGCGTAGCCTCCCGTGAAGGCAGTACAATGCTCGCAGCCTCCTTCGCCTGTTAGTGCTTGTTGGGCGTGTTCAGCACCCAGGCATCAGACACAGAGATTATGCCCATCATCAAAGGGGAGGTGCTCTGGTATCCGGAGCACTGATGAAATGCCCCTTTAAGCTTCAACCTGGACTGCAAGAGGTCTGTCCTGATGTCCTCCTCGTCCAGACCTTCAATATAGAAGGACAGTTCCTGGGGTAGGAGGACTTCACCGAAGCCCTCGAAGTTGTCTAATTGAACGTCATCTTTGACGGGTTGTCTTGGCACCTCGATATCAATCGATAGTTGTCGACGTCGAGATGTCGACAGGATCGTCGATGAAAGGTTGAAAGTCGACGATGTTGAGAGGTCGACAGAAGTGAGAGGTCCACAGAGTTGGATGAGGTCGACAGCTGTGGTTGAGGGGTTGACAGCGGCAGTTGAGGTCAACGAGAGATGGTCGAGAGGTTGACAGTGGTGGTCGAGGTCGACGCATTTGGTCGAGAGTTTGACAGCCTGGTCAAGAGGTCAACAGATGTTGATGTTGAGGGAGGTTGGTCGTCTTGATCTCGATGTACCAAACCGTTTAGACTCCCGCCGGCAGAGATCGAGTCAATGTGGGGATTTCCCCGACCGGGAGATGGGAAGAGAAGTTGGCAGGACGGGAGAAGTTGGCAGGACGGCCAGCTGACCGAAACTGCAGGAGGCTGCATTGCTTTCTCACTCCTTCTCATTCCTTCACTCGAATCTGTAGGAAAAAATGGTACGAGAAGTAATGATCTCAATAGAGGGACCGAAGTCGGCCACGAGTGAGACTCCTGCTGTACACTTACCTCCGAAGAGAAGCAAAGCTCCAAGAGTAGTAGCTGATAAAACTCAGAAGAGCGCAAGTGGATAGTTATCTAGATAATCCAACTCTGAAGAGCAGGAGAGCACACTTCTCCGACTTAATACGCACACAAGCTAATCGAAACTAAAAGCAGTATCACTGGCAAGGTCAAAGAAGAAATGGCAGGCAACTGCAGTCAGGAGTAGACTTTTCACAGATGCCGGGGGCGGGTCTTCCTCCTGCCAGCAGTGCCCCTATTGGGCAGCTTTGGTACATGTTTTCACTGATTGGCAGGTCGGAAGGCTCTTCCCATTTGGTAAGGTCTTTCAATTTGCAAGGGAACGAAGTATTTCCTTAGTGGGTGTGACAGATGCTTACGCCCACGTCTGGCACCAGATAGTTAAGCATTGAGAAAACGCTTCCAGACACTTATGCCAGTGCATCCTAGAAGTTGTCGTGTGTTGTTCTGGCGTGTTATTGTTGCAGCGGTTGTTCAGTGCTAATATACTTATGTATAGCAGAATTTATTTTAGAATAATTTATAGCAGCAATGTGTTTTGTTAGTATACGCTACATACATTTAATTTGCTTGTATATTTTATGTAAAGGTAAAGCCATAGTTTTTATTTAATATATAAGCTTTGGAGGGGGTTTTCCTGTTGGGTTGTAGAGGGAAGAGCCAAGATAGCGAAGTAGTGGAATGCTGGACTGTATCAAGAGATTGTATACAAATACCACATTCCTGTTTAAATAAAACCCCACTCAACTGAGTTACGTTGATTCAGAGTTCTTTATTCATTAACCACACTTACATACACCAGCCCTGGTCAAATACCATTACATATTTGTATTTCTGTATTTTTAGTTACATCAAATTCCGTTTCAATGTTGTATTTGAAAAATTACTAATTTACTGTATTTGAAAATACTTTTTAAAAGTATTGATATGTATTTGCAATACTTAAGTATTTTCACTAGTATTTAATATTCTCCATTTTCAATAATTTGTATTTGAATCAATGCGATGTATTTGAAAATATAAATCGTATTTGTACATCACAACATTAACACAATATAAGAAGATTAAAGATGTAATGTGTGAGTGGGAGGAAAATATTGGTCTGTCCCAAGTCTAAATTGGTCACTTTTCAGACGAGTTAATGCATGCACTGTTGGGAAAATATGTACCTTGCACACATAATACATATAGTCAGTGCCAATATCATGAAACTGTTAAAAGTTTAACTACAACACAATTGTGGGAATAACATGACATCGAAGTTTAGAGACTGCAATTCAACAATTACTTTAAATCAGAGTCGTGATGTGTTGGCACTGTTAGACCATATTTGTTGTTGAGCTGAGTTGTTGTGATGAATACATGATTTGTATTTGAATACAACCCATAAATTGAACACATTTTAAACACAGACTATAAAATAGTTGTGGAAATACATTCAACTAGTAATTGTGAAACAGGATACAATGCATCATTTTTTAAATAATTTGAAGAAATTGGAAATACAGAAAAAATATATTTGACCCAGGTCTGACACACACACTCATATATAACTAGCAGAGGCGGAGTTGGGGAGATGGGGCCCCATAAGGCATCTGTGTCTAGGGGCCCAGAATTTGTTAATCCAGCCCTGTGCATACAGATTCTGTTTGGTATTACAAGCTTTATACTAGTCTAAGATTGTAGAAAGCAGTATAATTTTTTTTTTTTTTTTTAAATCAGTACCTTATTAGTTTCTCATTTAAGTGGCTTATGGTTGCTGTAAAGTGCACCTTAGTACAGTTTTGATACCAGAGCTTTGGAGAAGCAATGCGAAGAACTTAAAACCAATGCATGTATTTAACTTGCCACATTCGGTGTATTGCAAAAATATTAATGCGTGTAAAATAAACTAGCTGTATTAATAGCAAGACTATGAACATACAATGCAGTGTATTTGGATGCGTCACTAATTTACAAATAAAACAAAACATATTTGTTTAAACATCCCAGCAGGCACTACATTATTACATTATACATTACATTATAAGTTTACATCTTGTTGTCCCAAACCACTACATTTATCAACATGATTGCATTGACTATTCCTAGTTTATTTGGCAATATCAATCCAACATGTATGTCCCACATTTAAAGTGTCCAATTTTCACTTTTCATTGGACCTAGGAATCCTTTATCCATACTTCAGTGCTTATGTGATGACAAAGCCCAGATCCTTTGAAAGCATCCCCAGATTGTATGTCTTATGAGTTTAAGATGTTAGGAGAATGAAGCTATGGAGCATTATAAGGGTCAAAATTAAATCTTGAATTCTTAAAATAATTCATAAATTAATTCAGTAATGTATTTTGCCATATCCAAGTGATCTTTCAATTTCATTTGGCAAACAAACATTTTAAAGGTTGTCAATCATCTGAGGGGGCAGGTTTTGACCTTCAGGAGGCACCAGTTTTGAGCCAATCACACATAGGAGGGCAGGTTTGATTGATGGTGTAATTGTGAAGCGGTGCTTGCTGTGGTGGTGGGGAGGGACCATTAGTTTTGAGAATATTTAATTTCAGACATTCAGCATATATAATTTGGATATTTGATATAAATGTAATTTCAATGTTAAAAGTTTTGGCTGGCGAGATATGTAGCCTACTCACACATTAATTCATAAAACCCACTTGCAAAGAAACTCGTATCCACATGAGTGCACAGATTCTTGAAGTGGATTTGTAATGACTAAAAATATGCCACAGTGGGTTTTATGAATATCTGTTGTTGTTTAATAGGTTTTAACTTTTTTTGATCATTCGTACCCATCCCAATACCATGAAATGTATGTTCTTTTGGAGTCATAGTCTTATATGATTACAGATCTTTAACACGTATACCGGTACTTATATTTTTGACAGCAATTTTAAATAATAAACAAACTGCACCTTAACAGTTACTCTGACTTTTATCCATCTGTTGCAAGATAAATATTTGCATTTATATATTGTGGTGTATGCCGGAGATTTGGATTGTATGTGTTCGTTTGGCATATGTACAGGATGGCATCATACTACTCTGTAAGATGTTCTACTTTGTTATTCTGTAATGTTAAGTTAATTTATGTTTATTTCTTTGTTAGTTTTGCATTTCAAAGAACTTGTGTTTACAATATTTATTTTTACAATTACACAGTTTACAATTACAGTTTTTTTTCTACGGTTAGTTCTCATCACTCAAAACCACCCATGGGCATGTAACCATATCTATTTACTCATACACAAACACAGTAGGCTTGTTTGCATTACTTTTGATACACTTAATGTCACATGGTAAATGTGACAACAAATTAGTCACTCCTTCAAACACAATGAAACAGTGAAATATAAATAGATTGGATGTGCTTGTCATGTAGAAAATTATAGCCTGTACTTTGCAATATAAATTAAAGGTGCAGCTGGTCATAAACAAAACAACAAATCCAACAAATATATAATTCACCAATGTATTTATGAGGCTTTACCTTACTGACAAGGAAGAGGTCCTCTCGCTTTACAACCCCTGCCTTGATCTTCTCCTGTATGGCTTCTCCCACTTCATTCTCATTCTCATATAGAAGAGCGCAATCCATGTGGCGGTATCCAATGTCGATGGCCACCTTGACCGCTTCAGTTACTTTGCCAAGAGGAGACTAGCAAATAATAATAATAATAATAATAATAATAATAATAAATAATAATAAATATTATTATTATTAATTTACTTATTTATTTCTTGCTTTCTTAGCAGATGCCATTATCCAGGGCATCATACAAAATACGAGCATTACAAAAGTGCAATACAGTATAAAATTAGATCAAAACAATACAATTTCAAAAGTGCAAAAGTTAAATATACAGTTCATACAAGTCCTACATCCTACATTGTGAGCTAAAGATTGCAGAGAGATTTGTGAATCATAGTTTGAGCTAAGGGAAGGGAACATAATAATAATAATAATAAATTGAACTTCATTGAAAAATTTGAGGAATCTTGCCAGTGCAAAAATAAATAAATAAATAATTGCTAAAAAGTTATAACTCTGAAATGACTGCTTATAAACAGAACTTAGGATGTATGCAACTTGTGGTATTGCTTTTAAAATACAGCACAGAAAGTAACATGGCTAAGGAGAATAACAGCCTATTTTATGTTTGAGAAAACAGCATTATTATTATTATATGCCTATTTGTTCAAAGTCCATGTCTACACAGCCCTACAGCTTCAAGCTGCATAGTTTATTTTGTATTTTGCATTAATTCAATTTTGCAATGATTTTTATTAGGCTAAACATTGTCAGAATTACCTTTTATACTGCAGCTTTCCATAATTTAATTGTTTCTCTAACATATATTTATCCTATATATTTAACACAAATCTGATAGAATAAATAAATAAACAAACAAACAAACATTTAAGGCAAAGGCTGTAAGTAATTCTTAATTTTACCTTTATATTGCACGTGGTTAGAAAAGTCTAGGGGAAATGTTTGCAGATTAATCTTGCAATTAATCTCGAGAACATACTTATTTTCTAGAACCATTACATAACATCCAGCCATTGCATGCAGTCCAGCCGAGACCGTCCTCTTAAATCTGAATACATGTAGTCACAATATATGTGATATTGCCAATCTAACATTAAACAGCCACTTAAATTACAAAAGTGTACTAACAGAATAATGGGGAAATTTGATTAGATGAAATGCTAGCATGCAAAACCCAAATACAAAAAAATACTGCATCAATTTTATCACAGACCAGCACTATTCAGTTTCAGAAGCTTAAAAAACCAAACAATTTTAAACAGTTTCAAATTTAATATCCCCTACCTTCCATGTTCCGAGACCCACAAGTGGCATTTTTGCGCCAGTATTTAGCAATACGTAAGTTGACATGGTAAATTATATGTCAAAATTGAAGTTTAGACTGCCTGCGGTGTTCTTCTAACTTTTATGGCAACCTTTCTTAAATACACACTAGCTGGCTATGCACAAAGCTTAAAATTACAACAGGGGTGGATTTGATTGGTAGCTAAAACTAAACAGGAAAAGAGATCAAGAAAAAAATGTTAAAGTAAACATGTGCCCCACGCCCTGTAACACAGCCTACTTGTACATTGCACAAACCAACTAACAGACGTTGCAATTTTAAAGGTTTGTAGTAAAGTAGTGGGGCTTCATATCTATTGAAATTTGGATTGTCAGCTTACTTACTTTACTGAATACAATAATTAATCACACCATTAATAAGACGACTCTGAAAATCCTGTAATTATTTTTTAAAAGCAGATTTATAGTGTGAAAACCTGCAGGGGCATATTTTTATTTGATGTATCAAGGCTGTAAAAATTCACAAGTAACAATATATAACTATATATTGACAGCACAGCACAGCACAGCACAGCACAGCACAGCACAGCACAGCACAGATCAAAAGCATTGTACGAGTGACTTTTTTATATGCAAAATCCTGTATCCATGATTAAAAAAAAAATCTATAGATTTGTTCTTTAGGCATAAACATTGTACATTATTGTAAGATATATTGCACTAAAAAGCTATTTATATCAGAATAAACTTTATAGTGCTAACATTTTGTGTAATTCATGCAATTATTATTCCCTTGATTCTCTCTCTGCCCTCTCACCTCGTTTGTCCTGCCCATCCCTCCCTTCCTCAGCCCTGGATCACCTCCATTGTTTCTCCCCTCAGGTAGATATAATCTGCATTCTGCCGACAGAAATGGAAGAGGTTCAAACTCCCTGCAACCCTTGACCTCAACTACTCTCTTCGGTCTACATTCTCTTCCTCACTCACTTTAGCCAATAACTTTCAATCACGCATTAATCCTGTGTGAATAACCCACACAAACTCTTCTCCTCCCTCTTTGCTGTCCCAGGGGTGGACTGGGACCAAAAACTGTCCCAGGAAGTTTGGCTCCACCGGCCCATATTTATGTCAGTGCAAGCATCCCTGTCATGATGAAATACTGGTTTTGCATTGTTAGGGTAAAACCTATTTGACTTAATAATTGGAGCAAGGGGCAATTTCAACATACTGTCATGACAAAGAATGCAGTCACTCATCCTGGCTGTTACTTTCTTTCAAAGTTGAAGGTGGCGAGTTGTGAGGCCCATCTCTGCTCCAATGCCCCCAGCTTTGCAGTTTGTAGGTGGCTGAAAGTGTTATTATCACTATATACTGTTCATTGATTGAATAGCAAATACTCTCAGATTTTTTTTGAGACTGCCCACTTCAGTGTTAAAAATTTCAATTTCATGGAACTATAGTTATCCATGTTGCACTCAGACCGCCTCAGACCCCTGATAACAAAAGCAATGGGCTACATCTTTCCCTCATGCTCTAGGGAGAGAATAGCACCAAGCATATTATGACTTGCATCAGTCTCCAACACAAAATTATTTTTAAAATCAGTATAGACCAGAACAGGCACTGTTATTAACTTGGTTTTAAGAGCCTGAAACGTCTGTTCACATACCTCAGTCCATGTTCCCCAAAGAGCTGTTTAGGTCCCCTCTAACCTTTCTGGTCACGAGTCACTTCTGCCACTAGATGATGTAACGGGCAACCAGTTTGTCAAAACCTTCCACAAAACGCAGTAGCTGATAAAACCCAGAAAAGAAAGATCGAGGCTCCTGTATGTTCTAGAGTGGTCTCCAATCAGCCTCTGAAGAAAGCTTCTCTGGATATGTAGACACTCCCTCTGCAGAAACAAATTGTGCGATCTTGAGTTTATTGTTGACGGGTCTCGATCCTTGTTTCGCATTTGTGCCATTTTGTTGTTCATCTCAGGATGTCTACACAGACCAGCGGTGAAGTCACCTACCTCAGCTCAGCTAAGTAGTGGTTGTTTTAGCTTGTTTCATTGTTATCTATCTATCTATCTATCTATATTATATATATATATATATATATATATATATATATATATATGTATATATTGCACCTGTACTGTAGTATGGCAGCTACTACTTGTTTGTTAGTTACTTAACACATTTTGACCATATCTTGATGCAGTTTCTGTAATCAGAAATGGTTACAGTGCATACTATCGTTATAATTAATTATTCTTTAGCAAATGAACTTATCCAGGGTGACTTACAAAACATAAGTTATAAAAGTGCAATACAGTCAGAATTACAGGTTCAAAATTACATAAGTGCATAAGAAAATATACAGTTAATACAAGTCCTATATCCTAGATACATGCACTAGAATTGCAGACAAGATGTGAAGTCATAGTTAATAGCTCAGGGGAAGAGGACATGGGGGCAATCAACATAAATAACACGAGTACTAGCAATGTAAAAGCACGTTTTATGATAAGAACTAGGAATAAAGTGCAATTTAACAGGATAGCTGAACCACACAGGGGCATAACAACTAACACCCCATTTCCACTGGCCATGTTTAGGTGCACCTCCGCATGGCCAGGCTGTAACCATACACCTAAACTTTGCTGCCTGCAAACAAAAATGTTCAATGATAAATAGTTGGAATAACAAAGTGATCACAACAACCAAATACCTTAAATTTAAGTTTAGGTATACATTTGCATATTATTCTCCCCTTAGTTGAGCTCAACATAACCTGAAAAACATGTGTGCAAGCAGGCACAAAATAGAAGGAAAAAAAAGAGGGTGTAGATCAGAACCTCAGCCCCACGTTGGGCGCCATTTTATGTAATGGTTCCACTCGGTTTGGCGCCAGTTGTGGAAAGAGCACACCAGAAAAAAATAAAATAAAAGATCGACCAAAAAATAAATAAGTAAAGAGGACAGCTAACTTGTGGAACGTCACCAGGGCACAGGTAGTAAGAGCACTAACATAGAAAGTAAAGATAGAGAATAAAGATCACATAACCTGGACCTGTGCCAGCTAGCCTGAGCATAAGATCCACAGGGTCAATGTCCACAATGATCCACACCATGCACTGTATAACAAACAATTAATTAAGTGAAACAAAAAGCACTAATGCAATAAATACAATATCCAAGAATCCAAATCCTAACAAAAAATGTCCCAGTCAAAACAAACAAAAATGTTCAATGATAACAAAGTGATCACAACAACCAAATACCTTAAATTTCAGTTTAGGTATACATTTTCATATTATTCTCCCCTTAGTTGAGCATAACCTGAAATACCCATACAAAAGATTAACAAACTAAAAAAGGCAGCAACAAAAAACAAAGGATAGTTGTCAGACAAGACATACAAAATTGGAAAATATGAAGAAAATGAAACCAGATTACACAGAAGAAAGTACTGAAAATGATGGGGGAAAAAAAAAACTAGTTAAGCTTCTGGGGTATAGTAATAAGGAAAGTAGCTGGACTCCAAAGAATACAAACAAAATAACAAAGGAAAACCCGTTGCAAACAAGTTAGAAAGTAGAATATGCACTGTAAAAAGAAACAAGGAAGACGAAAATAAATAGAAAACAGCAAAAGAGCCCAGCTTGCCCAAAACTAACCGATAGCAATAATAACTAGACTATAAACCAAGCAAGAATAGAAACGAAGGTATAGAAAAATAGCAATAACCATAATAACCGCCATTGATAAACGCTAATGACAATGGAGTGCCAGGACTGGTAGAGGCAGTCAGGGAAAACAATACAAAAAGAAAAAAAAAATAACCAGTCACCCAACTGCAGCAGGAGCCAGTCCAGAATTCCGGTCCAGACATAGACAGCACAACAGCAATCCTCTTCACAAGACTAGTAGTAATGTCCACCGCAAGCAACATACGCAATAGCACATCTCCAAGAAAAGAATGGAAAAAACACTCCCGACAAACACTGCAGCCACCTCACCTTCTTGCCTGCATGTCCATGAACTAAACAGTCCATCTGGAAAAAAAAAAAAAGTTCCCCAGTTCCCATCTCCACTTACTTCTTAGTTCCCCCTTTTCCTTTACCCCCAAGATCCTTTAAAGATTTTACGGATGATTGTTTTTAAAAAGATTTTAAAAAAACGAATCTTAATTGTTTTTAAAGATTTAGTTGTTTTTAAATCACATTGTTTAGGGTTTTTTGGTTTAAGTTTTGTTATATTCTTTTGTCAAATACATTGACCGTTTTGGGTTTAATTTAAAATGCATTGGACCTTTTTTGTTTGTTTTTTATTTTTACTTTTTTAATTGTTTCTTTATTTTGTTCAATGCATTTTCAGTTATTTTCAATGTATTTGACTCTTTTGTTGGTGAGCAGCTTTTGCTTTTATCACGTTTGTTTTGTTGTTTTGGGCACGTTTATTTTAAAGTTAATTGTTTTAGTTCTTGTTAAAATCACAAAGATTTTAAATTTTTTTAAGTGATTTTAAGGACTGATATTTTAATGATTTTAATCACAAGCATTAAAAAAAAAATTGAAATGTTATTATTTTATGAAATGTAAAATACTAAACCAAATAAACAGTATTTTCCTTTACCCCCTCTTTTTTATAGGGTTAACCCTAGAGGACAATAGCAGCATAGCAGGTACAGTTGTTTGTTAAAGGAAAAATGATTCTCCAGACTGTTACAAGCTGCCCTAGGAAGTGAATGTGAGACATGAAAGGTCAAAACGCATTGTGGGACACTCAGCATTCTGGGAGTTAAGTGTTTAAAACTGTAGGCTGAAATATCTCAAACATTAAAGTGCAATAAACTTTGGACCGAAATGTTTTTACGATATCTAACAGATAGTCTTATAGGGTGACCAGATATTCAAAAGAAGGACATACTGAAAAATATTTATAAAACAAATTACATCACTTAAAAATATGATAGTATTTGTTAGAAAATTAATTGTTAATTTTGACGTATCTTCTCCTGTTTCATCTAGTATATTTTTAGGCAGTGTGTTTTAAAAAAAAAGCCTTGTGTTTATTCTCGCTATATCATGATCGATTAACATTGACAATATAGCTTAACTTAAATAGCCTAGATATGTGTCCTTATTATTTGTCTACGGGAGAATTAAACTGCGTTGCATTATTAAATAAAGTTCTCGTGTGTTTAAATTTGTCCTGTGTAGCTACTTATATGTCACAGACTATATATGTAGTTTAAGAACAACTCATAAATGCAGCAGTACAACACTCTGGGATCCATAAGTAACTCAAACAATTTTTCACAAATTCAGTATTAGCATTTTCTTTCTGTATAACCTACATAAGCTTAATCAATGTCACAAAATAAATTAATCACACATCAGTAAACATCATGCGCAGCATCAACTTTTATTTTGTATGGAATTCCTTTAAAAAATACCTTGTCCTGACACCATAATTAAGTAGTGGTTGTATTATTAATAAAAAAAAATCAAGGTAGTAATGTATTTCTGCAGTCTGTAAAGTGTCTATACTAGGATTACCATTATTCTAGTAGTAGTATATATATAGTTACATATAGTTACCGGTCATGAGGGTTTACAAATATATTTACATGCGATTGATCACATAAAAACATGCCTCTGTTGTTAAGATTTTAATAGTTTTAAGAGAGTGTAAACGGGAAATCTAAAAACCTGGACATTTAAACTATTTTGAGAGAATTGACAAGACATCATGACATTTAATTTAAATCCAGGACAGTCTTTCATGTTTGCATGTATTTATTTCCTTACCAACTACTCAACTCAGCTGCTCATCCAGTCCCTAGTCCTCTCTCGCCTGGACTCCTGCAATTCCTTCCTGGCTTGCCTGCCTACAACTATCACCCGCCCACTCCAGCTCATCCAGAACTCTGGGGCTCTGGCCCCTAAGTGGTGGAACGACCTGCCCATTGAAGTCAAGACAGCACAGTTCCTGACCTCCTTTCGGCGATTACTCAAGACACATCTGGTCAGACTGTACTTGTAATCTAATCATTTATTATTATGTAAAATTACACTGGTTCAACCTAACATTTTGACATACCCCTTGCTTTGCATTACTAGTACTCGTATTGTTTATTTTGATTTTCCCTATGCCTCCTTTCCCTTAGCTCTTAACGATGCCTGCACTTACTAGCTTTTACTATCTAGGATGTAGAACTTGTATTGTTTATATTTGTAAATCATACAACCTTATTTTGGCAAATATTTACACAAATTCATATACCTTCCTAACTGAGAAATTTAGGATTGTGGTAAAGGACTTAAGGAGACAGCTTTGAAGTTCTGTGTTTTAAGATCCAGGCCTGTGCTCACCAAAGCACGACAGATAACACGTCCATGCTGGAGACACCCCCCAACTGACATATGGGCTGCCATGCCCGTCTCCACAGAGCCTAGCACTAGGTACTTTATATATTCCATAGACCAGGGCAACAAAACCCAAATACAAACTACATGCTGGTAACAGAAGTGTTACCCAGCTTCTTCTTAAGTTTGATAACAAACAATAATAGGTGACTTAAAACTAACTTAATCAATCAATCAATCAGTCAATATTTATTCGCAGGGTAGCCACAGAGCGCTTTACAGACTGGCAAACATACAACAAACGTAGAGCAAAATAAAATACATAAATACAATAAAATAAAATATAGACCTGTAAACATTTTACATGATCTAGAATAAAGTAAGTGAACATTTACGTAAATAAACCATTTAGACACGGAGGAGAGAAAAACATAAAAAACTCCTATGGATGGCATGTAGCAGAAAATTAATCTCTGGGGGTCCATGGCTTAGGGCCCAGGCCTAATGGTTGCCTCCCCTCCAGGCAGTATATTTATTACAGCAGCAAGGAGATCAGAAAGTTCTTTATCGGTGCTGCTGGCTGTGCTCTTCCCTCTGGAGGAGGCCTCTCGCTGGCCATCGGGGGTGGGGAGGTTGGACCATCAACAGACTTTGGGTTGTGATGGCTTGTCGGACCTTGGGTGTGGATGCCCCGTTGACCCTCCGTGGTGAGGTGCCTCTGGGGTGGGTTGAGCCTCATCAGACACTTAAGTAATTCTACCTCAGAACCAAAACATACTCAAGCCATGTTTGGTCTTTCTTAAGAAAGAGTATTGGCTAAAACAACCATTGGACCATTTATATTTCAAATACAATGCAACATTAACATTTGGTAACAGAATTATTCACATATCCTAATTTATCCTCCACTGACATGGGCATCAGACCAGCCCCCCTGGAATTCCAAGAAGACTCAAATTTAACATTACCGAAAAAGAACACCTGGCTTGTTTGGTATCAACTGTAAGGTCATGCTTTGAGGGACTTGAAAATGTAACTGATAGAACTAAAATTGACAATATAGATAGTTAGAAACTCTAGGAAACATTTGAACCATTTTTCACATTCCTCAAAGCCATCACGCCCCCAATACACATTCTGTAGGAATCAAGGGAGAGGAATGGCAAAGACTGCTTCGATTCAAATTTCAATTTTATTACCTCAAACCTGACCAATCAGAAGTTTGGAAGGAATGAGATTAAAATCTCTTTGTCTAAAATGTATAGAAAATGAATGTTAAAACTAGCAATTCGGATGGTACAATTTGGGAGTGGTACAATTTGCAGTGGAACAACCTGGGATAAGAAACCAATGAGACGAAATCCAGGAAGACTGAACGGAACCAGAACCAGAACTTCTTCACCAAAAATCTGAAAGCTTTGCAACCTTCCTCAAGTTGACACAGTCTGCCAGCCCTCCCCACTAAATCACAATTACATAAAACCTAGTTGTGTATGAGATCTAAATTGTAGAAACAATACTTGTAATTTTAGTCCTTTACTCTCCTGTTGGATAGCACTTTACAACACTTTACAACATTTTAACATGATTCTTGCGTTACTTGTACTCGTATCATTTTGATTTCCCCTTGCTCCCCGTCCCGTAGACCTTGACTGTGATCTAACATCTTGTCTGCACATAGCTCCTACTATCTAGGATGTAAGACCTCATTCATTGTATTCACTTGTATAAACTGGAATTTGTAAAATGTATTATGCTTTGAATTGCTTTGTATCATGTAAATCTGAATTTGTAATGTCTGATGCCTTGTACTGAACTGTATTTTTGCACTTTGTATTGCACTTTTGTTTTGTAAGTTGCCCTGGATAAGGGCATCTGCCAAGAAATAAAAATAATAATAAATAATAATGATAAGACATCTCTTGAAAATAATTCAATTAGGAGCTATTGATGAGTTGTTTTACATGATCTTTTTAAACTTTTTAAACTTTTTTGTCATCCTTTAACCCTCCATGCTGTTTGACCCAATTGTCTATATCTGAATTATGTGATTAGAACAGAAGATGTTTGGGAGGTTTTGGTAAACTTGCTAAATGTAATCCACAATTCCTCTTTCCCTGTCACTCAAGGAACAGCATGTATTTTCTCACCATTCAGCAGGTTCAAAATATACCTCAGAAAGTTCGGATGATGAACTCTTTGAACTTTCTGTCATGTAACAAGGAAGGCAACTAGAAACACTGGATCCCCAATCAAAGATACATTGTGAATTACAAAGGGTGATATGTAAAAATTGCCCGGATTAAATTTTGTATCATATGACATCAGCTGAGGAAGAGCAAGATCATTGCTGCAGATGTCAATGAGGACCTGAGAATCGTTTATGAGAGTAGGGTGCCCAAATTAAACCAAAGATCTATGTAGAGTGTTATGTTCCACACATAATCCTTCAGATGCCCTGCAAGTTCAAACAAGCAGAATATTTCGTCATTGTAAATTTGCTGTTTTTTTGTTTCTTGTTTTTTTTTTTTAACTTGCTTCAAATTACATGGGCGATCCACAGCTATGTGCTTGTCAGAGCCTGTTTTGGACTATACTGAGAACGTTTTGGGGGGGCGGACAGTGTTATCCGCAGTTCCACCCAGGGTTGTGGGGTGGGGGGATGCTGACAGTGTTTCCTTCATGCTACTGGGTGGGGGGGGGCTGACACTGTTCGTCAGGGGTGCTGGATAGCACCAGGCAATTCTCATGCTGGAGGGAGACAATTGTCAAAATGCTGCCTCAAATTCAAGTGCCGTCCTAGGCCTAATGGGAGGGCCTGCCATGGATGAATGGTTTTTCCGAATATTTTATATATTTTTTGGTTTGTACAAAGCCTCATTTCCCAAGTAGTGCATGACATACATTTGTCTGTTTTGTGACTCTCGTAAACAGTAAATATGATGGTGAAAACCATTGCTGTCTTTTAAATAGTACCATTTTAACATAGCGGAGGCATTTAGTTGTCTAGGATGATAGTTTGATCCTTTGGATACCCATCTATACTGTTCAAAATGGACATCAAATCAGTAGAAGAGGATACTGAACAATGCACATACACTGCATGGGAGTCAGATTTATGATTCTAGCATCATTAAAATCTGTTGTTGTAAGAATGTCATGCACCTGTTCCACAGACAGATCCCTGCCTTGATTGAACATATATGGAGTATTAAAATATGTAATTGTGCATGCAGATGTCATACATACATACAAATGCATCAATAAAATACCTTGAGCGGGTTAACTGAAATGTGTTTATTTTCTTTTTTCTGTGAAAACATAATCTTAGAATATTTTATATACATTATAATGTGGAGAAAAGTACAATACAAAAATGTATAACTTTGTATTATTTTGTTATGGGGGGGTTCTATTAAAATTTTAAAACAGTAATTCTTAGGCTTAAAAAATAAAACAAAAATATATTCACTGATTCTGTACAATTTGATAATGTGAATTGTTACAAAATATATATGTATAACAATTTATAGAATTAAAATAAACTAAGCAAAGGTCCACAAACTCTTCAATACCCTTCACACACCCCCAAACACACCTCCAAACACACACACAACCCTTCTCCTCCATATCTCCTTACAGAAGGATCAGCTTCCTCCGGGTCTCCCACTGACCTACCTCCTTTTTCTGATTCAACACTGTAAACCCACCATGTACACCATGGACCCCCTCCCCACTCACTTCTTTCTGGCAACTGCTCCTGCTCTTGTCCCCTTCATCTTCTCCCTCCACAAAACATCTGTGTTTTTCCACTCTGCTTTCAAACAAGCAAACAGGCTTAAAAAAACAAACCTCGACCCTACCTCTCTTCAGAATTACCATCCTGTCTACCTTCTTCCCTTCCTTTGTAAAACCCTTAAGGGGCAGTTTACCACTCACTCCTTGATTCTCTGCAATCTGGCTTTTGCACTATGCACACCACCGTAACTGCTCTGCTATCTGTCATTGACTTGCTTAACTGTGCTCATGGGGCTTCTCTCTCATCTGTCCTAATCCTGTTTGATCTCTCTGCAGCCATTGACACTGTCAATCACACCATTCTCCTGTCCTCCCTTGCCAACCTTGGAATCTCTGCCAGTGCTCTTGCCTAATTTTCATCCTACCTCAAACGGCCACACATGTCAGGTGACATATCATGAATCTATGACCATACCTCAATCTCTCTTAACAGGTGTACCCCAGGGTCCTGGTCCTGGACCCCTTCCTGTTCTCTTTCTACACTCGCTCTCATGCCCCCTCATGGCATCCCATGGGTTCTCCTACCACTTATGCAGATGATGCCCAGATTTTCCTTTCTTCCCTTCTTCTGACCCTCTCATCTCCTCTCATATCCTTGTCTTTCTGCTATCTCCTCCTGGATGCACTCACATTATCTCAAGCTTAACCTTTCCAAATCTGATCTTCTTTTCATCCTTTGCTCACCAATTACTTGTCTCAGCTGCTTGTCTAGACTCTGGTTCTCTCCCACTTGGATTAATGCAACTCCCTCCTGGCTGGCCTGATATGTCAGCACTTGCTGTTTATTGGTCTCAACCTCAGATCGACTCTGCACTACCTTTTCCATAAGAGGTATAAGGGCAAAAGTTTTTCAACAGCCATACAATTCAGACACAAGTTTTAAAAATAGGGCCTGGGTCCTCTCTCTCAGTCTGATATATGTGTTTTATTACAGCTTGTGTTTCTCCTCTCTATTATCATGCAAAAATGTTGCCTGTTCTATATGGGACAGATACTAAGACGTGTCTCTTCTACCCATTCTTCAGTTGGCCAAGAGTGGGGAGATTTGGATTTACTTGAAAACAGGGCATTTCTGCTATCAAGGCATTACTTAAATCATTGTCACGCTGCACGGGCTCGGGAACAGGGGACCCAATTGCAGTGCGTGGAAAGGATGGTCGGACAGGCGTGGAAAGGGTGCTGGCAGGGTAATGAAGGCAAGGTGAAGACGTGGTCGTGGTCACAGGCGATGGTCGTGGGATCAATCAAACAGATAAGCAAGGGAGAGACAGAGTCGTAGTCGGGAAGTCAGGCAGGAGGTCAAGGAAACAAGGGAAACCCAAGGGGCACGAGGAAACAAGGCTACAAGGAGCGGGCTCAAGGAGAATGCTAGAATTGCAGGGTGAACTGACAGGAAAGGCAGGGAAATGGCCTCTAGCGGGGAGTGCTAGAGAACCATTACAATCATATTAAAAATTTAAGCAAAATCACAATGTCTCAGGTGCAGCTTGCAATAGAGAAAGCTAAAAGTTTAAAATCATGTTAGTAAATAAATAAATGTATGCAGTTCACCCTACAAATACAACACAATTCTCTTTTTTCAAATTATATAATTTCGTTGAGCCTCACCCATGGTTTCTTTATTCGTCACAAATTGTTGCACAACTGGTTTTGCAAAGTCATTTATTGAAATGTCCTACAGACGCTACTGTTCTTAATAGCTTTATTCAGCCTCCCTAAGAAGGCCACTGTTTCACAAAAAAGAAAAGCAACTATCATGATAGTGATTTTGCTTTTACAAATGTAATTCAGTAACATACCATAATATATAAATAGGGATACTAAGCCAAAGACAAAAAATAAACTAATATATAATACAAATTACATTTAGTGTCCTGATACCCACCCACATTTGTTATGTATTTTGCTATCAGTTAGCACCTGTGGACCTGCTATGGTCAAGTCTAAAACACAACCAGTGCTTGAAACTGAAAAAAATAATAAAGTGCCAGTGTTACATGCTGAAAAGGCCATAGGTGTGTATTGTGTTACAGTACATTCAAAATGTTGCATCATTTGCATACATTCCAGATGCTGTAGTAATTAAAATGATGTATGGGTCAATAATGTAGAACCCCCTCTCCAGCATCTGTGGAGTCACAGACAACCTGTGGGGACCAGGAGATAAAGAGACCATCCCCAATGTGGCAATGGACATGGTGGAGGGCCCTCTGAAAAAGGCAGAAGACTCCCAGAGCCTTGTGCAAGTAGTGTGTCAATGAGAACACTTTTTTTAAATGACACAGAACAACATGAAATGAGCACTAACAGAGTTAGTACAGAGTTGCATACTACTAGCTAGTACTGTATCTCGGGATCATCCCCCTATATATATATATATATATATAAATGTTGCTTTGAAAAATGTAAATGTATCTGTGAAGCTACAGGTAATAAAAAAATAGTGGTAGTATGGAGTCCTGCATGCATTCTGATTTTCTGGCAGTGATACTACTAATGCTGGAAAAGTGTAGGTGTGAGTCTCCCTTGTAACGTTGGTGGATACCTTTTTCAAATGTAAATAAAGTGTAGAATACATAACATTTTTGAAAAGTTGAATCTCAGACAATACTACAATGCACCCCACAGCAAAACCCTGTTTTACAGGCTGGGCACCCTGAATTTAGCCTTTGGCTAGGTTATCCCTTCCCTGGCCCAACACCAATCAATCAGTCAGTTCAACAATGCACTTTTTCAATGTCCCACGTCATACCTGTAAAGGATTGCATGAACTTAAATGATACCAGGTGCTTATTACAACACAAACTTGTTCTAAAACTGGTTTTCTTGTTAATCTTGGTCATGAGAAGGAGCAGGGGGAGGAGCTCTCACCCAGGAGGAGCCAGCAGACTCAATAGTCCCCACAGAGACTGGAGGACTTGTTTTGCAGCCTGGAGGGGTTGTTTGGAGAGCTGGGATGGCAGACCACTGAGTGGGGGCAGTGTGGAGCCATCTGTTGGAGAAACGAGACTGCATAGAGGCTGCAACTGGTGTAGGATACAACGGTTCCCGGCCATACAAAAGTTCCCAGCCCCCTTTCCAGTTCCATCACGTAGGTTTCTACACAATGCTACACATGCGACCAAGTGGTCCGGACCTCTGCATAGTGGTATGGACCACGGCACAGTGGTCTAAGTAGTGGTCTGGACCACGACACAGTGGTCCACGAAATGGTGCAGACCACTTTGAGCAAACTGGCATGTTTTTTTTTTGTTTTGTTTTTTGGACACAGCTTCTAAAACCCGTTTTCTGTAAAATATGTAGACGACTTGCGTGAATAGCCTATATCCAAACTACAATAACATTAATCATAAACATGTTCATATTAGCATATACTGAGGGTGCCTATGTATTTATTGTTATTACTTTATAATTATTATTAGGCCCTACTGTTACAATATTATTATTATCAATTAAAAAAAACATTGCTTCATCACAAGCCCTGTTACAAAGGCAAGTATCAAAGCCACACAGGAATGTATATTTTCTTAATGGGCTCACACATTGTTTAACAGATTAGTATTTTAATGTATTTATCTTTTTTAAACTATTTTATATACTATATGTGTGTTTCTTTTCTGAATTGAATGCTTTTAATTATGTATGGTTTCAGCCTAAGTGATACAAGTGAATTCAGAAAAATTCGAGAATATAACTAACCAGGGGGGAGTGGTGGGTCAGAGAGAAGTTAAATTGTGTTTTAATCTTTCTTTAGACAGCTAAACCAATTAGCATACACTCATCTTAAATTGTGGTATAACTTTCTTCCAGTTGGTTATTGGTTTCCTGCTCTCTGCATATTTCACAAATATTTAGTTTTTGGTATATTTTGATTAAGGTTAATATGATGTCAGGTAGGAATTATGGTAGAGAACATTGTTAATTTTGCATCACAGTTGGACACTTTATGTAAAGCATGTATGTAAATGTAAGGAGGTTTAATAACTAGCTCTTGGTATAGAATGCATTTAAATGCATACACCCATCCAACTGATAAGGTTTCAAAATTGTATAGATTAAAAACTACAGTCCAGTATTTTTCCGGCTTCTTATTATTCTCGTTTCCAACCACTTAAAGTAAATGCAGTTCTTCACCAATCTAAATGACACTGTGTACACTTTTTGCACTATATCTGAAAATGGTTGCTATTACTTTTTGTACTGATTGGTTATCCAGATTCTCCTGAGGCCCTCTATGACCCCAAAACATTCAACAGCTAATAATTATTGATAGGTTACATTTAGCACAATAATTACAATTGAACACTAATAGGAAATCATAGATTTCCTTTCTGATCATGTCATTACTTCTGATCTTTGACCTTTTCTGTGCCAGATACGGCAGGTTGGCAACATTAGAAAGTGTCCTCATCTCATTACTCCTCCAAGGAAGCTGTTATGAGTAATGTTACTATTGAGCATAGATAGGAAACTATGTATGAAGTTTCCAAAACTGCTAACTGTTTTCCGATTGGAGCTATGGATCATGGGATATTGCCAAAACAACATCTTGATATTTGAAGGCTTATAACTCCTTACGGGTGGGAGATACAATGATGGTCACTATAGAACATGTATAGGAAACCATATATGCTCTATCCGTGCATGACCTTTAACTTGACCTCTGACCTCTCCTTCAAGGTCAAATCAGATTTTCTTCCATTTCAGGGAATATCCATCACAATCATCATGAATCATGTCATAGGGGTCCAAATGTGTTCTTTTGAAAAAAATATGTTTGAACTTTGAACTTTCTTTCAGGGTTCAAAGGTCAATTAAAAGTTATTTTAACTGCTTTCAGATTGAGGATACACTCACATTTAGTATTGGACATACAGTATTGGAAACCATAAGTGGTCTATTTAAAAATGTCCATAATTTTGACCTCTGACCTCTCGTTTCAAATAAAATGTAATATTTTTAAACTTTTTGCTCTATAACGTCCCACAGAGAGGAAATAGGCCTTTAGTCTATATGGAACACATATAGGAAACCATATATGGTGTTTCAAAATATGCCCCTGAGTTTGACCTGTGACCTTTCCTTCAAGGTCATGTTCACTATGAGTAATATAAAAACTCATATTTTCCCCTAGACGCAAGGCTTAAAACTGATATCTGACTTCAGATTTGTAATGAACATCATATGTTTACAGCTAAAGTAGTCCAAGCACCTTCATTTTGACCTTTGACCTCCCCTTAGTGGTCAATCAATGCCTAAAACTGCTTATTTTGCCTGTAGATAGGCTAGATGATTGTAGATGATTGCTATAGAACTCAGATAGGAACTCATATGTGGTCTTTTTGAAAATGTCCTCCATTGTGACCTTTGACCTCTCCTTAAGGTCAAACTGAGAATTGGCTCATAACTCCTTACAGAGTGCAGTAAGGCTCATACTTATTATGGAAGACATATAGGAAACCATGCATGATTTATCTGAAAATGCCCTTATACGATGACCTTTGACCTTCTTGTTCAGTCAAATGAAATACACTATCATAACTCCTTCCAGAGAAAAGCTATGAAGCTGCATTATAGCTACAATTCCTTAAAAGGTGTTTAACATGCTGAACTACTTATGTTCATCAGATACTCTTTTAAACAGTCTTAAAATGGCAGTTTTACAACGCAGATGAAGTTTCCAGAAACTTCTAAATCTAGTTTATATAGTGTTATTATTATATATACTAATAATAATACCGTGCCTGTGCTTACCACATCCCGGTGCTCTGGCTACACGGGATGGGATGGGATAGGAGTGAAGCTCACGGAACAAGGCGGGACTGGGACAAGAAAAAAAATAAAGCTCTAGGGACGGGACAGGATTTAAGCTAATGGTAATGGGCAGGAACAGGACTGTTCCCCGCAGACAAGAAGAGATTTTTTCTTCTTTTAAAAGTTATTAAACACTACATGCTGAACACTGATACTATAGTTTACACAGTTTTCCTTCTAGCCAATCAATATCTTATCTCGTAATTTTAAACCAATTATTTTAACCAATGAAATACAGCCTTGGATTTTCAACCGCACCACATTATTTAAAACTGTCGCAGTGATGGTTATGTGCATAGTACAGAAAATAATGGCTGTGGTAACAAAAGTGACAGCATCACATATAAAGTAATACCGAGGACATGTAGTGTTTTTGAGTAATTTCATCTGATATTTGTGGATGAAAAGCAGTCTGAGTACATTGGCTGCAGCAGTTTAAATTTAAAATGGATAAAGGGACGAGTTGTCTTAAGAAGCATACATGCTGTATCTCCTCATCAGACACGAATAGCGGAGTTTGCACAGGAAAGGTGTTCCCTGCATACCAAATCAGCCATAGACGACTAATTTCTCAAAATGTGTGCCGGAGATCTTTGTTCATTTAATGTTGTGTTTACATGCCTGTAAACAGACTCCCTACAGAAAACTACCATGCCCAGAATGCATCACTCTGTCGGCGAGTTCACATGAGGTGCGTTCATGTTGCGCAGAATCTGCGCATATTCTGACCATTAGCCAATGAATGCTCAGACTTTTTGCAGATTCTGTGCAGAATGACTAAAGTCTGCGTGTCACACCCCATGTACAGTGAGGGAAAAAAGTATTTGATCCCCTGCTGATTTTGTATGTTTGCCCACTGACAAAGAAGGTAGGTGTATTTTAACAGTGAGAGACAGAATAACAACAAAAAAATCCAGAAAAACGCATTTCAAAAAAGTTATAAATTGATTTGCATGTTAATGAAGTGTATAATTAATTATGCACAGCCGGTAGCCTATTGAAATTCACTATATCGATAGGTTATTATTTATTTTAGAAAAGTAACAGTATGGGATGGGACAGAATTGGGATAGGAATGAGAAAAAAAAAAAAATAATTAAAAAAAAATATATATATATATATATATATATATATATATATATACAGGACAGGATGGTACAGGAAATATTCTGAGGGGACGGGATTGAAAAATGTATGTCTGTCATAGGAAGGGATGGGATGGGATGGAATTTTTTTTGACGGGACAGAATGGGACGGGACTCAAGAATCAGTCCTGTGTCACTCTCTACTCTGGTCGATAATATAATACAATTATTATTATTATTATTATTATTATTATTATTATTATTAGACCGGAGTGCTGTGGTTGTTTTTCCGCAGGGTTTCTTATAGAGTCTGGGATGGAATACCAACAGTAACATCGACAGCCTGGCTGCTAACCCAGCCTGTGGCTCACTGGTGTGCTGTGAAGAGATCTTGAACATGTGAGGGACTCCTCCTTAGGCTTGTGCCCGCTCTACAGTCTACGGCTTTACCCTCAGTTGCTCTCCAGCTGAACAGCTCACTGTTGCCCTCCTCGCTGAGTCTGCGTTGCCGTGTGGGGATGAACATACAGCGTCCAAGTCCCACTAGTTGCTCCACTCGCAGTGAAAGTGCCCTGGTTGTTTGTGTGCCTTGTTGTGCCCACACCGATCGGCACCGCAGCCTGCACGCTTTGCTTACAGTTGTTGTGGCACACTGCAAGGATGGAGAAGGCTCGTATTTCCTCCTCTTGCTTCTAATGCTGTGCAACGTGTGGCCACCGCACACTAACTCCAGAGCATGGACACACCTCCAGTGCCACCTGCTTGGGACCTTACCATATGCGCAGGGCCTTCTGCGCCATCTGCGGCGTTCATCTTCTCTGAGTGAGCCCACCTCAGGAACACCAAAAGCCTTTTGTCCCTCTATGTGGCCAGCCTAGCTGAGGCCCTGGCAGCAGACACAGTGATGCCAGATGTTCTGCTGCCTATCCAGGAGATAGCAGTGTCAGTGGCAGACTTTTTGGTGACTGTAATGCGCAATGGTTTGCAGGTAAACAGTCGCTCTCTGGCTGCCATGGTGGAAGCTCGCAGTCAACTGTCCTCCTCCCTCCCCTCTACTCCTCTCTCTGGGGGCCTGTGGAACTGCCACTCAGCTTCCAACAAGGCTGACTTCATCTCCGCCTTCGCCTCCCACCACTCTCTGGATTTCCTCGCTCTCACCAAGACATGGATGTCCCCAGATAACTCAACCACCCCTGCTGCCTTATCCTCTCTCTTTGTCCTGTCCCACTCCCCTTGTCTTGCCAGGCAGGGAGGAGGAACAGGGCTCCTGCTCTCCCCTTCTCTCCTCTTCTCTGTCCCCCCCTCTCTCTCCTCTATCACGATCCACAGCTTTGAATTCCATGTAGTGGAACTCACCTCTCCCTTTCACCTCTTCCTTCTAGTTCTCTACCGTCCCCCCAGTCCACTCGCCTCCTTCCTGGATGAACTGAACTTTCTTCTCTGCTCCCTCCCCTCGCTGTCCTAACCTACCATCCTCCTGGGAGACTTCAACATCCACCTCTCCAAATCCTTCCCACTGTGCCAGATTTCTTCCTCTCCTTCTTCTCTCCCCGTCTCCCCCAACTCACAGGGCAGACCTCATCTTCTCTTGAGGCTGCTCCCCTTCAACACTCTCCGTGACACCCATGGACATCTCAGACTACCACTTCATCTCCTTCTCCCTTTCCCTCCCCTCCCTCCGCTGCACAAACCACCCATCACCGTCAGGAATTAATTTGCCTGGGGCCCCCACATACCCTAGAATCGCCTCTGCTTCCACTGCCCTCACCTTCTTACCTTCCATTGACTGTTTTGCCCATCTATCTGTCAACTGTGCCACCTCCTCTTTGTTCTCTTCCCTCACCTCCTTCCTTGACTCTCTCTGTCCTCTCACGTCTCGTCCAGCCCGTCCCTCCCCTCCTCAGCCTTGGCTCTCTGCTGTTCTCCGCACAACCCAAACTAGTCTGCGTGCCGCCGAACAGGACCAAAAGGAAAAGGACCAAACTCCCAGCTGCCCTTGAACTCTACCGCTCTCTACTGTCTACATTCGCCTCCACACTCACCTCTTACTTCCAATCACTCTTTGAATCCACTGTCAACAACCCCTGCAAACTCTACTCTGCCTTCTCCTCCCTCCTTGCCCCCCCTCCCCCTCCTCCTCATCTCTCACTGCTGATGATTTTGCCTCCTTCTTCTCCTACAAGATTGCAGACATCTGCAAGCTCTTCAACAGTCCTCCCTCTTCTCCCATCACACCCAAACCTCCCACCAACCATACTTCCATTTCTTCATTCTCTTCATTCTTCTCCCTTCTCGCCTCCTCCAAGCGACAGCTCCTGATCTACTCCCCTTCATCTCCTCCCTCCTCAACTCCTCACTCACTCTGGCTGTTTCCCCTCTGCATTTAAACAAGCTGCAGTCATCCCACTCCTCAAGAAACCAACCCTTGATGCCACCTCTCCTCAGAACTACCGCCCTGTCTCCCTACTCCCCTTCCTCTCAAAGACCCTTGAGCATGCAGTCCACCGTCAGCTCTCTGACTTTGTGTCCCAACATTCACTCCTTGATCCTCTGCAATCCGGCTTCCGCACAGCTCACTCCACTGAGACGGCTCTCCTGGCAGTCATTGACTCCCTCAGCTGTGTTTGGGTGGCCTCCCTCTCCTCAGTCCTCATCCTCCTTGATCTCTCCACAGTATTTGACCTCCTCTCCTGCCACGCTGACCTTGGAATCTCTGGGACTGCTCTCACCTGGTTCTCCTCCTACCACAGTGACTGAACCTACCAAGTGACATGGCGAGGTTCCTCATCCACCCCCCAGCCTCTCCTCACAGGCGTACCCCAAGGCTCTGTCCTGGGCCCCCTCCTGTTCTCTCTCTACACTCACTCCCTGGGCCCCCTCATTGCATCCCATGGTTTCTCCTTCCACTTCTATGCTGATGATGCCCAGATCTTCCTGTCTTTTCCCTCTTCTGACTGTCTCATCCCCTCTCGCATCTCTTTCTGTTTGTCTGCTATCTCCGCCTGAATGCACTCGCACCACCTCAAGCTCAACCTCTCCAAATCGGATCTCCTGTTTTTCCACCACTCTTCCTCACCTTCTGCTGACCTCCCCATCTCGATCCCCTTGGAATCCACCACACTCTCTCCTTCTTCTTCCGCTAAAAATCTAGGAGTCACCCTGGATCCTGCGCTCTCCTACACCCAGCACATCACCATGCTGACACGCACCTGCAGATTCTTCCTGAACAACATACGCCGGATCCATCCCTTCCTCACCGACTACTCGACTCAGCTGCTCGTCCAGTCACTGGTCCTCTCCCGCCTGGACTACTGCAACTCCCTCCTGGCCGGCCTGCCTGCATCTACTACCCGCCCACTCCAGCTCATTCAGAACTCTTCGGCTCGTCTGATCTTCTCTCTGCCCCGCTTCGCACACGCTACTCCACTGCTCCGCTCCCTTCCACTGGCTCCCTATACCAGCACGCATTCAGTTCAAGACATTGACCCTCACCTGCCTCTGTCTTGACCACACTGCACCAAGCTACCTTCAGTCACTCGTCTCTCCATACATCCCCTCCAGACCACTGTGATCTTCCAGTGCCAGACGACTAACTCTACCTCCTCTCCACTCTCCTACCTCCAGAGCCCGCTCCTTCTCATCCCTTGCCCCTAAATGGTAGAACGACCTGCCCACCGAAGTCAAAACAGCAGAGTCCTTGACCTCATTCCGACGTTTACTCAAGACGCATCTTTTCTGACAGTACTTGCAATATTAGTCCTTTATCCCTGATAGATAGCACTTTACAGTTTTATTAGCTTCTTGCATTCTTGATTGTTTTCCTCCTTGCTCCCTTTCCTTTGACTGTGATCCTACATCTTGACAGCACTTAGCTTTCACCATCCAGGATGTAGGACCTCACTTACTGTACTTGTGTAAATTGTAAATTGGAATTTGCAAAATGTATTTTGAATTGCTATGTTTTAGTTAAATTGAATTTGTAATGATTGATGCCTTGTACTTAACTGTATTCTTGCACTTTGTATTGCACTTATGTTGTAAGTTGCCCGAGAAATAAAAATAATAATAATAATAATATATTGACGGTGATGACTTGAAACAAGACATTCTTATGTCTACCAACCTAGCCACAACAACAACAGGCCAAGATATTTTTATAGCTATGATCTCTCGTCCAACAATCTGCCCTACAAGAATATTGTTGCATGCTGCACTGATGGAGCTGCAGCGTTGATGGGCAAAAACAAGGGATTTTACAGCCAATTGAAGGAAAAAGCCCCGAGGTGCACAATTTTCCACTGCATGCTACATCGCCAAGCATTGGCCAGTAAAACATTTTCGGAAGAACTTAATAACACCCTGGCAACTGTTGTTAAAGTTGTAAACTTCATTAAGGCTTGCCCTAATAACAAGAGACTGTTTGCCCAGCTGTGTGAGGATGAAGCATATCAAACACTGCTGTTACACACAGAGGTGCGCTGGTTGTCGCGTGCACAAGTGCTTGTGCATTTTATGGAACTGCAGGAAAAAATAAAGGAATTCTTGCAAGATCACAATCGACCTCTGTGCGAACAGCTGACTGATACGTTTTGGATAAAAACAGTATACTTAGTGGATACGTTTACTCTCTACAATGAGACAAACAAGCGGATGCAGGGTCCTGAATCAAACATCATGCAGTGCAAAGACGCTCTCGACAGCTTTGTGCAGAAACTGGAGAACAGAGTTGGAAAATTGTCAAAAGGGGAACTACAACAATTTCCACTGCTGATGAAACAGTCTGGTGGCACTGTGCCTGCGTCTTTACGCACTGAGTTTACCCAGCACATGAACATTTTGGATTGTCAAAGGACACACTGTTGCACCCAGACTGGCCAAACACGCAGCTACAAGGGTTATTCTACCATTCAGCACTACGTACCTGTCTGTAACAATAAAAACAAAAGCCCGTAACAGGCTTGATGTCCACCAGGACTTTAGGTTGGCTGTCACTAGCATCACACCTGACACCCCATCCCTGGTCAGAAGTATGCAGGCCCAAGGTGGCCATTAGTTTTTTAAGGAAGGAAAAAGTTATGGATTGTAACTTACTGTTTGTTATTGTTACTTATTGTTATTTTTATAACACATACATTATAGCTGTGTGAAAAACAGTGTTCACATGATGTGCATGTGTGTATGCAACAAACTGCCCCATTTCAGTTAATTGGTCTGAGGGAGATCTAGGACAGAGCTATATAGGTGCTGTTTATTTAAACTTCTGTTTATTATGATAAGAGGAACACCCAAACAGATAAATAGCCCACAGATACTAGTTTGCTTAGTGTTTGTTTGGGGTTTCCTGTTCTGTTGAAGATTACATTATAGTAATTGTTAAAGAGAAACTGTGAGATCGGGCAGTTTCTATACCATAACAGGAAGACATCTGCTTCCATGATGACTCCCTCCCTTCGGAAGAGTGTCCTACAAACTTTGCAGAGCTTGCACCTTTTGAAGCTTTTGATTGGATGAACGGCCACAACATTCCACGTCTTCTTCCTATAAAGCTGCACTCATGTTTGTAAACATTAAGAGTCTCTGTTGGAGAGCTTCAATCTTGGGCCTTTCAGGCCTTGCATGTTAAATAAATCCATGTAATCATCTGTGCATCAAGACTGGGTTCTTCACTACTTGTAATATTAGTCCTTTTAATCCCTGTTAGATAGCACTTCATAGCATTGTATCATGCTTCTTGCATTATTGATTGATTTCCTCCTTGCTCCCTTTCCCATAACCCTTGACTGTGACCTTACATCTTGACAGCACTTAGCTTTACTTTCCAGGATGTATGTCTGCACTTACTGTACTTAACTGTATAAATTGGAAGTTGTAAAATGTATTATATCTTGTATTGCACTTATGTTGTAAGTCGCCCTGGATAAGGGTGTCTGCCAAGAAATAAAAATAATAAATAATAATAACAAAAGCGAAGCGACCCATCTTTCTTTTTGACTAGGAAGACGGGGGCGTCCCAGGGACTGCTGCTTTCGGAGATGATGCCTTAGGTCCTCATTTGTTAAATCAGCCCACGGAGCTCTTGAAACATCACCGGGTGCATGGGCCAGTAATGTTCCCTCAACGTGGGGGCAGCTCCGGTAGGGATGTGATGGTACACTGCCTCTGTCCGGCCAAAGTCATCATCATGGGCGACGAATACAGAGTGCCATCGCCATTGCAAAGTCTCTAGTCAGTCCTGTTGTTTGATGGACAACCCTTCGGCTCCTTGGGCCCACTCTACCGTGCCTCCCATCTCAGTGGAGCGGACTGGGCACACGTCCACCTCCACTACATCAGGGTATTGGTAGTGGAATACCACTTCTCCTTCTTCATGTATCTCTGTTGGGTCAATACAGGCCTAAGTGGCCGGCACTGGGGCACATCTACGGGGTAAGCACAGAGGTTAAGTAATTTTACGTCTGGTTGCCACACCTGTGTCCTCAAACAGGACACAGTGCTGGGCCTTCTGGGAAAATTCAGCGACATGGGCCCACAGCACCATTTCGCTACAGGGTGGAACCTGCACAGGGGCCTGGTGAGTCCCCACTACTGTGGTTCGCGTGGTTTCTGACTCCAGCCACCGGTACACCGCGAATGCCTGCTCCCATGTCTCGTTTTTTCCAGCTACCCCACGAATCTTGGTCTACTGAGTCATCTGACCCTCAAACGTTTCCACATGGGGCCAATCACATTCATCCCCAAAATGCCTTCTGTAGGACCAGGCCAACCCAGTTCCTCCTTCAAGAGGTTGCCCAACTCCTGCACCTGCTGCCTCAGGTCTTCCCGCAGGCAGCCCCCCACTCGGTGGGGTTCACAGGGGGCTTCCATTCCGAACGGGCAGAGGTCACCGTCTAGGCGATCACTTCCTCTGTCTCTCCCCAGCCTTCTGTCTCCAATGCCCATGCCTCCTTCCGTACCTGGTTAAAGGTCATCCCCGGCTCCCTGCGAACCTGTCGTAGAAGCTCCTGCTTCAAAGGACTCAACATCAATCCCATGATGTATTGGTCCCACAGCATATCCTCCTCCTCACCACCTGGAAAACAATTTGCATAACCATAAATTGAAGGTCCCCATAGTCTCTCCTTTATGCTGTTTAGTCTGGAAGAATTGTGCACGCAATCCGGCCTTCGAGCTGCATGAAAAATGGAGATCTCTTTTTATACTCAGCTGGGGGAGCAGCGTCAGGGGCACCCACAGAAGCCAGGCTGTGATAGCGAGGCTCCACCAGGAGAGGCCTCCGCTGAGCCGACGGGTCCTGGGGAGACAGAGAGTGTCGGCGACAAAGAGCAGCACGACAACATCATTGAAGCAATGCCGGAAGACAGCGAGTGGAAGCACAGCCATCTTGTTGAGAGTGTAAACAAGACAGCCTCCAAACCTTGGTGGGAGATGGCACCGGCTTGCGCAGCCCAGCTATGACTCCCTGCCGATGATGAGGACGCTCAAGTGGGGGAGCAGCCTCAGGGGCACTCGCAGCAACCCGGCTACGACAAAGAGACTCCACCAGAAGACACTGAGACAGTGCCGCAATGCCAGGAGCAGCTGGTGATGCCACAGTGGATGGGTGGTAGCCGATCAAAAGCATCACCCCAGCGGCAGATGGTGGTCACCCATGTGAGGGATCCACCCAAGCATAAGACGAGTGGCATCTGAAAGGGGGGCCGACTCCAGCGGCAGATTCTACGTGCCCAGAGGAAAGGCACAGCGAGAAAGCAGATGGGAAGTGGCAGACCAAAAGCACCACCCCAGCAGCAGATGAGGGTCTTCTGCATGGGGGTCTGATTGGAGGAGCCATTCACAGGGCCAGAGGTCGTAAATAGGGGTGCCCGGTTCCCTCAGTCAGTTCAGAGCAGTTCCAGTGAGTATGAGTTCTGAGTGAGTAAAGTGCAGAGTGAGTGAAGAGACAGAGGGTCACTCCAGCCTGGCACTACACTGTGCTCGATAAAGTTTCTGTTTGTTCAAACCCTGTGTCCTCTCCATTATTGGCTGCGACAGAGAAACCCCATATTAAAATATATTTGTTACGTAATTTTAGCCTGAAATACATCATCCTAATCTTTCCACAATTATCAAATTTAACTTTACTGTAGGATATGTGTATATTTTGGGGTATTGTTAGAGAGTGATATCTATACAATAATATTATTTTTATTTCGTATTATTGTATAATCATGATTTACAAAAAACAATGTGACATCCAATTTTGATGTTTCTGATGTTTAGGTGAGAAACAATCGGTGGCACATAATTCAAGACTATTGCTCTTACCTAACGTTCTGTTGACTAGACAGCACCCAGGTACCTATATACTTTCATCTCTCTTTCCACTCCCTCCAGAGCACTCCATTCTTCCTGTGCCAGAACCGTTCATACTTATTAGGCCGGCCCTGGGCCGACTCAAATTTAGTGCAGCTTTTTTTCTGACCCCATTCACATTTGAGTTTTAAGAAGGCCTAAAGTCTAAAAGTGCTGTTATACAATTCACCGAAAGCGAAGCACATTTAGTAGGACATCTATGCATTAGTTATCTATATTGAGATTTATAATCTGAAATGTGTATTACATACATGCATACACACACACATATATACAGTACATATATTATATAACATAGTACGTCAAAGGTGTCAGTGTCTTTGGTGCTCTTTGCTGCAGTTCGATATGTCCCATATCCAAGCAATCCAAGGTTTGCTGCTCAGTATTTCCCCGGTAAAACTTGCAACCTTTTCTCTGGACTCCACTTTGTTTGTTATCATTTTTAAAGTCTGATCTTTGCATTTTTATTTTCCTTTTAACTTGGTCAGGTGAGCAATTGATATCCATTGAAAGAAGCCATGCACTAGTTATATCCTATACACAGCAGCACTGGTGTACTTCCTTTGGCTTCATTTTTAATTTTATATTGTAACAGGATAGCTTTGTGAGTAAGCAAGGAAGGCTCTGACACAGAGTGAAGGTAAATCATGCTCTTTATTTCTCACTTGCTCTTATATTCTGCCTTTGTAAATGCAGAGCTGGCAGTAGAAAGAACTGCCACAATAGAGAGGAATAAGGGGGGATTACTCTGGCACAAGCGGACACACTTATTTAGCACCTTATTTAGATATCTCTAAATCATTTGCAGATATCTCTAAATGCACTTAAAGATATCTTCAAATATTTAAAGATATCTCTAAATGATTTGCAGATATATCTAAATGATTTGAAGATATCTCTAAATCATTTAAAGATATCTGCAAATCATTTAGAGATATCTTCAAATGACATCCTATTCATTTAGAGATATCTGCAAATCATTTCAAGATATCTTCAAACGACTTCCTGTTCATTTAGAGATATCTGCAAATCATTTCAAGATATCTTCAAATGACTTCCTGTATTTTGGCTGAGATTATCACTTCCTGTTTCCTTGTTCAGTTACATAGAAATGAATGAACAAGGGAAAGGATTTCCAGAGGGCGGCCACAAGGCATGGTCAGGAGGCCTGGGTGGTGGCTCCAGGAGGGGAGCGGGGTCCGGTGGCCTGGGAGGTGGCCACAAGACAGGGTCAGGAGGTCTGAAAGACGGCCACGGGATAGTACCTTTTTCTTTTTTCTTTTCACTTTTCTTTTCTTCGAGACCTCTGGTTCAGCAGCGGGTGCGACCAGGATTGGGACCTCTGGTTTGGCGGAGTTTGCGGCCGGGGTCGGGACCTCTGGTTCGGCGCGGCTGGGAATGGGGCAGGTACCTTTTTCTTTTCTTCGGGACTTCTAGTTTGGCGGCAGGCGCGGCTGGAGTCGGGATCTCTGATTCGGCGATGGGCGCAGTCGAGGTCGTGTCATTCATCAGAAGAACAGTTGTAATAAAAGTAACCAGAGACCAGTTACGTCTACAACGAGGGGTCTGGTCGGGTACGGACTTGTTAAGTCCAAAACAAAAAAATTCCCTAAGGGCAATTTCATCGAAAAGGCGACTGGTTGGCTAAAATGCAGAATTCCTTTATATATTCTACTAAGGAACGGTCTCCCTGGCGTAACTCAAGGAGGAGCTCTACTGGGTCCATGTTGATGGCGAAGTGTTCTGTCACGGTTGCCTCGGGGGAGGACCACAGAGCTTAGGAGTTCGGACCCAGGTGCAGCGCTTGTACAATGAGCAGACAGAAACCAAGGAGAAATCAAAGACGTGGTCGAGGTCACAGGCTATGGTCGAGATCCTGGTGGTCAAGAGAGAGACAGGACTAGGACAAGGAGTGAGAGAGAGAGAGAGAGAGACAAAGACAGGACTGAGAGCGAAAGAGGGAGGACTGGGAGTGAGAGAGACACAGGACAAAGAGAGAGAGAGAGAGAGACAGAGATGGACACAGAGACTGATGCATAAAGAGAGAGAGACAGAACAAGGAACCAGGCTTGGTGACGCAGGTGGAGCTGACGACACTTCGCCCAGAGTGAGGGCAGTGAGGGGTTTAAAAAGTGAGAACAAAGGACAGGAACAGAAGTGCACAAGGGTGTGGAGGAATGTTAATTGACAGTGTGACAAAGGAAAGCAGTGAAGGGAGAAGGAAAAGGCAAGGGAACATTGGTGGCCTCTAGTGGGGATAGAAGGTCAGGGCTTGGGAACTATGACAGTTTTAATGCATAATTTGAATAAAGTGAATAAAGTTACATGATCCCATTCACAATTTTACAATGCATTTTACATCTGATAATTCCATACAGTTACATTTCAGACTAGAAATATAAATAGACTTTTTACCATCTACACACTTTATTTTCATTGACCGAGTAGTTTTTAACTGTTTTATTATAACTCATTATCAATACTAATGTATATATATGTATATACACCGATCAGCCATAACATTATGAAGTGAATAACACTAATAATCTCGTTATCATGGCAACTGTCAGTGGGTGGGATATATTAGGCAGCAAGTGAACATTTTGTCCTCAAAGTTGATGTGTTAGAAGCAGGAAAAATGGGCAAGTGTAAGGATCTGAGCGACTTTGACAAGGGCCAAATTGTGATGGCTAAATGACTGGGTCAGAGCATCTCCAAACTGCAGCTCTTGTGGGGTGTTCCCGGTCTGCAGTGGTCAGAACCTATCAAATGTTGTCCAAGGAAGGAAAAGCGGTGAACCAGCAACAGGGTCATGGGCGGCCAAGGCTCATTGATGCACGTGGGGAGCGAATGCTGGCCTGTGTGGTCCGATCCAACAGACGAGCTACTGTAGCTCAAATTGCTGAAAAAGTTAATGCTGGTTCTGATAGAAAGGTGTCAGAACACACAGTGCATCACAGTTTGTTGTGTATGGGGCTGCGTAGCCGCAGACCAGTCAGCGTGCCCATGCTGACCCCTGTCCACTGCCGAAAGCGCCTACAATGGGTACGTGAGCATCAGAACTGGACCACGGAGCAATGGAAGAAAGTGGCCTGGTCTGAATCACGAGTTCAAGGTGTTGACTTGATCTCCAAATTCCCCAGATCTCAATCCAATCGAGCATCTGTGGGATGTGCAGGACAAACAAGTCCGATCCATGGAGGCCCCACCTCGCAAGACTTAAAGGATCTGCTGCTAATGTCTTGGTGTCAGATACCAAAGCACACCTTCAGAGGTCTAGTGGAGTCCATGCCTCGACGGGTAAGGGCTGTTTTGATGGCAAAAGGAGGACCTACACTATTAGGCAGGTGGTCATAATGTTATGGCTGATCAGTGTATATATATATATATATATATATATATATATATACACTCACCTAAAGGATTATTAGGAACACCTGTTCAATTTCTCATTAATGCAATTATCTTACCAACCAATCACATGGCAGTTGCTTCAATGCATTTAGGGGTGTGGTCCTGGTCAAGACAATCTCCTGAACTCCAAACTGAATGTCTGAATGGGAAAGAAAGGTGATTTAAGCAATTTTGAGCGTGGCATGGTTGTTGGTGACAGACGGGCCGCTCTGAGTATTTCACAATCTGCTCAGTTACTGGGATTTTCACGCACAACCATTTCTAGGGTTTACAAAGAATGGTGTGAAAAGGGAAAAACATCCAGTATGCGGCAGTCCTGTGGGCGAAAATGCCTTGTTGATGCTAGAGGTCAGAGGAGAATGGGCCGACTGATTCAAGCTGATAGAAGAGCAACTTTGACTGAAATAACCACTCGTTAGAACCGAGGTATGCAGCAAAGCATTTGTGAAGCCACAACACGTACAACCTTGAGGCGGATGGGCTACAACAGCAGAAGACCCCACCGGGTACCACTCATCTCCACTACAAATAGGAAAAAGATGCTACAATTTGCACAAGCTCACCAAAATTGGACAGTTGAAGACTGGAAAAATGTTGCCTGGTCTGATGAGTCTCGATTTCTGTTGAGACATTCAGATGGTAGAGTCAGAATTTGGCATAAACAGAATGAGAACATGGATCCATCATGCCTTGTTACCACTGTGCAGGCTGGTGGTGGTGGTGTAATGGTGTGGGGGATGTTTTCTTGGCACAATTTAGGCCCCTTAGTGGGCATCGTTTAAATGCCACAGCCTACCTGAGCATTGTTTCTGACCATGTCCATCCCTTTATGACCACCATGTACCCATCCTCTGATGGCTACTTCCAACAGGATAATGCACCATGTCACAAAGGTCGAATCATTTCAAATTTTTTTCTTGAACATGACAATGAGTTCACTGTACTAAACTGGCCCCCACAGTCACCTGATCTCAACCCAATAGAGCATCTTTGGGATGTGGTGGAACGGGAGCTTCGTGCCCTGGATGTGCATCCCACAAATCTCCATCAACTGCAAGATGCTATCCTATCAATATGGGCCATCATTTCTAAAGAATGCTTTCAGCACCTTGTTGAATCAATGCCACGTAGAATTAAGGCAGTTCTGAAGGCGAAAGGGGGTCAAACACAGTATTAGTATGGTGTTCCTAATAATCCTTTAGGTGAGTGTATATGTATCTATGGATATGATCGACCAATCACAGTAGGCACCGCAAGCAGACGGGGCTTCTTGCATTGAACAATGCATGTGATGCGCACAGTATGGACACGGAGCATCATACTCATTCTGGTATTAAAAATGTTGGACCACCAAAAGGTTCAGGGCTGGACCAAAAACATTCGGAGCTGAAGCCCCAGAAGCCCACCCGTAATGATTCCATTGCTAATAACCCTAACCTAATGCTACCACAATATAACAAAAACAAAGAAAGCTAACCCTAAAACCTAATTAAACTGCTATTCCCCTTCCAAAACAATAAAACACTAATGTATAGCAATCAACCAGTGTATGGAAATAAATAAGTCTGTGCTTTAGCATAGACATTGGTTAGGGCTCTGGACTCATAAGCAGATGGTTGTGGGTTCAAATTCTGGGTGGTACCCTTGAGCAAGATACTTCACTTAGATTGTGCCAGTAAAATGTACAAATGTAAGTTGCCTGGATAAGGGTGTCAGCTAAGTATCTGAATTATTAGCAAAGCAATGTGCAAAACTTTGTAATAAACTTGTCCTCTCAGAGAATCCCCAGCTTGCCACAGTCTCAGGGGAAATTAACCAGCTCAGCTAAGTCCCCAGTCCCCATTCACTTCTCCATCAGTCACCTAACCATGTCCCTTTCTCACCATTCATTCCAACATTCCTCTATCCACAGGTGCAGCACTGGGATGAGATCTCTTTGGACTGCCCTGCCCTCAGTCTAACTCAGTCCTCACACTGCAAGGACTAATTATACACCAGCACACAATTAACACACAGTAATACGCTTCACCTATAACTGGCATTCTTCACAGCTTTTTGCTCATTATCTGTGTGCACCATCAGGCTTTTCCTCTCTAGCCATTTATCTGTTGTGTCTATCTCTTTTCATTCAGGGCCTGTCATCCCTCATAAAAAAACCAAGCCCCAGGTACTGGACAGAACACAGTACTTAGCTTGGGTATCCACAAGAGGTAGTCCTGTCTTCTGCCAACAGTGCTCAAAAATTACAATGCAATAATCCAATTAACTCCACCAACAGAAAATAAAATCCATAAATGCATGCCATATCCAACCCTTTATATAAACCACCCAATAATAATAAAAAAATAATCAACATATTCCCAGCAATACAATTAGTTGAGAGATTTACAGTTAATAACCTGACCCACAACGGGGTTTGTGGGAACGCAGACACACAACCACTGCCAAAGTGACTAAACCACTGGTAAGACTATTCTAACCATGTTTGCCTCACAAACAAATAGTCTCACAAACAACTCCCCACAATAATGCTCTGATCTAGTAGTTTTACAATTCACCTTACAACATAAAGCAGTTAACTATACAGACTGTCTAGTCTGTCTCAAGTTGGCAGTTTAGTTGGCCCAATGTAGTTTTGCTCATTGGGCCAATGTTGTTACAAAGTTGGCATTGTTGTCATCATTCCCAGGTGGGCCAATGTTTTTCATATAGAATATAGAAATATAGAAATGCTGTAGCTTTGCCAAATGTTGGTTCTACATGGTGGTAAGGAAACTAGGCCATCCAGGTTTTAAGGTAGAAAGTTCCCTGAACACACCATTCACCGCAATGGAATGCAGGTTTCGCCTCCCAGTTGAGAACCCCCCTATCTCCAGAGCAACCCCCTTCCACAGTATTATCCCAACTGGCAGTTCTGGCCAATGATGTGACGACTGCTAGCCCCTCTTCCTGCAGCTCCAGAAGCCCTCCAGGTGCCCCCAGAAATGGAAGAGCCTGTGGAGATCCAAGTCCCAGAGGCAGGTCCTAGGACAGTGGTTCTGAAACCAGTCCTGGGGGACCCCCTACCCTGCTGGTTTTTGTTCCAATTGAGCTCTCAATTACTTAATTGAACCCTTAATTGAACTAATAATCAGAGACTTGTAATTATTTTAAACATTAGGGGTTTTAAGTTAAGTATAGAATTATATTAAAAAACATATTGAAGAAACAACTATTTTCCTACACAATTAAAAAGTAAAATCTAAGCAGACTGTTACTACTTGTACAACTGTCCTCTGTGGTGTGCTCCTGGCTTGTGAACCCCCAATTAAAAGAACCTAAATTGAAGGGAGAACTAAGAGGTTGTCTATGTAAAACAGACATATTTGGGGTATTGACAACCTCCCAACAGGTCCTAGCACTTGTAGACAACCACTAGGTGGAGCAGTCGTACTTCCAATATAGAGTTTTACGTCCCATTGGTGTAAAGGCCAATTTATACTTCTGCGTAGGTACGCGTATGCATCTCTGCGTAGCGATGCAGAGCAGGGATTTCTGGGTAAGCGTAACCCGCAGAGGCTCGCAGAGGAGCCGACACGCACTCCTCCGAAATCTCAACAGCACGTTGCGTGTCTCTGAGGTCCTGTGCGTCAAGCAAGCACTGATTGGTTGAGCAGCGATATTCTAAGAGCCTCGGCCAATCGCTCAGTGCTGGGGCAACTGGTGTACGATGTCTGGCTGTAGGCGCTGGAGCAGGTCAGTGAAGCCAATGTGTTGACATACGAAAGTATTTAAAATGCATGTCCTCATCCACGAAATGCATTTGTGCACATAATGAGAATTTTGTCCCTCAAACTGCACATTTCATTAATGTAATCCATTTTATCCTACGAAATGCCTACGTATTTCGTGCTTGGCAATTTTGGATGAAAGGTAAAATGTACTTTGTTTTTTGTGGACGGAATTAACAATTATCATTCATGATTAAACAGGTGACTGATCAAGGCACTGATCCAGAGACCTGGGTTTGCAACGTGATCAAGATTGAATTAAGAAACTTGCTGAGCCTATCAGACGAGAGCTATATCAGGTACAAATCTAATTCAATAAATAATGATAATAATTAATATATGATGTGTAGAAAATCCCATGTTTCAACAATCAACATGATTATAAATCATTACTGTTTATTACTATTACGTATTTATAGCTCATTCATTTTGAGGAGTTTAACAGCTGAAACGTCATATATGTATTTAATTCAAATATTTAGTAACATATTAGAACAGATATGCAGGAGAAATTCACATACACAGAGATGTGTGTATGTATGTTGTAGTGTTAAGTCTCTAGCCAATATAGCAAGACAATATAGATCTGCACAAACAGGTTGCAATTTGTATTTGTGTGTGTGTGCGTGTAGTTTCTGTAACATGTAATTAACAGTATGTGTTAATTTACATTCATACAATTGTAGGTGCACCATAGAAAACGAGTTTTGTTTTCTGTAGATTGTAGATGTGTTAATGCGACACTGCCTATGGCATTCCTGACCAGAGTGAGACAGCAAGTGAGTGACTATCTGCGTTTGTTTTTTTAGTTGTTTTTTTTGGCCAGCTCGCCCCTGAATTGGCACTTTAGAAAACCAGTCAGTATATTTGGCAATGACGGCACTGCTCCTAAGTAATTGAGCAGCACTCACGTTATTTTCTGAATATCCATGTTTATGCATTTTGTTTACCGTTACCTCCTATATCAAATGGAGAAATGACCACAATCATTCATATTGTAGTGACCCAGAAAACTGCCCGTGTGTTGGGGGGTGGGGTATTTAATGTTGTGTGTTATAGTTAATCAGAAGGAAATGTTAGTTCCATGTGTAATATTTCATATCAGACAAGGATGCTACAAGATTAATCTGCTGTGTTGTCCATCCGAACTAACACATGACTGCCCCAAAGGGTCGGCATGAAGTGATGAAGTCCAAGGAGCACAGCTTGTATCTCCAGGGTTTTGATATGGTGCTAACTACCCCGGACTCCTCATCCATTGCAGACAGCCCCCCAACCCTGCTTGGAGGCAACTTTTGTCAGAACCACTTGGTGGCAGATTGGCCCCAGGGGCACACCGAGGGCTAAATTTGATGGGCTCCGCCACCAACGGAGTGCCTTCCAGCACACCAGTGACCGTCACTCGACATGCTCTGTTAAAGAGGGATTACAGAGAATGAGGAGAGAGAGAGAAAGTTTGAGAAGAAATACAGAGGAAATACAGTGGTGGATGGAAAAAAATATCAAGGATCACAGAGGGGAAGCAGAGATCACAAAGGAGGATGGCAGCAACACTGATGCCGTTAACAAATAGTCAGAGGCGAGGAGGAGAGGAGGAAGTGGCAGCCTGCTCACACACAGCTTTGAATTATAATGGTAAGGAAATTTGGCAGGATTTTAAGAAACAATTTGAAACGGAAGCCAGAAATGGTAACTGGACTGATAAGGAGAAATTAGTGCAATTATTGGGATGTTTTACAAGTGAAATCTTTTTGAAAGTTAAACCTCTATTGCAAATGCAGTTTACTGATTACAAAACTGTAACTGAATACCTGGATAACTGTGAATGCATGGAGAATAGCTTGGATAGGCCCTGACATGGGCACTGCTCCGTCCGCAGCAGGGAGAGTGAAAATAATGTAAAAGAGTATCAAGGGGCTGAAGAGTGGGAGAGACCTGTCGTTAAGAGTGCACTGAAGGCCGGATGTTATGATGGCCATTCTCCCTGGGAAGCATTCAAGACCAGATTCCAGATGGTAGAGCGAATCATGATGGGGCCAGCTGGAAAGGCTGGCAGCAGCCTTGGAGGTAGAGGCGCTGTAGGCCATCATTGACCTCTTTGAGAAAGAATTGGCAGATTATCAGGCCATTGTTTCTGCCCTGGAGCGGTGTTATGGGAAGGTGGAGCCTACCACAGGCTTATGTCAGCGTCTGGCCACACATTTCCACCAACCTAAAGAAAAACTGGGGGTGTTTGCTGCTGACATACGATACCTGGCTAGGAGGGGCTATCCTCACTTTGCCCCAGAGGTGCAATAAGACCTGGCCACTGAAGCTTTCCTCAGAGGCCTTATCCCTGCTGCTCTGTGCCGCCAAGTTCGTCTCATTGCCCTGGTCTTCTTAAAGCTCGCATTGTCCCATGGGGAGCGGATCGGGGAGGTGCTGGAGGAAGGCGAGGGGTACCAGGCTGCAGGAAGCTGCCTGGCTGCTTACAAGCACACACACACATACATACATGTTGAAATAAATGTTGAAATAAATACATAAATACATGAATAATGTTGAAATAAATACATTAATAAATGGACATTTATTTATTCATTTATTTATTCATGTATTTATTCATGTATTTATTTATTTATTTATTTCGACATTGATTTATTAATTTATTTCCTTGAAATTTCTCAGTGCGCTTTTACATTTCGAAGCGTCTCCTGTATTTCTTTTTCTTTTGCAATGACAAAACCCCTCTGTCAATCATAGCTAGTGGGTGGAACCCAGTACACTATTGACTGAAGAATGATTGTCCCACCCTGCTCCAGGGAACACAATCGATGCCGATCATGTGCCCTCGCTAGATCACTGTAGGACCGTTTCATTTCCCGTGCCAGCGGGATGTGAGATTTGAGGATGGAAAGGTCAATATCTTCCCTTTTGCGCGCAGCAGCGGATGGCTTGGAAAACCGAGCTCAAAATCCTTCACCAACAAACAGGCCCACGACATCATGCAACCCTGTAGATGGTACATACATTTTCAACAATTACTAGCTAATAGTTTTATTGTTCTGCAGAACAATTTTTTTTTTTTTTTTGTGAATCGTACTGTCTGTTACACATGGGTTGAATCACAATTTATGCATTTATGCATTTTGTCCAAATTTAAACGGTTTATTTAAGTAGTACATATACTGGACATCACAAGAAACATAAGTATACACATTTAATTCAGAAAACAAAACAGGTATATGAGTGACATGTAATGTTACGTGTACCTTGGATATTTTAGACTTTTTATTAAACCACTGTTCTATGCTACTGAAATATCATTAAATATCCCCAAATCCTTTCAGATACTACTCCTAATTAAATGTCTGGAATTTAGATTGGGATTATTTTGCAGTTTGTGATCCATTCGCTTGTGTTCTACTTGCATATGCTATAAAAATGAAAACAATAAAAAACTATTCTGCTTTACAAGCAGTAAAATACTAGGTTGTCTATTAGTGAGTAAGATGTTCATTAGATTCACATTTTATATTGATGATGTGACAGCAGTTCTGAAGGATTCAGAAATCAGTTATTGGAAATCCTTAACGTAAACTGAGTGAGTGTGGTGGATTTGAACTAATGAAGATTTCAGGATCTACAAGAAGCTGGATCTTGGATATTATTCCTTGCCCTGATAAGGGGTAAATATTTAAGGGACACAGAAATCCACATTGCTCTGCCATTATCTATGTAAGGCCACTACAAAGAGATCTTAATATGTATATTATTCTTTTTTGTTTTCATTTGTTTCCTAGTGCCAATCAATTATTATTCACCAGTCTTCTTTTGTGGGTTTTGTGGGTTCCACGTTAAGCTGTAGTGTAACATTTTATTTGCATTAAATCATGTGACAGCTGCAGTTCATTATTTAGGTTCCTGGACTGGAGTGTTTGTGCCGTACACAGGCTGGGGTCCCAGTGCAGAGGGAGACACTATCACACAGGGTCAGAGCAGTGATGAGAGCCTGTGTGATTGCAGTGCTGCTGCAGCTCCTGCTGTCTGGCAGTCAGGGTAAGAGGCTTCAATAACAACAACAACAACAACAACAACAACAACAACTATAATACTAATAATTACAAATTAGTATGCAGGGGAATGTGCAGCAGTAACAGTAACAGCAGCAGTAGCTAGGAGAGAAGTGATGCTAAAAACACAAATCTTGGCTCCTCTATAGTATGCTATTATCTGATTAGTATTATTTCTCTGATATGCATATAGTCTGATTGCACAACTTTTAAGAATTTTAGAAACTAAAAATGGCATTATGGAATTATTGTATTTTTTCTTCTACTTACATGTTTATTAATTTCTCATGTAACCATGTCCAAATAACCAAATAACTACAATTAACAGTGCATTTGTCTTCTTGCATACACTCACCTAAAGGATTATTAGGAACACCATACTAATACTGTGTTTGACCCCCTTTCACCTTCAGAACTGCCTTAATTCTACGTGGCATTGATTCAACAAGGTGCTGAAAGCATTCTTTAGAAATGTTGGCCCATATTGATAGGATAGCATCTTGCATCTTGAGATTTGTGGGATGCACATCCAGGGCACGAAGCTCCCGTTCCACCACATCCCAAAGATGCTCTATTGGGTTGAGATCTGGTGACTGTGGGGGCCAGTTTAGTACAGTGAACTCATTGTCATGTTCAAGAAACCAATTTGAAATGATTCGACCTTTGTGACATGGTGCATTATCCTGCTGGAAGTAGCCATCAGAGGATGGGTACATGGTGGTCATAAAGGGATGGACATGGTCAGAAACAATGCTCAGGTAGGCTGTGGCATTTAAATGATGCCCAATTGGCACTAAGGGGCCTAAAGTGTGCCAAGAAAACATCCCCCACACCATTACACCACCACCACCAGCCTGCACAGTGGTAACAAGGCATGATGGATCCATGTTCTCATTCTGTTTACGCCAAATTCTGACTCTACCATCTGAATGTCTCAACAGAAATCGAGACTCATCAGACCAGGCAACATTTTTCCAGTCTTCATCTGTCCAATTTTGGTGAGCTTGTGCAAATTGTAGCCTCTTTTTCCTATTTGTAGTGGAGATGAGTGGTACCCGGTGGGGTCTTCTGCTGTTGTAGCCCATCCGCCTCAAGGTTGTACGTGTTGTGGCTTCACAAATGCTTTGCTGCATACCTCGGTTCTAACGAGTGGTTATTTCAGTCAAAGTTGCTCTTCTATCAGCTTGAATCAGTCGGCCCATTCTCCTCTGACCTCTAGCATCAACAAGGCATTTTCGCCCACAGGACTGCCGCATACTGGATGTTTTCCCCTTTTCACACCATTCTTTGTAAACCCTAGAAATGGTTGTGCGTGAAAATCCCAGTAACTGAGCAGATTGTGAAATACTCAGACCGGCCCGTCTGGCACCAACAACCATGCCACGCTCAAAATTGCTTAAATCACCTTTCTTTCATATTCAGACATTCAGTTTGGAGTTCAGGAGATTGTCTTGACCAGGACCACACCCCTAAATGCATTGAAGCAACTGCCATGTGATTGGTTGGTTAGATAATTGCATTAATGAGAAATTGAACAGGTGTTCCTAATAATCCTTTAGGTGAGTGTATATTTAGGTTATTTTTATTTTATTTCTTTATTTATATAATGGAATATGGTGCTGGAGCATTATGGTGTTAGGAGTCAAAAAAGACAAGATAAAGTGTTGATTAGATGTATCTGGTGTTTCTGACACTATTAATGTGTGGAGTGGAGCCAATGCAGAACCTGGGAACGGAAGGAATAGGGAACATACAGACGAGAGACAGGACAATTAGTAGGTGAAAGTTCAGTCATGAGTGCTCTATGTATTTGGTCCATGATATCCCATCGGATGGAGCCACTATACAAGAGGCTGATAAAATAGGGTCAGTACTGACTGGGACTGGAAGAGTATCGAACTGTCGGGAGAGGGTGTCAGCTTTGGTGTTTCGGGAACATGGTCGATAGGTGAGAGTGAAATTGAAGCGTGTAAAGAAAAGTGCCCAGCAGGCTTGTCGGAGATTCAGCCGCTTAAGCGGCGCGAATGTACTCTAGGTTTGGTCAGTAAGTACGAGAAATGGATGTGAACCCTCTTACCAATGACGCCATTCTTCAAAGGCAAGTTTTATTGCAAGGAGTTCTCGGTTACCTATATCATAGTTTCATTCAGATGGAGAGAGTTTCTTAGAAAAGAAAGATGAAGATGAAGTTTTGCTGGATTTCTGTGTCGTTGTGATAAGACAACTTCCACACCACTCTCAGATGTGTCGACCTCCACTACAAAAGGAAGAGATGGATCCGGGTGTTTAAGTAAAGGTGCAGAATTAAAAAGCGCCTTAAAGCTAGGGTATGCAATCCTGAGAGGCCAGCAGTTAGCAAGCTTGTTTTGAAAGCATAGAGCCCGCCCTCGCTTCAGATGCATCTCCAAAGCCATGCCCCCTCTATCACACATGCGCACACACACACAGAGCAGAGTCTCAGCGCCAGGAGGAGAGACATAAGAACATAAGAACATAAGAAAGTTTACAAACGAGAGGAAGCCATTCGACCCATCGTGCTCATTTGGTGTTCATTAATATCTAATTGATCCAAGGATCCTATCCAGTCTATTTTTAAATGTTCCCAAACTTTCAGCTTCTACCACATCGCTGGGTAGTTTATTCCAGATTGTGACTACTCTCTGTGTAAAGAAGTGTCTCCTGTTTTCCGTTTTGAATGCCTTGAAGCCCAATTTCCATTTGTGTCCCCGGGTGCTTGTGTCCCTGCTGATCTGGAAAAGCTCCTCTGGTTTGATGTGGTCGATGCCTTTCATGATTTTGAAGACTTGGATCAAGTCCCCACGTAGTATCCTCTGTTCCAGGGTGAAAAGGTTCAGTTCCCTCAGTCTCTCCGAGTAGGACTTTCCCTTCAGACCTGGAATAAGTCTGGTTGCTCTCCTCTGAACTGCCTCTAGAGCAGCAATATCCTTCTTGAAGTGTGGTGCCCAGAACTGCACACAGTATTCCAGATGAGGTCTAACTAGTGCATTGTACAGTCTTAACATTACTTCCCTTGTTTAAATTCTGCACTTTTGAAAATATACCCTAGCATTCTGTTTGCCTTTTTTATTGCTTCCCCACATTGCTTGGATGGAGAAAGTGAGGAGTCCACATAGACTCCTAGGTCTTTCTCATGCGTTACTTCATCTAGTTCTATTCCTCCCATAGTGTAATTATAGTGGACATTTTTGTTACCTGCATGTATTACCTTGCACTTGTCTACATTGAATATCATTTGCCAGGTGTCGGCCCACATCTGAATATTATCTAAGTCCCTTTGAATAGCCTGTGCTGCCAAGATTGTATCTGCTGAGCCACCTATTTTAGTATCATCTGCAAATTTGACAAGTTTGCTAACTATCCCAGAGTCCAGATCATTAATATAGATTAGAAAAAGCAAAGGCCCTAGTATTGATCCCTGTGGAACACCACTAAAAACCTCACTCCAGATAGAAGTAACTCCTCTAATCGACACCCTCTGCTTCCTATACATCATCCAGTTCATAATCCATCTACTTACATTACCCTGAATGCCTACAGCTTCCAATTTGAGGATCAGTCTTTGGTGTGGAACCTTATCAAAAGCTTTTTGGAAATCTAAGTATATCATATCATATGCTTTCACGTGATCAACAGCTGCAGTTGCATGTTCAAAAAATTCTAATAAATTAGTAAGACAAGATCTGCCTCATCTAAACCCACGTTGACTATCTCCAAGAATATGGTTTTCATTGAGATGCTCCTCTATTTTCTGTCTAATCATTTTTTTCCAACATTTTACAAGTGATGCAGGTGAGACTGATTGGTCTGTAATTTCCTGGCTTAGTTTTGTCTCCTTTCTTGTGGATTGGTATGACATTTGCTGTCTTCCAGTCAGTGGGCACATCCCCTGTTCTACAGTGAGGGAAAAAAGTATTTGATCCCCTGCTGATTTTGTACGTTTGCCCACTGACAAAGAAATGATCAGTCTATAATTTTAATGGTAGGTTTATTTTAACAGTGAGAGACAAAATAACAACAAAAAAATCCAGAAAAACGCATTTCAAAAAAGTTATACATTGATTTGCATGTTAATGAGGGAAATAAGTATTTGATCCCCTATCAATCAGCAAGATTTCTGGCTCCCAGATGTCTTTTATACAGGTAACGAGCTGAGATTAGGAGCACTCTCTTAAAGGGACTGCTCCTAATCTCAGCTCGTTACCTGCATAAAAGACACCTGTCCACAGAAGCAATCAATCAATCAGATTCCAAACTCTCCACCATGGCCAAGACCAAAGAGCTGTCCAAGGATGACAGGGACAAGACTGTAGACCTACACAAGCCTGGAATGGGCTACAAGACCATCGCCAAGCAGCTTGGTGAGAAGGTGACAACAGTTGGTGCGATTATTCGCAAATGGAAGAAACACAACATAACTGTCAGTCTCCCTCGGTCTGGGGATCCATGCAAGATCTCACCTCATGGAGTTTCAATGATCATGAGGACGGTGAGGAATCAGCCCAGAACTACACGGGAGGATCTTGTTAATGAAGGCAGCTGGGACCATAGTCACCAAGAAAACAATTGGTAACACACTATGCCGTGAAGGACTGAAATCCTGCAGTGCCCGCAAGGTCCCCCTGCTCAAGAAAGCACATGTACAGGCCCGTCTGAAGTTTGCCAATGAACATCTGAATGATTCAGAGGAGAACTGGGTGAAAGTGTTGTGGTCAGATGAGACCAAAATCGAGCTCTTTGGCATCAACTCAACTCGCCGTGTTTGGAGGAGGAGGAATGACCCCAAGAACACCATCACCACCGTCAAACATGGAGGTGGAAACATTATGCTTTGGGGGTGTTTTTCTGCTAAGGGGACAGGACAACTGCATCAAAGGGACGATGGACGAGGCCATGTACCGTCAAATCTTGGGTGAGAACCTCCTTCCCTCAGCCAGGGCATTGAAAATTGGTCGTGGATGGGTATTCCAGCATGACAATGACCCAAAACACACAACCAAGGCAACAAAGGAGTGGCTCAAGAAGAAGCACATTAAGGTCCTGGAGTGGCCTAGCCAGTCTCCAGACCTTAATCCAATAGAATATCTGTGGAGGGAGCTGAAGGTTCGAGTTGCCAAACATCAGCCTCGAAACCTTAATGACTTGGAGAGGATCTGCAAAGAGGAGTGGGACAAAATCCCTCCTGAGATGTGTGCAAACCTGGTGGCCAACTACAAGAAATGTCTGACCTCTGTGATTGCCAACAAGGGTTTTGCCACCAAGTACTAAGTCGAAGGGGTCAAATACTTATTTCCCTCATTAACATGCAAATAAATTTATAACTTTTTTGAAATGCGTTTTTCTGGATTTTTTTGTTGTTATTCTGTCTCTCACTGTTAAAATACACCTACCATTAAAATTATAGACTGATCATTTTTTTGTCAGTGGGCAAACGTACAAAATCAGCAGGGGATCAAATACTTTTTTCCCTCACTGTATTTTGTTTTCACTTGAACTTGAATGCACAGGTACAGTATGTTTCTGAATTTATTTAATAAAGTTCTTGTGTTAGATGAGTTTTTTAAAATAAAGTTCAAAACTTCTTGCAATTGCAAAAATTGTCACTGCATTTTTTCGCATTTAATGTATTTTTTGTTAATGCGTTTCCAAAATATTCCAGCAGAGAGTCCTGGTGAGCTCATTCCCTACCACTCAATGACATTTTGGTTATTCTTATGTATTTATTTTACCGTAATTATCACCTCATATTGATCTGAAACTACCAATTAGCGGCTTTCACAGACACTGCTACCTGACAATCCTCTATTCTGATTGGCCATGACTGGATATGGAAGAATCCAATAACCGTGACCCAATTTCCACTCTTGTGAGTTGTGACAGTACAGTTTGTTTTTAGTGTGTGTAAGTGTAGAAAAAGTCGTTTCACAGAGATAGGTCGATGCAAAAGATATTAAGTTTACCCAATGTGTTTATCCAAAGGCTTATCCAGAGTGAAGTCAGGGGGGCGGCAATCAACAGTTGTCAGATCCCCTTGTGGATTTCTTGTGTCTAGTCTTGACTTTTTACACATTCAGATCTTTCCCCTCGCCCCCCCATAAAGGGTCTTGTGCCCCCCCAGGGGTCCACATAGTTTGGGAGCAACTGATCTAAATCATAACCACGAAGCGCTGACACCTGCCCTAATCTCTCCAACAACTATTCCACACGATACAGAATGTAGTCCTGAGACACACATCTTGCATTGATTTGGTACACAAGTGTCAATAGGTCTTTACGAATAATACTGAAAAATTTCAACATTTTATGTCTTTCTATAGGCGATTAAACGATGAAATAACAACATATCTTCTGGCTTTTTTTCAAACTCAAAATTTCAAGACAAACTCAATCGAACCCCAATACACATATATTGGATCAGCCAATAGCATACTGGGTCCTGCCTACTAGCTGTGATTACCAGAGGGGCTTTGTCACACTGAAAAAGAAAAAGAAATACAGGAGATGCTTCAAAACGTAAAAGCGCACTGAGATATGTAATAGCAAATGGGAATTAAATGAATAAATAAATGTTGAAATAAATACAGAAAGAAATACATGAATAAATATATGAATAAATAAATGAATAAATAAATGAATGTTGAAATAAATAGAAATAAGTAAATGTCCATGTATTTATTTATTTATTTCAACATTTATTTATTTCAACATTTATTTATTTCAACATTTATTTATTTATTCTTTTCTCTCTGTAATTATTTTTAATTTTTGAATGGATTATGCTCCATACTCTACTTCCTCCCACAGAAAGCAGGGAAATGCCCCGGGGCCAGTGTAAATGGGACAGCACTGGACCCACCTCCAGTCCCAAGAGCACCGACCATCTCCACAGGCCCGACTGCACAATATTCGAATGCCACCAATACTACTTCCTTTAGGCCTCCGGTGCTATTAGGTCATGCTGTTAGAAAGATTGCTGGAGTCCCGTGCAAAGCCTTGATTGACACCGGGTCCACCATCACCTTAGTTCACCCTGATGTGCTGCCAGAGGGGACACAGTTGGAACCCACAACTGTACATCTGAGCACAGTGATGGGAGAGGTGGCCCCAATGTTTGGGAAAGGGAGGTTTGCTATAGAGGTAGCAGAAAAGACTGTGTACCACCATGTATGGTTGCAGATGTGCTGGACCTGTGTATCTTGGGACTGGATGTCCTCCGATTTGTCACGATTTGGGACACTGAGTTTCAAAGGAGGTTCTAAATTGGATCTGTCCTCACCAGGGGAGCTCACCTGCCCGCCAGGGGGGCGGGAGGCTGACTTTGTTCAGCTGAAGCGGACTGTCCCTGGACACACTAGGTCACGAGGGGGAAACACGGCCTCCCCTCGCACCCCTACCTCTCCTCCCCTGTCTTGCCACGGTTCCACAGCCCCACCACCAGTGACACTGCCTGCTGCCTTGCCTTAACTGAAGCCCGCTAATCACACTGTATGAGGAAGGGTTGCTTGCTCCCGACTCGTTGTCCCACTCCCGGCATGGCTTCCAGAACTCTCGAAAGAAGGTGGAGGGTTTTCTACAGACATGTCTTCATTTTCTCCCCTGTTCCCCCCTATCTCTTCTCCCCAATCTTCGTTCATTCCCCCAGCAGAGGCAGCGGACCCAGTCATTGCTACCGTAACTGCACTGTGGCAGTGGAACTGTGAGAAGCTGAGCCGGAACAACGGAAGCAATTGTGGGAGCTGCTCTTTCAATTCTACACCCAGTGATGTAGGAAGGACACATCTGGTGCAGCACCAGATTGACACAGAGGATGCCCGCCCAATCAGGCAAAGCCTGCGATGCATACCTCTTGCCCATCGGGAGGCTGCCCATCAGATACTGGAGGAGATGAAGGCTGCTGAAGTTATTGAACAGTCTGACAGTCCATGGACTTCACCTGTGGTCATGGTGCGAAACAAAGGTGGTCAGTGGCAGGTTCTGCATTGACTATCATCTCCTAAACGCTGTGACCACAAAGGATTTGTATCCTCTTCCTCGCATTGATGAGTCACTAGATCTAGTGGCTGGGTCGAAGTGGTTCTCATCCCTGGACTTCTGCAGCGGGTACTAGCAGGTCACCCTCGCCCCCACAGCTCACCCCAAGACCGCCTTCTCGACAGTTCAGAGTCATGACATTTGGGCTCTGCAACGTACCTGCTACTTTCAAGAGTCTAATGGAGAAGGTGCTGTGGGGGGTGTCCCTTGATGACCTTCTTGTCCATGGAGTCACATTCGATACAGATTCCAGGCTGAAGTTGCATCCAGAGAAGTGCCACCTAATGTGGAGGGAGGTGTCCTTCCTGGGACACAGGGTGAGTGCGCAGGGGATATCCACAGAAGTGGATAAAATCGCTGCAGTCAGAGACTGGCCCCCTCCGTTCAGCCCACGCCAGGTTTGGGCTTTCCATGGTCTTGCCTCCTATTACCAAAGGTTTGTGCAGGGTTTTGTTACTCTTGCCGCCCCCCTGCACAGCTCCGCACACCCCCAAAACGAATGTATGGGCAGCCACCAGATGCCCCGGAGACACCTCCAGGACCCAAGTATGTGTGCAGGCTCCAAGACCGTTTGGAAATGGCACATTGCTTTGTGAGGGATCAATTGCAGGCTGCGGGAGTGAGGCAAAAATGGAATTACGAACTCCAGGAATGGGGATGGCACTTTGAAGCTGAAGAGAAGGTGTGGGTCTACAATCCATGGAGAAGGAGGGGTCCATTCTCCATATTATACAGAATGGAGGGGTGTGGCTTGTTAAATTACCTGGGCTAAGTTAGTGCACCTGTTGCGGGAGGAGCCTAAGGTATATAACCAGAGTGAGGAGAAGAATCGGGGGTGTTTTGTTTGGGGCCTGTGTTTGTCTGAGTGCAGAGATAGAGAAGGAAGGGGCCAGAGCTAGTAAGGGAACTTATCTCTGAACTCAGGTCACAACCCCTGAGAGTAGATTTACCCTCAGCCTGCCGTCCTGGAAATTGTCTTGAGTGCTGTGTTTCTTTTCTTTTCTTTTTGTTTGGTTTTATGTGTTTGTTTTAAGAAATGCAATTCCATGGAGAACCCATACTGAGCCTGCTGGAATAAATGTGTACTTGGGCTTTTTAAATGTATGCAGTGTCTCTGACCATTCTTGACAGGGAAATCATCATGAACTTTAGTTTTCTGACCGAGAGAGAGAGCTCCGTTAGGTAGCATTATATGTGAAAAATGACATTGAGGCAGAAGAACTCAAATTAGATCTCAGTAACAGAACAGAATCTTTGTGGGTCAAAGTTTTGAATAAAAGATCCAGAGGATTAGTGTTAGGAGTGTGTTACAGACCACCCAACTCAGATATTCAGCAAGATGTTGCATTGTACAGTGTAATCGGGACTGCATGTAGCAAGGATGTGGGTGTTATAATGGGGGACTTCGATTTCCCAAACATAGACTGGGAAAGCCCAGTTGGGACTACAAAAGCAGAAATAGAAATGGTTGAGATGGTAAATGACTGCTTTATAACTCAGTTTGTTATGGAACCAACCAGGGAGAGTGCATTGACTTTATATTTTCAAATGAGCAAGATAGAGTCAGAGGGACACTAGTTGGAGAACCAATGGCAAACTGTGATCACAATATGGTTAGGTCCAGTCGAGTCCAGTCAAACCCTAAGACATATCATGATAAATAAGGAGGAGGTGCTAAAGGGACTAACATAATTAAAAACTAAAAAATCACCTGGGCCAGATGGTATATTTACAATAGTACTTCAACAAATGAGGGAGATTATTTTTAGGCCGCTAACTCAAATGGACTGGAAGATGGCAAATATCATACCAATCCACAAGAAAGGGGACAAAACTGAGCCAGGAAATTACAGACCAATCAGTCTCACCTGCATCACCTGTAAAATGTTGGAAAAAATTATTAGACAGAAAATAGAGGAGCATCTTATTGAAAACCATAGTCTTAGAGATAGTCAACATGGGTTGACATGGAGGCAGATCACGTCTTACTAATTTATTAGAATTTTTTGAACATGCAACTGCAGCTGTAGATCACGTGAAAGCATATGATATGATATACTTCGATTTTCAAAAAGCTTTTGATAAGGTTCCACACCAAAGACTGATCATCAAATTGACAACGAGGTATTCAGGGTAATGTAAGTAGATGGATTATGAACTGGTTGATGTATAGGAAAGAGAGGGTGTCAATTAGAGGAATCGCTTCTAACTGGAGTGAGGTTGTTAGTGGAGTTCCACTGGGATCAGTACTAGGGCCTTTGCTTTTTCTAATCTATATTAATGATCTGGACTCTGGGATAGTAGCAAACTTGTCAAATTTGCAGATGATACTAAAATAGGTGGCTCAGCAGATACAATATCAGCAGCACAGGCTATTCAAAGGGACTTAGATAATATTCAGTTCTGGGCAGATTAAATTCAATGTGGTAATACATGCATGTAACAAAAATGTCCACTATAATTACACCATGGGAGGAATATAACTAGATGAAGTAGCACATGAGACATGTCTATGTGAACTCCTCACTTACTCCATCCAAACAATGTCGGGAAGCAATAAAAAAGGATGTGAATTGAAGATGGCAGCTCATGTAACTTTTTTGACAGCCGGAAGTCCCGCCCTCCCCCCGTACCAAGGCCCACCTCACCTTCCGGTTACCCCCACCTTTAAACCGGAACTCCTCTCTACTTCCCAGCCTCCCCCTGGGTAACCCTTTGACCCTCACCAGTCAGCCATTTTGTATGTCAGCCATCTTGGATGATATCGGCCATTTTGTATGTCAGTCATCTTGGATGATATTGGCCATTTGTAAGGTCCATAGGTCATTTTGTTATGATGACATCCATCATGGTGATGGTCCAAGGCTACCTCACCCTGCTGGTGTGGAGGTGTAATGTTTAATAGCATATACTGTGTTATTAAGGTTATAATGTTTTATGATATTGTTTTAGTAAATTAAAAAATAAGAAAAGTTTTAAATATATATATTATTTTAGTTTATATTGTTTTATGATACTGTTTTAGTACATTAAAAAATAAGAAAAATAAAAGTTTTATATATATATTTAAGGTTATATTGTTTTATGATACTGTTAGTAAATAAAAAGAGAATAAGAAAATAAAAGTTTTATATTTTATTTTAGGTTATAATATTTTATGATTCGTTTTAGTAAATTAAAAAAAAGAAAAAAAAAAGTTTTATATATATATATATTATATATTGTATAAATTTGAGAAAAATAAAAGTTGTAAATACACTTATATATTTTATTTTAGATTACAATGTTTTAGTAAATTAGAAAATAATAAAAATAAAAATTATTACATTATTTGTTATTTAGCAGATGCTCTTATCCAGGGTGACTTACATTTGTACCCATTTATACAGCTGGGCATTTTACTGGAGCAATCTAAGTGAAGTACCTTGCTCAAGGGTAAAACAGCACTGCCTACCCAGGATTTGAACCCACAGCCTTCCAGTTATGAGTCCAGAGGCCTAATCACTACTCCACAGTATATATATATATATATACTGTGGAGTAGTGATTAGGCCTCTGGACTCATAACTGGAAGGCTGTGGGTTCAAATCACTATACTGTGGAGTAGTGATTAGGCCTCTGGACTCATAACTGGAAGGCTGTGGGTTCAAATCCTGGGTAGGCAGTGCTGTTTTACCCTTGAGCAAGGTACATATATAGCAAGGTATATATATATATATATATATATATATATATATATATTTTTTTTTTTTATAAGGTTATATTGTTTTATGATACTGTTTTAGTAAATTTAAAATTAAGAAAAAAGAACATTTACTCAGAGTGGTATTCAAAACCACATGGACATATGTCTATTGGATTTTAAGTCCAACACCTTAACCACTAGGCCACCTGGGTGTTACTACTTAGTATAAGTTGTTAAGGGCAACAGGTATTATTGAATCGTGAGAGAATGAGCTATGAAAAGAGATTAAAAGAGATATATTATACACCCAGTGAAGCAGGAAGTTTTGAAGGAATCGATACACTACTGAGAAGTGCCAGAGCAAAGGGTGCCCATGTAAAAAGAGAACATGTTTCACAATGGTTATCGGATCAATATACATACACCGTGCACAAACCAGCGAGGGTGAGGTTTAAGAGGAACAAGATAAGGTATAAGACATTGACTGGCAATGGCAGGCGGACCTGGTGGAAATGGGTCAGTTCTCAAAGTTCAATAACGGTATGAAATACATTCTAACCTGTATAGATTAAATCTATACAGTACCGTTAAAAAACAAAACGGGTCAGCAAGTGTGTGCAGCCTTTAAAAGAATATTCACCCAAGGGCACGTCCCAAAGAAACTGCAGACAGATCAGGGGAAAGAGTTCCTCAATCAGGGTTTTCAAAGTCTTCTCAAGCAACACCAAATTGTACATTTTGTGACAAACAGTAAAGTTAAAGCCAGCATGGTAGGGAGGTTCAAGGACTATAGGACTATAAAATCGAAAATATAGAAGTACTTTACAACTTTGAATACTTTTAGGTATGTGGATGTGTTACCAGACCTGGTGTGCAGTTACAATCACACATTCCATAGAACTGTCAAGGAACGTTCAGTAGATGTCACCCCTGACAATGCCCTGAGGGTATGGAGGACAGTGTATGGGTCATTTTTAAAAAGCAAACCTTCAATATTAAAGTTTAAACAAGGTGATCGTGTGAGAGTATCAAGGATAAAAGGGAAATTTGAAAAGGGGTATAAGCAGACATTCACTGATGAGATTTTCATAGTCAAAGAATGTGTGCCTGGATCAAGACCCATTTACAAACTAAAAGATTATGCTGGTGATGAGATAAAAGGTCAGTTTTACACAGAAGAGTTACAAAAGATAAACCCGGATGTTGACAGAGTATATCGTATACAAAACAAGACTCGAGAGGTCATGGCAGAAATAAACAAGTTTTAGTCAAATGGCTAGTGTGGGGGGTTAAATTTAATAGTTGGATCAAAACTTCAGAGGTGAAAGACATAGCACAGGGGTTGTGAGAGGCTCAAAAAATGAGTGAAAACGGATTTTACTTGACTTTAACCAACAACGCCTCACAGGATCTATTTCCTAATAACAAGAGCTCCAACTTTACTGATCATCTAGCCAAATCCATCGATCTATCAGTTAAATGGGAGGTAGGGATGGTGGAGATGCACTACCCCTTGACTGTCAATACATTTGACAGGAAACAGAGCTTCAAATTGCATTCTGAGACAACCGATACAAACTAGTATTATGAAATATCACAAGGCTACTATAAAACATTGATGTATTGTTAACAGCCATGAATAATGCTGTCAAGGCTGTCCCCACATCGCCCAAGGTATACTTTCAATACAATTATATTAGTAGAAGTGTGAGGCTTTTCGGGGATTCGACTGTATTGTTTTTTACCAGGGGCCAACTAGTACACATCTTGGGATTCATTCCCGAGAAGGGGGGGGGGGAAATCGCCCCATCCTGTGGGTATTACTGCAGGTTTTAACCACATGTATGTTTATATATAATTGAACACCAAGTTGACACTTATGCCCCACTTATGCGCTGTGTACCTAAAAAAGGGGAAGAAGACAAGTTCGTTACACTGTTATATGATAAGCCTCACTATGTCCACCTGAGCATGGATCAATTCGACACCATCAGTATTGAAATAAAGACTGATCAGAACGAACATGTCACATTCGCATACGGCAAGGTGATAGTGTAGTTGCATTTCCGACCTGTTACAACCACTTTTAAAATCATGGTGATTGTTAAAAACTATGGAGACCCGCACATGTATAGGAACTACTACAAGTATCAGGCGGGTAATGGACTCCCCAGTTTCGCCAGGATGCCGGTACAATACGGGACTAATGTATATCAGGAGAGGCATTAAAAGGAAAAGAACGACACCACTGGGGCTCAAGGCCCCCGGCACCTGTTAAAAGAAGGGCCGTACGGAAGAAACACAATCATAAAATAAACGGGGCCGGTAAGACAGGCCAGGCAACAACATCGTGGGGATATATTTTAAACATGGCTTTTGTGCACTGTAGCTCTGGGGAGTGCACCAAATCTGAACTGGACCTTTTTCAGCTGGCCCCCATACAGACCAGCATTAAAAAGAGTTTCTATGTGGAGGGGCCGCCCCTCACAGCGCTCTCTGACAACGCCCCACTGGAATTCTACATCACTGGAAACGGCGAAGACTATCTAGATCTGAACAACACTGTGATCTATCTGACTTGTAAAATAACTAAGCACAGTGGCACCGATCTGGCCCAGGATGATCGGGTGGGCCTTGTAAATTACCCCGTGGCCTCCCTTTTCAGTCAGGTCGACATCACAATTGTTGACAGACTTATTAGCCAGAGGAACAACCGTTATCCGTACAGGGCTATAATAGAATCCATTCTCAACTACAGTGAAAGCACCCTGAACACACAATACTCTGCAGGCCTTTTTGTCAAGGACACAGCCGGCCAGCATAAAGTAACGGCACTGAATGGGGCAAACCTGGGGTTCAAGAAGCTGCTGCGTATACAGCAGGAAGCCGAAAACTAAAATTGTTGAGTTGTATTCATGCAGACATGTTTGTTCAAGACAAATTAATGCTGAATGGTGTTGATATAAAAATTACACTCACCCGTAACAGAGAAGCGTTCTGTCTCATGAGCAACGCTGATGATTTTAAACTCTCGATTCTCTCAGCAGCTCTGTTTGTGAAGAGGGTTCGGGTGGCCCCCGCTGTCAGGCTGGGCCACGCCGATGCGCTGCAGGTGGCTAATGCAAAATACTCTGTAGATCGGGTTCAGATGAAAGTGTTCAGTCTGGCCAGAGGAAGCCGGGTGTGCAACTAGGGGCCAATTGCCTAAAATAATAGTAATTGGTTTTGTGGATAACGTCGCATTCAGCAGTGACGTTACACAAAACCCCTTCAACTTTAAACATTGTGATATTAATTTCCTGGCCCTGTATGCTGATGGGGAGCAGATCCCTACCAAACCACTACAACCGGATTTCGCAAATGATAACTGTGTCCAGGAGTACTTTAACCTGGTGGAAACAGCTGGAAAGCGCCTCAAAGACAAGCCTCTGGTAGTGGACCGTAAGGCGTTTGCCAGAGGTTACACCCTGTTTGCATTCAACCTCAGCCCGTATCAAGAGTGCACCGGGCACTATTCACTCATAAAAACAGGGAACCTGAGAGCAGAAATTCGTTTTGCCCAGCCATTACCAACCACCGTGAATATGATAGTGTATGCTGTTTTTGACGACATTGTTGAAATTAACATGAGACGCCAAGTCCTTTATGACTACAGCTGAAAAGGAAAAAAATGATTGCTTTGTGCCTTTCACTAAACTGGCCATGGATACCAAACAACTTTTTGTCATCATGACTAAGGACATTTACACAAGAGACTATTTTCTGGGTGTGTTTCCATCTGATAAGCTCCCCAAACTATCACAAGTCCCGAATAGGAGGCTGGTCTGCTTTATTATTAACACCCACCCCCACGACCGACCCAGGGAGCACTGGTTTGCTATGGAGGAAATGGGAGGAAATGGGAGGAAATGGGAAGGCTATAACAGTAACCAGATGCAAGATGCTTTGTCCACAACATGTGGAAACCACTGTGTGTATTTTTTACAACAGCGTTGTAAAGGTTTAGCTTATAATCAGATATTGGATTTGTATTCTGAAGATGCATGAACATGGTAATGCAGTTTGTGAAAAGTTATAACAGGAGAACGAGACCTATGTATTTGTTTAAGCTTCATGTAAATGAGAATTGTCAGATGTGTAAACGAATGTATTATTTTAGGATCTGTCATAATTGCTAAATCAGTCATGAACAGAAATAAGCAATATTAGAGCCAATAACGCTATAGAGGTATAGACACGCTAGATTAGTGCTTGTGTGTGTGTGTGTGTGTGTGTGTGTGTGTGTGTGTGAGGCGGTGTTAAGTTAATGAAATTTGAAATTCTTATATATGTAATGCCTGTTAACCAGATAATAAAATATTATATACACAATAAGTACGGTTTTACCTAGTTAATAAATTCACACATACAAACACCATTGTTTATCTCACGTTACATTTTTATTCAACCCATACAAATATTCACAAAAAATATCAAAAAAACAATTAAACACCACTGACAATTGTTATTTGGAATACAAACACAATAATAATAATGATAAAACATGTTTTATTATCAGAACAATGATATTACAGATAACAACAACTTATGTATTTCTATAACCTATATATAAACAAACACCCACCAAAATAATAATACAACAAATTATGTATTTTTTTTACGGATAGGAGCTCCCTTGTACACAAATTCCCCATTCTCATTCCATGAAGTTACAGCATTGTTGGATACCATTCTCTTAATTAATATTTCGGCATTTTTCTTTTGCCTCTGTGGTATAGCCTCTAAAATATCATCAAAAACAGGCTCTAGACTGTAGGTGTTATTTCGGCCGGGGTAGCCGTATTAGGCATCTGCAAAGTTAACATGGCTTTGTCTGATTCTGCCTGACACGTCAGGGCCAGGTACCTCTGCAAAACTTGTGCATAGCGTTTAGCTTTTTCATATTCACCCAAATGAGAGCTTTGCAGAATATCTTTCATTTCCCCATCCAATTTATACGTGGCTATTTTTCAGATGACGTGTTCAACTGGAAAGTCCTCTTTAATTCTGTATATTGTTTCTGTGGAACTAAATACATTTTTTCTGTGAACTGATTTTTTTTACTTGGCCGGTATGCTGGTGATGATGGAGAGGGCGATACTTAGCAAATTACAGATAAACCGGATGAGTGTTTAAAATGCCAGATCTCGTATATTTCAGCTATTCTGTAACCATTGTCCATAGCACCCAGCAGTTCTGGCGTGCACCAGACACCGGTAAGCGCTCTCTCCTCATCGCTGTGTGTGCAGAGAGACACCTGCTGTGTGTCCGCACACGTCCGACAGAGGGTAAAGAACAGTTTTTTAACTCTGGTCGGTAGCACAGGGAAAAACAATCGCCTTGGGGGGGTAAATTTTGACTTTTGCTAGACCAAAATAATTGTGTAAATCTTCAAACACCTCACATATTATATCAGGATGACCAACAGGGTACAATTTGGTTTTATTCACGAAAGGGTAGAGACTGGTAAAATCGTAGTATCGGACCTCCTCACCAGGCTTTGGTTGATAATACAGGGTTACGGCATTAGTCCTACCACCGAACAGAGACTCTCTGGGGTCTAAAGGTGCCGGTAACCGGACTTCAGAAATAAAAGCGCTAACATCCAGATTTTCATTCTGCATTGCCAACCAATCGTGTTCCCATATCACTTTGACATCAAACCCGTGTAATTTTAAGAATTCATTTTTATACTATGTATTTTGATAAAACCAACCAAATGTTGTGTGTGTGACGCTGTTAAAGTAATTTTCACTAGAACATCTATCACAGCCATGAAAAAAACAACTGTGGTACTCAACTGCCGTGTTCACTCCATGTATTACTGCGAAACCGTCTAGATAGTACGGGCCATATTTACAGTCACCAGCCGGCTTTAGTGCGTGTTGTATACTGATGTTGTCCTTGTGCTCTGAATACATGAGCCACTGAATAGCGGGGGTCGAGAAGCGCTTTTCCTGTCTATGATAATTCTCGTGGGGGACTAATGCAATTGTTTTCGGTCTATTGTCATATACACTGAAGCTATGGTGATGTACTGAAACGGGTCTGTGTCTGTGACCGTGCTAATTGTGACACATTTGTTCTAAATTTAAGCCTACGCAGCATTCTTTTGGTTGCATTAAAGGGGTCATGAACTGTCTTTTTTATTTTGTACTGTTCTCCGAGGTCCACTTATGTTATCAAGATTTGTACATCAAAAAACATCATAATTTAGAAGTAATAGGCTATTTTCTGTCCTGTTTTGACCCCCCTCATCGGAACACACCGTTTGAATAGGTGTGGCGGATTGTAGACTCGGAAGTAAACGCCCACTGGTGTGATTGGCTGACAGTTTTGCATATTTAAAAATGTTCAACTCCCCGTTAGTACACGTGTGGAATTGTTTTGAAAACTTCCAATGTTGAGAAATGGCAGCCGGTGAAATTCAGCCAAACATGTTTGAGCCAGAGTCTGATCCCGAATCACAAGACAACGAACCTGCACCTCAAATGGCAAGGATACTACAGCCTGCGACAGCGTGGTAAATAATCATCTTTATTTATATTTATACTTTATGTATTTGTGAGGTAGTTAGCCTATTACATTATATTAGAGTTTAGCCGAAGACGCTACAGAAAGCGGTTTGTGTCGTTATGTTGTTAACATTTATGCATATTACACGTTTTATATTTCATTGGTTGTTGCATATAAAGTTTAGATACTAGGCATTAATACAGTTATATCTGACAAAGGATAATTCACGATGCTTCATGTAAACGAAGTATTAATGAATGTACCATCGTTTGTCAAGCTGTCGTTCATATATTCATTGTCCATCATTTTCATTAAAGTAAAAAACTTGTCAATTGTTGTCTTCGGAGCCATCTTTATCATTTGGTTTCTGCATAGACCTGCGTTTGCCTCTCTCATTATTTACCTACTATATGCGTTAATCGGTGGGCGGGGCTAAGCAGGTAGTAATTTAGAAGCAGGCGTTGATCTTCTTCTGCGGAGGCGGGGTTTAGCCACACTATTACGTAATAAAGTGGCACATTCCAAATCCTGTCGTTTTTGCAGATTGGCTTCAATATAAGCTGTTTTTAGATTAACAATACAGTTTTGATTTCTGAAACTTACAGGATGTTTTTATAGTACAATTACCTCTTATATGTCAAAAGATCAAGGGAATTTTGATTTCTCAGTTCATGACCCCTTTAATTTTATTTCTCATTGGCCATTTTTGTGCTTCTCCTTTTTCATTGTTTGTCAATTGTTGTTTTCAGAATTGGTTGTTTTCTGTAACAGCACTTCTAGATCTTGCAGAGAGACTGATTGACTCACAGTGTCCCCATTCACCAAACTCTCATTAGAAACGGGATAATACCTTGTTTTAACAAATTTGTCAAAACATGTACTTTGCACTGAGCTGTGTTTAATGCCTCCACAAGCTGCCAGCAAATATGACATATCTTGCTAAACAACAGGGCCCTAGAATCACCAGGGGTCTGTATGTCAACACAGGGTGATTGATCACATTTCATCTCTGTATCCCCACTAGTGGTGGTTTTAACAGCGTTTTTACCCCGTTTACCTCTTTTTACAGTAGCGGAGCTCGGTCGGTTCACTTTCACACATTGCACCCCCACATCGGTGGTGTCGTGTGCAACCCGGTTTGTCTTACTCAGGGCTTTTCTGGGCTCTGTGTTTCCCCTTTGTGTGGCTGATGGCTGTCTGCCCCGCTGTAGAATGGACCTCCCCTTATCAGCACGATCGGTTCTCTTCAACTGTTTACCTCTTGACAGGTGAAGACTCTGTATATGTTTTATATTGATGTTAGCATTAGAAATTGTTTGTATACAGACTCCACAAATTAGATTTATCTAGCCTAGCAAAACCAACGAGGTGGTGGTTAAAGATACATCTTATTGAAATTATTCTCTCTGCTTCCACTTCTGTTTAATCTATGATAAGGGAAATGGTCCGAATGTTTCGCCCATGGGTTTGTCTGTGTGTGGATTTCCTGTTTCTCCTCTCAAAGCCAAAGATGTTACCTCATTGTTAAGAAAACCACAAGATCGTACCGTTTGTATGCTGTAACAGGACCAGACATCTGCTTCTATGATGACCTCCTCCCTTGGGAAGGCCAGCCTACAAACTTTCCAGGGCTTGCATCTTTTGGAGCTTCTGATTGGATGAACGGCCACAAGATTCTATGTCATTTTTCCTATAAAGCTGTACTCATGTTTGTAAACATTAAGTTCTCACTGAAGGAATTTTCCTGACGTGGGGCTTCCAAGCCGGCTTGATTAAAGTTCTATTTGCTTTATCTCGACGACTTCTCCACTTATTTCCGAGACGGGTTCTACAACAGGCCTCTCATGGGGCCCTGTTGAGGGATTGATCGCTCTGGCTGTGCAGCATTTTTAGCTATAAGAAAACAGACATGGTAATTACACTTTATAGAGTGACTTTTCACTACATTTCGAAAAAAAAAAATAATAATAATAAAATTGGTAAAAACCAGTGAATGTTACATACCTCCATTAAAAGTTTGCTCTGTGACTTGGGTTGGGTGGGGGAGTGCGTAGTTATGAGGGTAAACACGGTCTCGTTGACAACTGTCAAAACAAAAACAAACATTGGTACCGTAAATTTACACATTATTATGTTTTAGAAGATGTTATTAATTCATAATATATAACAACTTGTTCTATGGCATACCATGAAATCTGAATAAAACAGGGGCATTGAACACATTGCTTTGGCCCACCTTCAGAACACGTGTCTCCTGCGGTTTGGAAGGCGCTGTGCGGGACGTAGGCGTTGGGGGTTGTGAGTTCCACTCTCCGTGGTGCCCCGCGGGGTGCTTGGCCCGACAGTCTCGGGTCTGTTATTCTGTGCTGTAGTATCTCGGTTCTCTCCAAGTCCAGTGTTTCGCCTTAAATTATACAAACACCTATACATGAACTATGCATGATATACTAAGACTTTTAAACCCAACTCTATTTCTATAAAAAAACATTCTTACCATCAATACATGATAATACATTTACTAGCTTTTCCTCATCAAATGTACCCCAGTCAGATGCCATGATGATGAGTGTGTCTGTTCATATATTATGTCTGCTGTGTAAAATTAACCGCTTGGAGTTGCTTATTTATCGGGGGGCAAAATGGTATTTCATATTTATTCTAAGAATCACAAAAACATTTATTCCACAGAGCATACCAGGAAAACGCCAAAAAAAAGAAAAATGTTTTTCGCATAATAGAATTCAGTTGGGGCAGTATGTTGGTGTCTATTTCACTCCGAAAAAGTTTATCCCCGCAGACATCTGTATCTATGCATGCTATGGTCATGGTCTCTTGTTCAAAACAACATGTACACACAGGGTGAGGTGACCGTTTGGAGAGATAAAAGTGTTATCACATATTTGTTCTGGACACTAACGTCATGGGTCCAAATGCTGACAATACCGACGTGTCCCCCATACACATACCCAACTCCGCCCACACCCCGCCTCCTTTGCAGAGCCACTGCCCCAATTTACCCACATGTCCCCATACACGCACCCAACTCCACCAACACCCCGCCTTCTCTGTAGAGCCGCCACCCACCATTTACAGTATAAAGAGCACGCTGGTAAACACAGAAAACATGTCTCCCGATTGGGAGAGAACAGGTCTGCGGTAACCGTTGGAAATCCCATAGTGCACTATGGCTACACCTGCTAAGAAGACACCCCCTAGCGACCACACTGCTGATGAAGATGCAGGCGCACCTAACACAAAATTAAGACAGACGGAAGACAGGGACCCAAAAGAGGTGACACTTTATTTTACTTTAAAAAATGTGTTTAGGTTTTTTACAAAAATGTACCCCCACGCGTTTACATGTTGTTAGGCTGTATGTGTGTATATATGAATTTCAATGCAAAATGAATTTAAATACATGTTTTCTTATTTGTATGTTTATCAAAAGAATGGTGTCAGCGCTCCTCCTCCGAGCCCCAGTGAAGCTGCCCCAATGTCTGATGAAGACGAAGGTGTCAACACTGGTGATGAGTCTGAAGATGATGACAAGGATTGTGAACATGGCAGTGAGGGTAAAACCTCAGACACTGATGGTGGAGTTGGACCATCAGCGGAAAGAGAGGTAAATATAGAGGTCCTAGAACTGTGTATAGTCATGTACTTCTTTACTTACCAAAACTCATTACAGTTTTAAGTGTTATTTTCTTTTATCTTCATTAGAATAATGGAGTACCTGACACCAGTGATATCGATTCCTCTGTCAGCTCTTTAAGACCCCGAACAAGATTGAACATTAAATGCTTCTGTTCTTGCCTTGCTAGAACCCACAAGAGTTTTGATTCAGACAGGGAAGTTGTGAGATATAATTGTAAAATCTATGATGAACATGTAACACTAGTGATGACACATACCATAAAGGCCAGTATTGCGCTAGTGTTACAACATTGTATAGGCCGTGAATTAGTTGATAAGTGTGAGGCTTGTCTGATAGGAGACCCCAGCCAAGCACAGCATCTCTGTCTAACTTTAGATCATGAGCAAGGAAGTGTCTGGAGTAGTGTCACTCTTATATGTGACAAAATAAGTGTCACCCGTTTGCTAAACGTTGTGTTATGTGTTGCACGTGCCCTATGTGGGCTATGTATCACCAGACAGACTGAGAAAGAAGTGAGATCTCTGAAATCTCTAGAAACATGCACTCTACCTTCAAGATGGTTTAGTGACTTGTTGGAAAGTGTAGATGAGCAAGTAATACAATTAGTTGAGAAGGTTATAAATAACAAGCCTTATAAGATGTTTTACAAACATGAATAAAATACTATTTGTGTGTGCTCTACATTTTTTGTGCAATAAGACATTATATATTTTTTTTTCAGAGAAAGAAAACTCCTGCTGCCATGGGTTTACGTATGTTTGAGGAATCTCTGCTTGAAGATGTCATCCTCACTCTAATAGCTTGCAAAGTTTGGTGATTTGTATGATACTGGTAATCCTAATGTGACATCACTAGTTGAGGATATTGTGAAAACAGTGGATGCCTTTCCCAGTATGCTCAAGAGAATGCTGTATGAAGATCCACGGCCTGGTGTACCTGCTTTTACAGCTGTTCAAAAAGTTCTCCAGAGTTCTTTTGGAAACACTATCCCTATCATGACCAAGTCCAATTTCTATACTGTGCTAGACAAAATCTGAACGATCTGCGTCACTGCCCTTGCAAATAAACAGGTTGAGGACGTTATGCTATTAAACATTACACCTCCACACCAGCAGGGTGAGGTACCCTTGGACCATCACCATGATGGATGTCATCATAACAAAATGACCTATGACCTTACAAATGGCTGATATTATCCAAGATGGCTGACATCCAAAATACTGTGTGCAGTTCTGGGCACCACACTTCAAGAAAGATATCGCTGCTCTAGAGGCAGTTCAGAGGAGAGCAACCAGACTTATTCCAGTTCTGAAGGGAATTTCCTACAGAGAGACTAAGGAACTGAACCTTTTCACCCTGGAACAGAGAAGACTACGTGGAGACTTGATCCAAGTCTTCAAAATCATGAAAGGCATCGACCACATCAAACCAGAGGATCTTTTCCAGATAAGCAGGGACACACGCACCTGGGGACACAAATGGAAATTGGGCTTCAAGGCATTCAAAATGGAAAACAGGAGACACGTCTTTACACAGAGAGTAGTCACAATCTGGAATAAACTCCCCAGCGATGTGGTAGAAGCTGAAAGTTTGGGAACATTTAATCCTTGGATCACTCCATTATTAATGTACACCAAACGAGCATGATGGGTCGAATGGCCTCCTCTCGTTTGTAAACTTTCTTATGTTCTTATGAAGAGAGGCAGCCCCACAAGCTCAAGATTCCCTAACCGCTCACTTGGGGGCCCATGAAAGGGCCGAGCGCCCGGGAGCCGCATGCCCCTGCCCGCTGTACCCTGATACCCCCGCCGGGAGAGTGCACCAAAGGTGGGTAGAGAGCGCATGCCCCGCAGATGGAGACAGATAGAGAAAGCATGCGCTTCCTGTGGAGAGAAGGGATGTGTGGTGCCAAGGAGAGAGAGCCCTAGAGCTCTTTTGGAGTTGGAGTTCCTCATGCTAAACATGAGAAATAAAAATACATTAATTACTTACCTGCATTCTCTCCACAGTCTCTTCGTGTGGGCTGCAGCTATGAAAGAAGATCTAGTGAGTCAAAGCAGGGAACTCTGATCGAGGTTAAATTATTGATTGTGTTACTTATGTTCTCCTGTGTCTTTTCCAATTGGTATTGATCAGCGCTGAATATTAGCCGCTGGGGGGACCATTGGATGGGGTGATAGTGGGGGCTTTAAATACATTGTTTTTAAGTTGTTTTATTTTTAATATAGCCTGGGATTATTAAAGGCGTTTTAGTAGAATTTATTAACATACCTTTCTAGTTTAAATTATTGTTATTCCCTGTAAATATTTTCCCTTTGTATTGTTACTACTTCCCCACTTGTGTAATTTGTGGCAGCTTCTTGCCCTGGGCTCCTACCTGTGTGGCACTGCAAATTGTTAATAAACATTGTTGCCTTTTACAACTGCCTTTTGATCATTGTTGCTGGGAAATATTGGGGAGTCCCCAAGCTCAATAACTTGGGTTGGTGTAGTTATGAGTTGTCACCACCTGGTGGTCATGACAGATGTATTCATGACACATACCTCCATCCACTTGGAGTAGGCATCCACTATGACTAAAAACATCCTCCCCATGAAGGGCCCAGCAAAGTCCACATGTATCCTCGTCCAAGGCCTGTCAGGTCAGTCCCATAGGTGCAAAAGTGCTGGAGCTGGGCTATTGCGTACACTCTGACACACATTGCAATGTCTGACTTTTCTTTCTACAGCCAAATCCATGTTAGGCCACCATACCAGACACCTTGCCAGGCTCTTCATTCACGACATTCCCGGGTGTGCCTAAAGAAGTGCACTCATGACTCTCTCTCGGCCCTGTGGGGAAACAATGATGCAGCTTCCCCTTAACAAACACCCATCTTGAATGCTCAGTTAATCTTTCCTTGCAAAATATGATTTCCAGCTGTCATCATCCAAGCGCTCTGGTCAGCCATATTTGACAAATGCAAGGATTCAAGACAGGACTGGATCTGTCTTAGTCCACGTCAGTATGCTAGCAGCATTCACTGGAAATGTGGTCAGAGTCTCCAACAGTAGCACAGTGTCACCAGGGAGTGGAACAGAAACTGGGCCAACAGGCAAGGCGGCTAAGCGCATCAGCATTAGCAGTCCCCTGCATTAGAGGTCCCCTGCCTTGTATTCATAGGCAGCCAGTGTCAGCGCCCATCTTTGAATTCATCAAGAGGCTGCTTTAGCTTCATTGAACAAACTCATTAGGGGTTTGTGGTCAGTGCAGATCGTGTCATGGTGGCCATGGTTATAGTTGTGAAATTGTTTCACACCAAAGACTATAGCCAGTGCATCCTTGTCTAAGAATAGTTTCGCTCAGCTGATGCAAGTTTCTGTGATGCAAAACTGATTGGCCATTCTGGGACAGCACTGCCCCAACTCTGTGTGATGAAGCATCACAGGCTAGAACTAATGGCTTCTGTGAATCAAAATGGGCAAGGGGCTTTGAAGAATGTAGTAACTCCTTGGAGGCTCTGAAAGCAGCCACTTTAATTACTTGATTCCATTGCCAGGGAATATTTTTATGCAGAAGCTGGTGCAATGCAGCCAACACAGTGGAGGCATTTGGCAGGAACTGTATTATGTATTATTCGTAGGTAGGACTTCAGTTCTGTAGGATCCTGTAGTGCAGGAGCATCTGTAATATCCTGTACTTTGTATTGGGTCAGGTGCAGCCCCTCAGCATCAATTTTGTGCCCTAAATACCATGGAGAGACATTTCTGTCTTAAGTTTTAGCTTTAGACAAGCGTTTGATAACCTCTGCAAAACCTCTTCCAGGTTTTTTAAATGTGTAGCTGCATTGGGGCATTTGATGAGTACATCATCTAGATACTACAACTTGTGGAATTCCTTGAAATATGTTTTCTGCTGTGTGCTGAAAGATTCCCAGAGCAGAGGAGACTCCAAATGGCAGCCTGTTATAGCAGTAGAGACCTGTGTGTGTTGATGGTCAGTTACTCGTTGGATCCTTCACGCAGAAGCAACTGATGGTAAGCTTGACTCATGTCAGGTTTTGTAAACTACTGGCTTCCTGATAGTGTAGCAAATAGGTCTTCTATTTTTGGAATTGGGTAGGCATCTAGTTTTGAAACCTGGATTGCGGTTAGCTTGTAGTCCCCGCAAATGCGTACTGAACCATGGGTGCAGCATTGGTTCAAACGATCCAGTTCCCTCCCCACTTTATCTTACAGGGAATATGGCACAGATCTTCAGGGTTCCTAACCCCTCTTCAAACACTGCTGAATACTTATCCAAGATCTCTTGCACTCTACTTGACCTCACATGGTAATGCTTGTCCAGTCAAGTTTTATTTAGTACAGCAAATTCCTTCCCATTAAGCTTGGACCAGCACCTTCCACCACTAACTTCTTTAGGAGCAGGCATGACTCTAAAATCCAGAGCTTTATGTATGTTTGTTCGCTGATTACTGAAAATAATGCTTTTGTGTCCACTTCCATTTGAAAATCCTGGTCATTCAACTTGACCTGCACATTCACTGGGGCTGACTTATCTGAGTTTATATTATACATGGTATAAACAGACTCTGCAGCTGATTCACCGTGCAGTCTGATGATGTAGCTCCATTAATTACTTGTGTGTGTCGCGCTGCAAGCTCCATAGCCTGTGCAATTTCCAGCGATTTCTTAAAATCCAATGCTGGCACTGACAATTAATGGCACTGAATGTGATCATCTTTAATGCTGCACACTAATCTGTCTCTAAGCATCCTTTCAAGCATTTCCCCAAAGTTTTCTGAAAGACGTCTCAGCTCGGCAACGTTTGTAGCCACAAATTCTCCCGGTTGTCTGAATCAACTGTGAAACTTGAACGACTGTACTATGGCAGAGGTCTTAGGGTTTTTTGGAATTGAACCAAAGCACACAGATCCTGAAAGCTCTTGACTGATGGTTTTAGCTACTAAGTTTCATATGACTGTTAATGTCTTCAGCCCGTATACACTTAAGAAGATAGAACATTTCTTACCATTCGCAATTAAATTATGTTTGAGACACTCCACATATTCAGACCAGTCGCTGTCATCATTGAACTCGCCAACACTGCTGAAAGTTGCCATTGAACACATTTCTTTTGTATTGATCAATATGTGTATGCGCCAACTGATAGGGATAGGGCTGTCTTTCTGGGTGTTCTGAATGACACACTGGATAGCTGTAATCCTGAGGATCTTTTAGTTTTGGGTGGGGGTTTTAATTGCACTACCGATAGGATGGATCGGATCACATACCACACCTGCCACACACACTTTCTGGCAGGATTTTAAGATGATCCATGGAGAAATATGATTTACAGGATGTGTGGAGGAGTTTTTATCAGGAGGAGAGGCAGTATACTTGGATGCACGTTAGAGGTGATGCTCTCTCTCTTGCTCGTCTGGATCGGTTTTACTGTTTTAAGCACTTTTTTAGTTGTTTTAAATCCTGTTGTATAACTCCTGTTGGTTTTACTGGTCATTGTTTAGTTTGTAGTGTTTTTATGAATGCAGTTAAAGCTAAGAGCGCATACTGGCATTTTAATACTCTTTTATTAGAGGACTCCCATATTAGGAACTGTTTTATTTTTTTCTGGCGGAAGTTGAGGGCGCAGAAGGGAGATTTTATTTCTCTCGGACAGTGGTGGGATGTGGGGAAGCTGCAGATCAGGCAGTTCTGCTAGCAGTATACTATGAATGTCACCCGGAACAGCACCCGGTGTGTGAGAGACCTGGAAATTGTGGAACTCCAGACTTCTCTAGAGACCACAGCAGACAGAGCGCAGATTGAGGCTCTCAAAGTCAAAAAAGCATCATTGGCGGACCTGCTGGGCAGCAGGGCACAGGGATCGCTAGTGAGGTCATGGTTCCTGAGTGCGTCTCATATGGATGCCCCTACCAAGTACTTTTACGATCTGGAGAAGAAGCGTGTCCAGAGTAAGCTCCTCCACTGCTTGCGTTCGGCCTCAGGGCAGGAGCTGCGGGGCCCGGGGGAGATCCGGAAGAGTGCTTTCGAGTTTTATTCGCAGCTCTACACCAGCAAGCTGCAGGGGGCAGCACCAGGCACACAGCAGTTCTGTCAAGGGCTGCCACAGGTCCCCGAGAGGGAACAGGCGGGGCTGGAGAGAGTACTCTCGCTGAAGGAGCTCTCTGCTGCATTATAAGGGGTTCTGGCCTGTGCTGGGTGAGGACTTGCTGTCCATCCTACAAGAGAGTCTGGTTCAAGGGAAACTGCCTTTCAGCTGCAGGAGAGCAGTCATTACACTCCTGCCAAAGAAAGGGGACCTCTGTGACATCAAGAACTGGTGGCCTGTCGCTTTGCTGTGTGCTGAATACAAGCTGTACTTGAAGGCTCTGGCCACCAGACTTCGGGAGGTGATGGGGGCTGTCACGCACTCGGACCAGTCGTACTGTGTCTCTGGCAGGTCCATCTTTGATAATGTGTTTCTGATTCGGGATGTTTTGGATGTCTCCAGGATATTGGGTCTGGACACTGGTTTGATTTCCCTGGATCAGGAAACGGCATTTGACCGGCTCAGCGCAGTGCTACGGGACTTTGACATTGTGTTGTTGGCCAGAGTCAACTGGGCCAAGAGCTGCGCTGTGCTGGTGGGGGAGTGGAGGGCTGGCCCCCCGGCTCTACTTTCTGGACTACAATGGCAGCGTGGAGGCTTCAAGTACTTGGGGGTACACCTGGGAGATGAGGCCTCCAAGGAGAAGAACTTGGAGGGGGTGCTTGAGGGGGTGCAAGGGAGGCTGGGCTGCTGGCGCTGGCTGCTCCCCCAGTTGTCCTACAGGGGGAGGACACTGATCATCAATAACCTGGTGGCGTCAGCGCTGTGGAACTGCCTGGTGTGTGTGCCGCCTCCTCCACCACTGCTGGCCGAGCTCCAGAAGGCAGTGCTGGATTTCTCTTAGGACAAGCTGCACTGGCTGAGGCAATGTGTGCTGTACCTGCCCAGGGAGGAGAGGGGGCAGGGTCTAGTGCATATCGGCAGCAGGATGGCTGCTTTTCGACTGCAGTGCCTCCAGCGGTTGCTGTATGGTCCTGACAGCTTGGTCTGGAGGCCGCTGGCCTGCACATTGCTGTGGCAAGCTGAAGGCCTGCACCTTGGCCTCCCCCTGTTCCTGCTAGACAGCGGCCAGCTGACCCTCACAGCACTGAGCCACTTCTACCGTAGCCTGATGAAGGCCTGGCAGCTGCTGGGAGTGAAGAGAGTGGAAGGGGCCCCCTCCCTGTACTGGCTGCTGCAGGAGCCTCTGGTCCACAACCCCCGCCTGGACATCACCCACATTCTTCCCAGTTTCCCCCGCCTGCTGATCACAGCGGGCATCACCCAGCTGTGCCACCTGCTGGACATTCTACAGTGGTGCTAGAAGGAGGCAGACAGTTTGGTTGCAGCACTGGGCCTGCGCTCCCTGTGCTGTGTTGAGAGGCTGCTGGCGCACCTCTGCTTTGTGCTCCTTGAGCAGGATACAATCCTACTGGGAGAACTGTTTGAGGGGCGCAAGTTCCCGGATGCATAGGACCCTTTCCCCACTCTGCTGGTCACCCCCAACATCACAGTGACTGCCACCCCAGAGGGGTCCCTGCGCTCCCGGGGGTTGCTAGAGGCCCTCTATTTTGATTCAGTGACGGATAAGGACCTATGCAGAGCATGTGTATGGTCCCAGCACCAGGCTTTACTCTCCACAATTCCTGACCCTCCCTGGAGAGCCTGGCTGGGGGTTGGGGTGGACACGCAGCCCTGCTGGAGGGTTTTGTACACAACACTGTTAAATAAGAGAGCTGGTGATCTGCAGTGGAAGGTGCTGCAAACCACTGTTGTAGTTAATTCCTGTGTCGCTTCTTAATCCCAGTGTCAGTGATGAATATCCCTTCTACCAGCGTCGGGAAACTGTGAGCACGTCTCACCCCTCTTTTTACTGTTTTAGCAAGTTTGTTTAAGGATTTTAACCTGGTTTTTAGTGCTTCTGTTTTTATTTTTGGTATGATGTATACGAAGCAAACAATATTTGTTGCCCAACTAGCCAACTTTCTGCTTGGCCAAGCCAAAATGGCCATATATTTAAGCAGGAAAAACAAGACTGAGGGCGGCTGGTGAGGAGGAGCCCGGAGACGGTGTGGGTGCTGTGGGGCGGCGGGACTCGCAGTCAGAGGAGTCTGTCTGGGGGAACCTGCCGTCTCAGCCCAAGGAGTCCGACCGGCTGCGATGCCGGGAGTCTGAGAGCAGCGCTGCAGGTGTGGAGAGCGCAGACTCTGGCAGCGCTGCTGAGGGGGACATCACTGACTCCCAGAGCCAGCCCGTCTCCACCGACACTGCGGGATACAGGGCTAAGAGCATCAAGGATTTGTTAAGGGAAACCAAAGGGAAGAGGAATGTAGTTTTAGAAAACTCTTTCCCTGATGCAAAGCAGTTCCTGGCATCTGCAAAAGTGATCTTGCAGGATGCAGCACTCGTGTAGTTTAGTGAGCCGGAGTGCTACAGGTTGAAAATGTGGAAGAGTTGTCAGGACTGCTTTGCAATCTACCGATGATGATTAATAGTATGTGTTTTTATGTCTTTCTCCTGTTTCACACTGTTTCTTTTCTAGTCTTTCGGTCACCCTCTTTCAAATTTGTATCAATGACAAACCTCGTTTGTGGGAGCATTAATATTAACGGTGGGAGGGCAGTGGTGAAGGGCACAGCACTGCTGCAGTGCGCGCAGACATAAACTCAATGTTTTATATGTACAAGAGACGCACGCAGATCAGGATCAGGATTGGAAAGGAGAGAGTGTGTTTAGTCACGGGTCTAGTGTGAGTGGGGGAGGGGGGATTTTATTCTCACACACTTTTAAATTTGATTATTTTAAGAAAACAGATTTGGTTGCTGGAAAATTGTTGATGGTAAAGGCTGAGAGGGGGGAAGGACCTTTGTGTTTATTAATATCTATGCCCCCAATGCTGTGTGAGATTGTCAGTGTTTTCAGTGCTCAGCAAAGCACTAGCAGACTGTGTGGCGGAGGAGATACTGGTTTTGGGAGGTGATTGGAACTGTACTGTGGACTATAGATTAAATAGAAATAATTTGGAGCCCAGTCCACAGTCAGCAACATAGCTGGAATGTAATATACACAATCTGGTCGATGTCTGGAGGATTGCCAACCCGAAGGTGAAACAGTACACCTGGGTTAGGCCGGGTTCCAGCATTATTTCGCTGGCCAGGCTGGATAGATTTTATACCTTCAGACATTATGTAAATCTGATCAGTGGCTGCCATATCACCCCCACCGGCCTGTCTGACCACTGTCTCATAACTATGAGTGTCACCCTGCCTCCTGTCTGGCTGCGCAGTGCCTACTGGCTTTTTAATAATAGTTTGCTGCAAGACAGGAATTTTTGTGACTCTTTTATTTTCTTTTGGCAGACCAGGCTCTTCTGCCAGCAGTACACCGAGCATAGGACTGACAGCTTGAATGAATCTATGAAGGAGCTAGAAGGAGAGATTCAGGCACTCCACCGAGCCCTGGACTCTGGAGATTCGGGGGCATTAGAGGACCTCAAAGCTAAGCAGGAGGCATTGTCAGAGCTGCTGGGGATGTGGACTTGAGGGGCGATGGTGCGCTCGCGGTTCCAGAGCCTGACACAGATGGATGTGCCCACCAAGTTCTTCTTTGGGCTGGAACACAGGCGGCAGCAGAGCAGGGTGATGCTCTGCCTGAGGACGGCTGAGGGCTGTGTGCTGCAGGACGGACAGGAGATGTGCAGTCATGCCGCCCAGTTCTATAGAGAGCTGTACTTTGCAGAGCCGGGCAGCCTGGAGCAGCAGCAGCACTTTCTGCAGGGTTTGCCTAAGGTCCCACAGGATGGGGACCTGGAGGCCTCACTAACCCTGGCAGAGCTGACCTGCGCAATGCAGGGGCTCAATAACGGCCGGGCGCCAGGGCTGGATGGGCTCACTGCAGAGTTTTTCTCTGAGTTTTGGGCTGAGCTGGGTCCGGACCTGCTCTCAGTGCTGCAGGAGGGCCTGCAGGCCGGGCTGCTGCCCGTTAGCTGTCGGAGAGACGTTCTGACCCTGCTGCCCAAGAAAGGCCATTGGCAACTGGAGGCCGGTGGTGCTGCTGTGTCAGGACTATAAGATCCTGTCCAAGGCTCTGGCTAAGTGGCTGAGAGACATCATGCCGCCCACAGTGCATTCAGACCAGTCCTACTGTGTCCCTGGCAGGTCCATCTTTGACAATGTCTTTTTGGCTGCTTCTAAGATCTTCGGTTTTGAATGCAGTCTCATCTCCATAGCTCATGAAAAGGCTTTTGACAAGGTCGATCACCACTACCTGTTTCAGGTGCTGAGAGCTGTTGGTGTTGGCCTTGCGTTTGTAGAATTCATTCAGCTGCTGTACTGTCGTGTGTTCAGTGTGCTGAAAATCAATGGTGGCCTGAGTGAGTCTATCCCCATCCACAGAGGCATCCCCTGTCAGGGATGCTATATTCCCTTTCCATCGAGACCCTGCTGCACAGTCTGAGGCAGCTGCTCGCTGGGCTGTCCCTTGTCACCCAGAGCAGGCGGTCAGAGTGTCAGCCTACGCTGATGACCTGACTGTCTGTGTGTCTGGCCAGCGAGACGTCCAAGTCCTGGGGGAGTGTCTGGAGGAGTTCACCAGGGCCTCCTCAGCCAGGGTTAACTGAGGCAAGAGCACCACTCATCTGGTTGGGGTGTGGGACGGTTCTGCCCTCCCTGCCCTCCCTGCGGGGCTGCAGTGGTCTCGCTCAGGCCCTCGGATGCTGGGTGTGACTTTGGGGGAGATGCAGGAGAACTGGGCTGGCCTGCTGGAGAGGGTGCAGGGCAGGCTGAGGGCGTGACGCTGGCTGCTGCCCCAGCTCTCCTTCAGGGGGAGAGTGATTGTTATTATTAACTTGGTGGCCTCAATGCTGTGGCACACTTTTGCCTGTCTGGTCCCCCCCCACAGCCCTGGTGTCCTGGATACAGACCCTGGTCCTGGATTTCTTCTGGGACGGGTTGCACTGGGTGTGAAAAGCAGTGCTGTACCTGCCGTTCCAGGAGGGGGGAGCAGGGGTTGGTAGATCTGCAGGCAGCTCAGAGGCTTCTGTACCCTCCAGACCCACAGACAGTGTCCCCCGCCCTGGACACTTCTTGCCATTCTGCAGTGGGGGGGGAGCAGCAGTCTGTATTGGCTGTTATAGGAGCCACTGCTGTGGAACCCCGGTTTTAGCTGTCCACTCCTGCTCTCCAGCAGCTTCAGGTCGGTCCTGCTTAAGGTCGGCATTATCCAGCTGAGAGATTTGTTGGATTTTAACAGGGGCCAGTGGGTTGGTGCCGACAGCCTGGCTGCCAGGCTGGGTGTATGGTCACTGAGAGTTGTAGTTTGACTTGTCTGGGCAGTGCGGAATGCCCTTCCCATAGGCACTGTGGAGCGGCTTTCTCAGGTCTTCACGTGGCGCTGCTGGCCCCAGGACCCCGATTCCATCTTTCCCCTTGTGTGTCTGTGTCTCTCAGTCCCCCCTAGCTCCTCAGGCCGCATTCTGTCACCTCACAGTCTCTATAGTGTGTCTGTCTCCACAGCCCAGCGTCAGGATCAGTGTGAGGGAGCTGCACCATCAGCAGCTGCAGCCCCTCCCCGACACCCCCTGGAGGGAGCACCTGGCTCTGGGGGAAGATGTCTGCCCAGCCTGGAGGAGCCTGTAATAGCCCCCGCTCTCCTAGCGTTCTGCAAACCTGCAGTGGCATGGCGTTGTAGCAAAACAAACTCTTTTGCACACACTGGACCCCCAAGTGAACGGCGCCTGCCCCCACTGCGGGGAGAGAGAGACTTTTTCACAGTTTCTGCCACTGCCCTAGATTAGAGCCGCTGTTCACTGCACTGGAGAGGCTGTTCAAGCAGCTGGGCCTCCATTTCTCTCGCACTATGTTTATTTTGGGAGTGCAGTACAGGCAGCGCCACAGACATGTTTGTCAATTAGGTAACTTTCTAGTGGGGCAGGCAAAGCAGGCTATCCTGAGCAGTAGGAGAAGTCAGACTAAGCGTGTGCAGCAGCAGTGTGCGCTCTCTCTCTTCAGGTCTCCATACGCTCCAGAGTGCAACTGGATTACTGTTCTACAGGCTGATATAAATAATATAAAATTGTTTACAAAAATCACTGATTAGCCCCTGTATAAACTTTTACATCCCTAATTTATCATTGGCACCCTTGGCAATTAGCAACTGTAAACAAACCAGGCTTTGGTAATTAATGGAAATTGATTTTAAATTCAGATTCAGAACAGAAAACAGGAGACACTTCTTTATTCAGTGTTGTGGGGTAGTTTAGAACTATAGCTATATGGTTAAAGCAGACTGCACTTGCATCATTTTATGTAGATGGAAGAGAGAGATGGGTCTTTTGAGTATTTTTGTAAGGCACTGTGTTGCACTAGTAGAAAGCTACATCTGATCTTGAACTTTCTGCAAACTTTTGATATTGAAATTCACAATGTAATCAAAATACCCTAACTATGAATACAGAAGACAGATAAATATGCACAATTTATAGGAAAACTCATTGATCAGGTGATAGCATAAAAGCAGGAAATGTCTACCTGCTACAGAGAGTAGGGGTGTAGTGGCGAGAGGAGGAGAGTGAGCCTGTGAAAAAGCACTTCTGCTGGCTACGGGGAACAGACCACTGACAGTGTGCTGCACACAGATAGCCTACTGAACTTTTGCTTTCAGACTTGGACATAGTCTTTGGAATACAATGAGGCTTGTGTATTCAGTGAGGGTTTTGTGTATGTTTTTTAATTTCCATTTTGTACTGGCAGTTGCTTAGCTGCTCAGCTTCTATAGAGAGGGATAAAATGTTTATGTAGGCTCAAACAGGGAGTTCTGTTTTTGTTTTAGTTTGATTTCATTCACTCACCAGCAGTGTACATAATAAAAACACACCATTTATACATCTTTCCACTGTTTCTAGTTCTTGTACTTCTTCCACTGGATCTTGTTTCCCAGGAACCCTGTGAGACCAGTGTCACACAACACTTCATGGTGTGACAAAAAAAAGTGGTAACATTTAATTGGCAGCTCAATCAAGAATTTAAGGTTAAAATAAAAGCTTTATTTGGTCATCATGCAAGAAATAATTAAGAAAGTGACATTTCCTGCCAGTGATGCTGACTGGATGGCATGTTTCCACGTTGTGGCACATTGCTAGCCTGTGAGAGAAGTACACAAATGTTAATGTACACAGAATTTAAATGATTAATCATGAATAAAAAAAAATGTATTCTTCAAAAGTGTGGAAAGAAAGAAAGTATAATGAAAATAACACGCATGTCCCCAGAAATTAACTAAGACCTCAAAGCTCCAGTTCCACCACATTCTGCTGCTCTGGAGAATTGCTTAGTTGGGTCATAATCTTAAGTCTCGTATGTATACATTTTGTTGATATCTCACAAAATAATATTGAATGAATCCCAAATGTCAATTTATTAAAAGCATCTGAAATAATCAATTCTAAATATAAATACATTATTTTAAGTTTCTTAATTGTAGGTGGGTTTTAAGCATGAAACACAATGTATTTTTGCAAACACAAATCTGTGCTTTATTCAGGAACTGACACACAGGACAACAAGTCCACACAAAATAGTGTCCTGGACAATTATTTACAGGCGGCGCTGTCTGCTGCCCTGGCTGCACACTCCACTTCAAGTCCCAAGGACCACTCCCATGAATCCTTACGCCTCACTAACACAGGGCTCCAACCCTCAATGCTGAATCATACAGAGGGCAGGTTAACAGAGAGCGATATATAATACAAAATGCAACTCCCCACTATGAAGATCACACCAGAACAGTATATTAATTTTTGATTAGGTTTAAGACTATGATTCAACTCTCACACCTACAATGTTCTGAGTTTATTTAATTTGAGTTTCTTTGCTTACAAGCTTTAGTGCATAAACAGATTTGTTTTAAATAAGCAAGCAAATGCCCCTATATAAATGATATAGTCATAAGTTTCAAACCCAGTATTTCATAGTGACTTTATGATGGTCAATAATTTTTGTATTTACCAGATATAAACCCACCATTCACTGCAGAGGATGTAGTGTGTAACTTGTTGTTCAGTCAATGTTCCAATTTAATCCAAGCCATACATTTAAATCCCAAATACCAGACACTACTGAATAAGACAGCTTGTGATTGGTAACACAGAAATAGAGAAAATGTGCAATTAATTAATTTCCTGTATAACAGATATTCAATGTCCAGCATTGGGAACCTTTCTGTTGCCACTGTCCTCAGTACTCCGCATGGAATGGATAGTCTTTGTGGTTTATAGCCCTGGAAGAAAAATCATTCCTATAAAGATTACTTGGCTGGATCAGTCAGACTTTCAAAAAGTCAGATCCTCAAAAATTAATTTGATTGGGAAAGAAATTATGGACATTTTGCAATGTGGTGTATGCCCTGCATATTAAACATGTTTGAGCATATTGCTGTAGAGCTTTGTTTTATACTGAACAAAAATATATAGGCAACATGTTTCATGAGCAATTTTGTGTCACAGATACAACAGATGTCTCAAGTGTACAATGGGCTTGCTGACTGCAGGAATGTCCCCCAGAGTTGTTGACAGAGAATTAAATGTTAATTTCTCTACCATAAGCCACCTCCAATGTGGTTTTAGAGAATTTGGCAGTACGGTCCAACTGGCCTCACAACCCTGGACCAGATGAAACCACACCAGCCCAGGACCTCCACTTCCAGCTTCTTCACCTGCAGGATTGTCTGAGAACAGCCACCCTTACAGCTGATGAAACTGGGTTTGCACAACTGAAGAATTTCTGCACAAACTGTCAGAAAACGTCTTGGAGAAGCTCATCTGTGTACTCGTTGTCCTCACCAGGGTTTTGACCTGACTGCAGCTCTGGTGGACATTCCTGCAGTCAGTAGGACTGATTTCATTTCCAACTGCAATAGTTGGGTACATGTTTTTAATTATTAGAGGATGTTTTATAAATGTTATATGAATTTTAGTATCTTCCATTATTTAAACAAATCTTTCCATTCATGTTTTTAATGCAAACCTCTATAATAGCCATAATATAAAATCAAGATAGTTTAGAGATAGACCCTGCTTAACAACTCTCAAGAGTTGTAGGTTTTAAATACATTGTCCCAGCATTTCACAAAATGATCAGAACTTTATAGTGATGTCAAGAGAACCATGCAGAAATATAGTGGTTATGGTGCAGAAACTTTTTACTGCTCAACAGGACATTGTACCAATATTTCTCAGAGTATAAAATTTTCAGTGCCTAAATTTTAATTCACACAATCCGAATGTTGTGACAATTTAGATAAAGTGTCAGATCACTTACCATTTAAAAGCAAAGGCCCTCCAGTTTCTATTGAACTGGAGGATGGTTTTCATGTCATTCTCATCAAGTTGAAAATCAAAGACCTGCTATGACACAATAAGAGATGCACAGCTGTAGTCTTACTAGTAGACCAGCCATGCATGGACATTTATGGGATGCAAGGAGTTATAACTACATGAAGCAAAAGATGGAGCTCTCTCATACTCTACAATGTCAATTACCTTGAAATTCTCCTCAATGTGCTTAGGGGTAGAGGACTTAGGAATGACAATGACATCCCTCTGAACTTGGAAACGGATCAGGACCTTAGAAGACCAACACAGGAGAGTTGGAGCTACACAATGCATCACAATGGATAATAGATAGATTCTTAAACATCTTGATTATGGAGAGGTATACACTCACCTAAAGGATTATTAGGAACACCATACCAATACTGTGTTTGACCCTCTTTCGCCTTCAGAACTGCCTTAATTCTACGTGGCATTGATTCAACAAGGTGCTAAAAGCATTCTTTAGAAATGTTGGCCCATATTGATAGGATAGCATCTTGCAGTTGATGGAGATTCGTGGGATGCACATCCAGGGCACGAAGCTCCCGTTCCACCACATCCCAAAGATGCTCTATTGGGTTGAGATCTGGTGACTGTGGGGGCCAGTTTAGTACAGTGAACTCATTGTCATGTTCAAGAAACCAATTTGAAATGACTCGACCTTTGTGACATGGTGCATTATCCTGCTGGAAGTAGCCATCAGAGGATGGGTACATGGTGGTCATAAAGGGATGGACATGGTCAGAAACAATGCTCAGGTAGGCCGTGGCATTTAAACAATGCCCAGTTGGCACTAAGGGGCCTAAAGTGTGCCAAGAAAACATCCCCCACACCATTACACCACCACCAGCATGCACAGTGGTAACAAGGCATAATGGATCCATGTTCTCATTCTGTTTACGCCAAATTCTGACTCTACCATCTGAATGTCTCAACAGAAATCGAGACTCATCAGACCAGGCAACATTTTTCCAGTCTTCAACTGTCCAATTTTGGTGAGCTTGTGCAAATTGTAGCCTCTTTTTCCTATTTGTAGTGGAGATGAGTGGTACCCGGTGGGGTCTTCTGCTGTTGTAGCCCATCCGCCTCAAGGTTGTACGTGTTGTGGCTTCACAAATGCTTTGCTGCATACCTCGGTTCTAACGAGTGGTTATTTCAGTCAAAGTTGCTCTTCTATCAGCTTGAATCAGTCGGCCCATTCTCCTCTGACCTCTAGCATGAACAAGGCATTTTCGCCCACAGGACTGCCGCATACTGGATGTTTTTCCCTTTTCACACCATTCTTTGTAAACCCTAGAAATGGTTGTACGTGAAAATCCCAGTAACTGAGCAGATTGTGAAACACTCAGACCGCCCCGTCTGGCACCAAAAACCATGCCACGCTCAAAATTGCTTAAATCACCTTTCTTTCCCATTCAGACATTCAGTTTGGAGTTCAGGAGATTGTCTTGACCAGGACCACACCCCTAAATGCATTGAAGCAACTGCCATGTGACTGGTTGGTTAGATAATTGCATTAATGAGAAATTGAACAGGTGTTCCTAATAATCCTTTAGGTGAGTGTATATCGATAAGTATCAGATGCAACCCCAGTTATCTGAAAATGAGAATAATGCCCAAAGGCGACAATGGGAAGTCGCATCAGAATCAGATTTCATGAATAAAGCTGCTGGTAGGCCCTGTGTGCCATAGCTAGTCAACCCTTCCTTTTGCTGGCTTTACCTCAGCACAGAGACGTGCAGTATTTTTTGCTCTTTATGGATGCGTGAGTAATAGCAGCCTTTTTGTATGCAAACCTCGTTTGTCATAGTATTGTTACGTACCTGCTACTTAACTGCTGAACTAGAATTGTTAATATTCTTATTATTCTGTCATTTCATGGCACTCTTTTGACTGAAATGGAAGTCCACGAGCAACCTCTTTGGGTGGTCACCATCCCAGAAGAGGTACCTGCATTGTTGATGCGAGACTGCTTTTCTCCCAGTTGACCTATAAGGTCAACTTTTGGAGATGATCCAGGACTAGTATTGTGTGTGTCACTCAATAAGTGGTCTCAGGGGGACCAGGATGACACCCATGCACTTGGAAAAGCTGCAAGGAGCGAGTGACAAACCGAAAAAGGACACAAATTGAACACGTGCCTTTGAACAGAAAGTGAAGACTTCCTGTGCGATGGAACAATAGAAACGTCAAGATACGCATCCTTTAGATCCACCATAGTGAACCAATTGCATAGTCTGATAGATTGGATGATGGTGCGGTACAGATGCTAGTTCAGGAGTCTCAGATCCAAGATAGGCCGCATTGTCCGCCCCTTCTTGGGCACCAGGAAGTAACTGGAATAAAACCCATCATGCATCAGATGGGTGGGCACCTCACAGAATATGCACTTTTGTAGCAGCTCCGTGATCTCCACCTGGAGGGCCATGCTTCCACACTGCAGGCAGTGTCTAATTTTTATATTTTGTAGCAGCCACGTGTCTTGGGTGTAGAGCTGCCAAATTGAGTGTTGCAATGGGGAGAGCAGGTGGAACACAGACTGCTGGAAGCCTTTAGGGCCTAGGAAACACAGTTGGGAGAACTGCCTATGTCTTGGATGCCCCTGGGCTGAAGCTCCAGGAGGCTGAAGAGCAGATTTGCTTATGCAAATCACATAGAGGGTAAGGTTGCAGAACACACATCCACTTTTTCACCACCACACCACTAGGAGGTGTCATAGGTGAGGGTATATCTGTGCCTTCTGCTGTGACTGCTCCTGAGCTTTGGTCAAGCACAGCCTCAACTGCCAGGCCAAAAGGTGTAGCCAGAGGAGATAGCATATATATAAAAAAAAACAACACATGCTGCAATTTCCTCCCTTCTGGTCTGTGACGGTGACCATGGAGGCCAAGGAGTGTACTATGGCCTGGGCGCCATGCTGCAAGGACTCAACTAAAATGTCAGTTACAGCTCCAGGGTCCTTTTAGGGGTTAGTGTATGGCACAAGCAGGCTGTGGGTGTGCAGCATTCGGTTAGCCTGAAGCTATATTCTTTCGTCAGCAGGCCATGACCTTACAAGCAAGTCCTGGGGTTCTACTGACACCAGAGGGAGAGAGACCAAGGTCAGGATCGACGAGTATGATAGGCCCACCTCTGGCATTCCTCGCCGACTAGCAAACTAGATTCTGCCCTGGTGCGGAGGTTCTGGCTTGTCCCACAGGGCCTGGAGTTCACGGAGGAAGTTGGGTGGGGGAGATGGCTATCAGCACCTTCTGTCCTCAGTGTACAAGCCCTCTGCATCTGGCCTGAAATCACAAGGTGTTGTCTATCCACAGGGAGGGAGTATCCTCGCTCTTTTCTGTAGGTGTTAGGGGAATTGAAGCAGTGGCTCCCATCTCAGGTGGGGCTGTAGGTTGCAAGGGAGGGGGGTCAGAAACAGATGGATCCACTGTCTGGAGATGTAGAAGCCAAGAAGCTGCTCCCATCTGCACCTTCAGAATTTGAAAGCCAGAATGCTTGTTGGGATCTCAAAGCAGAGGAGGGAGAACACTTGTGCATCTGCTGAGTCTGATCACAAGGAGGAGGAGGAGACTGGCCAGAAAATGGCCAGAGAAGGGCTCAAGGAATGCCTCAGCCACATTGCAGATGAATATGACTTGCTTCAGCCCATAGCTCTATACAGGTGATCATGGAGGAAGTGCATTTCGAACAGTAAGCAGATTTTGCAGGAGGAGCAGTACTATAGGGCCTGGTGAGCATGATCTGGTCCCAGACAAACTGTGCAGAAAGTATACAAATCAGCTCGATGCATGGTAAGAGCGCATGCCTCACAGCGATGGAAGGCCTGCTGGGCCATTGTGTGAGCTGACAAGTAATGTTGGGGACACAAACATAAGTATGCTATTTATACAAGAATATGTAATATGTATAACCTTATAAGTTTATATAAATATTATAGGTAATTAAATTATATATTACACCTTCAGGAGGTCTAGTGGAGTCCATGCCTCGACGGGTCAGGGCTGTTTTGGGACCTACACAATATTAGGCCGGTGGTCATAATGTTATGGCTGATCGGTGTAAATACACAGTATATTATATTCTTATATATGCATACTATGATATATAGATGTATATATATATGCACACAGGTGGCAAATTGAGACCTTAAGTGGAGGAAAAAGCACACAACCAACAGCACAGTGTGGGAGAGGCAAAACGTATCAGCCAGTGTGGGCACTAGCAATATGAAGCAAGCCCTACTTCCAGTCCAAGCAGCACACGTGCACTGAATTCAGTGACAGGTGTGGGCCAGTAAAAGGCAGGCTCAAGGTGTAATGAAAGCCCATGGGAGAGGGTGAGGTGATTAATACATCTAATTCAACAGTTAAGTAGCAGGTACTTCACAGAATACAACTGCTAAAATGATTTAAGTTTTAGACAGTGTACAAAGGGAATTTTTGCATACATAAATGCTGCTATTACTCAGGAATCTGTGAAGAGCAAAAGATAATGTGTGCTGAGATGAAGCATGCAAAGGGGGAGTTGTCCAAATACAGCCTCCGTGAAATCTGAGCCGACAACTTCCCATAGTCCCATTTGGGTATTATTCTCGAATTGAAAGAAAGTATTTAGAAATGGCAGTTAAATGTTGTGGAAAGGAGCTTAAAACAATTAATAACATCTAAATATCGATTAAACAACATATAGTAATGTTCACTGAATTCTAGGTATCTTTACCTGAGCAGGGGACTTCTTGTACTTTGCAGCAATAGCTTGGATTTGTGGATGATCCAGCAGAGATGGATCATCTGCCATGGTCCTGTCAAAATACATACGTATTGAACATTTTCAGGACCCCAATTTTATTTACCAAATCTTTTTGGGAAACTATTTATAGGTTAGCATACCACTGCACACCAGGAGACAGCCTGTTTTTATCCTATACATGCCACAATCTAAAAGCCTACATTTTAATTAAGTACACAAGAGGACTAGTTGTCACAAGAGTATAAGGAATCCCAAGATAAGTAGGTTTGGTAGATTGCAAACTTTATTTCCATTGTCCCTACTTGCCTTTAAAGCTATAATAAAAGGGTTTTTAATCCATGTCTGTTTCTCAGTTAAATCACAGATCTGATGACGAATCACATATTCATTATTACTACCCACTAAGGCAGGATTTTCAAAACCGATATTACCCATCTCCACATGGTGAATGAGAGGCCTTGGAGGTTTAATTTTTCCCACAGAATATGCGAGACTCACACCAGTTGCAATGAAAAACCTCAAATTGATCACTAACCCTGGTCTTGCTGGTGATCCAAGGGGACCATAACCTGTCACAGCAATTCCTTTGGAACAACAGTAGTTTATGAGCTTTTCCTGGGTCAAGTACGGATGGCACTCAATCTTAAATGAAAATATACATCAATAATATAATTATTCTTTGCTATTAAATCAACTCAATATTCATCAAGTTTTTAAACTAACATGGATATTAAAGGCTCCTGAATTTAGTTATCCGAGAAAAAATATTATGTAGAAACATTAATGTCGAGATATTCTGGGATTACTTGTACACATCAGAATATTGTATGCCCTTTAGCTGGGAAGGAGGATAAATAAACATTTATGTCCCCACCTGATTATGTACTTTAATATAATTTGGTACACAGTGGGGGGTTGCCACAATGCTAGGCTATTGTTATAGGTGGGGCCTCAGGAAATATACACAGGAACAGTATAAATGTTCCTATTTGGAGCACTGCCACATTAACTAGGCAGAATGTAATGGGGTAAAAAGTTGAATAATGAACACAACTTATTAGTTTAACAGCAAGCGATATAGCAAATACTAAATTGCTTTATTGTGTAACTTAAAGATGTGTGCATTTTATATGCAATGTGAAGCAAGTCAGAACAAACCAGTTCCTGACCACCTTTTGGCATCTTCTAAAAATGCATCTATTCAGACTACACCTGTAATACCTCTGCCATGGACAATATGGCACTAACTTTAAATCACTTTATAAACTGCAACAAACATGGGACCAAGACTTTACATGTTGCATTCATATTTTTGTTGAGTATAGTGCTGGCATTGTTGGAATACTGTAATGTTTTGTGAAATATATTTTGTAACAATTGTAACATGTTACCATGGTTAAGGTAACATTCAAAATTACACTGGACGTGATCCTTGGATCACTTAGTTATTAATGGACACCAAATGAGCATGATGGGTCGAATGGCCTCCTCGTTTGTAAACTTTAGGTTCTTAATGTTTACAAAAATCAGAGTTCAGGGCAAATATGAAAATGACAAATGCATTAATGAATAAATGAACCTACCTGATTAACAGCAGGCTTATACTTTAAGCCAGGCTTATTTAAGATCGCCTCAATCTGTTCATGGTTGAAGTTGGAAACTCCAATGGCCTTTACCTTTTTAGCATTTACCAGCTCCTCCATAGCCTGAAGAAAATCTGCATTTCAGGAATTCATCCACAGACAAGCAATAACATGCAAAACTCATTTTAGGATTCAGAAAAAACAAACAAGCACCACATTTATCTGAATGTGTGAAGTTGTATTTTTGTTGTGTTGGATTTGACAAAACATGATACAAGAAAAATATTGCAGAAACATTACCCACAGTGTCGTTGAAATGGTTCACTCAATGTACCAATGCATTTTTCCCTATTATTGCAGAGAAACATTATTTACATTATTCAAATACATATTCATATATATTTAAGAGCACTCATCGTGTATATGAGCTCGTTACAGATGACATAACATGATGACATCAACAATCAGTACAGTGATAAACCTCCCTCGTCAGGAGACCTGGTCTTTTGGCATAGTGGACTTCTCTCTCTCTACTGGGTGGAGCTGTGAATCATGGTTTGAATCCTGAGTGGATAGCTCCGACCCCCACCAGCTACACATAGCACATTTCTATTATATTGCATACATACACTATATTTGATTACATATGTTAACATCATATTCTTCTCGGTCATTTTTTTACCTCCCAGACATCCAAGAAGTTGGTGTTGGCTGGTATTATCAAACCATTTTCATCCAAAGGGATCAAGTTATCGCCAGCCTGAAACAAAAACCATACAGTTGGCACCAAACAGGTTTGGTGCGGAATGCATTTTGCCTGTACAGTGGCTGTCAAAAGTATTAACCCCCCTTGGACTTTTCCACATTTCATTGTGTTACAACATGATATCAGAATGGATTTAATCAGAAGTTTTTGCCGCTGATCAACACTGAAAATGTCCATAATGTCAAAGTGAAAACTATAATCTGCAAATTGTTCTAAATTAATTACAAATACAGAACAGAAAATACTTGAATGTATAAGTAATCTACCCCTTTGCGATGACATGCCTGATTAAGCTACTGATTAAGCTAAACTACACCAGTCTCTGGGAGGTCCCACAGTTGGTTAGTACAATTCCTAACAAAAACTACATCATGAAGACAAAGGAACATTCAAATCAAATCCGGAATAAGGTTCTTCAATAGCACCAATCAGGGGTAGTATACAAGAATATTTCCCATTTGAATATCCCCCAGAACACAGTAAAGTCCATTATTAAGAAACTGAGAGAATATGGTACAACTGTGAATCTACCTAGATCAGGCTGTCCTCAAAATCTGAGTATCCGGGTGAGAAGGTCACTAGTCAGGGAGGCCACCAAGAGGCCTTTTGCAACTCTTTTAGAGTTACAGTCTTCCATGGCTGAGCTGGGAGACACTGTGCATAGTGCAATAATAGCCCAGGTGCTTCACAAAAGTGGCCTTTATGGGAGTAGTAAAAAAAACTAAAATCTCAGCTAGAGTTTGTCAGAAGGCATGTGGGGGACTGAGACCAAGAAGATGAAGATTCTATGGTCTGATGAGACCAAAATAGAGCTTTTTGACCTCAACATTAAGTGCTACATTTCGCACAAGCCTAACACCACACATAATCCCAAGAACACCATCCCCACCATGAAGCATGGTGGTGGCAGCATCATGCTATGGGGGTGCTTCTCTGCATCAAGGCCTGAAAACCTTGTACAGATAGAGGGCAAAATGGATGCAGCAAAGTACAGAGAAATCCTGGAAGAAAATCTGTTGAAGTCTGCAAGAGACCTGGGAGAAGATACATCTTCCAGCAGGACAACAACCCCAAACATACAGTCAAAGCCACACTGGAGTGGCTAAAATAAAAAGATCCATGTCCTGGAGTGGCCCAGTCAAAGCCCGGACCACAATTAAATTGAGAATATGTGGAAAGATTTGAAAATTGCTGTTCACCAAAGGGCCACGTCCAACTTGATGGAGTTTGAGCAATTTTGCAAAGAGGAACGGGCAAAATTTTCTGTGTCCAGATGTGCAAAGCTGGTAGAGACTTATCCACATAGACTCATGGCTGTAATTGCTGCCAAAGGTGCTTCTACCAAATATTGACTGATGGTGTTGTTTACTTATGCATTCTATTATTTTCAGGTTTGTATTTGTAATTAAGAACAATTTGCAGATTATATTTTTCACTGATATGGACTGATATGGACTGCCGATTAAATACATTCCGATTTCATGTATTAACTGGTGAAAGTGAACGTTGCTCTGGATAAACAAGTCAGCTAAGTAAATCAAAAATATTTACTATTCTTAATTTAACATTTAACCATGCCAATTTACGGTTATCAGTCAGAGCTGGTTTGAACAAAACAAATAATTTTAAAAAGGAGGACATTTGGTATGGGAATTTCTGGGAAGATTATGGGAAGTGCAGAAAGATTACATATATTATGATGGGTGTGCCAGGACAAATGCAATTCATTATTACTGCCAAAAAACAGTCGCATCTGCAACAAAAACATCACCTTGAATCCCATGGGAGTGTGCATCAGAAGGAGATCCAGGTATTCAATCTTTAGGTCACTTATTATCTTAATTAAGTTTTCCTTTACCCTCTCATTTTCATGGTTGTTAGATGAGAGCTGTGAAGGAAGGATTTTTCTTTTAATTTTTTTAATAAATGTGGAAAAAGGGATTTAGTTTTTATTTTCTATGAACTACACTTTATTCCATTCATAAATCAAGATTAAACATTTAATACATATGAATAGTTTGTAAATACAAAGTTTATTTCAGACAGAAAAGCACCAAAATAGTAATCTATACACACACGTGGGTAATTTACATGGGGGATGTAAATATTTAAAGAAGCTTAATCCATCCCCACCAATAATGTGTTTGAGGGGAAAAGAAGATCTGCCAAGATCTGCGCTGCTCCACCAATGGAATCGGTGGAATTCTGCAGATCTGTGCAGAACTGCGGAAATCTGAGCTACAAGAACGGGATCGGATGTTGGTGCGCAGCAAATCAGAAGGAAGAAAGTGTGGGGAGGCGGGACTGAGCACTAGTGGGCCAAGATAGTGTGAGGTGATCATCGGATAGGAAAAACGACATGGGCGTTACTTCTAATATAGCCAACACAGTTATACATTACATTTATTTTTATATTCCCTTATTCCCATATTCCCTTGTTAAATCTCCTTTGCTTGCGAAAGCACGAGTTGACATGAAATGAATGCGCTGGCACCGTTACCGTTAGCTAACATCAAGTTCAAATTCTGGGTTTTTAAATATATACTAGTGTAACGTTAAAAATTGGGGTGCAGTTCCCCTTTGTTATCTTGATTATATTAGCTGTATATATTGTTTTAAAGATGGTAATGCGTGTGTGTATACACACACACACGGATAAGCGGCCGCCATTCTCTCTCTAGCACACAATCAGTGACGTCAGTGCGGCCCCACAGTGCAGAGAGGCTGGGTGTCTGTTTGACACCAACAGCTGCTGGGACTAGCGGCAGTTCATATTGTCACATTAATGAGTTTGAAACGACGCAATAAATCAAGTTAACGGTTTTATTTTAACAAAGTCCAAGTGCACAAAACAACTACTTCCGTTTCAACGTATTCTTATGTACTCTTCCTGTAACCACTGACCTCTTACTAACCACCTCATTTCCTGGTCACGTACTGTTCAAGGCACAGTAAATAATTACAACAATTACATGGCAACCATCTGTGTTACAAACATGCCACACTGTATGGCTTTTGGCTGTACACAACACAGTGGACGCCATCAAAAAAACAAAGATTACCACAACGATGAGGAGGAAGTAAAATTATTCTGCTTCCCAAAAGATCACCAACTTGCCAGACAGTAGGCTGTCAATATGGGTACCGACATCTGACCAATCAAATGTATTGATCGTGTCAGTCAGCTAAAAGGTCCATCAAATTCAGGTTGTGTAGTAAGCCAGTGGTTTTCAAACCAGTCCTGGAGTACCCCCTGCCCTACTGATTTTAGTTCCAACCAAGGTCAATTACTTAATTTAACTGTATATTGCTTTGTTAGTTCAATTAAGGATTCAATTAAGCAATTCAGACCTAGGTTGGAACTAAAACCAGCAGGGCAAGGGGTAGTCCAGGACCGGTTTGAAAACCACTGTAGTAGGCACTTCAATTCAGATGTTTCAATGGGATCTCAAGCAGAATTAACTAAATATCAAAAAAAAAAACTAAAAAGACACTACCTGGTTGCAATAGATGCAGGGATTGCTTTACCAACTGAAAACAGAAGATCTAAATAAGGATATACTTTTCATCCATTTCATTTACATCCTATATAGATCTATAACATGGGGAAAAACACAAACAAAACACCAGCAAAAATTCATGGGGTCAACCAATGATTTCCCATAAAATAAATCTGTATTCTCTCTCTCTGGGCAAACATACATTCCAACTTTGAAGTACTTTATTGGAATGAAAAACAAGTGTTTCCAGTGCTATCATTTAAATATTTATAATTTATTGAAAACAAACTTTGTCTTTGTTGGTGAAACATTAATGCTGAAATGTATGTTACAATGTTTACAATATATTGGTATACCTGTACTGCTGATACAGATTAGTGACAAATTAAAGGAAAACCCTGAATAAATTAGTGGAGGAACATAATGAATGCAGATGCCTCCGAACAGGTGTACTGCATGATACAGCAATTAACATCCTATCATGCTCTGTGTCATGTATGAAAATGCTGAGCAGGCCCAGTTGACCTCGATTTTGGATCAAGATGGCAAGAGGAAAGGATCTAATTGACTTTGAAAGAGGGGACATTATTGGGGCACGAATGGCAGGAGCTTCAGTCACAAAGACTGCTCAACTGGCTAGTGTTTCAATAGGAACAGTGAGTAAAGTTACATCTGCATTTAGATCTATGGTTAAGACATCAGTGAATAGGGTTGGAAATTGTGGTCAGAAGCGCACATTCGATGACTGTGATGGTCATGCATTACTGTGATATGTAAGGAAAAAACAGAAGAGCAACTGTTTCCGAGGTGACAATGTCAATGCAGGACATGATCAGACTGTCAGCAAGAACAGTGTCAAGAACTAAACAGAGAGGAATATTATTGTAAAGTTGCAGTGCATAAACCCCTCATTACCAAGACAAATGCACATTTGTAAGTTCAGTGGTGCAAAAACCATAGGCACTGATCTACAGAGATTTGGAAAAAAAAGTGATATGGTCAGATGAGTCATCCTTCACCATATTCTTGACAAGTGGGTGAGTGCATGTGTGGCGTACACCAAGAGAATGGTATAGGCCGGACTGCTTGACCCCTAAAGTGAGTGGGTCCGGAGGCTCTTATGCTGTGGGGGGCATTTTCCAGTCCACTTGTCCCCTTAGAGGGAAGGGTCATTGTAAATCATTACAAAGCTATTCTGAGTGATCAACTTTATCCTATGGTGAAACATTTCTATGCTTGTGGGAGTGGTCTCTTCCAGGATGACAATACCCCCATCCACAGGGCACAAGGGGTCACTGAATGGTTTGAGGAGTATGAAAATCTGAATCATATGCTTTGTCTTCGCAGTCACCAGATCTCAACCCAATTGAACACCTATGGGAGATTTTGGACTGACGTGATATAGAGCACTGTCCACCACCATCAAAACAAAATAAGGGAATATCATTTGGAAGAATGGTGTTCCATCCCTCCAGTAGAGTTCCAGAGACTCATAGAATCTATGCCATGGCGCATTGAAGCTGTGCTGTTGGCTCGTGGTGGCACAACGTCTTAGAGACACTGGGCCGGATGAAATCATAATTTTGACCCACCCACTAATAGCAAACTACAAACCTGTTCATCATAGCGGTTACATTTAGGATTAGAAGAAAGTGTCACCTTACTGAAAATGAAGCCACAACCGAGTACAATTCTGTGGTTTTCTATTAGCAGGTGGGTCAAAGTTTTGATTTGATCCAGCCCACTATGTTGGTTTTTCCTTTAATTTGTCACATGTGTGTACACACACAATACCACTTTCTTTTCCAATACAGGTACCTCAACCTTGACTATCTGCCGATACCCATCCAATGTTTTTCCAAAATGATCCAAAACTACTAAGCTCTTAATATGCCATAGGTATGGATGCACGATAGCCATCTAAAAAACATCATGCTCAAACTGTGAAACAAATTCCCCATTTCCCTAAAGGAAAAAATACAAAGCCCACAACAACATGACTTATGTAATAATGCTGCAATCCTTTGATTTAGTGGAAAAAAATATATTTAATAAAATATAAATATATAAAATATTTAAGCAGCATTTAAACATTCAAAATGAATACTGAAATATCACTAAAAGTACAAATTCACGGCATTTAGATAACAAAATATATAATTCTAGTATAATACATTGGATTAAAAGATGACAATATAAATAACTCAAACTTCAATATACATCTAAAAATAAAAGCATTTCCAGTAAAAAAAACTTTTCAACTTTTCAAACTTTGTATTGCACTTATGTTGTAAGTCGCCCTGGATAAGGGCGTCTGCCAAGAAATAATAAGAAGAATGTAGAATGTACAGTGGGGGGAAAAAGTATTTGATCCCCTGCTGATTTTGTACGTTTGCCCACTGACAAAGAAATGATCAGTTTATAATGTTAATGGTAGGTGTATTTTAACAGTGAGAGACAGAATAACAACAACAAAATCCAGAAAAATGCATTTCAAAAAAAGTTATCAATCGATTTGCATGTTAATGAGGGAAATAAGTATTTGACCCCTTCGACTTAGTACTTGGTGGCAAAACCCTTGTTGGCAATCACAGAGGTCAGACGTTTCTTGTAGTTGGCCACCAGGTTTGCACACATCTCAGGAGGGATTTTGTCCCACTCCTCTTTGCAGATCCTCTCCAAGTCATTAAGGTTTCGAGGACGACGTTTAGCAACTCGAACCTTCAGCTCCCTCCACAGATTTTCTATGGGATTAAGGTCTGGAGACTGGCTAGGCCACTCCAGGACCTTAATGTGCTTCTTCTTGAGCCACTCCTTTGTTGCCTTGGCTGTGTGTTTTGGGTCATTGTCATGCTGGAATACCCATCCACGACCCATTTTCAATGCCCTGGCTGAGGGAATGAGGTTCTCACCCAAGATTTGACGGTACATGGCCCCGTCCATCGTCCCTTTGATGCAGTGCAGTTGTCCTGTCCCCTTAGCAGAAAAACACCCCCAAAGCATAATGTTTCCACCTCCATGTTTGACGGTGGGGATGGTGTTCTTGGGGTCATTCCTCCTCCTCCAAACACGGCGAGTTCAGTTGATGCCAAAGAGCTCGATTTTGGTCTCATCTGACCACAACACTTTCACCTAGTTCTCCTCTGAATCATTCAGATGTTGGCAAACTTCAGACGGGCCTGTACATGTGCTTTCTTGAACAGGGGGACCTTGCGGGTGTTGCAGGATTTCAGTCCTTCACGGCATAGTGTGTTACCAATTGTTTTCTTGGCGACTATGGTCCCAGCTGCCTTGAGATCATTAACAAGATCCTCCCGTGTAGTTCTGGGCTGATTCCTCACCGTTCTCATGATCATTGAAACTCAATGAGGTGAGATCTTGCATGGAAACCCAGACCGAGGGAGACTGACAGTTATTTTGTGTTTCTTCCATTTGCGAATAATCTCACCAACTGTTGTCACCTTCTCACCAAGCTGCTTGGTGATGGTCTTGTAGCCCATTCCAGCCTTGTGTAGGTCTACAATCTTGTCCCTGACATCCTTGGACAACTCTTCGGTCTTGGCCATGGTGGAGAGTTTGGAATCTGATTGATTGATTGCTTCTGTGGACAGGAGTCTTTTATACAGGTAACGATCCGAGATTAGGAGCACTCCCTTTAAGAGAGTGCTCCTAATCTCAGCTCATTACCTGTATAAAAGACACCTGGGAGCCAGAAATCTTGCCGATTGATAGGGGATCAAATACTTATTTCCCTCATTAACATGCAAATAAATTTATAACTTTTTTGAAATGCGTTTTTCTGGATTTTTTTTGCTGTTATTCTGTCTCTCACTGTTAAAATACACCTACCATTAAAATTATAGACTGATCATTTCTTTGTCAGTGGGCAAACGTACAAAATCAGCAGGGGATCAAATACTTTTTTCCCCTCACTGTAACTCAAATAACTTAATATTAACATAAATAGCATCTCCAGTGTTAGTCCTAAATCATACATTCAAGTTTTCACTTAAGAATAATACAATTTCAAAGTATTTTTAAGGACCTTAAAAGTCATTAAAATGAATGCTGTCATTAAAAGTCATTGTTTATAACCTACAATGTAAAAATGATTCTCTCATCTGCGCTCTGACCAGTGCGCTCTGCAGCAGCAAGTAATCTGTCACCTGCCTTATTAGCTAGTCCCAGGGCTGAGAGAGGTCTTCTGGATTGTCTAGACTCTAGATATTAAGAGTCACGATCTGTGATTGTGTAAAAATAAATAAATCTCTAGGGATGACGACAGACCATAGCAACGCCCTTTCCATTGGTCAATACCATGCCTATGTTCTGCAGTTGCGCAAACGCCAGCAAAGACGCAATGTAAACAAACCGCACATGGTTCTTTTTAGCAGAATCTCAGCTACGCAGGTAAAACAAATGTCTCCATCACAAATCGTTTCCCCATAAATTAATACTTTGTAATTGATGAATACTTATCTAACAACAACTTTGTTAAATAAACATTAGTCTATGTAAAAATACCTTCCTAGTATGGAAATGGCACAATAACAGCAGCAATAAGCAGACCTGTCAACTCACGCATCTCGTGTCAGACTATCCTATTCTCGTTTGTGACAATTTCAAATTAACTATAAAGGTTGTGACTATTTGTTTAAAAAGGAATATTTTGCAATTACAGCTGTAACTGTCCGTCCAATAGGCTTTTCCTTCTCGATTGTAATTTATTTTTCATTCAATAGCCTAATAGTTTAGCAATGTAAACTGCAACGAAAATGCCTTAACATTAGCGTCCTTGTGGCAATATTTCGGTCATAACAGCGAAATACAAAATGTATTAGACTATGTAACGAATTTATAATTATTTACTTTACTTTATTTACTTATCCACGTTTCCAAACCACAATCAACATATACACTCAGACTGCCGGTCTACGTTCAGAAACATACCTGTGCGTTCGAGTTCCAGTGAATAAAAAATAAATAACAATAGCTGGCTGTGTATATTTAGCTTAATAATATTTGTTGGTTGCTCCTCTTTCCTTTTCCGTCATTGCTAGTTTCACAGAAGGGTGTTTGGCTTTTTGGTGGGTTAACATACCAGCTGTAGATTTGTGGTAGTTTAATTGCACTGCACATATTATACACTTAACAGTGTTTTAATATACTTTGTCGGAGTATTTCCACGCAGAACGTCTCTGTGAGGAAACCATTGTTCGCGTTCTTGCAGCGCAGATTTGCATCGATTGTGCGTATATGGATTTTCAGTGCATCTATTATAAATCCCAGAACACTTTGATCCATGTGATTAAAAACTCAGTAATTATGATTATGAAAATTCATTACAAGTCTTTTTTTTTTTTTTTTTTTTAACCCACATCCTTAACCTACAAGAAGCTTTGCACTCCGCCGTCTGTAGCCTACATGGCAGGGCCTGGAATAAAATCAAGTTAAATAATAGCGACAGTTAAGGTGGGGAAATACACTTTTTATGACTACAAACCGATGGTTCATTCGTAAAAATGGGATGATGGAGCCATCGAACGTGCATAAAATGTTTTTTTGTTTTTTTTAATGATTTTCGTGACTTTTCTGATTTCCCACAATGACTCTCAGCAAAGCTGCTCCAGAGTTATCACCCCGGCGACGTCACGGCATATTTTTCGATCTCTGATTTCTGGTACGTAGCGTCAGATTACCCGGTTACTAGGTCCAAATATTAAAAAAATGTTGTGGTTTGGGCTCTGGACTCATAACTGGTAGGTTGTGGTTTCAAATCCTCGGTGGGGCGGTGCTGTTGTACTCTTGAGCAAGGTACTTCACTTAGATCGCTCCAGTAAAATGCCCAGCTGTATAAATGGGTACAAATGTAAGTCCTGGATAAGAGCGTCGGCTAAATGACAAATGTAATGTAAATTAATTTGTTACCGTTTCGAGTGATAGCCCTTCTTCATCTGCACTCTTAAAAGTAATGTGTTGCAATTCTACACACACACAAAGTTAATAACATGTTGTGTTGTTTTCTACACAATAAGTGCAGGGTACTGTCTTTCTTCTAACACAATCGAACGGTGTTATTTATTTTTAACCACAATCCTCTGCGAAATGCGTCTCAACCAACCGCCTTCCTCACGCCCTTCGCTCCAGGACAGCGGTGAGGGTTTGAGCCGTCTACACAACCTGTTAGTTGGCCACGAAATTACGAGAGGTGAGTAATATTAAATGTATTTTAATCCTTAGTTTGTGTTCGGTTTGACTTAATTTTATAATTGTAAGAAAAGTAATTGATTATCGTATTAGTACGGAAGAGCCATGGGGCCATGTGAAACAGAACCCCTCCGAAATTCGACTCGAAATTTAAACTTGTAATCTCTCAAATTCGGGTCTCCAAGAGATATTCTCGTTTCGTTTTTTCTTGAGCATGGCACAGGGCTCTTCCGTATTAGATACAATGTTTAGATTATTTATTTATTTTTTAAGGATGCTATGTTACGTTGGCGATTCGATTTTTCAAGAAGGGTAGCTTATAGTAGTAGTATAGTAATATACCCACTATAAAATAATATTAAAAAGTCCAATATGCCGGTAATGTAATACGGTGTCGATTCTGAAGTCTTGCGAAGACGTCCAGTGACGCGGCAGTCAATACAATGTGTTTTTGTTTTGTGTCTCAGGGGAATTTTAATTTATATAGGTGAGGTTTAAATAATACTTAATAGTTTAATCAAACATAGTAACGGATACATTATCTGTTACTTCACTTTCGACCTGTCCATAGGCCTGCTGTGGTACTAGAGACGTCGAGTATCCCTCCCCTCCACACGGGACTGCAGAGCCGCTGAAGCGCATTGAGCCTCGTCGGGTCTCGGTGTCCTCTGAGCAGCGCAGCCCAGCAGCGGCATCGACGCCACTAACCACAAGATATCACTGCACTGGAGTCTGCATGTGCTTTATTTTGGATGTAACTACCCTCAAAATTAAAGATGAAAGTCTACACTTAAAGAACATGGTTTCCTTTAAAATCCATTGTGGTGGTGTACAGAGCCAAAGTGACGACAATTGTGTCACTGTCCAAATATTTATGGACCTAACTATACACACACACACACACACACACACACACACCTCTTGATTAAGTTGAGTGAATGGCATTAATCTTTAGAGGCATTTTAAATGTAACATTTACATGTCTTGTAACGTTATAGCCTGCGGTTTATGTGCTCCGAAAAGATCACCCAAGATGCAGCTGGTCCCAAAACAAGAGCAAAAACGAAATCAGTCAACACTTCCATGTAATTATGACTGTACCTTACTGACAAGGAAAAGGTCCTCTCTTTTCACAATCCCTTCCTTGATCTTCTCCTGTATGGCATCTCCTACTTCACTCTCATTCTGATATGCATGGGCGCAATCAATGTGGCGGTAACCAATTTCTAATGCTGCCTCAACCGCTTCAGCTACTTTCCCGGGCGAAGACTGGCAATTACAAGAAATGAGGAGGATTAGAAATAACAGTTTTATCCGACAAATCATGATTAACTTTAGGACATTACAGTGGTTAATGCCATTGCCCTCGTACCTCTTTAGGGTAATTGACAGGCGTCTTGTGCCATTGTCACATAGGTTCGTTCAAAAACAGTTGTTATGGAAAATGTGTTGATTCTTCACAGCTGTGAACAACCTCACAGACAATGTCCTATTCCAATGTCACACACCAGAAATTTAGCTCACCTCAGTGTGCATTCAGTAGATAGGTACAAAGAATTAGAAAATAAATGCAATATGTGCTAGCTTATATTGTATCATGTAATTAGATAACAATTATTTAATTTTGTACTTTTGGCTCATGTGTAGCAGAATATCTTATTGTATTTATTTTGTAATGTTTGATTTATAATTGTTCTTGTGACAACTTGCTCACTGAAGTGCACACTATATAACATCAGTAAAATGTCAAAGGCAGTATACACTTATTGCTTTTACATTAATAGTACTCATGTTTATTTTGGTTCCACTTATGCCCCCTTCCCATTAGGGTTTAACTATGACTGCACATCTTGTCTGCACTTATTAGCAATTCCAATCTAGGATTTAGGATTTATGTTGGATTAACTATTTGCCTATGCACTTGCATAATTCTGAACTTGTAATTTTATTATGTTTAGATCTTCACTGTATTATTGCACTTTTGTAATGCTCTAAGATTTTGTAAATCACCGTGGCTAAGGTCATCTGCCAAGAAAACATTCTAGGGGGTGTGATTTGCATGTTATGCAAATACTTCAGACCTCATTTTACATCATGAATTTGAGGACTGAATGGTACATTTTAGTTTCTAGCAAAGGCATCACAATCTAAAAGTTGGACAATACATTATTTCTATCAGTTACCAATAGACTTGAAAACAAAGACAAAATACAATAATCCACCCATCCAGTAAGAGATCAGTGAACGAGAGTTTACGCACACGCACACAAAATCCTATCCTTTGGCATGTAGGATGAAACTATCAAACTGATGAAACTGAAACTGCCTATCAAACCTACGAACTCCACACATGTAGATCATGTTGTGATCACATGGGGTGCCAAATTAATGGAGGGAACAAAACTCAAGATGGTAACAATAAAACTTCAAAGTTTTTCAAATAAACAACGCATTTTTTTCACCTTACCCTCGATGTCCCAAGACCCAAAATTGGCATTTTAGCTCCGGTATTTAGGATTACAACAGTTTGCATGATAAATACAGTTTACGAATACAAGGCGCGTGAACGCAGCGGTCCAAAAATAAATAATACAAAAAAGCCCAGCCTGCATACAGACTGAGAGTCAGAGCTCTGCGTCTTAATATACGTTAGCAATGAACAGCAAGGCGTGTCACTTAATTAAGACCAGTAATTAATGCGATTGGTAAATTGAACTAGGCCTATACAGGAACATATTTTAAACAAACTCGCTCTCAATATGCATCGTAGTTCCAGAGACCTACGAAATAAAACGAACATTGCAAATATCACCATTTAACGACTGTCAGAACTGAACTGGCAGACTTTTTCATTTGTAAGGTTTATTGAACTGAATGTCAAATAACGGGGCTTGTGGATTGTTATCGAGCTAGCTATTAAAGACTAATGAGAGGAGAGGAGAGGGGCCGAACACCGAGAACCGAGTGGGTGTTTGTCAGGAAGCAGCCGGGAACGAGGCTGGATTCTGTTCGAATGGAGACTGCTCGAGGACAAGCTGCTTCTGTCGGTCGGTGATTGATTTGTGTTTTCTTTAGAATCGGCACCTTGTGCCTGGTTCACTTTCTATACAATTGTGATACGGCAAATTAAAACTAATCCTATGCCCTCTCTGAATGTGTATTAGCGATTGGTGCCTGTTCTATTGAAGACTACTGGTAAAATAAGTCCAGTTCTCTTCTATTCTTTGTGAATATATATGAATAACTTGTGCCCGGTTTAATGTACATAATACTGAAATATAGCCCTACTGTAATGACATGAGGTTTTGACACTGATTGATACAATTGCGATTCTACACACATTCTCACGAGGTATAATTACCCTAGTAACACAACGTTTCTGCAACATTTAACAATTTTAAGGATGGTTGGTGACAAAGCAACAATGTGACAACGTTAGATGTTACTTGGTCCAAAATTAACGTTGTGGCAACAGTGCTGAAACCACACTTGATAACGTTGTAGCAATGTTAAATGTCAATTGATAGACAACATTGTGTAGGTTATGCGATTTTGTTGTGTGTGTTAACACACAAGTATATTACAGTTCGCAAACGTGAGCGTGTGTTTTTTTTTTCCTCAATGGGAGAACAAAACTGCGCGATAATATGACTCTCTCCGATGATTATAACTCACTATTAAATAAATCGTACATCAATATACTGAATGTTAGTGCAAATAAAATTACTGATGAATAATATGTCATACACGAGTTTAGTGATGGAGAATTACCAGCATTCCTAGACTACAATGACCCAGTAAATAATTAAGTATATTTGACCTTTTAGTCAAGCATGATGCTAAGTGCAAATCTCTTTAGGGTGGTAAAAAATGATTAATCTGAGATGTTTCTGTAAATGTTTAGGTTGCACGAGATGACTGATGTGCCTACAAAACAAGAGGATAAAATACTATCTACTTTGAACCAAATGAAGTCATAGAGGTGCTGCCGTTTATAATTAATGTATAATAGTATCAGTTGCAAACATAATTGAATAGAGTTCTATGAGAAAAAGCACAATCCACAAAGAATATCTGACTTTTTTTCTGTATTAGTCTTTTGGTAGAATACCAAGTGATTTCTTAATGCAAATGTGTGTTTTTGTTTGTTTTAATTAAATTGACCCAGGGATTATGCTATAGGGGTTGTTTATATTTGTGCATTTTATTTTTAATTATTTTATTGCAGGAAGACCTGTTTGATGAAACTAGTTTTGAAGCCAACAGCCCTGTGTATAATGGATCAGACTTGTTGAAGGGACAACTTCTGGCCCTGCTGATGGCATTTTCTTTGAGACATGGCTCGTCTGGTGTTGCTTTAAAAGACAGAGTTCAAATGCTGATGCCTTTGCTTGGATAGATAAGAATGGACATCAGTATACTAGCAGAGTGCTAAATTTTTATATATATATATATATATATACACACACCGATCAGCCATAACATTATGACCACTGACAGGTGAATTGAATAACTGATAATCTCATTATCTTGGCACCTGTCAGTGGGTGGGATATATTAGGCAGCAAGTGAACATTTTGTCCTCAAAGTTGATGTGTTGGAAGCAGGAAAAATGGGCTAGTGTAAGGATCTGAGCGACTTTGACAAGGGCCAAATGGTGATGGCTAGACGACTGAGTCAGAGCATCTCCAAAACTGCAGCTCTTGTGGGGTGTTCACGGTCTGCAGTGGTCAGTACCTATCAAAAGTGATCCAAGGAAGGAAAAGCGATGAACCGGCGACAGGGTCATGGGCGGCCAAGGCTCATTGATGCACGGGGGGAGCGAAGGCTGACCCGTGTGGTCCGATCCAACAGATGAGCTACTGTAGCTCAATTTGCTCAAAAAGTTAATGCTGGTTTTGATAGAAAGGTGTCAGAACACACAGTGCATCGCAGTTTGTTGAGTATGGGGCTGCATAGCCGCAGACCAGTCAGGGTGCCCATGCTGACCCGTCTACTGCCGAAAGCGCCTACAATGGGCACGTGAGCATCAGAACTGCTACTATCCGAATCAGAATTTTCCATGTAGCACCTTAATGTCCTTGTAATGAAAGAATAAGATGGAAATGTGTATTATTTTGTGTAAAATTTGCGTAGATTTCCTTTCAATTGTGTGCCCTTTCTTCCAAATGTATTTGATCCCATTTTTACTTACTTTATTTCTTCCATATGATTTACATCTGCACCGATTTGTTGTCCAGGGTAGACATAACTTCACTTGCTGCCAAAAAAAAAAACTGCCGCAGAGAACAACTGTCAATTACAAATACTTCAGTAAATTTCTTAAAAATTATGAAAACACAGGAGAAACACAGCTATTTCCACATGTAAACTAATTTCACATGTAAATGCTACTGAGGTAATTGTATATATCCTTAAATGAGCACATTATAAAGATAACTGGTCTGTTTATTGTGGGTTTTAAGGTAAAGTAAGTTGCTGATGGACGTTTCATGGTTAGCAATTGTGTATTTCAGGTTAATGGCAAAGCAGAAAGTTTTTTTTTTTTTTTTCCTGTTATCATTATGCTCTCTATATTGTCATGGGTCTGTTGTATAATCTTAACTTCATAAAACACTTACATTTATGGCTTACTAGCTCTATCACTGACATGAAAAACCACTTGGCTAAGATCAGTAAAACAAAGTATTAATTTAGGGCTGCAACAAATGACTATTTTGATAATCTATTCATCTGTCATTTACGACTTCATTTACTACAAAAACACATACATTCCAGCATTAAGTGTTGTATTAAAAAATGAAAGGTTTGAGTTGTTCCTCATCTTGCACAATGCTCTCTTTAAAACAACTTGAGACGACAGTTATAAAACCAATAGAAAACATGTGAAAAAAATAAGGGTTTTATAAAGTGCATATAGTAACAGGAGTTTTTACATTGTTCTCAAAAGACAAAGTGGTTTTGCTTTTCAGTTTGAAAGGTGGTAAACTGTTTTGATAAATAATGAAAAATAAAGAAAAACATAAAATTCAGTGTTTACAGGCTTTTCTAAATCAAACAGCTTAAATGGCAGTCCAATACTGGAGTATGGAGCTAGATTTTTTTTAGTTTTTTTACTGAAATGAGAGAGACAATAGGAGTATGGATAGTAGCACAATATTTACATTTCCAGGCACACTGGATCCCATGCATCTGATTTGTACATGCATGTAAAGAGAAAAAAAATAGTGTGCATATTCCCTTTCCCACCTTGCACATTGACTCTGTCGTACTACTGTGAAACCAGTTCAATTCGATCAGATTTTACATGCGTTAAAAATGTAATTACCCAATTAAACGAGAGGAAGACATGGATTGGTGGAAAAGCTTATCATTTGCGTGTCTAACTATGAATAACTAGAGCAAATAAATATAGACATCTGTGTAAAAATGATGTAAAAGCTCCTTATTTATCCAGCAGCCCTGTTGCAAACTCAAAACGAAACTCAAACGTTTTAAATGTGTATGTTGTATACGACAATGTTTTTTGTTTTTAATTCAACAGCCTTCTGTAGCAATGCTCCACAGCTGTGCAATGCACTTCCAGAGGCTTTGAGAAGCACTACACTTGATAGTTTAAAGAAATCTTTAATTTTTTTTTTTTTTACACGTTGTAGCAAACAGTCTTCTTTGAAGTGTGTTCATGACTTTCCACAGGTGTACCTGCAGCCTCCACCATTTCTCAAGTTTTTTTTTTTTTTTTTTTTTTTTTTTTATAGCTGCACCCCAGGTAGACCTAACTAAATCGACATGGAAATTCGTTGCCAATGATTTTTAATAATCGATTTTATCAATTAGTTGTTGCAGCCCTAGTATTAAATCAACTAGACACAAGGCACAAGCCACAGCTGTACAGATTGAACAAGATTTTCAGCATTTAAGGAAAATCCATGAAGGGGTGGTTTACATGCGCAAGAACAATACTCGAGACACTTCCATCACGGAATTAATGGAATATTATAAAGAAAATGACAAGTGAAGTAGCATTTAAGCAAAATGGATAGTAGTATCGGGTCAAACAAACCTGAAACATCATTGGAGGGTTAAAGATAATTCTCAGTCCTAAACACAGATTTTCATTTTCAATTCTGACTTCAGGTGCTTTTTCACATGTGAAGAGACTCAACTTTGGCAATACCTTTCAATATTTGTATTACTAGTCCCCTTTGTAATCTCCTTGGTTTAAAATGAAAGATAGTATACTCTGAAAGACAACACAAAGTGAATTCAAAGTGAAATTTTTATTCAAATATATATTCTTACAATACTTTCCACACTGTGTTCTGTACATAGTAACCATTAAATCCCCATTCTATGATATCAGTTATAGAACTGCCACAGAAAAATAAGAATTTTGACAAGACCAGCTTGTGTTCCTCACTTTCTAGCCATAATACTAGCTGTTTGTGCCAAATGAAAGAAAATGGCAACTGAATAAAAATTTTTTTCTGGTATATATAATTTAGTTTTACTGGTATTCAATATGTTTACTATCGGCTATTATAGACTAGAATTTGTAAATATAAATTTAAAATAGTACACAGTATCAAGTTGTACACAAAAAAAATAATATAGTAGACATTGTGTTTTCAGATAAAATTCTACACAACCAAGGTACATTTTTAAGCAATGCTTTTTAGATTTCACAATTAGTTTTTACCCTCAATAAATATTTTGACCTAAATAAAAAAGTGTGTGGGTGGGGTTGACAATTTGTGTTTTATTTGGACATGTAAATTGCCTATACATTGAAACTGAACATTCATTTTTAATTGTGTGTATGTAGGGAAGTTTATATTACTACATTAATTCATGTTAATACAACATTCATCCTTACATAAAAACCTTTCAAAACCTTTTCTTGAAAGCCTGTCAAACTTAAGTCTATACTTTCAAGCATTTCAAAACAGTAGAGAACAGACAATATATTGGATGTGAATCTGGTGCAACAAAATTGCAAAACAAGAAAAGGAAAAAAATAACCAGAGGAATTTAAAATGTGTTTAAATGACCTGCCCTGTATTGCATAACTTGTACAATTCTGAGCTTGGTGTGCGGGTAATGCCCCATATTTCAGAGCGTTGGTTCCAGTCTGTGACTGGCATAACCCACATAGCAGTTCACTTGTCTCGTCTCTCAACAGTAACTCCTGCAGTTTGGTGCTGGGTGCCTGTGAGCTCTTCAAAGTTATGAGTGAGAGCCAAATGAGTCCTGCCCAGAATGTTCTCTCTCTGCTCTTTGCATGTGACAGAAGTGAAATTTCCTGTCCATGATTTTTTGTAAAACAGTTAGGGTTGTCTTTGACCAGAAAATGGCATAACAAAAAATAAAGTTATAAAAAAAGGCACCTCAAAACATAAACAGAGATCAATTCAGAAAAGACTGAGTGGTAGCACAATACCCCTTCTTGGGTCTTCTTTCTTGGTTGTACTCCTAATGACCTAGAATGTTTTTTCGTTTTCGCCGAATTTACACAATTTGGAACTCAGGTTGTACCTGTCATCCATATAGCTAAAAAAATATTATAGCAACAGAATTGCAGGTTAACCCACAAAACAGCAAAAGGTGAAGATCAGAAATTATATGGAAGAGCCTTGAAGGTTAACTGCCAGAAGGACATTATCCTTGCTAAAAGACTGTGTACTCAAAAAGGATCCAGTAGAGGTTAAATCTGGATAGTCACAAATCACCCCTGAAAGAACTTCCATCCTCTTCTGAAAGCCACATATTTGTTCTTTGGTTGTGGTGTTTCTTGACAGCTGACAATCTCCTTTTAACAAAGTGTTGAGGCATGGTGCCCCAAAGTGGTACCTTATAGCTGCAGAGGTACTCTCAAGCAGTGATTACTCTCAGATTGAGTTCCTGAACGAGTCCCCTGTGGTCCAGATGGGTTAGTATCTGCCGTGTTCATCTGTGGCTGTGACAATAACATCCATCCAAATCCTCATGGCTTCAGCAGTGGGGGCTACCATGAAAAATAGCCTATCATAGGTCTTCACACAGAAGGTAAGTTTTGGGTGAGGACTCTGGGTGGGGAGGGGAGAGAGAGAGAAATTTCATTAACATAAAAGGGTCAATTTTAAGATCTGTACAAAACTAGAAAAACAGCCTATGATACATCTTTGCGTGTTTATACCATGCTATAACATCTGCACAGACACAAAATAATTATTAACATTAGTAGGGCTGGGACGATGAATCAATGGATAGATGTGTCGAATCGTTTCAAAACCAATGATGGGCAAAATAAATTCAATTTTAAATACAGCTTGATTTGGAGACAGGCAAAAATCTGGGAATTAGTTTAGTCTACTAACTTTTATGGTACCCTATGCAATTATAGTACTGCTTTAAAATAATAAAATTTTAAAAGGAACATCCCGATGCATTTTTCAGAACATAATTTCCTTTTACCGGTAATTGAATAGACAGTATATGTGAGAGCAATTGAACTGCAACAGTTTTTTGTAATTGTTTTACCAAGCAACCATATTCAAAAGTAAACTACGTCTTGTACGAGAATTTGCTGAGCTCTTCTGCAAACACAACAAATGTACAGGACCACTTAGTAAGACTCCATCCTTCTAAATACAAAACTAAAAACAAATGGGAGCCTTCTCCGGCTTCTTACTTTGGATATAAAAGTTAGCCTGAGCAAGGTCGTGGATGTAATGAATAATGCAATTTACTGTACTGTTGCCAAGAGCAATCAAAGTTTCAAATTTCAATTGTATTCTTTGTTGGTCTGTCACCTTATGAATTTAATATGTTTATATTAAATTCAAATATTTAAAGGTGATGGTTATTATATATATATTCGTTTCATAGGGAATATAACTACTGGGATACATCAGGTGGTATCTGTGGCAATGCAGACACCGTGTTGAGAATTTGTGTGAGAGCGCTGTAGCCCTGATGCGTAGAGCGGTCGCTGTGAGCTTAGTGCTCTGTGGGTTAATGCTCACACCCACACACATTTAATAAACACAGCACAAATTTGCCATAGGAATTTTTTTTGTAATAAGACAGGCTGCTCTGGTTTTTCTCAAATCAAAAATGTAGGTATCTCAGGATTTTCCAAAAGCGATTCCTTGAAAAAGGGAAGACAGGTCTTTTGACCAGTAGCTCTCCACATACATACTTTTGCCCACATATACACCATGGACATGGATTGTTATGAAAGCTTGTAATTCCTCCAAAGAGACCCAGATAGCACAGGACGTTGGGCCAACGTCGACATATGGTTGGCATGGTCGTACAGCAGTAGTTCGGGGAGGTGGAGGATGACTGACATCGACATATGGTTGGCATGGTCGGACTGCAGTTACAGTGGAGATGGCAAGATGGATCATGTCCGACTAAATGCTGACAGATACGATATCAGTGCAACTTGTTTTAATACATTGATCTATATAACTTTAAAATATCATCAGTATGAATAATCATTATAATTGCATGATACTGTCAAAAATGTTCCCAGCTTAATTACTTGAAAACGCTCGAGCGCTCTTCCTCGAGACCATACTGAGAAAAGGCGTCTCCTCAGATTTCCTTCAGACTGAAGAATGCGCTGGAAGGTAAGTTCACTTTCACGACTATTATTAAAATGTTTAAATTTACTGTTGTTTAAATGTACTGAAAAGTAGAATATTTAATTGTCTGAAGTACCGGGTTGTATGTATGACACATTAACTGTGGTTGTTTTCAAAATAACATTTTTAAAATATCAGTGATGGGCTTTTAATTTTCTGTATAGCAGAATGGTTTAAAGTGAATGTAAATTACAATATATAGCCAATTGGGTAATTCATTATGTAGCGAATGTATATGTAACTAATTTGTCAGAAGTGTTCACATTTTCTTCTCATTTTATTTTTCGGTTTCATTAAGTACAGGCCTTGTGTGCAAAGATGGCACAGAAACTAGTTGTTTGTATGTATTTGTAAGAGGACACTGATTTATCCACGAATGTAACTTAAAGGTCAATACTGACAATTAAGATTTCAGTTATAAGAATTAATACAGCTTATGTAATGCCTTTTAGTTTAGTTGTTCGTTTATCTGTTTATCTAGAATTGAGCCAGACATGCCCAGAGGATTCAGGAACTTGAACACTGAGAAGCAAGATCAGACGTTTGTTGTTTATTCTTTTAAATGTTTAATCTACTATTTGTGAATAAAATTGGTGCTTGTTATTCTTTAATAATGCCTCTGCTGAGTGATTTGAATATACGATCTTAAGTTACATGTCTTTCTTCCTGTTGTGTTTTTATCTGGGGATCTGTAATTCTCCAAGTGGCTACTGCTCATTTACATATTTAATATTAAATTAATGATTTAATTAAGCTTTTTGTTCAGCATGTATAAGACATCAGCTTTTTAAATAACTGAGTGTGTTGGATAATACACATTTTAGAAATATGCCACATTTGTACCTCACCATGGAGAGAGAAAATGAAGCATTGACAAAGTGTGACTGTAGTTCTGCTCTTCTGAAATATATTTCTACAAGATCAAGAACGGGTTCTGAAAAAACTTAGGGTTACAGGACGAGGACAGTGGAGGAACAAGCAACACTGGATACAGAATAAGAGCAAAGGATACTTTTGGGGATTAACATTTGCAGGTCAAAACACGAATGGACCAAACGTCGTTTTGAACATCGGGCCAATGTGGGCACGATGAGCAAAAAGACGACGGCCCGACGTCGTCTTCAAACGTTGGTCCGACCACTCATGATCCATCGTGCAGACGTTGGCCCAATGCTGCTGTGCTATCTGGCTAGTTCCCATTGATCAACATTCAGTACCCACTGCGTCTCTGCAATGGTACAGCGCTGAATGTGAAGCAGCAGTTGCATGGAGATCAACAACAGAAATGCACCACGTGAGATGTCGGTTTCATTTTGCATGTGGTGTTGGGCCTGACACTTCAGACAAAACATCTTCAGCTGTCTGCCTTCTCAAAGCAGCATCACTTGAATTAATATTTTTCCAGACTGTCCCATCTTTGCCTGAGAAGCTGATGCAGCAGGTGTAGTTGTCCTTGGTACTGGTGGTGCTGATACAGCAAATGCAAGGACCACAGTTCTCCAGTTATGGATTTGGATCTGCCACGACCAGGACCATAACCTCTCCCTCTCCTTCTCCCTCTCCCCCTGGTCAGCTCTTCTTGTGCTTCACCTTGGCTCGGTGTCCTCACTTTCACTGTTGGAGCTGCTTTTGGAGTTTCCACAGCCCTGTCTCCATCACTTACACCACCATCAGAATATCCTTCTGCCACTTTGAGGAATAGTGCAAGTGCTTCTTCCATATTCAGTACTCTTCGTCCAATCTTCTCAGTCCTATATAGATACTGAATTGTAGCGCTAACAATAAATGCTAACACCAGCCAGCCTGTCGCCAGCCCTACAACCTAATACAAAAGACTTAGCATACATGATCACACAGGTGACTGATCAAGGCATTGATCCAAAGACCTGGGTTTGCAACCTGATCAAGATTGAATTCCAAAGAAACAGGCAGATGAGAGCTGTATCACATGAATTCTTTAATTGTGTATATTTTGTGAAACCTGCTAATTAAATAATGATAATTTATGATTTGTAGAAATTCACATGTTTCAGGACTCAAGATTATAATTCTTTCACAATGACAAATTTTATTACAAAGCCCAGATTGTCGGCTATATATTCAATATAGCCTACCGTATAAACTGTGAGTCCAGTGGTTGAAGAAAATATTTCCAGATGAAACACCATATAATTTCAAATATTTAGTAACACATAAGAAAGGACATGGATGAGTTATTCACATACGATGCTAGTATTAAAATGTTACTTTATGTAATTCAAAATTACAATAACATTTTACCTTTAAGGAAGAAGTAAAACAATAAATGTTGTATCAATATTCAAGAGGAATTACTGAAATTTTTTAAATCATGGATGTAAGAACAGATAACTCGCACACTTACTAATAAGCTCCATATTTAGCCCAGGTTAACCTAATAAATTTAACCTAATTAACCTGGATTTGGCTCATCTATTCTTACATATTGATCTTCCATGATTTTTAACATTCCAGTAGTGACATACCTAGGGATATTATTTGAGATTCTTAACACAATCACAAACATACAGAACCAAAATAAAATGTACACAGGCTCTATAATATGTTAATAAATGTAAAACATTAAGAGGAAAATATGTTCAAGACTTTTTACACACCTTGGAGGCACATCGCAAATGATCATAATACACCTCTTCTATGGCCTGAAAATAAATCACACCTTTCAGTTTCATTTCTTCTTTATCTGAAATGCAGAAAATAGCCATTAGAGAACACAAGACACCCAATTATTTAACTTGATAAACTTAATATTTTATTATTTATCAACAGTGATAAAAGGATCTAGAGTTTTAAAGGATTTAGAACAGAAATTAGTAAACATTTCTTCATTCCGTGTTGTGGAACAGTCTAGAACTAACTCTCAAGCCATATTGTTAAAGCAGACATATGATTCTAACCCTTTTAATGTTGAAATTCACAATGTAATCAAAATACTCTAACCAGAACTATCTTGATACTATTTCTGTATAGGAAAACTCATTGGTCAGGTGATAGCATAAAAGCAGGAAATGTCTACCTCCTATAAAGAGTAGGGGCATAGTGGCGAGAGGAGGAGAGTGAGCCTGTGAAAAAGGACTTCTGCTGCCTATGCCAGGGAACAGACCACAGATGACAGTGTGCTGCACACAGGTATTTAACTTTTCCTTTTGGACTTCGGATTATGATGTGTTTAGTGTTTGTTCATGGTGTTACAACAATATAATTGGTTTAATTCTTATTTCAAATGGCAAAAGGTGGTAAAATAGAATTGGCAGCTCAATCTAGAAATTAAGGTAAATAGAAAAGTTTAGTTAAGCTAAAAACAAAAGGGACATTGCATGATCAAAACATTTATATAAAATAAACTTTAAGCCATTAACATTTCCATACCTGCGAAGTAGGCCAGCCTTTTCTTTTCGCCGTCAAACACGAACCAGCGTTTCTTCCAGGTCTTGATCTTTCCACCCATCTTAGTGAGGAAGCCCTTGCACTTCCTGTCAGTGATGCTGACTGGGTGGCATGTCTCCACATTGTGGCCCATGGCCTCCAAATGAGCTCGGAGATCAAATGTCTCACAGCTAATTAGGGAGCGGAATGGCGGGGGGCTAGCCTGCGAGAGGAGATGGGATTGGCATTGTGAAACATCTCTCCCTCCTCCCACTCCCTACCACATGGTCAACTACATCAAAACCCAATAACCTTAATCACTGTTTTTTTATTATGATTACAATGACTTTAACGAGTGCTGTATTAAAATGAGTAACAGCAAAACAGTGAAATTGTTCAGTGTTTCCAACAGATTTCCATGACAATAAATCTCTTTTGATATCGCTGTTTGTTTGCTCTGTTTTGTTCTTGGTCTTGTGTGTTATACATATTTCTTTGTCGAGGTACTGATGTGCAAATGTTAAATTGCTTTTCAAGGGATGTACAATTCAATGGCATCACAGTAAAAAAAAAGTATATAGGTGTACCTCATTTGAAGCACTATACAAAATGGAAAAGTGTATTTAAATCCCTCACACGGGTCTAAAATCCCATTGTGAAGGACTTCAGGTGACAATGTAACACATCTGAGAGGTCCCTATTACAGTTCTAATATTTACAAAATATTCATAAGCAACTTTTTATTTTACTGCTAAAATTACACTATTTTTCAATTTGTCCCCCCTCATTTGAGAAAAATAGGACAACAGGAAGTATAGGAATCTAAACAACTGTCTTCCAAAGTTGAAATTTGTTTTTTTTCTCCATTTTATATATACTGCTAAAAAAAAAAAGTTCAGAGTTCATACAGTGCAATGTGAGCGAGTCCCATTGTACCTCCTTGAAAGGCAAAAACAGCAGTGCCAGGTGTCTGATGGAGTGGAGTACAGAAGGGCAATATCCTAGATATACTAATTCCCTGCTGATATAGCCAGCACCTACCTCCACACTGCTACAGAGAGAGCTGGTCTCTGGCTCTGGCGAGAACTGTTGGGACATCTCCAGTTCTCTCTGTTTGGCCTCCTCCTCAGCTTTCCTCTTGGTTTCCTAAGGAATTATAACAGGGGTAGTCAACAGGCAGTCAGCGGGCCAAATCCGGACTGCCAGACACTTTTGAATGGACCTTGAATTTTTTTGTATTAACTTATCATGATTGAAATTTAAAAAATGTATTGTTACGGGGGTTTGTTGCACTAAGTGCTTGTTATTTTTATGGAACCTAGTAGCAGCCCTTTCTGGTCATTGGCCAATAGGATTTTACGTATTTGCCATAATATTGGATGTCCTATATAGAGCTAGTGTTACCCTGTTAGTTAGTTAATTGAGTGTTCGCAGGTTCCCGGTTCAGATGTCTCTATACCCAATCTGGACTGGGGCAAGAGTGTCACTTTATACTCTTACTGATATTCCGTTTGTTATCCTGATTTCTATAAGTAAACCGGTAAACTGTGGATCGTTTCTCATGTGGACATATCTCAATGTGAACATCCATACACAACAGTATTTTTTTTTTTTTTTTTCAAATTTTCTCCCAATGCAATCTCTGATACAGATTATTGTTAATTTTAGGTATTGTAAGTTTCTTCTAATAATATTACAATTAATAATAAAAACAAGAATATGCATACTGTAGGGCTTACTTTTAAACAAAAAGTCTGTATGCTTATGTGGAAACACACTGCTGAATGCTGTAGTCCCGCCAATATCGAACAAAGTGCTCAGCAGTGTTTACACATGGATGCAAAAAAAGACAAGTTGACACCGAAAATCATTAATTTAAAAGATTGAATACTTTTCACATTTCAGTGTTTTCGTCTGTGATCATGCCTATATCTCGTTTTACTCCGATACGTGTGTTAGCCTGTACTGTACAGTGGAACAACGAACTCCATTGAAAACAATAAGTACCATTGTAAATCCAAATATTTTTTCTATTCAAATTGTAAATATATAAAACAGTATATTTTACTTATATGGTTTCACGATTAAGATATTGCACCCAATCGCTGCTTCCAAACATTTCCACACTGCAGTATTACTTCCTCATGGCTTTTTCTTTAAAATAATCCTGACTTGTCAATGGCCCTCTTGACTGTCACTCTTCTTAGTCCCGCCTTCAAGCAGAAGTAAATTAACCAATCAGTGAAGTGAGGTTTTGGAAACCAGCTCTGTTAGGACAGAACTGCTCTGGGGGCAGATATGATGCAACTGACTGGTTAATTGCCTTTAAGAGGCAATATATGACGCAACTTTAGTTTTGAAAAATGTGCATTCAAGAAAAAAACGGGAGAAAGTAATACTGCACATTGTGGGTGATCATTGTGCATTTCTTGTGCCCCAACAAAAGATTATTCAATTATGCCAGTTTATTACCACTGCATGTAAGGACTAATGTAACTATTACTAAATTTCTGTTAAAACTACTTCTGAACTACCCCAGTATAAGAATCCTGCAGTGCTTTTTGTACCATGCTCTTGTTTTAATTACTTCAGTTTGATGTATATCATACAATGCATTCTTTGCTCTTTCTTAAAATATGTATATTTTGGGTAAGGACATCTGCTAAGAATTCAATTAGTAATAATAGTATTATTACTGTACATTAATAATTGTATTTTTAATATGATATTAATAATAGTAATATCCATATATTATAATTACTATAGTAATAATATTATAATTATATTATTATTATTATTATTATTAATACTAATAATTTGTATTATTAATAACAATACTATGTATTATTATTAATAAAACATATTATAATATTAATCATTATAATATTATTAATTAGTACTATAATATAATAAATAATAATAATAATAGGATGGATAGCTGCAAGATTAATCAGCACAGATTGGGAAGAAATTTGGAAAACTGTCATGAAAGGAGAACATTTTATCAGTCTCTCTTCAGAATCAGGTGCCTCAGTCTTTTGCAATTGTTGACTGGCAATGAGGTTTAGAAGATATACAAAATGGCAGGAGCTTATATCAGACCACTTATACAGTCATTTTATACCCTGTGTGAAGCTAAACTCTTATTTGCTGGTTTCATAGGCCATGATTAAACCCTAATTAGAACTGGCATAATTCAAGACTACAGTGAATCTTGATCTTTGAAAGCAGCCCTTAAATGTCTTACTCAGTAATCACAGACCTCATCAGCAAAAGTCGCTGTCAATTGAATGCGGACTCACCCTTGCCTTCAGCAGTCGCTCCTTCTCTGCTCTGGCCTCTCTCAGCCTCCTCTCCATCTCTGCAATGTTGGGGATCCCTCGGCCAGGACTGAAAGAATCAACAAGCAATCCATCCATCCATTATTGCATTTATAAAGCAGATATACACTCACCTAAAGGATTATTAGGAACACCTGTTCAATTTCTCATTAATGCAATTATCTAACCAACCAATCACATGGCAGTTGCTTCAATGCATTTAGGGGTGTGGTCCTGGTCAAGACAATCTCCTGAACTCCAAACTGAATGTCTGAATGGGAAAGAAAGGTGATTTAAGCAATTTTGAGCGTGGCATGGTTGTTGGTGCCAGACGGGCCGGTCTGAGTATTTCACAATCTGCTCAGTTACTGGGATTTTCACGCACAACCATTTCTAGGGTTTACAAAGAATGGTGTGAAAAGGGAAAAACATCCAGTATGCGGCAGTCCTGTGGGCGAAAATGCCTTGTTGATGCTAGAGGTCAGAGGAGAATGGGCCGACTGATTCAAGCTGATAGAAGAGCAACTTTGACTGAAATAACCACTCGTTACAACCGAGGTATGCAGCAAAGCATTTGTGAAGCCACAACACGTACAACCTTGAGGCGGCTGGGCTACAACAGCAGAAGACCCCACCGGGTACCACTCATCTCCACTACAAATAGGAAAAAGAGGCTACAATTTGCACAAGCTCACCAAAATTGGACAGTTGAAGACTGGAAAAATGTTGCCTGGTCTGATGAGTCTCGATTTCTGTTGAGACATTCAGATGGTAGAGTCAGAATTTGGCGTAAACAGAAAGAGGACATGGATCGATCATGCCTTGTTACCACTGTGCAGGCTGGTGGTGGTGGTGTAATGGTGTGGGGGATGTTTTCTTGGCACACTTTAGGCCCCTTAGTGCCAATTGGGCATCGTTTAAATGCCACGGCCTACTTGAGCATTGTTTCTGACCATGTCCATCCCTTTATGACCACCATGTACCCATCCTCTGATGGCTACTTCCAGCAGGATAATGCACCATGTCACAAAGGTCGAATCATTTCAAATTGGTTTCTTGAACATGACAATGAGTTCACTGTACTAAACTGGCCCCCACAGTCACCAGATCTCAACCCAATAGGGCATCTTTGGGATGTGGTGGAACGGGAGCTTCGTGCCCTGGATGTGCATCCCACAAATCTCCATCAACTGCAAGATGCTATCCTATCAATATGGGCCAACATTTCTAAAGAATGCTTTCAGCACCTTGTTGAATCAATGCCACGTAGAATTAAGGCAGTTCTGAAGGCGAAAGGGGGTCAAACACAGTATTAGTATGGTGTTCCTAATAATCCTTTAGGTGAGTGTACATAACATTATGGAAAAACACCCTTTTAAAGGGAAAGGGAATAGTTGCAGGGTTTGTATCTCACAATGTGGACACAATGCTGAATGTTTGGTCCATAAATGCCTCTCGCATAATTGAGAGTTCAGACAGAAGACACTGTGGCTCCTCCAGGTTTTCATAGCACTTATTTAAACAATGCCAGGGAAGGTGGACCCAGGTGCAGAGCATAAGATCAGGTCAAAACAAGCAAGGGGTCTAGGGCCAGCAAACTGTTTCAACAAGGGCAAGGCTAAAGCTGAGGTCAGTAATCAGTCCAAAGGTCAAGGGATCATCAGGCAAACAGGTTGTCAAAGGAAATCCAAGAACGAAGGTCAAAAAAGGAGAAACACAGGTCAGGTACACAAGGAGTCAGTAAGGCTAGAGATTAGTGCTCAGAAATGTCACAATACTGGGAACAAGACTTCACCAGGAGCGCCCAGAATAAAGCAGTATAAATGCTTTAGGAACCTGATCGACCAACTCCTCCTCCATGAGCTCCACCTCCAGCTCCGAGTCCTTGTGAGGACCCAGAGACAGGCGGTCCTCCTCCCAGGTGGCCCGTCCACTGCCCTCGCAGATCTGGTCCATCCTGCTATTCAAAGACAGGAAAGCTATATTGCGCTCCCTGTCCGCAGAGCCTGTCTGCAGGATCTTCAGGCACAGTGGCGATCGCGGCAGTGCCTGGTGAAACGGTGGACCTCCGGTCGCGCCGTAGCAGACCCGGAAGTTGTGGCCAAATTACGCCCGCTGTTGGTGCCCATACAGATGGGGCATAAGACTTCCCCAATCCAGGAGGGCAAGGTGCGCTGGCCGCAAGCGGCACAGTGGCGGGGGCGAGAGGAGCTCATCGCCAAGCCGAGCGCACACACGCGTGCACAGGGAAACTTGACCCGCGGGGGCCAAGAGTAGTAGACCACCAGCTGTAGCGGGATCTAAAATCGAGGCCGGGAGGGCTAGCAGTACTCGTTCTCAGCGAACTGAGAGAGCGAGACCTCCTACAGCCACAGCCGCAGGCTTGTAGTGCGGGCGCAAGCCAGCAGAGAAACACCTCACGTGGGTTACAAACACACCAAGGCTTAGGCCGGGCAGCCGGGCCTCAGATTTTACTGCCGCTGCTAGCGCTCCTGCTGTGGAGGAATAAGCCTTATGGACAAACCAACACAGCAAGCAGTCGGAATATATAAAGCAATATATAAACATGACTACTATTTTTAAAGTGTGCTATTTGTGTCCGAAGCTGAAACCGAAGTGCACCGGAGCCCCAGAGCGCGGACGGAACAGAGTTGGGTTAGCTATTAAATAATAACTAAACAATACAAATAGACACAGACATAAACGGTGGCAACCAACCGGAAAATAATAATAATTGTAGAAACAATAAAAATAATAGTAAGTCTAATGCACAGACAAGACACAGACAGCTTACGTTTTCGGTCCAGGCGAAGTGGCAAAAGAGGACGAACCTCCACTGACGTCATGTTTTATGGAACAGGATGTGGGAAGGGACCTGTTCTGAGTGACGAGCACAGGGGCCAATGGCAGCTTTGATAGAGTGATGTTTCGATCAGGTTCCTACGGCAGTGCGCAGAAACCCCTCCCCCTTGGGCAGTGCTTCCGACTTGAAAGATAACTTGTTACCATCTCTAATGCTTTGTATTGGAAATTCTCTCCTTACAGGAAGCCACAATATACATTAATTTAATAATATGTACTCAGTTAATGTCATTGCACACTTTTGAACACTAGGTGGCAGCCATCTCAAACGGTTTTACACTGCGACCCGGCTATTTGTGACATTAAAGTCCTGCCAAAATATGAACTATATATATATATATATATATATACACATACACATACATATACACACACACACACACACACACACACACACACACACACACACACAACCAGTCAAAAGTTTTAGAACACCTACATTTTTCCATGTTTTATAGAAATGTACGCAGTTTAATGTCTCAATGTATTCTTTCTACAATGGCAATCAAATATTGTTCGGAAAGTTTTTGAAAGACTGTTGCAGAAGTTCCCACAAATGTGTTGCACTTGTAGGTTGCTTTTTCTTTCACCCTTCTGTCCAGTTCATCCCATGTTTTGGGTCATTATCTTGCTGTAGGATGTACCCCTGACCAACTAGGCGTATACCAGAGGGTACTGCATGGCGATGCAAAATGCTGTGGTAGCCGTTTTGGTTCAGGGTGCCACTCACAAGACACCGACTCTGGACCTAGCAAAAGAGCCCCAGACCATAACCTCCTCCATGTTTGACAGTTGGTGTCACATGCTGAGGAACCATCCTTTCGACTACTCGACGGCGTACAAAATCTCTGCGTGATTATTCAAAATTTTTAATCTTCAGTTCATCGGCCCATAAGACCTTCTTCCAGTCTTCGGTAGTCCACTGGCAGTACTTCATGGCCCAGGCAAGCCTCTTTTTCTTATTTTGCCATCTTAGCAATGGCTTTCTTACTCCCACTCAACCTGTCAAACCTATAGCTCGAAGTCTTCTCTTCACAGTTGAAACTGAGACTTGCTTACTTGGACCAGAGTTAAGCTGTGCTTGGAAATGCAAGCTGTTGCAAGCTGTTGATTCTCAGAAACTTGTCTTCTGATTCTGTTGTGGCTTTGGGAAACTGTACTTTAATTTAAATAAAAACTGGAAAATGCCGGTGTTCTAAAACTTTTGACGGGCAGTGTGTATACATGTATGGGTGTGTGTGTGTATGTATATATATATATGTAGACAAACATAAATGTAGACAAGGTAATCATATGAGGGACTCTTTCTTTGATAAGACCGACTGAAGTTCTTTCTACACAGAACATTAAAATAACTAATTTTACAAGAGCAGAGATGTTGCCACATCACCTTTAGAGTACAAAGTTCTAGCTTAAACCTGGATAAGACACACACTTCTTACGCATGACATCACTTCTGCAAAAATTACAGCCATATACTAGTATAGATTATCCAAAGGACATTTGAAAATATAAAGTTACTGCTTTATATGTTTAAATAACCTTTATGATTTGAAGTTTCAATCAAAAAATATATATATAATGGTACTTTAGAAAAACAAAATAAATTCCTTCCATCAAACCATTATAATAAAATCTTTTCAACCACAGAGCAACCTTAATCTAGCACAAGGCTGGCCAATCCTGGTCCTGGAGAGCCACATGTTTCTGATGTCTTTTTTGTGTATGTTTTATACTAACCAGTATCCGTTTTAATTAATTGGACTTAACTAGTCAAAATTATCATGCGCTCAAAGAAATCAGTTCAGTGATTCATGATTTAGAGACTCAGATAAACCTGCAGGATTATAGCTACTCCATGAATAGGCTTGACCAGCCCTCATCTAATACATATTTAGGCTGACCTGGATGCCCTTGAGGTGACTGTGCTGCTGCAGAGGGTGATGCTGCCATTGCCATAGCAAGAAAGGCCTCCGTTGACTGGGTTAAGTGATGAGGTGGTTACGCTCCTCAGAAAGTCAGGGCTGCTAGAATCATGGGCTGTCACAGTAAGAGAACAGACAGCCAAGGGCAAGGCCTCCTCAGTGGCCAGCAAACTACCTACACAAAGGGAATTAACAAATCAAAATCAGTTCACCTTAAAGACCTCCATTAGCACTAGCTTTTATAATATTAAGGTATTATTTGTCATTCAGCTTTATCCCCTCCAAAATTGTCTCCACTATGTTGCTTTTAGTAATTGTGTAGCTAGATTGAAAAAAGCCCTTCCCAACAGGGCTAACACAGATATAGTAAAAATTGAATTGAATAACCTTCAAAAGCCTAGTCATTTAAATGGAAATTAAGGTTGAAAATTGAAAATTAACTTGCAGAACTGTCCTGGTTCACCCACAACTGCTAACATGCTTCTCAAGCTCATGAAGACAATCACATGAAGACACATTTGGTCTGGATCCTACTTAGCTAATTCTCATTTTCCTCTTAAGCTACTAGAGAGAACTGTAGGATTATTATTACATAATATAGGTATGATGGTAAAACACTCCTTAAATGTAGACTTAAAAGAGATCATCATGGATCATGATTAGGGTATTGGCAAGTACCAAGTACCTACTGATCCAATCAATATATCACAATTAATCATTATTATCACAATTTAATCGCAGTACCTATTGAAGTGCTAGTGAAAACCTTGAATAATATTATGCAAATTCAAATACAAACTTTAGCTAATTCAAATGAACACCCCTAATAAAATATAACTCAGGGCTGGCCCATGGCATAGGCTGAATAGGCAAATGCTAGGGGCGCCGTCCATCCATAGGGGCGCCCGATTGAGTGAAGATTTTTTTTTTACTAATACTGTTTTAATTCAATTAATTCAAAATATTACAAAAAAGTGAAAGCCCCCACAACAACATAACTACAGACCTTATCAGGCCATATTTTCTGTGTCGCCCGCAGCATCACCCCAGCCCTGGCCCATCAATCCCCCACCCCCGCTCTCACAGTTAGACTGACCTGATTGTGGGGGGGCGAGTTCAGTTACCTGAAGCAGTGAGTGACACTGAACGCGAAACATGATACATTAGCATCAGCAGCCACTTCAAACCATGTCAAAAAGACCAAAGCCCTCTGGTGCCCAGGGAAGAAAAGGAAGAAGAGAAGAGAACGACAAACGGGATAAGGACAGAGGTGATGTGATGTGATGAATGAATAGTGTACTAGTAGCGTTCGCAAATTCAAATAGCTAGCTAGAGTCAATGTCAGTTACTTTTACCTTAAATGCATTAGGGAATGTTGGAAAGACTAAAAGGTGTTATTCAATTTGTTTTAGGTCACTTGTTTGATGCAAGAATGGCAAGTTAAGTAAAGCTGTAGAACAGGGTTCGCCAAATCTGGCCCACCAGCAATATCTTTTGGCCCCCCAAAGCCCCACAAATAAATTATGTATGGAAGCGTATTGCTGCCACCCGAACAAAAATTTAAAAAACACTGTCAGCACCCCCCCCGCTCAGAATTATGTTCTGGCCCAATGACTATTAGGCTAAACCTAGTTGACGAACAATGCTACATTATGCATATTGCACTACGGTGTGTATAACATAGTTTTTTCGTGCAATACTCTTATTTATATTGTATTTATAATTTGTTTTGTCACTTGTTTCTTTAATACTGTTTTCATTTGTGGGGGGGGGGGGGTTGTTTCTAAAAAAAAGAAAATGTCAAAGACATAAAGCTATGCAGTTTCTGTTTGAGTGTATGAACATATTGATCGGTGTTGGAATCGCCTGCGATGCAAGGGGCACCAGCTAAAATCTTGCCTAGGGCACCAAATTGGTCAGGGCCGGCCCTGATATAACTAGCTAGCTAACGGCACGCAACCTGTTATTGACACGTCTCAGAAGCAGGAGGACATGTTAACAGCACTGTTACTGTTACTGTTAGTGGTGTACAGGTATATCCTCTAAATGCTTTAAACGCGATCATTTCGTAAGCATAGGTTAATATATTCCCTTTTTGATCGGCTGTAGCACACACAGCAATTTCTGCCCAGTCATCGTTGCAAAATTGCTCAACCTCCATCAAGTTGGAAGAGGACCTTTGGTGAACAGCAAGGTCGAGGCTTTGACTATCTGTTTTTAAGCCACTCCAGTGTGTATTTGGCTGTATGTTTGGGGTCATTGTCCTGCTGGATGAATCTTCTCCCAAGTCCCAGGTTACTTGCAGACTTCAGCAGGTTTTCTTCCAGGATTTCTCTGTACTTTGCTACCCTCCTTTACAAGGTTTCTAGGCCCTGACACAGAGAAGCATCCCCATAAGACACATAAGAACATAAGAATGTTTACATAGAAGAGGAGACCATTCGACCCATCATGCTTGTTTGGTGTCCAATAATAACTGTGATCCAAGTGATCCAAGGATCCTATCCAGTGTATTTTTGAATGTTCCCAAGTTTTCAGCTTTAACCACATTGCTGGGGAGTTTGTTCCAGATTGTAACAACTCTCTGTGTGAAGAAGCGTCTCCTGTTTTCTGTCTTGATTGCCTTGAAGCCCAATTTCCATTTGTGTCCCCGAGTCAGTGTGTCCCTGCTGATCTGGAAAAGCTCCTCTGGTTTGATGTATTCAATGCCATTCATGATTTTGAATACTTGAATCAAATCAACCCGTAGTCTTCTCTGTTCCAGGGTGAAAAGGTTCAGTTCACTCAGGCTCTACAAGTAGGACATTCCATTCAAACCTGGAATAAGTCTGGTTGCTCTCCTCTGAACTGCCTCTAGAGCAGCAATATCTTTCTTGAAGTGTGGTGCCCAGAACTGTACACAGTATTCCAGATGAGCTCTAACTAGTGCACTGTGACATGGCAAGGTTCTTCATCTACCCCCCCAACCTCTTTTCACTGGCATACCCCAAGGCTCTGTCCTGGGCCCCCTCCTGTTCTCTCTCTACACTCGCTCCCTGGGCCCCCTCATCACATCCCATGCTTTGTCTTACCATTTTTACACAGGTGATGGCCAGATCTTCCTGTCTTTTCCCTCCTCTGACACTCTCATCCCCTCTTGCATCTCTTCCTGCTCGTCTGCTATCTTTGCCTGGATGCACTTGCACTCACCTTCTGCTGACCTCTCCATCTCAATCCCCTTGGAATCTACGACACTCTCTCCCCCTCTTCTTCTCCATACATCCCCTCCAGACCACTGCCGTCTTAGCAGACTAACCTTACCTCCTCTCCACTCCCCTTCCTCCAGAGCCTTGCCACTGAATTAAAAAAAGCAGAGTCCCTGACCTTTTTCCAGTGATTACTCAAAGACGGATCTTTTCAGACTGTACTTTTAATTTAGTCATTTATTCTCCTGTAAGATTGCACTTATACAATGTTTTGTCATACTTCTTGCTTTTGTATTACTAGTACTCGTATTGTTTATTTTTATTTCCCCTATGCTCCCTTTCCCTTGGCCCTTGACTGTGATTTATCAGCTTTTGCATTACCCTGAATACCTACGGCTTCCAAATTTAGGATCAGTCTTTGGTGTGGAAACTTATCAAAAGCTTTCTGAAAATCTAAGTATATCATATCATATGCTTTCATGTGATCTACAGCTGCAGTTGCATGTTCAAAAAACTATTAAATTAGTAAGACCCGATCTGCCTCGTCTAAACCCATGTTGACTATCTCCAAGATGCTCCTTGATTTTCGGTCTAATCATTTTTTCCAAATTTTACAGGTAATACAGGTGAGACTGATTGGTCTGTAATTCCCCTTTCTTGAGGATAGGTATGACATTTCCAGTTTTCCATTTAGGCTGGCCCAGGGCATTTTATTTAGGCTGGCTTTTCGCCCGCATGTGTGAACGCACTTAGGCCTCCTAAAACCGCAAGTGTGAACGGGGTGTCTGAAAAAAGCCGGCCTAAATTTGAGGCGGCTCAGGGCTGGCCTAATAAGTGTGAACGGGGTCTTAGGGTTTGACTGGAGTGATTGTTAAGCTGTGGCATGTTATCCGATTTTTCTTTAGTAAAAACATCAATTTTTAGCCTTTACTCGTTGTTTCACTTCCTCCATTATTAACCTCTTTCTATTTCCCTCTTTGTTTTCCTGATCCCTTTCTTAACATCTCCTTGCAGTTCTATATATTCCTTGTATTATACATACTTCTATTAAACCATTTTGGCCAATGTTTTTTGGTCCTTAAGTTTTATTACAAATTTCTCCTATGCCTCAAGTAGTATATTCTTAAAATTTAACCATCAATTTTTGACTGAATCTGTATCCAGTGTGCCACAGTCTAACTCTTCTAAATGCTTGATTCTTGTTTTTTGAAAGTATGCCTCAAAGCTAAACATATTGTGATCACAGTTTGCCATTGGTTCTCTAATTAGTGTCCTTCTGACTTTCTCAGTTATTTGAAAATATCAAATCAATGCATGCTCTCTCTCTGGTTGGTTCCCTGATGCTGATGCTTGATGCTGCCACCACCATGCTTCACGGTAGAGATGGTGTTCTCAGGATGATGTGTGGTGTTAAGCTTGTGCCAAACGTAACACTTAGTGTTGAGGTCAAAAAGCTCTAGTTTGGTCTCCCACATGCCTTCTGGCAAACTCTATCCAAGATTTTTTCACCAATGGCTTTCGTTTTGCCACTCTCCCATAAAGGCCACTTTTGTGAAGCACCCGGACAATTGTTGCAGTATGCACAGTGTCTCCCAGCTCAGCCATTGAAGACTAACTCCTTTAGAGTTGCCATAGGCCTCTTGGTGGCCTCCCTGACTAGTGCCCTTCTCACCCGGATACTCAGATTTTGAGGACGGCCTGATCTAGGCAGATTCACAGTTGTACCATATTCTCTCAATTTCTTAAAAATTTACTTTACTGTACTCCAAGGGATATTCAATGCCTTTGAAATGTTCTTATATCCTACCCCTGATTGGTGCTTTTGAAGAACCTTATTCCAGATTTGCATTGAATGTTCCTTCCGTCTTCATGATGTCAGTTTTGTTAGGAATTGTACTAACCAATTGTGGGACCTCCCAGAGACAGGTGTATTTAACCTGAAATCACATGACACACCTTAAATTGCAAAGAGGTGGATTCAACTAATTACGTGACTTTTAAAGGCAACTGGTTTCACCACAGCTCAAATCAGGTGTATCATAGCATAGGGGGTGTTTACTTATGCATTTATTTTGAACGATTTGCAGATTATATTTTTCACTTTGACATTATGAACATTTTCTGTGTTGATCAGTGGCACAAACTCCTGATTAAATCCATTCTGAATTCATGTTGTAACACAATGAAATGTGGAAAAGTCCAAGGGGGGGTGAATACTTTCGAGAGCCACTGTATACTGGCAACGTGTTCTCTGTGATCAGAAATCATAGTCTTACACATAACATATACTTTATTATTTGTGATAAACAGTCACATGTAAGTTTTTAATATATTTTATTTAAAAAAAAATGGAAAGTCAGTGAATGTGTTAGTGAAGACATGAATTAAGATTTATTTTCAACAAGTGAAGGTTTCGTTTCGGCAAAGTGAGACTCAGTTAAGAAACCGAGATGCGTTAGGATAAGGCTGAAGAGACCTGAAAGCACAGAAACTTCGCTACAAAATACAAAACAATATGAATACAAATAAAATATGAATATACCTTAAAATCCAACAACAGATGGATCTTCTAATTGTCTGTATAACCTTCAGTCTTTCGGTATAAATGTGTCATGTGTTGACAGTTATTTTCTTTTTAAATCAGTGTTAATTTCGTCAATGAAAACTATGATGAAAAATATTCATCAAAGACCTGTTTTCAGTGACGATAACTATGACGGTAACAAGACGAAATTCTGTGAAAAAAATTATAACTAAAAAGAAATGCCTTCTAATTTTAGTTGACTAGCTATTTTATTATTTCTGCTTTACATGATTGGAGACAGCGTAATAAATGCACGTTTCTGTTAAGAGATATTAGGAAGAGCTAAACGTGTATAGACACCCATACAGAAAGGAAACCTATTGCAATATATTATAAAAATATGTGGACATATAATTCAATATAATGTAAAATATATTCAGTTAAAAATACATTTTCCTAAATTATATCTAAAATACATTTAAGAATATATTTTCATTAATATATTTCACCAAATGTATTTGTAATTATTACGAAATATATTTCACCAAATACATTAATTCCTATTTCAATAATACATATTTAACATTGCATTGTAGTGAAATGCCAAAACTCAGGTGTTGGAGGTATCTATTGTCTACTAGCCATTGTTTGGACAAGTATCATAACTCAAAATATTTCATATGTACAGTGGGGGAAAAAAGTATTTGATCCCCTGCTGATTTTGTACGTTTGCCCACTGACAAAGAAATGATCAGTCTATAATTTTAACGGTAGGTGTATTTTAACAGTGAGAGACAGAATAACAACCAAAAAATCCAGAAAAATGCATTTCAAAAAAGTTATACATTGATTGCATGTTAATGAGGGAAATAAATATTTGACCCCTTCAACTTAGTACTTCGTGGCAAAACCCTTGTTGGCAATCACAGAGGTCAGACGTTTCTTGTAGTTGGCCACCAGGTTTGCACACATCTCAGGAGGGATTTTGTCCCACTCCTCTATGCAGATCCTCTCCAAGTCATTAAGGTTTCAAGGCTGACGTTTGGCAACTCGAACCTTCAGCTCCCTCCACAGATTTTCTATGGGATTAAGGTCTGGAGACTGGCTAGGCCACTCCAGGACCTTAATGTGCTTCTTCTTGAGCCACTCCTTTGTTGCCTTGGCTGTGTGTTTTGGGTCATTGTCATGCTGGAATACCCATCCACGACACATTTTCAATGCCCTGGCTGAGGGAGGAGGTTCTCACCCAAGATTTGACGGTACATGGCCCTGTCCATCGTCCCTTTGATGCGGTGCAGTTGTCCTGTCCCCAAAGCATAATGTTTCCACCTCCATGTTTGACGGTGGGGATGGTGTTCTTCGGGTCATTCCTCCTCCTCCAAACACGGCAAGTTGAGTTGATGCCAAAGAGCTCGATTTTGGTCTCATCTGACCACAACACTTTCACCCAGTTCTCCTCTGAATCATTCAGATATTGGCAAACTTCAGACGGGCCTGTACATGTGCTTTCTTAAGCAGGGGGACCTTGCGGGCGCTGCAGGATTTCAGTCCTTCACGACGTAGTGTGTTACCAATTGTTTTCTTGGTGACTATGGTCCCAGCTGCCTTGAGATCATTAACAAGATCCTCCCGTGTAGTTCTGGGCTGATTCCTCACCGTTCTCATGATCATTGAAACTCTACGAGGTGAGATCTTGCATGGAGCCCCAGACAGAGGGAGACTGACAGTTATTTTGTGTTTCTTCCATTTGCGAATAATCTCACCAACTGTTGTCACCTTCTCACCAAGCTGCTTGGCGATGGTCTTGTAGCCCATTCCAGCCTTGTGTAGGTCTACAATCTTGTCCCTGACAACCTTGGACAGCTCCTTGGTCTTGGCAATGGTGGAGAGTTTGGAATCTGATTGATTGATTGCTTCTGTGGACAGGTGTCTTTTATACAGGTAATGAGCTGAGATTAGGAGCACTCCCTTTAAGAGAGTGCTCCTAATCTCAGCTCGTTACCTGTATAAAAGACACCTGGGAGCCAGAAATCTTGCTAATTGATAGGGGATCAACTACTTATTTCCCTCATTAACATGCAAATCAATTTATAACTTTTTTGAAATGCGTTTTTCTGGATATTTTTGTTGTTATTCTGTCTCTCACTGTTAAAATACACCTACCATTAAAATTATAGACTGATCATTTCTTTGTCAGTGGGCAAACGTACAAAATCAGCAGGGGATCAAATTCTTTTTTCCCTCACTGTAACTACCCAGCCAACACCCAGATGGGTCCCAAGTGTGTAGTAGCTGGTTAGACTGGGCTCAGCTGGACTTTAGGTGGGCTCAGCTAGGCTTGGGCTTTAGACAGGGGTTGCCAATATCTGCAACTCTACAGACCTGTATCTGTCGTAACTCAGTCCAATCAACTGGAATCTTCACTACTGCTCTCTAGGCTCAATCAATTTGAAATAATGCAATTCATTTAAAACTAAATTAGTGAATATTGCTTAAATTAAGCATGGCAAAACGTCAGCCTCACCTGTATATATACCAGTATATATTTTTAATCTAATCATATTTTTACATTATTAAAATATTACATATTCCAAATATACGACCCCTGTCTATCTACCCATCTATACACCTATCTATAATGAGTTTGAGCCGTACAGGCTCCGAGTTGATGTGATAGGCTCTGCTTTCAAATCAAGTTTGAAACACTTGATACTCTGAGCTGATTGGAGGAGAGCAGGGGTGGAGGCGGAGAGAAGGTTTGAATGAGTTGCGTGGGGAAGATGGAAATTGGGACAACAAACAGTGGACTGTTTTCCTTTTTGCTTCATGTCAGTTATGTAAAATGTTTTCCTGAGTGGATAAGGATTAAAAGACTTGTTGCTGACGTGTTTTTGGGATTGAGTTGCACACGCCAGTGTTTGTTTTGTTGAGTTTAAACCAATGGCGATCGGGACCAGAGCTACCAATGAAACCAGAGCAAGATGCTGATTAAGACTTCAAACAGGTATGATAAATGTAATCCAGTCTTTTGTGTGTGTGTGTAACTCAGGACTGTTTTTGTTTTGCGCTTACAGTTATTCTTGTACAGGTGATCAAATATCATTAAGTAACACATATCGTTTAGCAAAAGCTATACAGTGCTGTGATGGGAACAGAAAACAGTGCTGCATAGAAGGCAATGAAGGCACGTCTGTGGCAGCCAGATCCATCACAATGCTGCACAGCTGACCCTGTAGCGCAGTCTTCCAAGTTTATTGTATTTATTGAACACAGGCAGGTTTTGATGAGTTTTAGTTGATAATTACTGTTCATTATTTATGATTAGTATAGCGTTTCAGTGTATTTTCATTTGTGTTTCAGTGTATTGCGTAATTTGTATTTTATTTTTTTAATTTGCATTTAAGTGAACTGTTTGTTTTCATTATTACAAAATGTAGGTATTATAAAGTATAATATTTTGAACTAAAGTTATGTATATTGCATTTGCATTGTTTTATTTGTTCAAACCAAAACATGCGTTTCTGTTCAGCGGACATGTAATACACAGCAGCATAAAGGGTTAATGAAAAACACCTTGTGGTAATTTTTTTTTGTATTTCATTCATCATACATTTACCTTTTAAAAAATGTCATCTGGTACCTGGAAAGAGTTTTCATTTTTTCATCTGGAGTTGAAGTGGTTAAAAAGACAATCAGTGTGTATGTCTTATATTTAAAAGTGTTTACAATATATTTAGAAGTTTAAAATATATACATATAAAATATTATGTATTTCAATATTTAGTTTTAAAAATATATTAAATGTATTTCACAAAATATATTACAATATACAAAAACTGCAATTTATATATTTTAAAGTATATTACAAGATACTGTAATATATCTTCCCAAAAAATTACAATATATTGTAATATATATTAAACTATATTTTGATGTTTTGATAATATATTTATTATATATTGATATATATATATTGTTTAATTCTGTGACTGTTTGTATTTTCACATCCCTGTTCATATTATGATTTTATCTTTTACTCTCTTGTATTGTACATGTAACTTTTTTTTAAGCACTCATACCAGTAAAGCTAATTTGAACTTGAATTTTAATTTGATATATTTTACAAAATATATCTTAATATACAAACCCAGCAATCATTTATATATTTAAAATATACTGTAGTCATATATATTGTATATTATATATTGTATGATCCAGCAAGATAGGACAATATATTGTTACATATATGTTAAAATATATATTGATGTTTTTATAATAGATTTATAATATATTCATATATTTAGAAAAATATACCACAATATACAAAAATTGCAATAATTTACATATTTTAAAATATATTGCAGTATATTACAAGAATATATTGTTACAGATATTTTAAAATATATCATTTTTTCCAAGTGATTTGTAAATGTACTTTGACTTGTATTTAAACAAAAAACATATAAAGACAAGGTATTTGATGTTTTACCTAGTCAACTGCATAGTTTTTTTAAGGTAAACATTTATTTTGAAATTGATTCATGCAACATGTTCCATAAAAGTTGGGACAGGGGCAATTTAGGACTAATAGCGATGTGACAAGTTGAAATAAGAAGGTGATGTATATAAGGAGCCTCCAAGAAATGCCTAGTCCTTCAAGAGCAAGGATGGGTCGAGGCTCGCCAATCTGTCAACAGATGCATCAGCGAATAATCCAATACTTTGAGAACACCATTCCCCAAAGACAAATTGGTAGGATTTTGGGCATTTCACCTTCTACAGTGCACAATACACCAATCAGCCATAACATTATGACCACTGACAGGTGAAGTGAATGACACTTGTCAGTGGGTGGGATATATTTGGTAGCAAGTGAACATTTTGTCCTCAAAGTTGATGTGTTAGAAGCAGGAAAAATGGGCAAGCTTAAGGATCTAAGCGACTTTGACAAGGGCCAAATTGTGATGGCTAGACAACTGGGTCAGAGCATCTCCAAAACTTCAGCTCTTGTGGGGTGTTCCCGGTCTGCAGTGGTCAGTACCTATCAAAAGTGGTCCAAGGAAGGAAAAGCGGTGAACCGGCGACAGGGTCATGGGCGGCCAAGGCTCACTGATGCACGTGGGGAGCGAAGGCTGGCCCGTGTGGTCCGATCCAACGGATGAGCTACTGTAGCTCAAATTGCTGAAAAAGTTAATGTTGGCTCTGATAGAAAGGCGTCAGATCACACAGTGCATCGCAGTTTGTTGTGTATGGGGATGCGTAGCTGCAGACCAGTCAGGGTGCCCATGCTGACCCGTTTACTGCCAAAAGCGCCTACAATGGGCACTTGAGCATCAGAACTGAGCAATGAAGGAAGGTGGCCTTGTCTGATGAATCACGAGTTCAAGGTGTTGACTTGGCCTCCAAATTCCCCAGATCTCAATCCAGTCGAGCATCTGTGGGATGTGCTGGACAAACAAGTCTGATCCATGGAGGCCCCAACTCGCAACTTACAGGACTTAAAGGATTTGCTGCTAACGACTTGGTGCCAGATACCATAGCACACTTTCAGAGGTCTAGTGGAGTCCATGCCTCAACGGGTCAGGGCTGTTTTGGCTGCAAAAGGGGGACCTACACAATATTAGGCAGGTGGTCATAATGTTATGGCTGACCGGTGTATAATTAAAAGATACAAGGAATCCGGTCAAGGCTGAAAACCACTTCTGAATGCGCATGATCTCCGATCCCTCAGATGTCACTGTCTTAAAAACCGTCATGAATCTGTAATGGATATCCTGACATGGGCTCGTGAATACTTTGGTAAATCTTTGTCAGTAAACACCATTCGCCGCTGCATCCACAGATGCAAGATAAGGCTTTACTATGCAAAGCAGAAGCCATACATCAACACTGTCCAGAAGCACTGCCGACTTCTCTGGGCTCGGTCTCATCTGATATAGACAGTAGCACAGTGGAATCGTGTTTTGTGGTCTGAAGAGTCAACATTTCAAATAGTTTTTGGACAAAATAGCCGTCATGTTCTCCGAGCCAAAGAGGAAAAGGACCATCCAAGCTGTTATCAGCATCAGGTCCAAAGGTAACTTGGGTAACTTGCACATCTGTGAGGGCACCATTAAAGCAGAAAGATATGTACACCTTTTGGAGCAACATTTTCCAGCAGGACAACGCCAAACCACATTCTGCCCGTATTACAAGTGCATGGTTGCGTAAACAGAGAATGCGGGTGCTAGCATGGCCTGCCTGTAGTCCTGACCTGTCTCCGATTGAGAATGAAGCACAAAATAAGGCAACAAAGGCCCCGTACAGTTGCACAGCTGAAGAAATGCATAATGGATGAATGAGGGAAAATTCTGCTTGCTAAACTTAACCAACTGGTGTCTTCAGTGTCCAAGCGCTTAATAAGTGTTATTAAAAGAAAAGGTGATGTTACACAGTGGTAAACAGTCGACTGTCCCAACTTTTTTGGAGTGTGTGGCAGTCATCAGATTAGCAATGAGTGTATAATTTCCAAAATAAAGTGCAGGTCTTACAATTAGTGAAGTTAGGATCTAATTGGTTAACTTATAAGTATAGTAAGCCAAGTTAAGCGCAATTCATGCTTGGCTACAGTAGGGCTTAACACAGCGATGTTAGGTTGGGGTCGCCTGATATGCAAATAGGGTCACGATTACGATTGAAAATTATGTAAAATACTTTTTTTTTTTTTATCACTCCATTGGCCAAAATATTTGATTATATTTGTTAATTTGATTAAAACATGTAATAAATGCATGTAATGTACAGTTGACGCGTGATATTTCTTTGCTTCTACGGTAGTTCAACTATACAGAGTAAGCAAGCAATTAAAGCCACTTAAATTAAATATAATTGGCAAGGAAATGTAGGTAACTTGCCATTTTATAAAATTAACAGTGCACTTTAGGAAGGCTATAATAACGGTTAACAGGAGGCACTGAGAGCATCTTTTGAGGTGAGCTATCGTGTGGCAATGGCAATGAAACGACACGTCATTGCAGAGACTGTGATATTACCAGCAGCGATTGATGTTTGATGTTTAAAACAGCGGGCCGGATTAAATCAAAACTTTGACACACCCACTAATAGCAAACTACAAACCTATACGTCATAGCGGTTACATTTATGATTAGAAGAAAGTTTCATCTTACTAAAAATGAAGCCGCGACTGAGTCCAGTGCTAAAGTTTTTCTTATTAGCGGGTGGGTCAAAGTTTTGATTTAATCCCAGCCAAGGTGTGGTGAGACAGAGGGATTGGAGAGATTGCTTCACAAAAGCAAACTATTCTCCCTTCCCTCAGCTATGCGAGTTTGTTTCAGACAGCTGCACTGATCAGTGCCCAACTATGTTTATGATCATCTTCTACGTCTCAGGAGTGTTTTACTGATTATGAATACAATTTTCAGGCTTGCATATGTCCAACTTTGATTGGGTATGGGACCCTTTCCACTGTAATAATAGCTAAGCTCTAAAGTTTTCAAAACGCCAATGTGTGAGTGTAGCCGTTTGAGGTCGGAGTTTCTCGCCCGGAATTCAAACCGCATACCACTGGTACCCCTCCGAGCGCTCCGCACAGCAGCAGCTCCAGCGCAGTACAGTGTTACGCCCTCTACACCAAAAGACCAGGTCTCCTACCGTGGGAGGCTTAACACTGTACTACTTTTACTGAGGAGTTATGTCACTTTGTAACTTGCTCATTATTACCCGAATGAGCCCCACTGTCACATTATAAAATGCGGTGATAGATACCACTCTTGCCGGCAGAACCAGCAGCCTGAGGGGGTGTGGGAGCGCACAGAATATTTTTGGGCAAATGCATGAGACTTTATCGACAATGCGTGCGAGTGTGAGATGGAGCCTCAATGCGTTGTGCCCATAAAGTCACCGCTCCAGTGACAGCTGAACTGAGATGCATTTTCTCCACCACACCTTCTGACTGAAAGATTTTATTAACTAAATATTAACTAAAACTAATTAAAGATTAAAGTACTAAACTGTGACTAAAACTGATAAGCATTTTAGTCAAAAGAGTAAGACTAAAACTAAATCTAAAATAGCTGCCAAAATTAACAGTTTTTAATAAATGACATTTTAATAATAATAATAATAATAATATTATTATTATTATATTATTATTTCTTGGCAGACACCCTTATCCAGGGTGACTTACAACATACAGTGAGGGAAAAAAGTATTTGATCCCCTGCTGATTTTGTACGTTTGCCCACTGAAAAATAAATTATCAGTCTATAATTTTAATGGCAGGTTTATTTTAACAGTGAGAGACAGAATAACAACAAAAAAATCCAGAAAAATGCATTTCAAAAAAGTTATGAATTGATTTCCATGTTAATGAGGGAAATAAGTATTTGATCCCCTATCAATCAGCAAGATTTCTGGCTCCCAGGTGTCTTTTATACAGGTAATGAGCTGAGATTAGGAGCACTCTCTTAAAGGGAGTGCTCCTAATCTCAGCTCGTTACCTGTATAAAAGACACCTGTCCATAGAAGCAATCAATCAATCAGATTCCAAACTCTCCACCATGGCCAAGACCAAAGAGCTGTTCAAGGATGTCAGGGACAAGATTGTAGACCTACACAAGGCTGGAATGGGCTACAAGACCATCGCCAAGCAGCTTGGTGAGAAGGTGACAACAGTTGGTGCGATTATTCGCAAATGGAAGAAACACAAAATAACTGTCAGTCTCCCTCGGTCTGGGGCTCCATGCAAGATCTCACCTCGTGGAGTTTCAATGATCATGAGAACGGTGAGGAATCAGCCCAGAACTACACGGGAGGATCTTGTTAATGATCTCAAGGCAGCTGGGACCATAGTCACCAAGAAAACAATTGGTAACACACTACGCCGTGAAGGACTGAAATCCTGCAGCGCCCGCAAGGTCCCCCTGCTCAAGAAAGCACATGTACAGGCCCATCTGAAGTTTGCCAATTAACATCTGAATGATTCAGAGGAGAACTGGGTGAAAGTGTTGTGGTCAGATGAGACCAATATCAAGCTCTTTGGCATCAACTCAACTCGCCGTGTTTGGAGGAGGAGGAATGACCCCAAGAACACCATCCCCACCGTCAAACATGGAGGAGGAAACATTATGCTTTGGGGGTGTTTTTCTGCTAAGGGGACAGGAAAATTGCACCGCATCAAAGGGACGATGGACGGGGCCATGTACCGTCAAATCTTGGGTGAGAACCTCCTTCCCTCAGCCAGGGCATTGAAAATGGGTCGTGGATGGGTATTCCAGCATGACAATGACACAAAACACACAGCCAAGGCAACAAAGGAGTGGCTCAAGAAGAAGCACATTAACGTCCTGGAGTGGCCTAGCCAGTCTCCAGACCTTCATCCCATAGAAAATCTGTGGAGGGAGCTGAAGGTTCGAGTTGCCAAACGTCAGCCTCGAAACCTTAATGACTTGGAGAGGATCTGCAAAGACGAGTGGGACAAAATCCCTCCTGAGATGTGTGCAAACCTGGTGGCCAACTACAAGAAATGTCTGACCTCTGTGATTGCCAACAAGGGTTTTGCCACCAAGTACTAAGTCGAAGGGGTCAAATACTTATTTCCCTCATTAACATGCAAATCAATGTATAACTTTTTTGAAATGCGTTTTTCTGGATTTTTTTGTTGTTATTCTGTCTCTCACTGTTAAAATACACCTACCATTAAAATTATAGACTGATCATTTCTTTGTCAGTGGGCAAACGTACAAAATCAGCAGGGGATCAAATACTTTTTTCCCTCACTGTAAGTGCAATACAAAGTGCAAGAATAGTTATTTAGTTTTTTTTACTACTTTGTGGACAGTATTCAATATACAGTACTAGTAGTAGGATAATGAACACCTGTCTCATCAATACCACATCTGAATAATTGTTCTTTTCATTAAATTTGAATGGTTACATGTATTTATGTAATTATTTAACTTCTCTGCGGAGGCCAATCAACTACAGGAGAGAAAAAGTACAGTATACACCATGCACATAAGAAAAAAAATAAACAGATGAGCCTAGTGATCGGTCTCTGTCTTTGTTTCAGTCAACCTGGAAAAATACGTTTATTGTTGTATTTTCGGTTTGCTGGTTTTGATTTTGTTATATCTTGAAAATTGACACACACACAGGTTATCAAGCAGCTCCCATGCATACTGGTATCTAAAGAATTGTGGTTAGTACTGCGTTTGTGTTAATTCAAACGCAAAACTTATTATTTCTCAAAGATTACCGGCATATAAATACATAAATATCGATTCCAGAGGTTAGAGATTCGATACAATAACGTGAAAAGCAGAATCGCGATTCTATGTAAAATCGTTGTATCAGCACAGCACTAATCATGATAGTATTATTAGTAATATCACTTAATAAAACCAAGCATGCTTTCCTTTGTTTAACTTAATAGCTCCCCCACTAACCCCCCTTCCCTTACCATGCACTGATACTGGCCTATCAGATGGTTTGATGTTTTTATGCAGGCTGCGCCCCCTCTGCAGGCTCGATGTAATGTTCATCTCTTGGAGTGAATTCTGGGGTATCAGAAAACAGGGAAAGAATGTTACAGCCTCAGAAATTTGAAATTGGATTCAAAGGTCAATGGTTACTGACTAAAATAGTTTTGTGACCTTTAATATTTTAAACTTTCACAATTTGGGATCTGAAGTTATTACATCAACTCACCCCAATGTTACTGCCCCTATGCCTATGTTGGTAGGTATGTAAACACATAGAAACACACCGAAAAATTTGCTGCCAATCCACACACTTTTCAGGTAATGTGTCTACTGAGTAAACAGCAGAGCTATAGCATTGTAGGTGAGGATCAAATGCAGCTCTCACAAGCAAAGGAAACCCTGCCCAACTCAAGACCAACAAACTGCAATAGCACTCGACTAATTGAATTACACCCTGTGAAGTCTTCCATTACAAATTCTGAAAGGACTGTGCCTCTACTGGAGGGATGGAACACCATTCTTCCAAAAGATATTCCCTCATTTGGTGTTTTGATGATGGTGGTGGAGAGCGCTGTCTAACACACTGGTCCAAAATCTTCCATAGATGATCATATGGGTTGAGATCTGGTTACTGTGAAGGCCACAGCATATGATTCACATAATTTTCGTACTCATCAAACCATTCAGTGACCCCTCATGCCCTGTGGATGGGGGCATTGTCATCCTGGAAGAGACCACTCCTATCAGGATAGAAATGTTTCACCATAGGATAAAGATGATCACTCAGAATAACTTTGTAATGATTTGCAGTGGCCCTTCCCTCTAAGGGGACAAGTGGACCCAAACCATGACAGGAAAATGCCCCCCACAGTATTACAGAGCTTCCAGACCCCCTCACTGTAGAGGTCAAGCAGTCAGGCCTGTACCATTCACTTGGTGTACACCACACATGCACTCACCCACTTGTCAAGAATATGTTGAAGGATGACTCATCCAACCATATCACTTTTTTCCACATCTCTGTAGACCAGTGCCTATGGTTTTTGCACCACTGACCTCAAATGTGCATTTGTCTCTGTAATGGTTTATGCACTGCAACCCTACAATAATATCCCTCTCTGTGTAGTTCGATGGACTGTTCTTGCTGACACAGTCTGATCACGTCCTGCATTGACATTCTCAGTCACCTGGAAGAGAGTTGTTCTTCTGTTTTTCCTTACATATCACAGTAATGCACGAGCATCATGGTCATTGAATGTGTGCTTTCGACCACAATTTCCAACCCTATTTACTGATGTCTTTTCCTTAGATCTAAATGCAGATGTCACTTTAGTCACTGTTTCTATTGAAACACTAGCCAGTTGAGCAGTCTTTGTGACTGAAGCTCCTGCCATTTGTGGCCCAATAATGTCCCCTCTTTCAAAGTCAATTAGATCATTTCCTCTTGCCATCTTGATCCAAAATCGAGGTCAACTGGGCCTGCTCAGCATTTGTATACATGACACAGAGCATGATAGGATGTTAACTGCTTAATTGTATTATGCAGTACACCGGTTTGGAGGCATCTGCATTCGTTATGTTCCTCAACTCATTTATTCAGGTTTTTCCTTTAATTTAAGCCAACTGAGACCTGTTATTAATCTGGCCTGTAACAGTGAGTTTCTATCTGAAACAGAACAGCTTCCAGTTAATTTGCAATTTAAGTTGTTTTGAATTAAGTGATATCAATGCCAAAAGTAACATTTACAAAAAATATTTTACATGGAACTGGGGGAGAAGCACATGTTTTTAACCTTTCTGATAATCAAACATCACTGACAATATGGTGTACTTTCTTAACTTACATTTACACCCACTGTATGGCTCCTCACTATATTATTTTATTTGATATGCATTTAAAATTGTCCTTTCAATTTTCATAATTTGAACTGCCTTCTTACTTTTGATAATTATGCCAGCTTTGTCCCAACTGGACATTGCACTAATATAATTGTTGTCACATTTGTGCTACCACTTGAACTACAGTACAATATTATATAATGTATTTGTTCTTTTGTAAAATGCTTTTGCAAAATATTGCATAATATATATGCATTTTGTGAGAACTCAAAGTTGCCCAGGGTAAGGGCATCTGCCAATAAATAAATAATTCTGAATGGAATCTTATAAGCTAAATACAAAAGGGAAAAGGATTACGTCATCTGACCTAATTTGTCTAATAAAAACAAGGTCTCAATCTATTGTGGCAGTGCTGATAACTTCCACCAGGTTCAAAATCAAATTGAAAAGTGTGGAGCTGTGAGATGTGTTAGATAATTAACTGAATCAAATGAATAATTTAAGAGGTACAATGTTTAAAGGGGCTGGAGGTGAAATGGAAAGTAATGAACTTAACAAAAGATTAATAAGACATAAATAATGGATTATTAGAGCAGTTAGACAAACCCACCTGTCCTGGGCCATGAATGGTTAATGGGTTGAGTGACAGCATGCAGGGGGTAGAGCCTGTCAAGTTGCCCAAATCAGACAGTTCTTTCTGGTCCTTCATTAAATGCTGTAAGAAGACAAATTCAAATAAGTGATTCCATACATTCCACTTCATTATTATTATTTTTCTTTTTTTTAAATCACATGCAGCAACACAATTCTTCTAATAAAGGCCCTAAATGTAGAAAAAATCCAGTTTTATTGCAGAGGCAATGATGTATTATATTTTTAAAAACTCTGAAAATTAAAAACAAATCAGGCCCGTCTGAAATTTGCCAATGAACATCTGAATGATTCAGAGGAGAACTGGGTGAAAGTGTTGTGGTCAGATGAGACCAAAATCAAGCTCTTTGGCATCAACTCAACTCGCAGTGTTTGGAGGAGGAGGAATGACCCCAAGAACACCATCCCCACTGTCAGACATGGAGGAGGAAACATTATGCTTTGGGGGTGTTTTTCTGCTAAGGGGACAGGATAACTGCACCACATCAAAGGGACGATGGACGGGGCCATGTACTGTCAAATCTTGGGTGAGAACCTCCTCCCTCAGCCAGGGCATTGAAAATGGGTCGTGGATGGGTATTCCAGCATGACAATGACACAAAACACACAGCCAAGGCAACAAAGGAGTGGCTCAAGAAGAAGCACATTAAGGTCCTGGAGTGGCCTAGCCAGTCTCCAGACCTTCATCCCATAGAAAATCTGTGGAGGGAGCTGAAGGTTCGAGTTGCCAAACGTCACAGCCTCGAAACCTTAATGACTTGGAGAGGATCTGCAAAGAGGAGTGGGACAAAATCCCTCCTGAGATTGTGTGCAAGGTGTGGAAACCTGGTAGACAACTACAAGAAACGTCTGACCTCTGTGATTGCCAACAAGGGTTTTGCCACCAAATACTAAGTTGAAGGGGTCAAATACTTATTTCCCTCATTAACATGCAAATCAATTTATAACTCTTTTGAAATACATTTTTCTGGATTTTTTTGTTGTTATTATGTCTCTCACTGCTAAAATACACCTACCATTACAATTATGTACTGATCATTTCTTTGTCAGTGGGCAAACGTACGAAATCAGCAGGGGATCAAATACTTTTCCCCCCCCACTGTATATATTAAAAGAAAATGAATGATTTTCCCCAATATGTATGAAAGTCCATCTACAAATTGGTCTTAATCACACTATTTAAACATTGTAATCCAGGCTTATCTCAGGCTTCAGATTCAAAGCCTGACAACTAACCAATGATAGAAAACACTTATTTCACGTCTCATTTTGGAGCTTCTCCTGTAATTTTTAAACACTAGTTTACTACTGCCAACAAAGGAAGGATGGGGGATTGTAAAAAGTTAGAACTCTTCCCCCCGAGCCCCTATTCAGGTGCAAATCCAGTGATAAGACAATCATTGCTAATACTGAAACCAAACTGCTTCCTGAAAACAGCCGCCTGTGTACATAGGTCAGTCTAGCAGAATTAAATGATGAAGAAGTGTTTGTTCACATTTTGCATTTCTTCCAGTAAGAGAAAATAGCATTTACCATTGTTTAAATGCTTAAAACAGTTTCCATCAACAATAGATACCATATATTACTAAGTGTAAGTACACTGATAACCAACACTTGATTCAACTCACCTTCTGATGTAAATGTTTTTTTGAAGGATTTCTTATTTAGTACTGTAAACATTTAAATTAATGACCCAAATAAGCCACATGGCATATGCATAAAGCATCTGATGAGAAACGAGCGACCGAACATGAAAGATGGTGTTTCATTCCAAGACTCTGTCTGAGTTTTGGATTTCTGTCGAGAGGGAATACCCACAGTTATCCAAGGCCGCTGTGGATGTTCTGATGCCGTTTGGCACTACCTACTTGTGCGAATAGACTTTCTCGGCACTCACGTTCCTTAAATAAATACAGATTGCGATTGAACGTAGAGGATGATCTCCGAGTGGCGGTCTCCAAAATTAAACCAAGAATGGACTTGCTGTGCTCCAAGCATTGTGCACACCCATCTCATTAGGTGCGGTTAACACTGAAATGAAAGTAATGACTAAATTATGCTACTTTTAAATAATATTATGGTTGTTAGGCTGTTGTCATTATGCTGTTTGGATAGGCCTATTACGTTTGTATACTTTAACCACCACTGGCACCGTTATTTTGGGGGTCGTGGGCTGAAAAGTTTGGGAACCCCTGATCTAGTTTGTCTGATGGGTTCAAAATATGAACTGTGCTCTGTTTGTTTCAATCCAAGAATTTCTGATTGAGCCCAAATATTGCACATTACAGACCAATAGAGAGATGTAACAGAAGACCCATTCACCAACTAAGGCTATGCACAATAGCAATGCCTACAAACTACTTGCAAAATGTCCTTTCTTAACAAAAACATACTTTTTTGCATCCTGAGTTCATGCCTTGCCAGGGAGATATAAATAATCAGAATATGAATGTAGACTTAATTGAATAATTTCCTGAGTAATTCCCCATTGCTAACTATTGGTATCTGTTTTATAAATTAGCGTTTCACTAACAGGAATGCAATAATTTCCCCCCCTTTTTTGCATCAAATTATAATCTCCCATTTCTGATTTCGGCTTGATGCTGCGTTTTGCATTCCGTTTCAGAATGGATAGACAAAGCACAAATGCATTGTCTGTCACACATGCCGTGAAAGCTTTTTTAATGAAAGCCTACATTCTTGCTATCATGGGGAATTGATTCTGATGAAACAGGTGCAATACAAACGAACAAGCCACATGTGCCTGATTCCCCCAGCAAGCTTCCATCAAACCTACCCTAGCTGTGCTTCAGAGAAAAAATACTTTGCCAATTCCTATGAAATCTTTGTGAAAGATAATGGCACAGGCTGGATTGGATGTCATTTTGTCCTATAGGATACATTTTGCATTATGGCAGATTTATTTTACCAGGTGCAGCACATGGGAGCCACAGAAAGTTACTTTATAGTAAAACATTCTATCCTACCACTATTTTCTCCTAGGTAGCTTTTCTTCCTGAAGCGCTTTAAATAAGCAGAAATGAAAATACTGTAGAATACAGCCTGCAGTGGAGAGAATGTGTGACTAATGCCATTATGCCAAGTAGAGATGTTATAAATCCCCCACTACCAACATGAAAAATGTAAGCAGAATTCAACCAGCAGAGGAGAGAAACAAGAAACAATTGCACTTAGCAACACAATCCGCCATACAGTGCAGATAGTGTTGTTGCGGAGCTCGTTGACCAGGCTGGGTCAGTCAGTGTGACTAAGAATCTTATGATTGACTGCTGGCCAAGTTCTCTTTAAAATGAGTGGGGATTAAATGTGAGGTGGGCAGAATGATAGGGTGTCTCATAACACACATAAACTTCTATGTTTAAGAAAATAAGTAAAAACTATACAATAAATATAAAAGATTGATTCCAAATTTGTTTACTCCTTCATATAAGACTATCTTCAAATTAACAAAAGCCCCGTTTCTGGGAAAGTGAATGGAGTTGATCAAATCTATTTGTACATGCTTTTTATAGTCTACAGAGAGCAAACATGCTAGTGCAAATGTACTTATTTTTTCATTCTTTATAAATATATGAAATCTAACTTTTTATACGTTTTGATTGCACATTAATGTATTTAACTTAACTTTAATTTGTTTTAGAACGGAAATTACTTGAGCCCAGTCGCACTTTTATTGTGCTACACTGTACTATGATAGCATCATGAACAGGGTTGGGGAGTAACGGAATACAAGTAGCGGCGTTACGTAATCAGATTACAGAATTTTGATACTTTGGCAACATTGTGTTAACAGGGATTTAACTTATTGAAGTACAGGCAATTGTTCACTTTCAAAGAAAGAAAATGGAACAAAAAGTGCAAAATGTGTCCACCACCTGACAATGTAACGGTCTCTAAAGGACTCAACTTCAAATCTAAAAAACAAACATCTGGATATAAGATTTTATTTTTTGAATGTGTGCAGCCTTAAGAGAATTATACTTGACATGCGAGTAGAAAATACATATTTTAATAAAAATGATAATTACGATTTAATAATTACATATTTTTATGAAAGCATAATAAGCAAAATGGCAACATAGGCATAGTATAACCAAAAGCGTTATCAATAGTTTGCATTTGCAGTAATACGTTATCCTATCCAAATTTAAGATAAATCCATGTAAATTAGATAGTTCCTGTGCATCCTAGCTGGTTCTGTGATCTTAACAATAAAATACTTAATATAATACCAAAACAACAACATACAACATGTTAATAGTCTGAAACTAAATAAATCACAAACTGAATAAACTCGTCCTAACCAGTGCCGTGCAGTGCTGTTCTCTTTAACAGAGTGTGCATTCAGGGGATTCTCACATGTCAAACCTTTAAACTTATAAACTTTAGATATCACTTAAAAGAAGGTAAGACATCAATAATGTGTTAATTGCAGAAACAAGATGCATAACATTCATTGATACTTAAAAAATACTGACTTTATTGCATTGATTTCAATGTGTGTTTTAGGTGCTAGTGATTTGAAACTTGTGATTGCGTTTCTCATGCATAGAAAAATGCAGTGCATTTAAATCCCCTTTGTTATAGCAAGTTGCTTGATCTGTGTATCTTCACAGATCGAACAAAATAAACTGTAGACTTTGTAAGCATTTAATCTACTTACAATTTAGAGAAGATACCTGTTTAAGTTTTCAAGAAAATGCATTTCACTGATTAGAAAAGAAACCATGCGCCTTAAAATGACAGTGAATGAGATGCACCTTTGACATTAACGCATTATTGATACGTCTGATTTATGTTGGTTTGTAAAAAGGTAAAGGATATCAAAGTGCAGTTTCACTTGTTTACAAATGCATACACTACAAAATGCAAAGTACAATATGCAAGAAAATTAAACCGATGCAAATCTTAATTACCATTTTAATTGTCTGTACTGTGGATACAAATAAACAATTTCAATACGTCATCCATATCTGAATGTGTAGTACATTTTGTTTCACGTCTTGAATTCAGCTGCTTTTGTATTTTTCATAAATGGAAAGTATTCCAAAAGTAATCTAAAAGTATTCTGATTATGTTACTGACTTGGAGTAATGTATTGGATTAGGTTACAGATTATTTTCAAAATACTTGTTGAAGTAACCCTCCCAACCCTGATCATGAATTACAGAGGATAAGGGAACAAGTCAGATTTAAAAAGAACAGCTTTTTTAATACAAGTCTTTACAAAAGACATCCTATTTGCACTAGTGAGTAAGAGTCTTTGTGGTTTCACCCCCAAAACATACTCTCTCAGCCTCTGACTCACACTTAAAATCTAGATTAAGATTAAAAACCTTCTGCTGCCCTGGGCTTCACAGAAACATCTGTGGAATATTTTGCCTCTTTCATAAAAAGGAAAATGCCTGAGTAGAAGTCAGTCTAGCATTACATACACAAATAAAATCTTCGCATTGCATACATTTAATGGTGCAAGTTAACTGAACTGCAGTTAAACCCTTATTTATGAAATTTATGTTTGTATGTTTATCTGTGCACTTAACGCAGTAGAATCTGTAGCCTCTACATCCAAACAGCAACTTCACTATTTGTTCTACAATCTCTACATGCTTTACATAGACTTTTAAACCATGTCATATCATGTGTTCTGGGACCCCAAATCAAATGTAGGAATTGCTTTAATATCTACCATCACACTACACCAACACCACATGAAGTTTCAGAAAACAGGCATCTGGATAACTGAATTTCAACTGAAAATTGTCTCAGTGAAATGGACACTTGTCTCTGATTACATGGAAATCCAATTAAAAGTACTGACAGAATCCCACACTATACACAGATTTTATTTGGATCAATATAGGGCAATGGTACAGACTGGTACAATAGGCTGAGATTAATTAAGGTCACATGAAAATATTTTCTTTAAATTCTATTAATATTTTAGGTTAAAATATATATATAGATAGATAAAAAGATAGAGAGAGATAGATCTCTCTCTCTATGTATATATATCTATATCTATATATATCTATATATATATATATAAATAAAGGTTTAAAAAAATCTATAACAATTTACATAAACTTTAATGATCAACTTCATGGTGCTGGGAAAGTAGCCAAAGAAAATATTTCTCACAGTTTATGATTAAGATGGTTGGCAAATTAAGTTTTCCTTAGACAACGCTGAAAAAGTAGGACTTTCCAGATCTACTTGTTGCAGGAAATTTACATTTTTGGGGATTTGAAGTATCTGGAATTTGCTAAAATTCCAGTAGGAGTTCTTAGTACTGTCTGTCATTTTGAGAATCGGAATTCATGATCAGATAATGTATTTTTTTTTAATCTATGCTCGGTTAAAAACCTTGACTAGACCAAGACTGTGTTGGGAAAACACTTCTCAAACTCCATCTGCTAGGATCCAACAGTTTGGGTTTAGTCAGCCCCAATTAGGCAGATCACCAACTCCTGAAACACATCAGCTGTGAGCCACTGAAGTTTAATACTGGGAAAGAAAAAAAAAAAAAAAAAAAAAAAAAAAAAAAAAAAAAAAAACCTATTTCACCCTGCCTTCACTCCTATTAGCCAGAAAACCCTTAAGGTGAGTATATTCAGAATCCAGTGTATTACTGTTCTATTGCACCAGCTCTCTTCTTGGGGTATATATATAAAGCTCTGGAAAAAATTAAGAGACCACTCCAAGTTCAGAAATCAATGTTAAGTGGTCTCTTCATTTTTTGCAGAGGTGTATATTCCACAAACAAAGCAACCTACAGCAAACCATAAAATGTCAATCAGTAAAATAATGTATTTAGTTAGTCTGAGTCGCTTTGGAAAACACAGTAGCTCTGTGAGAAGCAATTATAAGACACAAAAGCAAAGCAAGGAAAGAGAAGTAGTTTTATTGTTTTTCCTCACCATATGGAGGTTTTGGAGAATGTCTTTTTTATCCTGGCTGAGTTGATGCAGCTCCCTGTCAGTCTGTTTTTGGGTCTGGCTCACTTGGTCCTGTAGGCGAATCAGCCTCTCCTGCAAAAAAAGACACAGAACGGCCTTTGAACACACACGATCAGACACACACACACATAGACACAGAGAGAAGAGAGTGAAAGAGTGTGCCTTTGGCGATTACACAACAAACAGAAGAACTGACTGGGCTGTCAGCCGTCACATGACAGGAGTGAACAGAGCCCTCAACTCCAGCTGGGTTTTAACATTAGTGGTGGCTGGAGGGGGCAGGGAGAGGGAAGGGAAGAGGTTGATTGTATTAAATTAAATATTAAATTAAAGCAGAGTTAGGGTGGGGGATATTACAGTGTGCAGCCAACCCCTCCCACACTGGTGGTAGAGAAGGCCGGCATTGCTTTGCGAGTCATTTTTTAATTTCTGTAAAATATTGTAGTTTAAAACATGGCAGTGCTTGGATACTAATGTGACTTTAGATGCATGTTAACTGGTACAGTTATTCCTTAACACTGCTATACTGTCCCATTCACCCACTGAAAAAAAACATAATCCATGTGCCTTGGTCATTTGATTTGAAACTATATTACCTCCTCCATCTGGAAACTCCTTTGATTATGCATTTATCTGGCAGATGCCTTTTTCCAAAGTTTACATGGATACACTACAATGTATAATACTAGGTTTACCATATGACACAAGTTAATGTGCATGGATGCAAATAATTTAAAAACTCAAAAGCATGTCCTTTAACAGGAAAATGATCATTTGCAATGCAAGCATTGGATTTACAGGGTCTGTGATGCATTAGTTAGACTTAATTTGGAATAATGGATTTAGTTTTGGTAACTAAACTACAAGAGGACAGCTATTAAAATAATTACTGGTCTAAAAGTATTGTCAATCTGGGCAGAATAAAAACAAAACATTCAGGATATTGAATACCTTATTTATTTCTCTGTTTCAAACTGAAAGCTATGGGCACGGTTCAAATAAACAAGGGGGCAAATGTGGAAACAACATTTAGGAGCATTCAGAGCATAGGGGAAAAACAGGAGGCAATTCATACAGAGAGCACTGGAGTTCTTGATAAACTCTCCAGCCTCATCCTTAAAGATCCTAAAATACAATAGCCTATTAATCATTAATCTACTAGGTTCCATCATTAATCTACTAGTACGAAAACAAGTCAATAGATTGGGTCTGCTGTCATTCGTAACCTCTTATGTTTTTAGGTTTTATAGCAAGTCAGTGTGAAAAATACTTTGTCAGTTCTAGAGGATAGAAAAGTAAGCACTGTATTTACATTTTCTTATATACTTTTATTCACTGCCATGTATAGATAACATTTGTATAGGGTTGATGTAATATTTTTAATAGTGTGTATATGCACATCACTGTAGGTTTGTGTTGGTTAAAATACACACATATACGGTCACATATATATATATATATATATATACACACATATAAGTCACCTTAAAATGGAATCAGTTAAATAACATACTGATAATGTACAATATCTTGTAGATGCTATGACCATGGTAGAGACCGTGTTGACAGCGTTTTTACAACATCAGAACAATAACATTCAGTTCAGGTAATGCTGGAGAGGCTGGCATCAATGCTTCATCTCATTAAACTGTATCCATAGCTCGTGCTTTGAAGATTCTGGGAGTGCTGGCAATTTTCAGACAAACTTTTCTATGTACATAAATATACAGTGGCTCTCAAAAAGTATTCACCCCCCCTTGAACTTTTCCATATTTCATTGTGTTACAACATGAAATCAGAATGGATTTAAATCAGGAGTTTTTGCCACTGATCAACACAGAAAATTTCCATAAAGTGAAAAATATAATCTGCAAATTGTTCTAAATTAATTCCAAATTCAAAACATAAAATACTTGAATTCATAAGTAATCACCCCCTTTGCTATGACACACCTGATTAAGTGGTGGTGAAACCAATTGTCTTTAGAAGTCACATAATTAGTTGAATGGAGTCCACACCTCTGTGGATTAAGGTGTGTGACATGATTTCAGGTTAAATACACCCATCTCTGGGAGGTTAGTACAATTCCTAACAAAAACTACATCATGAAGACGAAGGAAAATTTAAATCAAATACGGAATAAGGTTCTTCAAAAGCAACAATCACGGGTAGGATATAAGAATATTTCCAAGGTATTGAATATCCCCTAGAGTCCATTATTAAGAAATGGAGAGAATATGGCACAACTGTGAATCTGTCTAGAATAGATCGGGCCATCCTCAAAATCTGAGTATCCGGGTGAGAAGGGCACTAGTCAGGAAGGCCACCAAGAGGCCTATGGCAACTCTAAAGGAGTTACAGTCTTCCATGGCTGAGCTGGGAGATACTGTGCATACTGCTACAATAGCCTGGGTGCTTCACAAAAGTGGCCTTTATGGGAGAGTGGCAAAACGAAACTCATTATTAAAAAAAACGCATATCAAATATTGGCTAGAGTTGTGGGACACTCTGAGAACAAGTGGAGGAAGATTCTATGGTCTGAAGAGACCAAAATAGATACATCTTTTTGGCTTCAACGCTAAGTGATACGTTTGACATAAGCCTAACATCCTGAGAACACCATCCCTACCATGAAGCATGGTGGTGGCAGCATCATGCTATGGGGATGCTTCTCTGTGTCAGGCCCTGAAAACCTTGTAAAGATAGAGGGAAAAATTGATGCAGCAATGTGCAGAGAAATCCTGGAAGAAAACCTGCTGACGTCTTTAAGAGACCTGGGACTTGGGAGAAGATTCATCCAGCAGGACAATGACCCTAAACATACAGCCAAAGCCACTCTGGAGTGGCTTAAACAAAAAGGTCAATGTCCTGGAGTGGCTCAGTCAAAGCCAAAGCCTCAATCCAATTGAGAATATGTGGAAAGAGTTGAAAATTGCTGTTCACCAAAGGTCCACATCCAACTTAGAGGTTGAGCAATTTTGCAAAGAAGAATGTGCAAAAATTGTTGTGTCCAGATGTGCAAAGCTGGTAGAGACTTATCCACACTATAATTGCTGCCAAAGTGCCTCTACCAAATATTGACTGAAGATGCTGATTACTTATGCACTCAACTATTTTCTGTTTTGTATTTGTCATTAATTGAGAGAAATTTGCAGATTATATTTTTAACTTTGACATTATAGATATTTTCTGTGTTGATCAGTGACAAAAGCTCCTCATTTAATCCATTCTGACTTAATGTTGGAAATGTGGAAAATGTGGAAAAGTCCAAGGTGGGTGAATACTTTTGAGAGCCACTGTACTACATCCATTTAAGGTAGTTTTTTTATATATTGTGTTTCTTATAGATTTTATTGACTTTTCTATATATTTTAGTAAGCATCTCTTACATGATTATCAAATGTTTCATATGTTTTAGCTACCTTTCTTAATTATTTATGATTTATTATACTCTGGTTTGAATAACAGTATATGAATAAATAAATAAGGGGAAATAATTTGGATTCATAAGACATTGTGCCTTCAAATTGGAAAAATTGTTAAAACAGAAGTCCTATGCACACTTTATCCAGGTCACCCAGGGGGATTTTCACAAGAGAATGGGTACTTACAACCAGATCCAACACAGGTTATTAAACGTAGTTAGTTTAATGCATCCCCCGCTTACACACACACGCACACATTAACCCAGTTCAGAATCTGCTTCCTGATTCATCCCTTGTAACATTGTTGGCTCAGCTGGGCCTCTGTTTGTGTAGAGCTATGAAAACCATGGTTGTGATGAAACGTGGCATGTAGGTGAAGGTGCTGTTGAATGACAGGTTAATATGAGAGCTCTTCCTAACAGTTTGTGCAAAATTATTAATTATTCTAGTTCCACATCTCAAAGCTGATTCAGAATAGAGGACAACACCTTTAAAAAATATTAAAATAAAAAATGATGGACATAAATAAAAAAAATATAATCCTGAGAACTTAACTAAGCAAAAGCTACGGCTGATGGTGTCCTTTTCAGCTTAATGCAAGAAAAACATTGTGTTTTGTATTGTATAGCCTTTGGGAGTAGTCCTCCATACAAAGACACAAGCTTAAAATAAAGTCATGAAATTCTGTTGCATTGTCTGGATAAGTATAAAAGCAGTAGCTATGAACCCAATAATGGTTAATCTCCTGACCATCAGTGGAGTAGTTTTATCTTCTGACTAGTAAATTGCTCTTCAACCCTAGTCCTGAAGAACCTAATCATCTTTAATCAGAGTATAAAGGTTATTGGGTGTCTTCAATCACAGAGTACAGATCACGTTGATAAGGACTAACGGAGCCAATATTTGATTCAGGTATGTAATCAGGAGTTGGGTTGGAATAAAAAAACAAGACGACCCTGCATGTAGATGACTATGGCTTTACAGCTAGGCTTAGTATTTTAAAGGTCTTATCTTAACTCTCAGCATCTTAAAAACTTTGAACAAGTTTAACTGTTGCATTATAGCCCATATTGGATTGAACTGGATAGTAAGGAGTTCAGGTGGAATAAAAACTTGAAGAAACTGGAGTTGTCTTGTGATGACAAACAATAAGAGTTGCATTAGACATTAGCTAAGTTTAATTCTCTCTCAGCTTGGAGGTGGAGGGCATACCTTAATGGAGTTGACTCTGTGCTGCTGCTGGGAGATGTCCTGAGATGCCTGCCTGTTAGAGGCCTCCCTCTCCTCTTCCAACCCACTCTCCTGCTCCAGAAACTGAAACTCCATGTCCTCAAATGCCCGGACTGCTGCCTCCAGGGCCTCCTTGTCCTGAGAGATATGCAATGAGAGAGAAGACAAGATGGAGTATGTGTGAAATGCACAAAATGTAATTCTATATGGCAAAGCTCTAAAATAATTGTACTGGTTTTGTATAATGCTGTTATAGTTGTAGTCCCCAGGGCCTCCCTGTGCAGATAGAGAGAGAGAGAGAGGCACAGAGACAGTGTGAGAGAAAGAGATAAAGACAGAGAAAGATAGGCATAAATAAATGTGAAAAGACACACGAGAGAGAGAGAGAGACAAAAGTCTACCCAAGGTCACAAAATACACTTCTATGTGTGTGAGGTCCAAAAATACTACAGGGAAGTATTATGGTTTGTGTAATTCTTTAATCACTGTGCAAGGACTTTAAAGTAATGCAAGTTCACATCATTGCACTACATTGCCCCAACAGATGAGTTAAATCTGACAAATTTAGAAATTGATGGGAAAGAAAATACAGCTACAATCATCTTCTATTTGAACCATAACTGTTAAAGCATGATCTACTTGAAGATCGTATCGAAGACATTTTCTATCAAAGCTACCATTGGCCCTTGTGCCCATCACTCAAACAGGACCCTTCCGCTTCTGCTTTGTATAAAAGGTGATGTCTGCACAAAGACTTCCTCTTTTTGCCCTTCGCCTTGGTTCGTGAAGACAGGTGAGAGCTTATGTGCTTGTGAATAAAAAACTGAAATTGCATTTTTCGGCTGGCTGGTAGTACAAATAGTACCATCCACACACCGATTCGCTACAGTTGTGTGTTGTTGTGCTATTTAAATTGTATTTAAATTAGCCACACTGTTTTGTTCCGTCCGCGCCACAAAAGTCCGTCGGTGCCTCAGTTCATCTCAGCTTTCACACGACTACTAGACGTTTAATATTTTAATTATTATTCAGGCTAGTTCGCCGTGTTGGTTTATTTTTCACAGGACTTTTTCCTCCACAGCGAGAGCGCACACAATGGCAGTAATAGCCGAGACCTCGCCCGTGAGAGGGGCTCCTCCACCGGCTTGCACCCGCACTACAGCCCGCAGCTGTGGCTGTAGGAGGTCTCACGCTTCCAGTTTACTGGATTGAGCTCTGCTGCGCTCACTAATCCGTGCAGTGGTTCTGGCTGGTGGCTTTTCTACCGTGATGCTCCCCCTGCATGCCATGTCTCAGGCTATTAAGCCTGGAGACTGGTTCACCATGGTGGATTTGAAAGATGCCTACTTTCACATCCCCATTGCGCAGATGCACAGGAAGTTTCTCCGCTTCGCCTTCAAAGGCCGAGCGTTCAAGTTCGCTGTTCTCCCATTCAGCCTGTCTCTAGCCCCTCGCACTTTCTCCAAGTGCATGGATGCAGTGCCAGGGGGTCCGTGTCCTCAATTATCTAGACGACTGGCTGGTCTGTTCGAACTCCAGGGAGCAGGTTCAGAGCCACATGAGCCTGATCCTCTACTGCCTCTCCAAGTTGGGCCTTCGGGTCAACAGAGAGAATAGCTGTCTTGTGCCAACTCAGCAGGCGCAGGCACCTCGATTCTATTGCCATGCTGTCCATGCTGGTGTCAGAGAGAGTTGCCTCCATACACACGCGTCTCTCCCTCTTTCGGTTGAGAGCTTGCGTCAGGGTGTCCCTTTGCCAGAGGCTGCTAGGCCTTCTAGCGGCTGCGTCCCAAACCCTCCCCCTCGGCCTCCTTCATCTAAGGCCTCTGCAGTGGTGGTTCGGGTCCCATGGGATGCATCCTCGCCGCAACAGATCACGTCGAGTGACAGTCACTCAAGCGTGCTGGAAGGCGCTCCATTAGTGGCGGAGCCCTTCGAATTTAACCCTCGGTGTGCCCTTGGGGCCAATATGCCACCGAGTGGTGTTGACAACAGACGCCTCCAAGCAAGCTTGGGGAGCTGTCTGCAATGGACAGGGAGTCCGGAGCAGTTGGACGGTGCCCGTCAGGGCCCTCCATATCAACGCCCTTGAATTACGAGCTGTGCTCCTCGGTCTCTGTCACTTTAAGCTGGCCCTTCAGGGCAGTAATGTTTTAGTACGGACAGACAACACAGCGGTGGTTGCCTACATCAAGAGGCAGGGAGTTCTCCGGTCACACACACTATATCGGCTAGTGCGTCATCTGCTTCTATGGACTCCATTAGAGCAGCCCACCTCCCAGGCATTTCCAACATGGCGGCTGACCTCCTCTCTCGGGGAGGCCCCCCGGTGTTGGCGGAATGGCGCCTCCACCCGCTGGTGATTCAGCAGCTTTGGAGCCGCTATGGCAGGGCAGAGGTGGATCTCTTCCCTTCGGCGGAGTCCACACATTGTCCACTATGGTTCTCCATTCAGGATCAGTCAGGGACCCTGGGGATCGACACGCTAGCCCACACGTGGCCGCACTGTCTCCTCTATGCATCCCCACCATTCCCTCTTCTCCCAGTGGTTCTGGAGAAGATCAGGCAGGAACAAGTGACAGTTCTGCTGGTAGTGCCTCGCTGGCCCCGTAGACTGTGGTTTGCGGACCTGGTCTTCCTCTTTGTCGGAGAGCCTTGGCAGCTTCCCCTGCGGGCAGACTTGCTGTCTCAGGTGCAGGGCGCACTGTGGCATCCCAACCCGGGCCTGCTCCAGTTCTGGGCCTGGCCCCTGAGCGGGATGGCCTGATGGCTTGGGGTCTGTCAGACGCGGTAGTGGCTACTATTCAGTCGGCAAGAGCTCCCTCTATGTGGTTGCAGTACTCCTACCGGTAGGACTTTTCAGACTTGGTGTCAGGAGAAGTCTCATGCCATATAGGTGTCATTCTGCAATTCCTGCAGGAGCTGTTAGACCAAGTCCCCTTAAATGCACAAGGTTTATTTGGCCGCCATCTCCTCATGTCATGTCAGGATTGATGGCAAGCCTCCGGGCTCTCATTTTATGGCGGTGCTGTTTCTAAAACGTGCGTGTAGGCTGAGGCCTACCCGCACTTCTTCTCTGCCCGCGTGGCACTTTGATGTAGTTCTGGACGTGCTTTCCAAGGCCCCGTTTAAGCCCTTGCAGTCAGTTGACCTAAGATAAGCATCACTGAAGACATAGTTTTTGTTGGCAATCACGTCAGCAAAACGCGTGAGCAAATTACACGCCCTGTCCATTCACCCTGCGTGTGTCCATTTTGTGGGAGATGGTTCCAGGGTTACGCTTCGGCATAATCCTGCTGTCTCCTTTCCATATCAACAGGCCTATTGAGTTGATGGCTTTCCATCCTCCTCCCTTCTCTTCAGAGGAGGAGAGTAGGCTACACCTGTTGTGCCCGGTGTGGGCTCTCAGGTGCTATTTGCAGCGCACCAAGGACATTCGGTGCTCGGACCAATTGTTTGTGTCCTACGGAGGACGGACGCGGGGCCAGGTGCTTTCAAAGCAGTGCCTCTCGCACTGGATTCTGGACACCATTACCACGCACTATGAGTCAGCTGGAGTCCCGATGCCTGAACACCTGGTGGCCCACTTGACTCCAGGTGTAGCCATGTCATAGGCCCTTTTTCAAGTCTCGCCACAGACCTTTGTTTGGTTCTACAGGTTGGACATGATGGGCCCGGTTCCTTCTATTGGGAATCCGGTGTTGGCTTCAGTTGAGCCTCAGTAGCCTATCAGACACTGGCTCCTGGCCTTTTCTATCCCTGCCTGCCCCTGTGAGTGTGCTTGGGAAAAGCAACACAGAACCGTTATCCCTTCCTACTGGACTGTGACTTGTATATAGTTCATTCTGTAGGCGGGAGTGCATGTGTTTTTTACACCTGTACCCCGCCATTGTACATAGTTCCTTTGTCAGTAGGCCTGTGGTCCCTCCCTAGCTATGCTAGCTGTGCTGAGGGCCGCTGTTGCTGTATTCAGAGGTAGGCTTTGAGTTTACTCTTGTGCCCCACTGTGTATATAATTCATTTATTTACATCAGTAGAGCATCTGTTGCCACCAGCAGCTGGTCGGCAGTGTGCAACTTGCTCCTGTGTCCTGCGTGTGGTGCATGAGCTGGCTCCTGAATGCACCCCGTGCTTATGTGGTGTGGTCTTGGTATTGGCCCCGCTCCTAGCCCTGCTAGTAGAGCAGGAGGCCACTATTACTAGGTTTCACGGTAGGCACAAGGTTCTTGTTGCCAGTGGATACACCATTGCTCATTTCTTCCCAGTTCAGCATGACTGCGGTCTTTGCATCTTGGCAGCCCAGATGTGACCCCAAGTGGCCCCTGTGGTTCTATAATAGAGTTGGTACGGCTCCTAGTGGGTACGACTCGGGGCAGGCTCTCTTACCAGCTCGCTGCCTCCTCCCTTGCGATGGTTTGGTTATACTGTAACCCCCCCCCCTTGGGCAGTGCTTCTAACTTGAAAGATAACGATAAGTTGCGTATGCAACCGTGGATTTCTGAGAAAAGAAGCACTGCCCAAAGGTTGCAAGGTCACGTGGGAATTCTAGCTCCCGGCAAAAAAAGAAAGTCTTTGTGCAGACGTCACCTTTTATACAAACAGGAAGCGGAAGGATCCTGTGACGGGCACAAGGGCCAATGGTAGCTTTGATAGACAAATGTCTTCGATACGTTCCAGCGATGTGTGCTGAAAACCCCTCCCCCTTGGGCAGCGCAACCTATTGTTTTCTTTGTATTAATTATATCCAGAGATTGCTAATCAGATAATATAAGTTACTGAGTTAGCTAGGTTGAAGTAAGAGTCAAATGACACCAAGGCCCTTAGGAATTGAGTTTGAGACCTATGACCTAAACCTGCTATCTTCCTTCCTACACCTCTGTCACCCCTCCCCCTGTTCAACTCTGACCCCTGGCTTCCATTACCTCCAGCAAGCGCTGCTGTAGCTGCTCCCTGAGGCTTTTAGGCTGGGTCCCCATCTGCTTCTGTAACTGAGTGTGACGCTGCCTCATATCATCCACCTTCAATCGCTCTGACTCCAGCCTCATCTTCTCCTTTAGATTGGGAGAGATGATGATGATTACCACTTATTATCATTATTATTTTCAGTTACTTTATTATTAAAATGCAAAATTATTAAATAATTAAGAAATCATAATATTTGTATTATATTTGGTCTTCACTGTCACCTGACTTCACAGGTATTCACTACATAGCTGCTTTGGCAAACCTGCTCTTGTTAATCATGCCAATAAAGCAAATTAGATGTCAGGAGAGTGAGCAATGGAGAAAGAGAAAGAAAGCGCCAAAGGAAGTTCAGAGGACAAATTTGGTTTTAGGTGTCTAAAAAGTCTAAAATGTTCTATGGCAAAATTGACTAAACTGTAGTGGATGATAGAATTATTATACTGGCAAGCAAATTGTACAAAACAATATTTGTTATCAACTGATACAGGATTCTGGTCTGAGAAGTACAACTAGTGTCAATAGTAGAACTAATACTCTAACAAAATTCTTGTCACTAGTCCCAAGCAAAAATCACTATTACTGAGCAAACAGCTGTGATATTCACTGGCCCCTTTAAGATCCTTAACAGGGATTTGCAGGCCCTTAAATAATATGGAAGCACTTACTGGAAAGAAGCTGATGTGTGCAAAGCAGATACAGAGAATCAAAATATATCCTGGTTATAAAAATAGAAGTCTGGGCAACCTTAATGAACATGCAATTTAAAAAATACAAGAACCAGCATAAACTATTAACTCTGTAGATATACTGTAATTTTACTCAATAGCTCCTTCAAACTTAGCAATCAATTTTGTTATAAAAACACATGCTGTATTCACTGTTCTAATCCACTTTCCTATGACATCCACCCAATAATACTTAATACTTTTTTCAGGTTTACATTTCAAACTGGGTGTCTATTGTTAGTATCATTGGGTGTGCTATTGGGTGGCACACTGTAATACTGACGATTCTGCTGTGGTACCTTCTGCCTTTCAGTGTGGCGTTTCATCTCCTGTTGTCTCAGAGTTTCCTGCAGGCTGTCAAGGAGCTGCGTCTCTCTTGCTAGCAATTCTCTCTCGGTCTGCATCTCACCGTGTAGCAAAGCCACCTCCATCTGCATCTGAGTACCACATAACAAAAAAGCAAGAAAATGTTATAAAGATGTTAATAGAGGCTTTTGTATTCAATTATTGAGGATGAGACTATTTTTCTGAAAAAACTATTTGATCAATAATTCCTTATCACCACTTTTCAAGGCAAGGCCAAGATCTATACCAAATCAAAATGTTGACCTACTCATGAATCACAAATTTGAAACTGATATCCATACACAATTTAATGTATACCTACCATAAGACAATTTGCAGATAGGCCAATGTTTTGATTCAGTCTAAGACCCAGTCACATTACGACAGATCAGTGATCACCAACCTTGGTCCTGGTAAGCCCAATTTAAAGCTACTGGATTTTAAGAATTTTAATCATATGAACGCTACATATGTTTCGTGTTTTTAAAGCATACAAAATACAAATGAGCAAATTAGTTTTCAAAAATGTTTATGTATATATTTCTATCCATTTATCTGTATTATTTTGCAAAGAAACCAAAAGTCTAAGAATCTAAATAAGTGAATTGCTAATCATGTCCAGCAACCTTTGAAAATTTGGAAGAAAGTTGTCATTTCTAAACATTAATCAGAGAAAAGTCAGCAACGAAAGAGGTCATGATTAGTCCTTGTTTATACTGTAAACCATATCATTTAAGAATAAATATACACAGTGCCATAGTTTAGTCTCCTTCTTTGTGAGTTTGTTAGGGATAGCTAAGGCAGTTTTGCAGTTTGTTTGAAACATTAAATAAAAACAGATGTGAATTTGACTTGGACTAGGTTTGATGGCAGCAGAGAAAAGTTAACATTGATCTGAACCCTGTATGTATATCAGACAGAAACACCAGCATTAAGTCATACCAGTTTGAGTAATCAGCTAGGCAGAGCGTGAGAACATTCCACACAATATTAATCCCCATGAAAATTATGTAACTTTCTGAAGAAATCATACAGTTCTAGTGTTATTTGTTAATGTTCAGAAAGTATATACAGTGAGGGAAAAAAGTATTTGATCCCCTGCTGATTTTGTACGTTTGCAAAATGACAAAGAAATGATCAGTCTATAATTTTAATGGTAGGTGTATTTTAACAGTGAGAGACAGAATAACAACAAACAAATCCAGAAAAACGCATTTCAAAAAAGTTATCAATCGATTTGCATGTTAATGAGGGAAATAAGTATTTTACCCCTTCGACTTAGTACTTGGTGGCAAAAAACTTGTTGGCAATCACAGAGGTCAGACATTTCTTGTAGTTGGCCACCAGGTTTGCACACATCTCAGGAGGAATTTTGTGCTACTACTTTTTGCAGATCCTCTCCAATTCATTAAGCTTTCGAGGCTGACGTTTGGCAACTCGAACCTTCAGCTCCCTCCACAGATTTTCTATGGGATTAAGGTCTAGAGACTGGCTAGGCCACTCCAGGACCTTAATGTGCTTCTTCTTGAGCCACTCCATTGTTGCCTTGGCTGTGTGTTTTGTGTCATTGTCATGCTGGAATACCCATCCACGACCCATTTTCAATGCCCTGCTTGAGGGAAGGAGGTTCTCACCCAAGATTTGACGGTACATGGCCCCGTCCATCGTCCCTTTGATGCTGTGTAGTTGTCCTGTCCCCTTAGCAGAAAAACACCCCCAAAGCATAAAGTTTCCACCTCCATGTTTGACAGTTGGGATGGTGTTCTTGGGGTCATTCCTCCTCCTCCAAACACGGCGAGTTCAGTTGATGCCAAAGAGCTCGATTTTGGTCTCATCTGACCACAACACTTTCACCCAGTTCTCCTCTGAATCATTCAGATGTTGGCAAACTTCAGACGGGCCTGTACATGTGCTTTCTTGAGCAGGGGGACCTTGCGGGCGCTGCAGGATTTCAGTCCTTCACGGCGTAGTGTGTTACCAATTGTTTTCTTGGTGACTATGGTCCCAGCTGCCTTGAGATCATTAACAAGATCCTCCCGTGTAGTTCTGGGCTGATTCCTCACCGTTCTCATGATCATTGAAACTCCACGAGGTGAGATCTTGCATGGAGCCCCAGACCGAGGAAGACTGACAGTTATTTTGTGTTTCTTCCATTTGTGAATAATCGCACCAACTGTTGTCACCTTCTCACCAAGCTGTTTGGCGATGGTCTTGTAGCCCATTCCAGCCTTGTGTAGGTCTACAATCTTGTCCCTGACAACCTTGGACAGCTCTTTGGTCTTGGCCATGGTGGAGAGTTTGGAATCTGATTGATTGATTGCTTCCGTGGACAGGTGTCTTTTATACAGGTAACGAGCTGAGATTAGGAGCACTCCCTTTAAGAGAGTGCTCCTAATCTCAGCTCGTTACCTGTATAAAAGACACCTGGGAGCCAGAAATCTTGCTGATTGATAGGGGATCAAATACTTATTTCCCTCATTAACATGGAAATCAATTTATAACTTTTTTGAAATGCGTTTTTCTGGATTTTTTTGTTGTTACTCTGTCTCTCACTGTTAAAATAAACCTACCATTACAATTATAGACTGATCATTTCTTTGTCAGTGGGCAAACGTACAAAATCAGCAGGGGATCAAATACTTTTTTCCCTCACTGTACATAGGTTACAGCATAGATGACAACATTGATCAGAAATGAGGCTAATGTCCTTATTTTTCTCAGTGGGTCAATTGTGGGAAACTGTGTGCCCACTCCACAGGAAATGTATTAGATTTGCCAAACAAGAAAATGTGCCCACAAAGTTAGATTTGCAATTCAATAAAAATAAAAAATACATTTTCAAAACATAGGAGTTGTGCATCAGTATGTTGTTCTTATTTCCTTTACTTGTGAATCTTGTCCATAATTCTCTGTATTGTGATCTTAGATTGTGAATTGAGAAACTAGGTACATACTGCAAAGAAAATTTCTTCTCACACTTAAATTGGAGCAAATTACTGAATCTTGAGTAAAATCAGTGATAGCACAAATGTAGTTTACCTGCACACTTCTGAAGATTAATACAACAGAGAATCATGCAAAATACAAAAAAGTACAATACATTAAATCAGTAAGAAATGGAATGAGAGCACTGTCATTTTAAAATGAGCAGCTTTCTCGGGGGGGATACATATTAAGTGCAACAGCAAGCACTAAAGAGGAGACGCATGCCCACCACAGCATCAGATACCCTGGACTTTTGCCTCATACTGAACCAGATGCAGATTATGATGCAAAAGTTAGATTTATAAATAGCTGATGTGAATCTCTAGGAAATTGGGACAATGTTTAAATAAAGCAGTGCTCTATAAAAATATTGTTTTTTGTCTTGCTATTTACACCACTGCTCAAAGGCTTAAAGCAAAGGGCCAGTACACATCAAACACGACTTGAAACACATATGCCAAGATACAAAAAACAGGAGACAGAGCAAGCCTGGAAAAGGTATGCATGGAAGGCATGAGTAATCAACCTGCAGAAGAGGATCTGAGAGGGTGAGAGAGTATATAGAAAGAAGGGAGAACAAACAGGATATTACCTCAAGTTTAAGCTCCTCCCTCTGCTGATCTAGCTCCTTGATTCGCTGCTGCAGTTTAGAGGCTAAAGTCACAACCTGGGAAGGCTCCACCTCCAAAGATTTGGCATTAGGTTTGTTGTCTTTGAGTATCTGCAGCGGAGACATACGGACAAAATTTGAATATTTTACAGAGTACTCCCCTCCCAAGATAAGTTAATAGCAACCTGTGGAGGGCTCATATAGGACAAAATGTAGCATTACACATTTGTTATAGGGGTGGGTAACAAAAAACAGTGCTGAATACTAATATTGACCTAATCACAAATGGGTATTATGGGAAGTCGTTTTCTCAGAGCTATAAATACAAAACCAAAATACAAGCAGTCCCATTCAGATACTGTACTGGGCAACTATATTTCTTCAGATGAATGAAATATATCTCAAATTGTAAACTGTAAAACCATGAATATAACTGAAACAATAATATATGCAATTATAATGAATCAACTGTAGTACAAGGAAGTATATGAACACTGCTGTCTATAAGGATATAAGTGGCCAGCATCTTTCGATGGATATCAAAAGTTAAAAAGGACAATAAAAATGCTAAGATCCGACAAGAAAAAAAAAAAAAAAAAGCATGGACTACAACAAAGTTTTAGACTTGTAGATACAAACATTTTAAATTGGCAATATATGAATTCGATTCCCCATTGAACCATGCTGCTAAACCGACATGTCGTCATCTTTTTAAATTAGATTAGAAAGCACAGGCAAGTGAAATTTCAAAGACAATATGGAAGCAATTAGGTCAATATTAATAAGTTGTGATCCATATCCATAGCATACACCTGTAAACATACCTAATGTCATACTTAACTGTTTTTTTATTTAGCAGATTTATTTTCATTCCCAGCATGCATTTCGTCGCAAGTTTAGGCCTCCTTTTCAGGTACATGTGTGAACGCCCTTAAGCCTGCTAAAAACCTCAACTGTGAATGGGGTCAGAAAAAAAGCAGAGGTCCAAGTCTCTGTCTAGCTTTCTAGTTTGTATTTCCATCTGTTTATCCTCCATCTACCTCAATTTTGTCTCCCACTCTTTCAGTCTCTGTGTCTGGCTTGGTTTACCTGCCTCTCACTGTGTGCGTCTAATCTATTTCAATTATGTTCCTCTCTCCCTCCTTCAGAGATCTTTCTTTTATGTGCATTTCTCCAAAGCTGCATCTAGACTATTTCCCCTCTGTATCCGTCTGTCTAGCTCCAGTTGCTGTATGACCTGTGTGCTTCTGCGTCTCCCTGCCAGTTTCTGTGCCTTTGTGCCTCTAGCTCACTCCGTCTCTGTGCCCCTCTTTTTCTTCCTCTCATTGTGTTCTCTATATGCCTCTTATTTTCTCTGTCACTTTGTCTTTCGTCACCTCTCTTTCTCTGTTCTCTCTCTCCATGGCTTTGTGCCTCTCCACGCTCACCCTGGTCTGTGAGCTCTCAGTGCTGCTGCTCTCTTCACTGTCCGTATCATCTCCTGAACTGGGTGAAGAAGCCGAGCTGGAGCTGCATTCTGATGTCTCTGCCATTCCAGTCTCTCCCCTTCCAGAGCCCTGACTGGGAGAGGTGAGTTGAGAGCCCAGTGGAGACCCCAGTTCTGATTCTGAGTTGTTGGCATTCATACTGTGTTGTGGCATCTCTCAGGGGTGGCAGGCACACTTCTTTATGGAGAGAAATAGAAAGCATGCATGTTCTTTTTGCATTGGCAGAACAGAAACATTCAGCATCCTAGGATTATGAGATATGGATAAATCTGTTACGACAGTAACCAAACCACAGTAACCAAACCAACTAAGTGTACCATCCACATTTCTTTTTCACTTAATTTAAAAAATAAAATGTTGAAATCGCTTCAACCCATGTTAATGTATTTTACCCTGTAGAAGTAAAATAGATTTGCATCCAGAATTCCAAATAGAAGTATAAACACACACACATCACATCAACCCTTTACCATTCTCCTGCCAAGTCTAGGGTAAAACTGTCAGTAAGTAGGGTTGGTGTTATAAAGGGGGGTGGTATAGGGATACAACTATGCATTGGCAAATGTGTGTATGCATGTGTGTGTGTTGGGGTGTATAGAGGAACAGTTATAGATTAATACAGCTAGACACCTGAGGTTATGGGCATAAATATTTTAATTTATTTCATTGCTTTTAAAAGGGGGGGAGTGTCACTGACATGAGACCATCATACATCAAACGGTAATAGGTGTATAAATGTGTATTTGAATTAGGCATAAGCTTAGGCCATTATATGCAAGTATAACTATTAGTGCACAGCTGCTATTTAAACGAAACTGTGAGGGATTTCAAAACTAATACATTGCTAAATTTGTCAGAATGGGATGGTGGATTTTGTTATAAAAATAATCACTGAATCCACATTATTAATACTATTAAAAACATCAGATGTTTTTCCTTAAAAAAAAAAATCAGTTTGAGACAAAATTAAGAGGACAATTAATATTGAGACTAATTTGTAGACTAAACCTAAGGGGATTGTAAAGGGTTAGGTTGTCCCCATTCTGCACTCTGCAACATTAAAACAACAACTGCAGTCTCTTACATAGGACTATATTTACTTTGCAAGTGCTTTTAAATGTTCCTATGTCTGGCCTCAAACTACATTAAACCCGTTTGTTTTGTGAAAGCAGAACCTGACAAGTTCCTGTTAGGACAGCCTTGACTTCTCCTTGACAGAAAATAGACACAGTTTCCATTCTAAGAGAAGAAACAATTAAATTAAAAAAAAACATTCTATATTTCTGGTTGGGTGGGATACAAATTCTTATATTTTTAAGCAAATGTGTAAGGTTTAGTAATCAGTTTTGCTATATAACAAGAACAAGAGAACATGAAACATGAAACTGAAATAAAAGTGCAATGTAATAATCTTACCTGTACAATAAACAACTGCCACCTGAGTAGCACAAAACAGTTTTTCAACTGCACCAAATGACCACTTGGTATTTATACCGCTGATAATTTACAGCTCTGGGCTTAGCAGATTCACCTGGGATTTGAACCTAGGACTCTCTGATTAGAAGTCCAGAGCACAAACCACAACTTTACACTGCTTCCCTGAGTTATTAGTCAGGATAATCATATCATACAATCAGCAAAAAAATTTGAACCAGAAACAAAGACCCTGAAAAACATGGACATTTGAAGAATTCCTCTCCTGTATCTCAAGGTGAATACATGTTTCTTATTTCTTCCCACAATGCTGATAAATGAATACAAACTCTTGCAACTGTTCTTAAATTCTAAGTGAATGTCACAACAGTCTGTGCCATTGTATACTACTCCCATCTTCATAATGGAAGAATTATGCATCAGAAATCTGTTCCTAAAGGCAACTGCATTGTTTCCAACACTCACACTAAACAAGAGTGTTTATGTAATTGAATTGTATTGATCTTTTATTGATTCAATGTTATTACACCTAAATGAGAAAGCAGTCTAGTTCTAGTCTAATCTTTCATGCTGCGTAAAAGCCCTGTTATAGGAGTGGAAAATCCCGGGGTATTGCAAATATATGTCCCAGCACATCACACAAACTTGAGCTAAAACATGATTCTTCTCTGGACAAGCATCTTAATGATTTACTGGAAATAATAAAAACACCCACTCTTTCAAGCAACCATTCTGTATTGAAAAAAGATATAGTTACACTTACAGGCAATTAAAGAATTCCTAAACATTTCCAGTCAGCATTTGACAATGAGAAAAACAATCTGAAATAAGGAACTGCAAGCTGGGAATCCCCCAGTTTTCATTTTTACTTGGTAACATTTTGCAGGCTCATTGACATTTGGTTTGCAGTCTGGATAAAGATCAGACTTCAGATAACTCCTTTTCCCTTTGATATGGACATCTTTTGTCAATATATCTGTGTGAGGGATTTCGATTACCAGAAAGGATTTTAAATTATCATATCATCAAAACATTCGAGCCAAAAAAAAAGTATCCTCTCCCATCATAAAAATACTAAATCAATTTTACAAACCTAAAATAGCCTACGATTAAAAAAAAAAGATGACTATGATTGGAAAAAATGCCCAAATGCATGTTCCTGTTTAATGGGCTACAAAGATTCGAACATAGAATTATACTTTGTGCTCACAGCACTTGCTCATGGCCGACCATAATCACAAATCACATCTCACATCTCAATTAGTGTAAGCTTTACCCATACGTTTCACATATTTTTCAACATGTTGAAAGTAACGTAGCCCCACATAGTTTTTTAACTGTCCGCAGGTGATACTCTTTCACTGATGTTCTAGGACGCTACAGCTGTGAACAATCTGACGGACACCTGGTCCAATGTCTCGCATCTCGCTTTTGTCTTCTTAATGTCTGTCTGTTTGTGCAATATGGTATTTATGTCTGTTGCAACACGTCTGAAAGATGATTTATGACAAAGCTCTGTGTGTACTGTGGACTCCTGCCGAATATTAAAACCCAGTTTGATTGCCACTAAGAAAGTTGCCTTGTTTTTCTCTTCAACCTTCAAGCACAGCTTTATATTGAAGAAAACAATTCAGATTTTTTTCACCGCACAGTATATATATATATATATATATATATATATATATATATATATATATATAAAAAAACATGTAAAGATGTTGTAAAGATACAAATACTAGTCATATAAAGCACATAGGCTTGTACGTGCAACACTTAAATCCCCCGCTACTGCCAACCCCACCCGCCTGCGAACCGATAATATTGGATATCACGAAGTTTGAACCTTAGTTTTAAAAGAATATGGAAATTAAGAAAAAAACACCCGAAGTGACTTGTGCTGAATCATTGAGTTATTGCAATGTAACACCTGTTAACAGCCATGTCTGCATGTATACAATAAGAAATGTTGTCTACACACTTTACAGGTTGCCATTTTCTGTACTGAGGGCACCTCTGGAGAATATCTCGGTTCCGTTAGATTTAAACTCACTATGAACATAGCCAAGTGCTTTGCAGCATTTACGGTTTCAAACTAATCACAAACCTTACTATAATGAATAACTTATACAGCGATCTTGGTTAAAACAAATCTTTGGAAATACCATTCGGGTTTTATCAAGGGTCTTGAAATGCTGGAGAAATAATTATAAAAAAGGATAAACTATTATTGGACTCAACTCGTTATGCATATACAGTGAGGTAAAAAAGTATTTGATCCCCTGCTGATTTTGTACATTTGTCCTCTGACAAAGAAATCATCAGTCTATAATTTGAATGGTAGGTGTATTTTAACAGTGAGAGACAGAATAAGATCAAAAAAATCCAGAAAAACGCATTTCAAAAAAGTTATAAATTGATTTGCATGTTAATGAGGGAAATAAGTATTTGATCCCCTATCAATCAGCAAGATTTCTGGCTCCCAGATGTCTTTTATACAGGTAACGAGCTGAGATTAGGAGCACTCTCTTAAAGGGAGTGCTCCTAATCTTAGCTCGTTACCTGTATAAAAGACACCTGTCCACAGAAGCAATCAATCAATCAGATTCCAAACTCTCCACCATGGCCAAGACCAAAGAGCTGTCCAAGGATGTCAGGGACAAGATTGTAGACCTACACAAGGCTGGAATGGGCTACAAGACCATCGCCAAACAGCTTGGTGAGAAGGTGACAACAGTTGGTTGGTGCGATTATTCGCAAATGGAAGAAACACAAAATAACTGTCAGTCTCCCTCGGTCTGGGGCTCCATGCAAGATCTCACCTCGTGGAGTTTCAATGATCATGAGAACGGTGAGGAATCAGCCCAGAACTACACGGGAGGATCTTGTTAATGATCTCAAGGCAGCTGGGACCATAGTCACCATAGTCACCAAACAATTGGTAACACACTACGCCGTGAAGGACTGAAATCCTGCAGCGCCCGCAAGGCCCCCCTGCTCAAGAAAGCACATGTACAGGCCCATCTGAAATTTGCCAATGAACATCTGAATGATTCAGAGGAGAACTGGGTGAAAGTGTTGTGGTCAGATGAGACCAAAATCGAGCTCTTTGGCATCAACTCAACTCGCCGTGTTTGGAGGAGGAGGAATGACCCCAAGAACACCATCCCCACCGTCAAACATGGAGGTAGAAACATTATGCTTTGGGGGTGTTTTTCTGCTAAGGGGACAGGATAACTGCACCACATCAAAGGGACGATGGACGGGGCCATGTACCGTCAAATCTTGGGTGATAACCTCCTCCCTCAGCCAGGGCATTGAAAATGGGTCGTGGATGGGTATCCCAGCATGACAATGGCCCAAAACACACAGCCAAGGCAACAAAGGAGTGGCTCAAGAAGAAGCACATTAAGGTCCTGGAGTGGCCTAGCCAGTCTCCAGACCTTAATCCCATAGAAAATCTGTGGCGGGAGCTGAAGGTTCGAGTTGCCAAACGTCAGCCTCGAAACCTTAATGACTTGGAGAGGATCTGCAAAGAGGAGTGGGACAAAATCCCTCCTGAGATGTGTGCAAACCGGTTTGCCAACTACAAGAAACGTCTGACCTCTGCGATTGCCAACAAGGGTTTTACCACCAAGTACTAAGTCAAAGGGGTCAAATACTTATTTCCCTCATTAACATGCAAATCAATTGATAACTTTTTTGAAATGCATTTTTCTGGATTTTTTTGTTGTTATTCTGTCTCTCACTGTTAAAATACACCTACCATTAAAATTATAGACTGATCATTTCTTTGTCAGTGGGCAAACGTACAAAATCAGCAGGGGATCAAATACTTTTTTTCCTCACTGTACACAGCAGCAATCAGTCATCAGCCTTGATGGTTATGGTTTGTTTAAAAAGGTCTGGGGAGCGCAGCCTGCTAGTAAAAACAGTGATCAGGCAATGAATGCACATGTGACAAGTTAATTGAGACAATGCAAAATGCACAAAACTCTCTCTCATGGCTGCTTTCACAGACCTTGATTAGCACTAGTCTCTGACTACCTTAACTAACATTGCAGTGTTACCATTTCCATATTGCAATTTTAATTCTAATAGTTTCTAAACCCGAATAATCCTGATTAATTATGTTGTCGTTCATTTATTGATCACTACCTTTATGTGGTAACCGGTTATTAAATATGCAGTAGTAAGCATGTGTGGTTTACCAGTTTTATGGTTTAGATGCAGAACAGTTATACCATAATATACCGCAATAATCATAATTACGGTATACATGGATCAGACGTGTCTGTGACATGAGCCCTACTGGTCCTGCATTGCTTTAGAATTATAACTGGACTGATAACATAATTATATAGGCCTTATCCTATAGAATGTACTCGCCAAGTAGTCTCCCTAATTTTGGAAGCAACATTCTGACAAAGATCTTTTCCAGCTTGCATCTCCTGCATGATGTACTTTGGATATGAGAAAAGGGTCTGAAGATGGATTATTTTTGTAGATGCTGCAGAACACAGGTGTGCTTGTGGTGGAAACACTGTTGTAGTCTTGCTGTTAGTATTAACTTACTGAGGCGTGGATAAAGGCTATCTCACAACAACAAGCTTTTTCCAAACGGTTAGCAGGTTTATGTATGTACTTGCAGTAAAGAACATGCAGTGGTGACACTCAAACTCCAGCGTGGAACAAGTGACTGTGTGCACTGTTGGAGCCATGAATATGAGGCGCCGTTAGGAACATAATTCACCCCGTGGTACATACACTATACTGAGATGTGCATACACTACATACTGAGATGCGCATACACTACATACTGAGATGCATCCAGTGAGATACTTCTGCATACAGTGAGATTTCACATTCGTTTAGAGATTTGACTTCCTTTTACACTGAGATTTAACTTCCTTTTACACTGAGATCAGTCATCAGAGCCATTTTTAAGAAATAGTGGGAGGTTTATTATCCAGGGCAGGTGTTTATTTCTTTAAACATTAATTCTTGTCTGGCAATACGTCCCACTAGAATTAGCTCCGTCTCCCGCAACGAGTGTATGGATAATTACGATAATGTTGCCCGGCTATATAAGTGTATTCCAATACAATATCGTGTTGTTTATATTGACTGTCCCTATGTCCTTCCCCTGAGCTCTAACTGTGACTTCACATCTTGTCTGCAATGATTAGCTCACAAGGATGTAGGACCTGGATTTACTGTATTTGTTCTTATGTACTTATGTCATTTTGAACTTGTAATTTGTACTATGTTTTCATCTGTCATTGTATACTGTATTGCACTTGTATAATGCTCTTATGTAGTGTATGTAGGGCATCTGCTAATAAATAATAGTAATATATAATAATGAAATGTAATCATGTTCCACTAGAACCCCCGCGATTTCTGGCTAATTACACCCTGAACTGAATAGCCTTTCTACCTCAGCATTTGAGTGTGGGAGAGAGAGGACAGAACCTGCAGCAGAAGCCAAGTCTTCATATGGGTTTATACCTGCTGAATCCCGGTGTTTCTTCACCTCAGCCCAGAATGCCATGATGTTTGTTGTTTCCTCCCATTATTGTAGATGAATAGACCTCCACTGATTAATAATTTTATCTATCGTGTCTGGGCAATATCCTAAAAGGTTTGCAAGTATTGTCATGTCTACCAGGCTCTTGCTGTGCTTTAGTGTCTCCCCCACACAGAACAAAGATAAGTGCTGCAATATCTCCACATTATCTGGGAGACTTGCTCTTAGTTCATTAGCTAAGGATATGGTGTAGCTCACACATCTCCTTCGGATGCAATCCTCCTCCTCAAATGTATAGCCAAGGTATGGCTTGGGAGAGATGTGTCCATCTATTGGCTCTTTCAGCACATCAATTTTTGCCATTGGGTTAATGACCCTGCTGCAGACAGACTTTACAAACCTCATTAAACAGTCAAGCAGCTTGAGTGAATCTGACTGTTCCACCTCAAAAGCCTTAACAACAGACTGCACCTCACTAATTATAGATTTTAGAAAAGTGAGGTACAGGAGGTTCTGTGGGTCACTGTACATGGAATGTACAACATCTACCATGTAGCAGTGTTCACTTGCCATGGTGAGGCTGAAATGCAATTTTAGCTCCTGCCACTGATCTAAGATTCTGGATATGGCAGGCTCTATGGAAAGTGAGTGACACACACCGCAGATGAGGACCAGGTGTTTTAAGTCACCCTCCTCCCTCAGAATTTTGTGCACACCATTGTACACTCCTGTCATTACAGATGCATTATCTGTGCCAATGCCAAGCAGATTCTCCCTCTTGATGCCACAATTCCCAAGAAAAGATAAAACTGCTCTGGCTATTGTTCTAGCATCTCCTCCCTTCAGCTCAACAAGGCCTAGGTAAGTGGCCACCACATTTCCCTTACCAAATAACGATCCCAAGGTACTTTGTGACACTTACATCAGTGCTTTCATCAAGAAGGAGGCTGTATTGGCTGTCACCAATGTCAGCCACCAGTCTTTTTAGAAAATATTGTGCCAACACACCATTGATCATTTCAGTACACTTGGTACGGTGCATCCGAAAATGTTGGGCTGCACTGGAATCTGGAAAAGCAGCCTTACATGCCTGGTCAATGTGGTCACATGAAAGAATGGAACAATGCTCTGCGATGGCCATTGCCATTGTTGCCTCTGCCTGTTTGAAAGAGTCAGTGTTTTTTGAAGAAAATAGCAATGTAGATTGCTTAGATCGGTTATATGGCTTGGACTTTTCAGTGTGCTTCTGAGTTGACGCATGCTTTTTAATGTCAGACAACTTGGCACAGTCTGTCTTGCAGTAAAGACAGTAAACCCTTGTGTCATTGCCCACATATGGCTTCAGCCACCCCTTGCACTCAGGGATGATCGCTAGATTTGTCGCTAGGCGCTTTTTTGAATAAAAGTCACTAAAGAGGTCTGAAAAGTCGCTAAGTTGGTAATACTGGAGCTGACAATGGTCAATTCTTGCAGTCGACAATCTGAGCATTTTGTAATGTCATCGCATAACAAACTAACGCTGCCATCTTTGTTTGGGGGTAAGAATGAATATGTGTTAAAATATCACTACGAATAGATATGCTTAAAACATTGCATATGTGTGACCCTTCACCACAAAACCAGTCACAGCACCAATATTTTCAAAAATTAGATTACTTCATCCATTTGAGCTGGATTATTGTTTTATAATGATATATATATATATCTGCCTACTTGAAATATACAAAAGAAAAAAAAACGCTGTTAAAGTCATAAACTCCTTAGGAATATACACCATATAGCCATCACATGTACATGAAATTTGGCATACATTTCCCTGACATGTGTTTTGAACTTACTCAAGACGATATACTCGAGTCACAGTTTAAGTGCCATTCTCCCTCTCTGGGTTTATATGGTCTTAGTTTATTGCACTTGGGATGAGCTGTTGTTTACCTGCAGCCATGCAAAGGGAAAAGGAGAAGTCTTGTGCCTTTTGTTGAGCTGTTTAATACTTTGTACTGCTGATCTTACACAAGTGGTTTTTCACGTCACTGTTGGAGCTAGCAAACCGTGAATACAAGTGTTTTATAATCCTTTATAAATTAAAATTATAACACTATATACAGTACTAAACAGTGCACAACAGACCCACAACAATATAGAGACCAAAATGATAATAGAAAAAAAGGGGTTCTGCATTGCCATTAACCGTCCACCAGCAACTAACTTTACATTGAAACCCACAGTAAACGGACTAGTTATCTTGCACTTTTAAAATGTGGCCATTTCAGGATATATACTTGTATCACAGACGTAATATATGCACGTAAACTGCAGGTTTAAATGCGTAAATGGGCTTGTTTTTTAAATGTTTATGCCATTTACTGGTGGATATGGAATTTACTCTGTCCTTCTCTGTTGCTGTATACCTCGATTAAACGTCTTCTGGTTGATTGAAAGCTCTCGGTTAAGAATAGGATTCACACAACACGAGGGCTGTTATATATATATTTTTAAAAGGAACAAAACAATAAATAAACAAATGCAAAACATAATAAAAAAACAAGACCAGCAGTACAGCAATCTTTTGGGCATTCTTTGAGCCCAGAACTGAGCAGCGGAACATAGCTGGAGCAGCCACTAACTGGCTGGATTAGAGCTGGAGCAGAGCAGTTTTGCTGCTCCAAATCCCTGATTGTAGGTACAAGAAAAGAAAAATTAAAATACAAATAAACGATTTGAGAGATAGTTGTTACTTTGAATACCTAGACTTACTTGGAACATAACCCATTACATTATATCAAGGCATACCTCCATGCTTCAGCTGATAACTGAGTACCTGCCACTCCTTGCAAATCACAATGGGGCAAATAAATCCAAGTAGACTGCTTACCACTGATGACTTCCCTCAAATGGACTTGACAGGCAAATCACATAGTGACTTGACACTTCACAGTTACATTTTTATAATTAATGCCTACCATACAAGAAAATAAACCATTATATTATAAATAAATTAGAAATTTGAGCTGTATTTTTAAATCAAGAGCAACAGGATATTTTGTAATTGGTCAATTAATGCTTCTCTGTTGAAGTAGCCAATGTTACACACACACGCATGGTTTCCTTAATGTTTGAAAAACTATATATTAGGGTTGTGCCAATAGATGATAATATCATCGACGATAATCCATTTCATCAGTGTGGTCTAACTTTTGCATCAGCATAGCCTCACCTTCGCAATTACCCTGCTCTCTGGGTCATGGGGTGGGGGGAGGGGGTTGGTGGGCTTGTTTTGAAATTCTTGAAGTCGTCAGACTCTTAAAATTCACTTCAGAATTCTGTTATATTGTTCAAAGAACTGCAGATATCAAAAATATATTAACTTTAAAAGGAGCATTTTACATATACTTGGAACACTTTGGAATAAATGTGTCACTTAAACAAACTAGGGCTGTAAGAGTTTAAACAGTAAATATGGATACAAAATATTTTCATTTATAAAAAATGTAGTATATGTTTAACCCTTTGGAGTTCTACACTATGAGTGTTTTTTTTTTTTTTTCCCAGAGCTTAACTTATCTCCACATATAATTATTAGGCTACATAGATTTGGTGTATAGCATTTCTATAAGCATATACGTGTAATAGCTGTTCTTAAATGTCTTTAAATTATCACTGTAACTGAAATAGACATGTATTGATAGACAATAAACACACAAGCACAACCAAGGGAGAGAATATAATAACTATGCTTGCATGTATTTAAATGATTACTGTAAACAAAATAAACATTTATTGATTACAATTAAATTACTAAAAAGATAGAATGATAGAATAAACCTTTTCAGATTCGCACAGCAATACACATACCGGTAGAACTACAAGCAAAAAAGATGCACCGCATGCTTCGCAGGGGTGGAGTGTAATTCAGCACTTGCACAAAGCAAAACAAAAGCACGAAAAAAATTGCTTCCGAAACAGCGTCTTCATTTAACCCCAACAAAACTAATGTGTAAATTACAAAGTATTTACAATATGTAATTTGTATTGGGCATCTTTTTCAACATCTGTAATTAACAGTACTTTCACATTTTTACATTTGTGTCAACCACTCACCACCACCTCCTCCTGCCTCTCTTATCATGGTGTTCTTTCATGTGATCAACCAACCAAAGTAATGTGCATTAACCAACTATTTCCTCTAATGAAGTAATGAACACATGTGCATGAACAATATGTCTAAATCTAAAAAGAAAAGTCCTGTGTGGGACCATTTTGTTTGTTTAGGCAGTTTAGCTTATCAGGGAGGCTCTACTGGTTAAATGCTGAACCACCTTCGACTGAGGCATCCACAGAGTACCAATGAAGGACCAGCCTCTGCAAGCCAGACATGGATTTCACAATTTATGTGCCCGCTGGACTTGTGACCCAGTACAAGCGTTAAGGATCTCAGAACTAATTGCAGACATGATTGCACAAGATTGCTTATCCAACACATTCCACTGTGCTAATTGGCTTTGCCAGTTGCTGTATTTAATTGAGCACAATTGCAAAGTACCATCACAGCCTTCCATACTAAATCGGTTTACATGACACTGTGAAAACTAACTTGCAAGAATCCTTTGAAAAAGCTACACACATAAGCTTGGTGACAGACATTTGGACATCAAGAGCACAAGATTCCTACTTATGGTTACTTGCACACTACATCATTGATGAATGGGAGTTTAAAACTGCAGTCTTTTGTACAACACAAAATCGAAGAACATCATACATCTGAATTTATCAATTTTGTTCAAATCTTAGCAGAATCTTGGAATCTTCAGGGCAAAGTTGTAGCTGTCATTCATGACAATTCTTCAAGCGTGGCTTGGTGAAATGAGTTGCAATGCACAGGATCTTGGTTGCACTGCACACTCACTACAGCTTGCTGTTCAGGCTGGCCTTAAAACTGACCACATTTCTTACCTGCTTGGAAAAGCACGGTATCTTGAGTGTCACTTTAAGCACAGCACTTGTGCTTGTAACGTGCTTCAAGAACAGCAACATGTAATTCATCTTCCTCAACATTTCAGCATGTTAAAACACTCTGGAACACTCTCTCTCATGTTGGAGCATCTGTTGTAACAAAGGTTGTCAGTTTGTGCTGTCTTAAGTGATAGGAGAATCACCAAACTTACAGATGCACGCACATTTTAAATGAAAGAGAGCTGGAAAATTGCCAAATCTATAAGTACATTAAAACTGCTGTACTGTGCTACAACTGTTCTGTCTGGCGAAAGCACTTTTTTTGCATCTTTCATACATCCACTAATGCATGAGTTAATCAACAATCATCTTGTAGTTTCAAATGGAGATTTGCCTTCCATCAAAATGTTCAAACAGCTTGCGATTGAGGAAATCTGAACAAGGTTTGAGATTACTGATGCACGGTCAGTATGGATAGTTCCAGCTGTACTACAAATTGCTGGAGTTTACAGTTGCTGATTTGAAAGGGCTAGCATATGGGGCAATAAAGAATTAAATGCTCACAGTGATCTTCTCAGCCACTGAAACATTCTCGTAGGCAAAGCCCCCTACTCTCAAACAGACAGCGAAACAACCCCACCTGCAAAGAGAGGTTGTGAGGATCCCCACTCATCTCTGTGTTTTCTTCTAGGAAGACAGTGCAAGGGATAAACATTCCCCAAACCCCAAACACCCCATGCTGTCCTCTTTAATGCCCATTCCTAGAAATGACGATGCTGCTAGTCCATTGCTATGCAAATATGGCAAGCGAAGTTATCATTTAGAGATATCTTCAATTGCATTTCAAGATATCTTTCAATATTTACAGATCTGCAAATGTATTTAAGATATCTTTAAATGAAATAGAGATCTCTACATTAATTTCAGCTATCTTTAAATGTTCTGAAGATATCTAAATGAATTGCAGATATCTTATTTTAAAGTGCATTTTAAGATCTTCAAAACATTTATTTAGAGATCTCTAATTCATTTAAATATCTCTCTAAATATTTATATAAATGAAGTGCATCTACCCATACCTTAAACAATGTTTCAGGGTTTCCTGCTGCTGTATGTGTATATATATATATATTTATTTTTTTACACCGATCAGCCATAACATTATGACCACTGACAGGTGAAGTGAATAACACTGATAATCTCGTTATCATGGCACCTGTCAGTGGGTGGGATATATTAGGCAGCAAGTGAACATTTTGTCCTCAAAATGGGCAAGTGTAAGGATTTGAGCAACTTTGACAAGGGCCAAATGGTGATGTCTAGACGACTGGGTCAGAGCATCTCCAAAACTGCAGCTCTTGTGGGGTGTTCCTGGTCTGCAGTGGTCAGTACCTATCAAAAGTGGTCCAAGGAAGGAAAACGGTGAACCGGCGACAGGGTCATGGGCCGGCCAAGGCTCATTGATGCACGTGGGGAGCGAAGGCTGGCCCGTGTGGTCCAATCCAACAGACGAGCTACTGTAGCTCAAATAGCTGAAAAAGTTAATGCTGGTTCTGACAGAAAGGTGTCAGAACACACAGTGCATCGCAAGTTTGTTTCGTAAGGGGCTCCGTAGCTGCAGACCAGTCAGGGTGCCCATGCTGACCCCTGTCCACTGCCGAAAGCGCCTACAATGGGCATGTATCAGAACTGGACCACGGAGCAATGGAAGACGTTGGACTGGACTGATGAATCAAGAGTTCAAGGTGTTAACTTGGCCTCCAAATTCCCCAGATCTCAATCCAATCAAGCATCTGTGGGACGTGCTGGACAAACAAGTCCGATCCATGGAGGCCCCACCTCGCAACTTACAGGACTTAAAGGATCTGCTGCTAATGTCTTGGTGCCAGATACCACAGCACACCTTCAGAGGTCTAGTGGAGTCCATGCCTCAATGGGTCAGGGCTGTTTTGGGACCTATGCAGTATTAGGCCGGTGGTCATAATGTTATGGCTGATCGGTGTATAGTAGTGCTGTCAACACTAGCAAATAATCTGGAAACATTAATGCGATAAAAAAAAAAAAAAAAAAAACGCAAATTAATCATATCCCTCTTAGCCGCCAACACCCCCCCCATTTTCGCCTGATTTTACTGTTGTCATATTTTTACTTATAACTCTGTAATTACAAGGGCTAGAGGCAAAGTATCTTATATGGAAACACTCAGCACAAACTGGAGATTCAGAAAATAACACAAGTGTGTTTGCCTCACCAGAGTTAATACAGAAATCAAAAAAGTGAAGAAAAACAAAAGCGCTTCTAAGAAAAAAATGAATTTATTGTCAACACTTTTTTAGGGCTCCAGGCAGACATTTGACACTGGACAGTGAAACTTCAAAGTCTTATGAACTTGTGTCAAAAGAAAAACTCAAATCTAACCTCCAGAACAGAAATTACAGCCATTTATATTAGACTACCAACAGCCAGAATAACTATATACAAGTAAAGAAGAATGCTAAACAGGGAAACAGAATTCCAAACATCTGGCTTTTGAATATTGTCACTTTAGGCATTCTATTCTTTTACTATTGCTGCAGTAACTCATCCCAGCCACCACGCTGCCATGGCGTTTTATTCTAGCACAAATCACACCATCAGAGGCTTTCATAATGCTGTAAACAGACTCAGCATCTATGATTTGTTTTTGAAGGCTGAGGTGTTTTATTTTTTGTGGCTGATTTTTCTATTTTGTATTTGGTTTTCTTGCTGTATGACGTCTCTGTCTGTGAATCGCGTCTATTATTCTGTATGCGCCCTGCCTTCCGTATGTGCGGTTTGTGAGCTCTCACATAAACACACAGCTGAGCGCAGCCTAGCCTGCTCAGATATGGCCGTGTTTGGTATCATTGGAAAGCTACGGCCCTGCCCTGTAAGAAAAAGACAGTAATGCAGCCCCCCTCTCCCCTCTGGGTCGTCACCAAAAAAAAAATGCATTTCTTAAAGGGCTTGTAGCAAATTACTGCTTATACGGAAATGGCCGTAACTAGGCTCATTCGAAAGCTAGAGACCTGCAGATTTCGGGAGTGGCAGCCTTAAGCACCTATGGGAGGATTAGAGTAATATGACGTAGAACGCTAGTCCCGCCCCCGGGACAATTTGCAAAGGGCGTACACCAGAGATATTACCAAATTTGACCCCAACTTCCTCCCATAATTCCAGCACAGATATTTACCTGGATGAATGAAAGCTGCCAGTGCCCACCACAGATAACACGATGGAGACATCCCCCAGTGTGCTGAATGGGAAATTCCATTTTAAAAAGCTTCCAGGTGGAACTTTAGATAAAAATAAAGTTGTGTGCATATATTGCAATGATGAACTGTCTTTCCACCAAAGCACCACAAGTCTAAAGTACCATCTTTGGGCTAGCAGTGAGACAGGATCAAGCCGTGTACGTCAAATTACACTGGCAGAGTGCAGCCAGGGCAAGTCTGTGAAACAAGCGACAACAACTAAGCTAACCAATGCAATCGCTAAATGGACCACCATGGATTGCAGGCCCATCAACATTGTTGAAGACCAGGGGCTTCAAGCCATTATCCAGATCACCTCAGGCGACCCATCATACAGGCCACCTTTGAGGGGAACTATTGTCACAAGAATTCATGAATTGTATGGCAGTGAAAAGGCAAAGAAATCGGAGCAGCTGGCACAAGCTACATGTGTTGCACTGACCGGAAACCACTGGACATCAATAAGCAACCATAACTACCTCGGTGTAACGGCACACCTAACCGATAGCAAAAGGCAACTGCACTCATTCGCTTTAGGTGTAGTGAAAACAGAGGAAAGGAAATATGCTGAAGCATGCGCTACCCAGTTTCTTGAAGTTGCAAACGAGTAAGAGATAATGGACAAGGTCACCACTATAGGAACAGATAGCACTCGCAATATGATCGCGGCAGCAAGGAGTCTACCATTCGAGCATATGCCCTGTGTAGCGCACATTATACAGAGGGTAATCACAGTGGCTCTCCATGACAGCTGGTTTGTTAGTGCTCTAGCCAAGAGCCGTAAAATGGTTGGACATTTTAAACACAGTCCTGCAAACACAGCAGAGCTGAAAGTTCAGTAAGCCTCTCATGGGCAAGAAGAGGAGTCACTCATCTAGGATGTACCCGCATGCTGGAATTCAACTCTCAAAATGATAAAGCAAGTCAACACAACAAAGACCCACTGAAGGCAATGCTGGCACAGCAAAAGCACAACTTAGCCATGCTTACCTCAGCTGAATATGACAGACTGGAAAAGTGGAAACACTACTGGAGCCATGCAGGTAAGGTGATTTCCCTATCCTCTATAATTTTATTTTCTGACAAAAACAATTCATATAAATTGTCACTTTGTTATTGTATTTTATAAATAAGTTTAGGCCTGTCCCCTAAATGGGTGTTATCTGAATGAAAAGTGTAGTCATTGATTTTTTTGGTATGTTACTGAGCTCCTGGGTGGTGACAAATATGTGTCCTGCTCTATGGTACTGCCTGCACTCTGCCACCTCTTACGTACGATGGATGTCTCAGATGTTGACCCTGCCTATGTAGTGCGCTTCAAGGCTGCATTCACAGAGGACCTCAACAGACGAAAGGAGAACACAAACCTGTCATGGCTAAAAGTAGCAACAGCTCTAGATCCCAGATTCAAAGACCTCAGGTGCCTGCCCAGAGAAGAGAGGGAGAGGTGTGGCAAAAGCTGAGTGATATGCTGAAGGACAGAGAACTTGCATCACAGCCTTCCAGACAGGAAATGGAACCAGACCCACCAAAGAAGATGGCCCTCTTACTGATGGGGTCTGACTCAGACCTGATGATGATGCACTGTCCACAGACAAAACTCTAGAAAGATATAGGGCAGAGCCCAGTGTCAGCATAGAGGCATGTCCACTACAGTGGTGGTCGGCACATAAAGATGCCCACGGTAAGCTGGCCCATATTGCACAAAGGTACTTGGCGACACCTGCCTCAACAGTGCCATGTGAGAGACTGTTTTCTTTGGCAGGCCACATTGTGCAGAAGAGGTCAGCTCTGTCATCTGAAAATGTCAACAAGTTAGTCTGCCTGAGCAACTGGTTAAGAGAAAAGTAGACTTTATTAACTGGTTGACTGGAGTCATGTCACACAAGTCCACACTGTTTCAAGTAATCTTATTCAACATATGCCCCGTTTCCACTGGCGGACGCGTCCGGATGCATCCAGCCCCGGATGCTTAAATGGGTGTTTCCACTGGCTAAGCACCCGGACACATCTGTGTTTTGTGGACGGTTCATTATCTGGTGCTAGACATGTCCGTAAGTGTCTGTCACGCCCACCAAGGAAATATCTACGCTTCTGAAAGCAAAGATGTGTGCTGGACTTGCAGACAGACAAGGAAGAGATCAGCTACATTATCTCAGAAGGTATAATCTAAAGTGCTGTGTGTGTTCTTGAAGATATTACAGTTTTATTAGCAGCATGGAGTGAAATCCACATACGGAAACAATGACTGCTTACAGTTAATATCCGAGTGTATTAAAAACTTTCATTTCACAGGACCCCGGTGCAATGCCGTGACTAGTTAAAAATAAACTGAAAGACAATAATTGGATCTGTAGCAGCCGATGTTATTAATATTTTATGAACAACTGGACGGTGTTTCAGGCTGTCGTTTTGTGAATGGTGTGCAGAGACAATCTGCAGAGACAATCAGTATGAAGGCGAACACGATTAAGTTAACGTGTGCCCATTTAAAAGTTAAATGAATGAAGAAATAAATACAGCAGATCTGGGTTTCTCTCTCAAACATTAAGCACTGATTGAATAAATGCGTCCATAAGTCCATAAACACCATGACTGAAACGTGCACACTTCAGTTAAATTATAACCTGCTATATTGTAGTTGGATGATTCGTCGTGAAACGTGTGTATTTTGTTTCAGCTGTAATTTACCCTGGTTAAGGACATCTGCTAAGTAAATTATAAATAATATGGCAAAAAGTATTGTTTGCAGTTACAAAGCTGCAGAAAGAGTAATAAATTAAGGGAGTCACATTGTGCCATTTAAAATACATATATACTAGCACAAATGATGATAATAATAATACTAAATAGCAATAAATGTAATACCAAATATGTAATTATTGTTGCACATAGAAACGTATTCTTATGGGGACGTGCTTGTCTGAATATAATGTTGTCTATACACGTTTAGCTCTTCCTAACATCTCTTAACAGAAACAAAGAATAAAATAGCCACAAAAGTCCTTTCCACGTCAGGCTGTAATCGCTCGTAGTGTTGTTGTCTGTCTTTGTTTTTAAAACGAAACACGAACCAAACCCACAAGCGCTGCTCCTCCCATAGGAGGGACGGACTTCACAGCGGCCTGGTTTGACAAAAAAGCTCTGGAACGCGTCTGGCACAGCACGGCATGGCATGGCACGGACACTTAAGGCATAAGAGTGTGATAAGGGACTGTTCACTTTGTCTCTTCAAAGACACTATGGCATTCAGTTTCTTAAATAGGCCTACTCACTGTAGCATTCATTTGGGTGAGATGCTACTTTGCAAAAATTTACAGGCAAGCCGTTTATATTCACTTTAATTGTTAACGTTGGACGTGAATTGAATTGTTGACGTTAATTGTTCTTTATGCGGTTGTCTGCTAATTAAGTCTGCAATTCATTATGACAATGCCAAATTAATAGACTCCCTCTGACCACAAGGGGTCAATATTTACCCATAACCATGTTATTTTATAGGTATTATACACTCACCTAAAGGATTATTAGGAACACCATACTAATACTGTGTTTGACCCCCTTTCGCCTTCAGAACTGCCTTAATTCTACGTGGCATTGATTCAACAAGGTGCTGAAAGCATTCTTTAGAAATGTTGGCCCATATTGATAGGATAGCATCTTGCAGTTGATGGAGATTTGTGGGATGCACATCCAGGGCACGAAGCTCCCGTTCCACCACATCCCAAAGATGCTCTATTGGGTTGAGATCTGGTGACTGTGGGGGCCAGTTTAGTACAGTGAACTCATTATCATGTTCAAGAAACCAATTTGAAATGATTCGACCTTTGTGACATTGTGCATTATGCTGCTGGAAGTAGCCATCAGAGGATGGGTACATGGTGGTCATAAAGGGATGGACATGGTCAGAAACAATGCTCAGGTAGGCCGTGGCATTTAAACGATGCCCAATTGGCACTAAGGGGCCTAAAGTGTGCCAAGAAAACATCCCCCACACCATTACACCACCACCACCAGCCTGCACAGTGGTAACAAGGCATGATGGATCCATGTTCTCATTCTGTTTACGCCAAATTCTGACTCTACCATCTGAATGTCTCAACAGAAATCGAGACTCATCAGACCAGGCAACATTTTTCCAGTCTTCAACTGTCCAATTTTGGTGAGCTTGTGCAAATTGTAGCCTCTTTTTCCTATTTGTAGTGGAGATGAGTGGTACCCGGTGGGGTCTTCTGCTGTTGTAGCCCATCCGCCTCAAGGTTGTACGTGTTGTGGCTTCACAAATGCTTTGCTGCATACCTCGGTTGTAACGAGTGGTTATTTCAGTCAAAGTTGCTCTTCTATCAGCTTGAATCAGTCAGCCCATTCTCCTCTGACCTCTAGCATCAACAAGGCATTTTCGCCCACAGGACTGCCACATACTGGATGTTTTTCCCTTTTCACACCATTCTTTGTAAACCCTAGAAATGGTTGTGCGTGAAAATCCCAGTAACTGAGCAGATTGTGAAATACTCAGACCGGCCCGTCTGGCACCAACAACCATGCCACGCTCAAAATTGCTTAAATCACCCTTCTTTCCCATTCAGACATTCAGTTTGGAGTTCAGGAGATTGTCTTGACCAGGACCACAACACTAAATGCATTGAAGCAACTGCCATGTGATTGGTTGATTAGATAATTGCATTAATGAGAAATTGAACAGGTGTTCCTAATAATCCTTTAGGTGAGTGTAGAATATAGAACAATTAACAAATAGATATAAAACATTATTTTGGTGAACTTCACACAAAATCTTTACATTCGATTTCATATCTGCTACAGAAGCATATGCAAATTTAAGAGGAAACATCCACGTACTAATAATTTATTAAATATTATTATTAACATATATTGCTGACATACACCCTTATCCAGGGTGACTTACAGGATACAAGAGCTAAACTAAAGTGCTAAATACAGCACAAAATTACAAATCATGCAGGTACAATATACAGTTGGTTATTGAAATCTGCGGGGAGGAGTCTCGATGTTTGTGGGGATTGCCGTGGGCAGGAGAGCAGGGTGTGTGTCAGCCAGCTGGAGGCTCTGCCAGTCAGCATCAGTGACAGTGTCGCTGTTGACTCAGGCCAGCAGTTTCAATTGAAAGACAGACCTAAGTTAGCCTGGGGGTGAGGAGGCTAACTTTCCAGGCTTAGTCAGTCTTCATTTTTATGCAACTGACTAACTTGCATAGACAAGTCTACCTGTCAAATTAAGACCAGTCTAATGGGTTAGACTAGTCTAATATATTTTTATGCAACCGGCCCCTGGAATCAACAGCTATTATCCTAATAATGACTTCAAGAAGTTAGGCCTAAGGTAGATTAAAGACCCCTTTGCCCCTTGGTCTGTGCTTAGTATGGGGAAAACATCACTTCCAATGCAGAATGTCCTAGGATTAACACACAAAGACAGAAAAATCACCCAATTCTGTAAAGTTCTTATGCCAAGGTTGGGGATGAAACAACAAGGTGTTGTCCGAAAAGTGTTGAGCCTAATTTCACTCTTTTAGAATGGTTGTATTGCTCAATCAAAACATTCATTCTGGCAGAAAATACACACGTTTTTCAGGTTTACTACCCTAACAGCTTTTCAAACCGGTTTGGGAAAAAATAAGAAACAAGATCTAAATAAATCAATTATATTTCCTTGTGCATATTTCCCACAGAGTCTGTCACTGTGCAAGAATGTACGATCGCTGGCCAATTGATTGGAGCATCCCTACTACAAACCTCTAAAGCTTATTAAGCACTGTACACTTCAGTATGTGTTTCACTAAATAACCCCCCCTCCACACACACCCTCCAGTATGGAGGAGTATTTGACATGTTACTAGCACCCCCGGAAACAAATCATCAATTTCTGGGGGAAATACTATGCTATATACGCGTGACAAACTTTTTTTTTTGGTAGCATGCACTTTGAAGGTGTTTTCTTCCAAAGTCAAGGCGGGTTGTTATTTGCCTATACATTTCTATGACCTTCTGTCATTGCAGAGTTGTTCAAAAATGATTGGTGGAAGGTGTACAGAGATCCACTGTACATAAACAGACAGTCAAAGAGTGAGTTAATTCATATTGAAATTCCTATTGAACATTCAGTTGTAGTTCAGTTTTTTCATTTGTGCATGTTTATGCATTCCCTAGTGACTTAGAATAGCTGTGCATTATGTCACCAGCCTTATGGCAGAACACTGATACTAAAGACTTAGGTACGCTGTATCGTTTAGGTTTGTTCCCGTAATTGGGGGTCCAAAAGCTAATGCTTGTAAAATATTCTATTTATACTATTTAATGGTGAATCTGAAAGTTCTCCGGGTGATTTCTGACAGTTTTTTATTTAATTTTTTATTCCGACTACAATGTTGAACTATATTTACTGATTCATCATACTCAAAACGTATGGGTAGAATCATTGTGCCCACACTTTAGCCAATCAGAGGGCAGTATTGAGCAAGTTCTCACATAGAGGGCAAGATCAGAGAAAAGATGGCTGCGCCCATGGGCGACCATGACTCTCCTAAACAAAAAGGATAACACAAGAAACACTCTGATTATACGTGTAACAGAATGGTGAATGAAGGAGTACAATCTCTTACAGCAGTATGGTGGAGTATAGTACTCAAAAGCACACTGAAATGGATAGAATTGACCATACATTAGCTGAAGTGGAATGTAAACACAATGTCGATGAAGACTGCCTTGTCATGCTTGATTCTACAGAAACTGGCGCCAATGAAGGTGATTTCATTGACTCAAATAAGATCGGCTTTCACCTGACATGATATAGATGATTCATAGACAAGAAAAAGATAACGAGTGGTGGAAAAAAATTGTACCCTTGGATGTCATCATAGGGATCCCGTCTTTTCATCGGGCACTTTTCACCACAAACTGTTCCTCACCAGCGACAATTAAATCACTGATTGACATATTCTTCACCTATTTGATTCAGATTATTCAGAATATTTCTTAATGTCCTACGATTCCAAAATAGTCTTTTATTAAGGTTTCATGCTCTCCACTTTGTCAATGTGTGGATTGTGAAAATTTTGAAGATACTTCAAAGGAATGATCCCTCGATTCTGATGGTGTTAACTGATTAAATAGATGACTAAAACCCCATTCACACTGAAACAATTTCCAGCAATTAGCCAGCAATTTGCCAGCAAGGTCTGTGTGAACGGGTCATTGCCTGCAAATCCGGCAATGGTCCTAGTAAAATTACCGCAAATTCAGCATCAAGGAGAAATGCACCGGGTTAGAATTGGCAGAGGTTGAAAATAATATAGTTGCAGCTGAAGAACCAAGTCTGGATGCATAGATGGTAAATGTATTTATTTAACATGCCAGGCCTGGAAGGGGCCCGACATGGAAGCACTCTACCTCAGCAGAGACTTATTGAACAGCACATGTGGTCAGCCTTATATACATTGCAGGACATGTAGATCTGTGGCCGGGGTCTGTCACTGGGAGTTTGCCAGAGTGTTATCTCGAGGTCAGATTTCTGACCCTTGTAATGTTCATGGTAGTCTTCCTCGGAAGAGGTGTGGGATCCAAAGAACAGATGTCTTCCTTTGATATACTAGGAAAGGTCCAATCCCACGGATCTTATTTAACAACTGTCAATCGCTCATTAACAAAAACAGTTCCTGCCTATCTGGAGAAAAGATTAAGTCCACAGACTTTTAACAAACAACTGTGGGACCTCTCTCTCTCTGCAGTTTGATCTTTTCTATTATTGACAGGAATGTCTAGAGGATATGCCCTGAACAACTTGCAAAATGGTTGTTGCTACCATAATACATTTACTTTGCTTGGTCTGCATATTATTAATAATATAAAACATAATACAGTTTATATAAAACATTAATAACGGCTCTTCACAGCAATTCTACATGTTATTGGTGAACCAACAGGTTGGCATATGTAATGCTAACTATTGTCACACATGTCAGAAGTTATGTACCAATAAATCATACAAAATATATTATCTCTCTACAGGCAAACATGTTACCTCCTCACACTGGGTTTGTCTCAAACGAAATTGGTTCGGTTCGTTTGCTTTGAAACAATGCATCAGTCAGTGCTGCTGATCACTTGTCTTGTGTACAAACTGCTCAGTTCGTAACTCAGGGTCCTTTTCATGATTCACTTCCGTGTTTTCTCAGGACTCCGATCATATTGCAATAATAAAGTGAGCTTGGTTCCTTTTGTATTAATAAAACACCGGATATTTACATTTTACATGATTAGTGTATATAAGAAATGGAAGCATAACACGTACAATAACAAATACATATGACTACATTGTATTGTTTACTGTATATTTCCAATACACGTGTGTACATTTGAATTTGTAAATTGCATTATGCTTTGAACTGTACTGTAGTTTTGCACTTTGTATTGCTCTTATTTGTAAGGGCATCTGCCAATAAATACATAATAATGACGGCAATACTACATGTAGCCTAACACATTTCACTACTTCTGATACAACCAAATGATACATGGGTGCGTTCACGTTGTGTAGAATGTGCACAGATCTGACCAGCAAAGCGATTCATTTTCATAATCGTATGAGAACAGTCTGAATAGTGACCGCTTCCCACTTTCTATTTACACTCACCTAAAGGATTATTAGGAACACCATACTAATACTGTGTTTGACCCCCTTTCGCCTTCAGAACTGCCTTAATTCTACGTGGCATTGATTCAACAAGGTGCTGAAAGCATTCTTTAGAAATGTTGGCCCATATTGATAGGATAGCATCTTGCAGTTGATGGAGATTTGTGGGATGCACATCCAGGGCACGAAGCTCCCGTTCCACCACATCCCAAAGATGCTCTATTGGGTTGAGATCTGGTGACTGTGGGGGCCAGTTTAGTACAGTGAACTCATTGTCATGTTCAAGAAACCAATTTGAAATGATTCGACCTTTGTGACATGGTGCATTATCCTGCTGGAAGTAGCCATCAGAGGATGGGTACATGGTGGACATAAAGGGATGGACATGGTCAGAAACAATGCTCAGGTAGGCCTTGGCATTTAAACGATGCCCAATTGGCACTAAGGGGCCTAAAGTGTGCCAAGAAAACATCCCCCACACCATTACACCACCACCACCAGCCTGCACAGTGGTAACAAGGCATGATGGATCCATGTTCTCATTCTGTTTACGCCAAATTCTGACTCTACCATCTGAATGTCTCAACAGAAATCGAGACTCATCAGACCAGGCAACATTTTTCCAGTCTTCAACTGTCCAATTTTGGTGAGCTTGGGCAAATTGTAGCCTCTTTTTCCTATTTGTAGTGGAGATGAGTGGTACCCGGTGGGGTCTTCTGCTGTTGTAGCCCATCCGCCTCAAGGTTGTACGTGTTGTGGCTTCACAAATGCTTTGCTGCATACCTCGGTTGTAACGAGTGGTTATTTCAGTCAAAGTTGCTCTTCTATCAGCTTGAATCAGTCGGCCCATTCTCCTCTGACCTCTAGCATCAACAAGGCATTTTCGCCCACAGGACTGCCGCATACTGGATGTTTTTCCCTTTTCACACCATTCTTTGTAAACCCTAGAAATGGTTGTGTGTGAAAATCCTGGTAACTAAGCAGACTGTGAAATACTCAGACCGGCCCGTATGGCACCAACAACCATGCCATGCTCAAAATTGCTTAAATCACCCTTCTTTCCCATTCAGACATTCAGTTTGGAGTTCAGGAGATTGTCTTGACCAGGACCACACCCCTAAATGCATTGAAGCAACTGCCATGTGATTGGTTGGTTAGATAATTGCATTAATGAGAAATTGAACAGGTGTTCCTAATAATCCTTTAGGTGAGTGTATATATATGCAGTTATACAGAACACAACAATAGGCTGCTATATTTGTGAATATTATAAATCAGCGTTGCACTGCCGAATGGTGATTGTTTTGCCTATATAAAAATATACAATAGCACAGTAGTGTAAGGTCTCCTAAATATCCATCTCCGAGTATTTTACTGCTACTGCCATATCTTTAAACAGGGAAATGGTGGAACTCATACAGAGGCTCTGCTCTCCAGATCCACTGGCTTCTGTAACGTCTCGTCACCATGGCCACAGCGCTCTTACCGGCAATCTCCGTTTTCTGTGTGAATGCATCCTTGATGGCAATTTTCCAGCATTCAAACCCAGTGTGAATGGGTGCAACGGGGAAAAAAACAGGCAAACGTTGCCGGCAATTTTCCGGCAATTAGTTAGTTAGTCGGAGTTGTGGAGAGCATGGTGTTTGTGTGCGCATGTTGCTTGTGTGCGCATGTTGCTTGTGTGCGCATGTTGCTTTGCTTTGTTTGGTTTGTTGATACACAGAAGTCTGCTGACCATCCTGCGTGTTCTGTATTTCGGTTTGTTTGTTTCTGTGTATCTTTTTGGTTGGCCCCGATGCCCATTTAATTTGTGTATTTATTAAATAAAAGTATTGTTTTCGTTACCTGCGGTCTCTCTGAACCTCTATTCCCGGCCACCCCACCACAGCCTTATACACTTAAAACTTAAAAAAACTTAAAAAAAAAAATATATATATATATATATATATATAATTTAAACTGATTTAATTAATAGAATTAAATCAGTTTATTATACAATTGATAAGATAACTCTTTGTATTATAAATTGGACTTGTTTTCAGCAAGTTCTGCTGTATACCTATATTGCATTACATCACAGAAATCTAAATTTTATTGAACTCATGATTATGATAATTGATAGTTTGGATTTCTAAAGGTAGTTAGAATACATTAGCAGGCAGTTTCTTTAAAGCTTTAAATAAATATAGGTAGAAGTGTATAAATATAGGTAGAAGACCGTGAAGTATGATGAAGTTTCAATTGTGCCTTTGAGATGTTGCACAAAGTGTACATTTACGTTATGCTATGTAAAAGATAGGTCACCGTGGCATTTAGGCATTTGAACGAAAGTACTAAGGTCTATAGGACCTTCAAAAATCAGCTTGCTAACTGAAGAGATAGTAAAGTTATGGGGTCATGAAAAGCGATGAAAATCTATTTTTGGCCAAAAGTACGAAGTTTGATGTTGTATTACTGAAATACTGGCAAGTTTCATGTGGAGAACTTTTAGTTCCAGCTGAAGTACATATATGAGATCAGGAAACCATTGAGAGAAAGAAGTCCCCATGTTGGTGGAACAGAACCATATTTCTAGCCACATTCTAAATTGCAGTTTATGGCCTAACTTGGGTGAATGGGGAATACAGGCATTTAAATTAAAAAAAAAAAAAAAAAAAAAAAAGTAAGGCTGGGCAACATATTGTACAGTGCATCCGGAAAGTATTCACAGCGCTTCACTTTTTCCACATTTTGTTATGTTACAGCCTTATTCCAAAATTGATTAAATTCATTATTTTACTCAAAATTCTACAAACAATACCCCATAATGACAACTTGAAAGAAGTTTGTTTGAAATCTTTGCAAATTTATTAAAAATAAAAAACAAAAAAAGCACATGTACATAAGTATTCACAGCCTTTGCCATGACACTCAAAATTGAGCTCAGGTACATCCTGTTTCCACTGATCATCCTTGAGATGTTTCTACAACTTGATTGGAGTCCACCTGTGGTAAATTCAGTTGATTGGACATGATTTGGAAAGGCACACACCTGTCTATATAAGGTCCCACAGTTAACAGTGCATGTCAAAGCACAAACCAAGCCATGAAGTCCAAGGAATTGTCTGTAGACCTCTGAAACAGGATTGTATTGAGGCACAGATCTGGGGAAGGGTACAGAAAAATGTCTGCAGCATTGAAGGTCCCAATGAGCACAGTGGCCTCCATCATCTGTAAGTGGAAGAAGTTTGGAACCACCAGGACTCTTCCTAGAGCTGGCCGCCCAGCCAAACTGAGCGATCGGGGGAGAAGGGCCTTAGTCAGGGAGGTAACCAAGAACCCGATATTCACTCTGACAGAGCTCCAGCGTGTCTCTGTGGAGAGAGGAGAACCTTCCAGATGAACAACCATCTCTGCAGCACTCCACCAATCAGGTCTGTATGGTAGAATGGCCAGACGGAAGCCACTCCTCAGTAAAAGGCACATGACAGCCCACCTGGAGTTTGCCAAAAGGCACCTGAAGGACTCTCGGACCATGACAAGCAAAAGATTGAACTCTTTGGCCTGAATGGCAAGCGTCATGTCTGGAGGAAACCAGGCACTGCTCATCACCTGGCCAATACCATCCCTACAGTGAAGCATGGTGGTGGCAGCATCATGCTGTGGGGATGTTTTTCAGCGGCAGGAACTGGGAGACTAGTCAGGATCGAGGGAAATATGAATGCAGCAATGTACATAGACATCCTTGATGAAAACCTGCTCCAGAGCACTCTGGACCTCAGACTGGGGCGAAGGTTCATCTTCCAACAGGACAATGACCCTAAGCACACAGCCAAGATAACAAAGGAGTGGCTACAGGACAACTCTGTGAATGTCCTTGAGTGGCCCAGCCAGAGCCCAAACTTGAACCCGAGAGATCTGAAAATGGCTGTGCACCGACGCTCCCCATCCAACCTGATGGAGCTTGAGAGGTCCTGCAAAGAAGAATGGGAGAAACTGCCCAAAAATAGGTGTGCCAAGCTTGTAGCATCATACTCAAAAAGACTTGAGGCTGTAATTGGTGCCAAAGGTGCTTCAACATGGTACTGAGCAAAGGCTGTGAATACTTATGTACTTGTGCTTTTTTTTGTTTTTTATTTTTAATACATTTGCAAAGATTTCAAACAAACTTCTTTCACGTTGTCATTTATGGGGTATTGTTTGTAGAATTTTGAGGAAAATAATGAATTGAATCCATTTTGGAATAAGGCTATAACATAACAATGTGGAAACAGTGAAGCACTGTGAATACTTTCTGGATGCACTGTATATCAGTATACCAGTATAATTTAATTGTCTATAAAAATATTATGGGGTTGGTTTATATGGTGGGGTTTTCATTTTGTCCAGCATACAATACAAACAAGCTGCTAAACAAGAATTAAAAAAAAATGAAAAATTAAACCAAAATAGTGGGGCTGCTTTTGCAAGTGTCAAGGTTTACTGGCCAGATCTTTTAAGACGTTCAGAACCACCAGAGCTTTGTCAAGTCTTTCACACTTTTTTTTCCTTCTTCTTAAAAAACAACGCACTGTTTCAGTTAACTGAAGTGCCAATCTTTTCTGTCCATCTTTAAAATCTGTTGCTCCGCTCTCTTTTTCAAGGCATGTCAGTGACAGGTTTTAATGAAACCTTGATCCATTTAAAATACCATGATTCAGTGTATATCATGATTATCTGTAACATGTAGGCCTACAATGTGATATTTTATCAGGAGCGATTCTAGGATTTGTGAAATGGGCCATGATTATTACAAAAGTGCCAATTTCTGCTAAGGGGGCTTAGGGGCATGCTCCCCAAGGAACATTTTTTTGTAAAATCTCTTTTTAAATTTTTTTTTTTTTTTTTTTTAACAAAGATTGAAGTAAATTGCAAGGATAAACTGGGCAACTCCAGCAAATATGAACCACCATATAGACTACCATTTGCTAGTGACAAAATTATATATTTTTTTATTGACAGACATTAACACAATAGTGATACCTTATTGCCATTAACAATGTTGTTCAATACATGGTTGTATGTCAAAAAACTGCAAAAATGTTTTATCAAGAAAAAAAAATGTGCTAAAAGAAACTTATAACAATCAATCACATAAAAACAATTACATGAACGATTAGTACAAAAAAATCAAACGAATAATTTACGTTTGAGTTAATAAATTAATGTATATAAACAAGTATTAACTTCAGAAATCAAACGCGATTATATGAAAATACATTTTAACACTACAATCAGGTAAAATTGTACAAATATAAAAATATGAAGAAACAGTAACAACAACTAAACACTAGTGATTTGAAAAGGTTTCAGAACATGTAGTCAGCTGTGAAACGCGCCTGTCACTGCTGTAGCCGTTTCTTTAAAGAAAATGTCTAAAACATCCTGCTGGTTTCTATTAAAGTACACACTCCTCAATCGTCTTTTCACTGCCAAATCAAATTCTATATTCTCACTCATACTCTCCCTTCATGCCTCAACCTAAATTAATTTAATTAATTAATTAATTAATTGCACAACATTTTTAGAGTGATCCACCCCTGTATTTTATATTGCCTCACCCTAGTAAAAAGTAAGGGAAGTATAATAATATTATTATTATTAAGAGGTAGAAAGTAAAATAAAGCAAGGAAAAAGAAAAGACAAAATGAAGTGAAAAAGGGCAAAAGCAAGAGTTAAAAAATACACAATGAATAGGAAAATAAAATAGAGAAAGAAAATATGCCAGTTGTCAATGTAACCAAGCTCTTATATGTTTTCTTTCCCTACATTAATGTCTGTTTGTTTAAGATTGTGAAGGCCCATCTTGAATGTATTGCTCTTACAAACAGATACCAGCTAGCACTTCACAGGGAACAAATCCATGCAAACTGCAGCTCTAGGTTGCTAGGTAAAAGTCTCCAGATGTAGGAGGCTAGAGAGATTGATCTGAGGCTTTGATAGGCAACTGGACAGATGGCAGCACACTGAAGCTATCCATCAAGCTGCTGCATTTGCAGACAAACTAAAACAATGACTTACTGTACTGTCCTAGCTTAACCCCCCCCCCTCCTTACCTCCTATCATCCATTGTGAAAACCTTTCCCCACACACTCCCCACTTCCAATTCAATCCTTATCAGGTGCTGTATGAGCCTGGGTTCTTGCTATATATAGCAAACCACTGGGATTTGATAAAGCCATACCAGAGCAAAATGGGTACACAAACCCAGGCAGAATGAGGCTGGTTTGACTCTTTGACTGTTGACCCACCTGCCACAACAAATCCACTTCCCTGTAAAAGGGAGAACTTCTTGTTATGTATCTTGTTGTGTTTAATTGCTTAAGAATAAACTAAAAAAGGAAAGAAAATGGGAAAATCAGGAAGAATTCACAATGCAAATAGCAATCTAGGATTTCTCTTAAACTTTTCAGCCTGTCCTCACATTTTTCTTAGACTGGTATAGTTTCTTGTTAGTTTAAGATAATTAAATCAACCATGAAGTACCAATGACTAACTACCAAAGTTAAATATAGAATACAAATATTTAAAAGGTCAGTCCTTTTCTGTACAGTATGTTTGTTTCAAGAGCCATTTACCAAGAAACTTTTACTAAATAATTACTACAACTATCGAATTTAGATAAAACATAGGCCTACAATAAAATACAACAATCTACCTCTTACATTTAGCATGTTTGATATATAAAGATTAGTTACAGTGCCTTTTCATTCGGAATTTAATGTAAGCGTGTTAAAAGAGAAGTAATGATCTGGAATCCTGTACACATTTCCATAACGTAACTGTAAATAATGTCCAAGCACTGTTATTGTGCGTCATAGAGGTGGGAGTTACAATGTCCTGTCCTAATGGAAAGTCCCTCATCTTTCGACTAATGCGTTTTTAGTTCAATTGGATTTTTGTGCAAACCTGAAAAGACATTACACGTACTCCCTACACAACCGTGGTCACAGTACAGCTCAGTAGCCAATTTGTATCAAAGCTGAACTTTAAGAAAGCACGCAAAACGCGTGGGAAAGCACGCAGAAATACGTTGGGTTTCTTAACTTGCTTTGAATCTGTTGTAATTAGCCTATATTTAATTAAAAGGGAGTGGCGAGGCTAAAATCAATGATGTCATAAATAAACCCATAACCATTACAAAAATGTTTTTGTTGTAAATAACAAGTCGTCTAATGTATTTGGGAAAAAATAATACTCCTGATGTCAATGAAATACAGCAAAGTGACTTAATGGACTTCTGAATTACAAATGTTTAACCCCCACCCCCCAGTATAACTTGTAAGAAAAACACAGATCGGTATTATAACCCGATACCAATACAGCTACATATGTTGCAGTGATTAGGTCATACAAGATTTAAACTTCAGTTGACTCATCAGAAAGCTGTCAGCACAAGTTTACTTCGAGCCGGGTAAGACTTGTTTCCCACGCTTAACAAGAATGCTGCGGTGGGTTAAATTAATCATTTATGACTGAGGTAAGATGACCTTGGGACTACATAAAAGTATAATATAACCCCGAACCATAGGCTAACATGAACACCTGACAATAACGTACATGTTACTGTACAATGTGGTTATTTAGCACACCTATTGGACGCTTTCTGGCACAACGTGAATGAACGTAACGTGAAATAAAACATAGGACTTGAAAACGTAAACGAAACTCTGTAAACGGGTTATGGAAACCGTGAGATTTAAACCAGTAGGGCTATATTATATGAACAGTCAGAAGCGATAAATTCGTAAGTAAACCATCTGAACTTTCATGAACAAATACACACATGTACTTTGTACCTACTAATGTAAACCAAATAATCGATTTTCCTATAACAATTAATCAATCTGTACGTTGCCTAATAATCATACATGTATCATACATTATTATTGTTGATACAAATGTATAGTAATGGTTAAAAGCTCTTACTGTAGCTGGGGTTCACAGGTTACAACAAGGTTAAGCGGCTCTCTGAAGCTCCTCTTCGATGGTGTAGCCTACGTCCTTTTTTGAATTAAAAAAAAAATGGTTGCCTTCCACCAGGTGAGCTCGGTCCGTCCACGTCGCTCTATAATCTGCTAAAAGCGTAAACTGAGATAAAGTCAGGAATTGTTTGGCAGCTTTGTTTATCTGGCCCTCCCTTCACTCTAATCTGAAACTGAACCAACGGGTAAAAGAATGATCCTTCCCCAATAAAATACAAAACGAAAAGATTCCCCTTCGAACCTTTTGATTCCAACAAGGAGAAAGCACAGCGGTTTACCAGTTTCAATCCGTTGAGTTCAGACGCAATGTTTCGGTCGAACTAGTAGTACAATGCGGTACAGTGCTTTAGCAGGTGGATTAGCCAGTTCTGCCGGGGGCGTGTTAAACATACGAAAGGTAGAAAACATGCTTGTGCTCGTCTATTCCAGGGGAGTGACGCTGTGTCCAGATAGAAAAAAAGCGACACAGTACTCCTCTCCTTTCGGTTTTTATGGTTTGGATATGATATTTGATTGGTATCATTAGCCTATACTTTCTAAATTAATTTAAAACTCACATTGTTTGCCTTTTGAGTTCTTCTAAGCTTTTTTCCCCACAAGTTACAGGTATCGCCTTTGTAGATATTGTTTTCGAATTGAAATTCCGCCCCACAGGAGCCGTATAAATAATCAATGTATAAACAACAGGGTAGGCTCCCAGCTAACACACAACGTTGTATAAGCAGGGCTGTGTTACAGGGTTGTTTTTCCTTTTATTGTTGCCGCATTTTGGAAAGAACATTGTTTATTACTTTCCTTCTGGCGCTCAGACATAAAAGGTAAAATGGAAACATAGTTATGCACCACCGGTGTTTATTGGGGCTTGTTTATACACACTGTCCGTAGACTTTTCTTAGGTTGGGGAGAATCACCTGAAACGAAAAAATGATTTAAGCATCTGAATAAGACCTGCAATCCTGTGACTGATTACTGATTAATGTAGTTACGTCAAGTCATCCAGATCCAGTTTGTGTAGTAACTCAGTTTGACACTCTGAGAAGGTGCATTACTTCATCTATCAATTCATGGCGACAATCATCTTGTTCTGTATAGTTTATTTCATGCCAAATGTCCTGCGAATTAAATAAATGCGCCCCTCCTCCCTATAGAATATATAGCAGGTTTTAATATCACTCCTAGACTCAGTACAATTGCCCTTATTGCTGGAAAAGGGTATTCCACACTGTTTTTCAGTGAGAAGAAGACACTGCCGAACTCAGAAAATTCTTTCTACAACCATAAAACAATAAAAGTAAGTGTATATTGGAACTCTTCACAAGAGTGATAAATATGTCACTACTGTGTGATCCTCTGCCTTCTGGAGTTGTCAAAAAAGCAAGGAAATGTCATTAGGCTGCTACAACAGTATTATAATAACACTGATCTGGTTTCAGGTACTGCATTTAACCATTAAGGCTACAGCTTATTTTGTTACAGACTGCTTCAATTCAGCTATTCAAAACTGCTTGAAGTTGTAAACCATTTCTGAGAGGTTTTTCCTTTGGTAATTACCTGAGTCATTGTATTTTTAAAGCAGCAGTCCATGAAGCAGCAGGCAATTTCTATCAATCACAATAGATTGAATACTATCTGTTCCCAATTTATATTTATACTGTGCCTATAGAAAGTCTACACCCCCTTGATTTTTTCTTTCCTACATTTTGTTGTCAGTGCCTCAGAGTTTCATGCATTTAAATTAGGATGTTGTCCACTTATCTACACAGCATACTCTACACTGTTAAGGGGGGAAGTTTTTATTGTGGAAAAAACACATAACAGAAATATCATAATTAAATAAGACTCCACAACTAATTTCATGCTTAGTGAAAGCACCTTTGGCAGCAATTACAGCTAGTCTGTTGCGATATGTATCTACCAACTTTGCACATGTAGATTTGGCAATATTTGACCATTATTTTTAATTAAACTATTCAAGATCTGACAAGTTCCTTGGGGAATGATGATGGACAGCAATTTTCCAGTCATGCCACAAAGTTTCAATTGGATTTAGGTCAGCGCTCTCAAAGATTTACCTTTTTCCCCTTAGCCACTCTAGTGTAGTTTTGGCTTTTTGCTTCAAGTCATTTGTGACAGGACGCTGGCTGCTGCTGACGCTCGCTTATTAGGTGCCGCAGCTACCAGTGCATTTCAGTCTCAAACACATCCAATTTACAGGTAAACGCGCAGTCTGCTCCAGGTGAGGGGGGAATCACTCAGACGGTCACAGATCACTCAGTTTCGATTGGATTTATTTGCAAATAGGCTTGTTTTGTTCAGATTATATATTATTAGTATTTGATGTTCTATCAAATGCAGAGAAGTTCAGATCCAATTATGTAAAATCATTGTGTATTAGTACACTGTAAACAGAGTTTTCCATCTTGACATTTTGTGCTCTCTCAGGTGCATGTTGCTTCTATCAAAACGTGGATGGTCTTCTTTTGATCAGTAGACTGTCTGGTTCCAGAATATGTCATGATTATGAATATTTTCTGAGATTTTGAATTCCTACTGAGACCAAGTATGTATCAGAGAATGCTTCACATCATTAGAAAGCGGAGAGCCTCAGATATTATAAAAGCTACCAGATTCAGACCCTCTTTATGCCTTTGGATCTCAAACTACAAATCCTCACTCCTCTTCTTAAGTCCAAGTGATCAGGCTTGTGAGCAAAACAGATTTAATTCAGCTGCATGTTCGACATAGACACTCATAAAGCAGTCAGCCAGCATATGGCTTTATTGCACAACTCATGAAAAAGGCAATGAGTTGGCTGATACAGTTCTCCCCTCAATGGAGATTGAGTTGTTAATAGGGGCGAAGCTGGAAATGTGATTCATTCGTTTGCCTGGAAAGCTCCAGCCCAAGGCAACTATTTATGCAGACAATGCGATGCTGCTCATGAATTGCAAAGTGCAGGGCCCGAACAAAACCTAGTTTATGTTGCACAGCTGCCTGCTGTCACTGGTTTTCTCTTTTTTTAAATTTCTTAGAATGCAGTGTTATAAAGTCTTTTTGTTTCACTGATGTAGTTCCCAAATGACAGTAGTGAAAAAGGTAATTCCAAATGGAATAGAAAACATACGAATGTTCCCTTAAAACTTCTATTCAGCAATAGGACAGTATATTAAACAAATATTAAAACATGTACCATATACCTAATGGTTCATTTAATAAAAACATCATAGACCATATCTTTCTTTGGAGAAGTTATAAAATGAAACTTGTCTCCAGCCAGCGGTGTGCATTCTGCTCCCAGGACCGTTTTTTACATATGCTTGGGGAGGTCTAGCTAACTTTTGAAACTAGGTATTTTTATCTAGGTTCAGCAGTATTAACAAAGATATCCCTTTCACTTGCTAAATGTTTTTATTGAATGAATAATGACTCAAACATTTACTTATTAGTACAAGAGTAGCAGATCTGGTTAGCAGGCATCACTGCAGCTAAAAAGATACTGGTTAAGTGATGGGAGCCTCCTGCCTTTCTACTCAGCAATAGAGTCCTTACTTATCTTTATATGGAGCTTTCAACAGCTCGGATCCATGGTGCCAGGGAAGGGACTGTGGAGTAGGCATGGGCCGGTATGAGATTTTGACGGTATGATTAACCTTAAGCAAAAATATAATGGTTTCACGGTATTGCGGTATTGCGATTACAGCTCTAAAATGTGTTAAAAAACTACTTTTTTCCATTGAACACAATATATTTTATTTTTAAGCAACATATAGAATATTTGGAACAGTAGTAAACGTGTGTCAGGTTAAATAATTAAATAAAAAAATTGAATTCTTCTTAATTAAATTAAAATAAATGCAGTTACTTAAGTGAGCCTAAACCTGCATCTCAACAATAATTAGAACATAAATAAGTGATTTATTTTCTGAAAAAAAAAAAAAAAAAAGTTTTTGTAGACATGCTGACTTTCTACTCATTTCTCTTTCAGTTAAGTTATGATGCAGGAATGTGAGCATGTTCACCTTTCCTGGATTAAGTTTGGAGCGGTGAGGTACAAGGATGTGTCCACTAGAACTGAACACCCTGATGGCTGGGATGCAGAGTCATTGTCTTGCTATGTTGCCACACACACACACACACACACACACACACACACACACACACACACACACACACACACACACACACACACACACACACACACACACACACACACACACACACACACACGTGGTTTTTTTTATGTCGTGATTTTGAACAGATGTACATAATGGTGGAAGACTTAAAAGTATAGACGTGATATCAGCTAAATTTAATTATTGTACTAAATCGCAGAAAGGCAGTACTCTGCTCTTCCCCGCTCTGTGAAGTAACATGAGGGGGGAAACTAGCTGATGTTAGCTAGTTAATTAGCCATGTTATCTGCCTCGGTAGCAAGCCAGTAGGGTTTATTTCACCAGTGCTAAACATGCTAACTCTCTTAGCTTGTTGCAAATGTTAATTTCCACACAGCGTTACCTTGAATTTAGCGAAGAGTGATGGGTGGACCTCCCGTAGATGGGATGTCATATTTGACATATTGCCTGCTCTAGCAGCCACTCTACTTAAACACGTCTTACAAGTTGGATGTCCTTCCTCCTCCAAGCCGTGGCTGTCTGAATGTTTTCGGTACCCGAAAAATTCCCATACGGCAGACTTCGTCTTTTTCGATGGGGGAAAAGTTCCAGGGGTTCACCTCCTTTGACCATCCTACACACAGGTGAATGACTGCTTGCACCAACCGGAGGGGAGGGGTCATGTTACTCTCTACGCTACACACAACCTGAGGGATTCCTGCACTTTCCGTCTTTGACGAGACATAAAAAAAACAGCTCATACCGCAAGTAAGAATGCTTTCAAAAATAGACGTTAATAGATTATATTTATCAATTAACAAAATGCAAAGTGAATGAACAGAAGAACAATCTACATCAAATCCATATTTGGTGTGACCACCATTTGCCTTCAAAACAGCATCAATTCTTCTAGCCAAGATTGTTGCAGTATGCACAGTGTCTCCCAGCTCAGCTGTGGAAGACCCTAACTCCTTTAGAGTTACCATAGGCCTCTTGGTGGCCTCCCTTCTCACCTGGATACCCAGATTTTGAGGATGGCCTGATCTAGACAGATTCACAGTTGTGCCATATTCTCTACATTTCTTAATAATGGACTTTACTGTGCTCCAAGGGATATTCAATGCCTTGGAAATGTTCTTATATCCTACCCCTGATTGGTGCTTTTGAAGAACCTTATTCCGGATTTGCATTGAATGTTCCTTCGCCTTCACAATGTAGTTTTGTTAGGAATTGTACTAACCAACTGTGGGACCTGCCAGAGACGGGGGGATTTAACCTGAAATCATGTGACACACCTTAATCCACAGAGGTAGACTCCATTCAAATAATTACGTGACTTCTAAAGACAATTGGTTTCACTACCGCTCAATCAGGTGTGTCATAGCAAAGGGGGGTCGTATTTGTAATTCATTTTGAACAATCTGCAGATCATATTTTTCACTTTGACATCACCTATTGACAGTGACCCCAACATGCTGGCAGGCACTGTCCTGGTGGTAAAATCATTACATCCTGCACCTCGGCTCCCCCCTCGGCTGCCCACACAGAAGGGTAGTCATCACCACAGACGCCTCAAACTCAGGCTGGGGTGCTGTGTGGAATGGGATGGGAGTGAGAGGGACATGGAGCAGTCTCTGGTCTTCCACCCACATCAACATACAGGAGCTGCAAGTAGTGCTGCAGTCACTGTACCACTTTTGCCACGTCCTGACAGATAGACACGTCTTAGTTTGGACAGACAGAACTTCAGTGGTGGCTTACATCAACCACCAATGATGCCTGCGCTCCCCCAGACTACGTCGTGTGGCAGACTTCTCCTTTGGCTGGAGGACAATCTCCGGTCAATAAGAGCGATACATCCCATTCCCAGCATGTCCAAAAAAAAAGCAGCAGACATTCTCTCTCGGGGAGGTCCAGACAGCTTAAGTGGATACTGAATCCACAGGTGGTGGAAAAGATCTGGGAAAAGCTGGCATGAGCTTGGGTCGACCTCTTTGCCACACAGGCAACGACCCACTGCCCTATGTGGTTCTCACTAGAGACAGGAGGTGGTCCCCTGGGCATGGACGCCTTTGCTCACCCATGGCAGTGGGAACTGCTGTACGCCTTCTCCCCACTGTCACTTCTCCACTGACACTGGAGAGGACTCACCAGGAAGGCACCGCCTAATGTCTATGGGACTGCCAGATAACACACTGCAGTCAGCCAGGCCCCCCTCCACCAGGGCCCAATATACTTATCAGTGGTCAGCCTTCCAAAACTGACCAGACAAGTGGATCTGGTGTCGTGCCCCATGTCGACCATCCTGTGCTTCCTGCAACAGCAGCTAGAGGACTAGAAATCTGCATCCATGCTGAAGTTGTATCTGGCTGCTATCTCAGCATGTCATGATAACATTGACAATGTCTCCCCAGGAGCTAATTTCCTTGCAACCCAATTTCTAAAGGGTGCAAGACGACTAAGACCACCAGTAAAGGATACAATTCTGGCCTGGGACTTGGAATTAGTTCTGCAGGGACTTAGCGAAGCTCCCTTTGACCCCATTTCAACAAGGTAGCTCAAGGTAGCCTTTCTTGTAGCGATAACGTCGGCAAGGAGAACTAGTGAAATTCACACCTTGCCTGTGAATAAAGCCCGTCTGATCTTCTCAGGAAGTAATTACAGAGTTACTCTGACGATGAACCCGGCCTTCCTACCAAAGGTTGTGTCGGCGTTCCACATAAACCAACCAATTGTCCTGAAGTCCTTCCACCCCCCTTCACATGCGTCAGATGAGGACCACAGACTACACACACTCTGCCCTGTCCAAGCCTTGAAGTGCTGCATGCAGAGGACTGCGCACAGCTGCAAATCCAACCAGCTGTTTGTCTGCTACAGTTCTACCACCAGAGGGAGGATGGTTTCAAAACAACGACTGGCGCACTTGGTGGCAGAAGAGATCTGGCTCACCTATGAGACTGCTAAAGTCCCCATGCCTGAACACATATCAGTGCACTCAACAAAGGGACAGGCCACGTTGTGGGCTCTCTTTCTTGTGTAATGCTACAACCTGGTCCAGTCAACAGACCTTCACGAGGTTCTACCACCTCAACGTGGCAGACCAGCTGTGCCCAAACTTGGGCACCCTGGTACTACAAGCAGTTGGCCCTCAAGCGCCATGAGGCTCTGCTATGCTTGCCAGGATGGGATTGGGACTGAAATCAGATGTCAAGACTCGCGACAGCTCTGGTATAGTCTTCCCATTCGGTAATGGCTGTCTTTTGACTTGAAAGGGAATGATAGGTTATTATCATAACGCCAGTTCCCTGAAAAAGAAAGCCATTTTTCGCTCGGCCAGATGACCTTCCTGACAAATAAATGTCAGGCAGCTGCAGTCAGGAGGAGACTTTTCACAGACGCGGGGGGAGGGTCTTCCTTCTGCCAGCAGGGCCCCTATTGCGCAGCTTTGGTACATGTTTTCACTGATTGGCAGGTCAGAAGGCTCTTCCCATTCGGTAATGGCTGTCTTTCTTTTTCAGGAAACCGGGTTTATGATAATAACCTATCGTTTCTTGGGGAGCATTGATGGACAACAATCTTCAAGTCATGCCATACATGTTCTATTAGATATAGGTCGGGACTCTATCTGGGCCACTGAAGAAATCCAGAGAGAGATGCATTTCCAACCAAAAGGTTTTTATTATAAGCAGCTGCTCGGAAGAGGTTTGAGAGGTGATCTCAAGAACAGTCTTAGAAAAGTTACAAAGTAAAGGCACTTTTTCACCAGACAGGAGAGAAAGATAGCAGGGCCTACATGATGAGTTGTCAGCCAGAAACCGATTTTCTGTTCTTTAGAAAAGGCTAAACCGGGGAAAATTAAGGCATACATAATGTTAAATATAAGTGGGACTAGTTGGATATATCAAGCCCAAATTGCTGGAGAAAAATGGTTCTTATCAGACCCTGTTCTTCTAAGAATCAGGGTTGAACAATAGCTCAGTACCATAGCACAGTAAGACCAGGACACAGTGACCTTGTTTACGCACTCAAGGACATTTACCTTTTTGTTCCTTAGCCACTCCAGTATAGTTTTTGCCATGTGCTTTGGGTCATTGTCATGCTGAAAGGAGAAATTCCATCCCAGTTTCAACTTACTTGCAGGTTTTCCTCAAGGACTTTTCTGTAATTTGCTCCATTCATGTTCCCTTCTAGCCCCAGTGCATGCTGATGAAAAATATCCCCATAACATTGCTGCCATCTTGCAACCCTACCATACAGGCCAGACTTGTGGCGTGGTTGGGGTATTGTTTTCACTTGCACACTTTGACCAGGCGTGGTCATAAAAGCCTATAGCCCTTGCAAAATTGCCATTTGGCTCTTGGTAGTGTCCAGATTCCAGATTCCATACAACCTTCCACTTAATAATTGACTGTGTTGCAAAGGATAGTCAAGGTCTTTTATATATTTTGTATACCCATGCCCTTATTGGTGTCTTTCAACAATTGTGTCCCAAAGTTCTTTTGAAAGCTTGGTGCAGGGGATGTATAGTATTGGCCTCTTTAATCCTAATCTCCTTTAGGATCTGCCTATCCAGAATGGGCTCCAGATTGTCCAGGTGAGTGCTGATGGTGGATCTAGCCTTCTTAATAAATGTATTTAATCTGTTAGTATCATCTTTTGTAATGTTACCCCCCCCCCCCAGAAGATCACAATGTAAAATAAGACACTAGCCACAACACTACTAAAAACATTTGGAACATTTTTGAGCAAACATCGAAGGATTTGAGCTTCCTTAAAAAAATTGCCTTTGCTGGGCCTTTTTAAAAAAACATGTAGGTGTTCTCTTTCCACTGCAGCTTGTCATCAATCACCACCACAAGGTATTTGTATGAGTTCACCTTTTCACAGTGACCACATTGATCATCACAGGTAAAGCATTCTCCTTATGCCTCCACCATGCAGCAAATGAGGATATTTCCTCCCGTATACGGAGTCATTTTCCTTCGTGATGCAGCCTATAATAGTTGAATCATCTGCAAATCTGTAGGTGTCAGGAGGCTTGAGTGTGCTCGCAGTCTGCTGTGTAGAGGGTGAAGAAGAATGGTGACAAAACTGTCCCTTGTGGGGGATGTACCAGCTGTACCAGAACCACCTTCATCAAATGGGAAGTGAGTGCAACAGACAAAGGGAACATGCACAATGCAGGAGGATTTCCATGGTGTAGGCACTGTGAAGGTAGACAGTGACTGCATGAAGATACAGTGCAAAATCCAACAAAGCTACTCAGCACAGTCCTTAAACACCCGTGGTCTGACTCCATCAGGTCCCTCAGTCTTCCTGGCATTGGTCAGTTTTAATTGTTTCCTCACCTGGTCAACAGGCAGGGTAATTGCCACACTGGTTCCAGACACCATTGCTGTGACCTCTCTATAGACCTTCCATCTTTCTGTGTAGAATTCACAGTTGTCAAATCATACAAAGAACTGGTTGAGTTAATTAGCTGGTGCCTCCCCAGTTCCTTCAGCCAAATGCCCACCATATCCAGTCATCAACTGCATCTCCTTCCACACCTCCCTAATGTTGTTGTAGCGTTATGTTGGGTGTATTTTGATAAGAGCATTTGGGCTCTGAGCTGAAGCACTGATCTAAAGAAGACCTCTTCCCCCCCAAAGTTATCAGATTTCCTTAGCTCATCAGCTTGGAACTGGTTTGCATCAAAGTGACAGTTTTGGGGAGGATGGCACCAAGAATAGGCCAAATAGTTTGGAATTCTGCTATGAGATGTCTGGAGAAAGGGGCCTGTAGGTGATAAAAACTCTTTGAAGTGGATGAGAGCCGAAATCCCGACATAGAGCTACGAACCCAGGCCAACCGGCATTTCCAAAAGATGGCATGGATTGACATCAGTCATAAATCAAGCCCCCCTCCAATAGGACACTGGGGGCTGAAACCGAAATCCAATCTCAAGAACTCAGGGACCAATCACCTATTGATCTGACAGACTATAAGGAACAGCGGACAGTCTTTCTCGCTCTCTCTCACCTGAACCAGTAACTCGCTGCCACAGCTCAACCTGTAGCTCCGTTGCCAGAACCAGAACCAGAAACCAACCAAATCTTTGCCGGCAACAGAAGAGTTAAACTGGGAGAAGGAGATTGAGCCGTACGAAGAATTCTTTTAAAGGACTTTATTAAATAAAGAACTTTACAGACTGCGCATGCCCGCCTGTGCCCACCTGATCAGTGGAGTTTTACAGCTGGACAATTGAATAAGTCGACTGTATACGAAAGTGTCAGTCATTTAAATAGCTATTTGAGTCTTAAGAAACTTGACCCTTGGAACAAACAGGGCCCTGCTTTCCTCAAAGACTTCGTCTTCAAGTAACTACGGTGGAACCCCTGCTTACAAAGAAGATTTTGTGCACAACCTTGGAGCCTTCAAACCAGTGGAAAATCTGTTTGGAAAAGACTCTGTTTCGCAAAACCCCAACTTCCAGGTGCATCGACTGAGTGGAAGTTCTTGGACAAAGCCGAACCGGACTGCCTTTGTTCCAAACCACACGGACCTCGTGCCGTGTGCTGTTATCTGAGCCCGAAGCAGAGAGGCCTCTCTGCGACGAAGTTCAGATAAGTTTAACAGTTTGGAGTTCATGATTCATGACATTTGAGAAATCAATTAGAAATGTTAATCTGTGATTCATAATTCTAGAATGTGTAATATCATTTAGTTTTCTTAAATATAAATGTGTGTTGCATTAAACTGTTTTGTTGATAATTTTAGAAATAAAATCTGTCAACGCCGAGAAATAACTGTTTAGTCTGAAATTGACACAAGTTAATAGACATTAGATTATTGGTGGCCCTGCCTATCCTTAATCATTGAATAATAATCAGTTAAGGGAAATTGTGGTAACAAGTAATGATAGGATCTTTCTCGGCACCTAAACGTAAATGAGACTGATATATATATATCGAGAAGTTACCTGACATAAATACTAACCTGCGTAGTTATTTGATGTCTGACTAATAATACTAACGAGAGACTCACCTTCGTCTTACTAACCGGTATTGTAGTCAATGTGTTTATAACCTTTTTTGTTTAACGATTTGTGTTATCATATGCGATCCCATGGTCTTTGATTTGGTCACGGAAGTGATTTGTCTTTGATTTGTTGATCTAGAGTTGAATTTTAATTAGTTTTTCCCTTTTGTATAATTAGTGTAGTGCTACATTTAGTCTTTGTTTTGAATAAAATTTGACAATTTATATCTTTGGAATTGGTGTCTGTGTCCAATTATTACAGAAATTGAGTTCTACAAGATTCCAGGATGCGTGATAAGGTGATACTATAAATTCACTTCTTTAATTGAAATTTATAAGTGTACCTTACGCTACATTGTTGTGAACAAACTGTTGCTCAATCTTGTTCTTGTAGTCCCTTGAATTTCTTCCCGTCTTTGCAGTTCCACCCAGTGCGACTATCTCTAGAAACTATATGACCCAAGTACTTCAGCTCTATTTGGAAAAAATAAAACACTTGGAAAGTTTTACTTTTAAGTTCTGATGCTGTAGCCTTTTGTACACTATCTCCAGGTATTGCAACTTCTCTTCCACTGTAGAGGAAAAGACAACAACGTCGTCCAGGTACAGGAGTAAAGATTGGAAACTCTGGTCACCAAAGATACGCTTCTGCTACTGGTGTTCTTTCGTATGACCTGACTGCTTAAGAGCTGCGAGATATGAGCCTTTGCTGCCTCTGGCAGACTGGAACCTCATTGAACAGGGGGATTTGACAGCCTAAATCTCCATCACTCTGAGAAAAGACCTCACTATACCTCATTAACTGTTATTTTGCCTTTTTTGCCTTGCTAGTGGAAAGCCCTGTCAAATTAACTTTCAACAGTCTGGACCTCCTATCAGACACACTAACACTAACTAACTGGGAATTAATATGGACAAGGGTGCCGAAGAACTTTTTGAAAAAGTGGATAGGTCTGTGAGGTAAAGCAAATATAATCTTTATTTCAAGCTAGCTCGTAAGCAATCCCGCTTATCAGACTTAATTTTTTTGCAAAACAATTACAGCTTTTATAGATCAAATGACATATGGTACTGCAACCGATATCCAATCACAAGCTTCCAAAAATGCAAGCTTTGCGAAGGGTGTGGGCTATTTTTCCATGGGGATATCCTCATTATTATTATTATTATTATTATTATTATTATTATTATTATTATTATTATTTATTAGCAGACGCCCTTGTCCAGGGCAACTTACAAAATATAAGAGCAATACAAAGTACAATGGAAGCAGATGTTTTCCTATTATTGCATTAAAAATCTCATGTTTTTTAACAATGGAACATTGGAACCATAATACAATGTGATATGTCCATCCTGGAGTAAGAAACAAGAAGAACAGCAGCGGATGCTGAGAGAGGAACTTCAGGAGGATAAGCCCTCATAAAACAGCCTTGCATTTTGTTTGCTTGACCCTTAATTTTGCTGACTCTTTAACATGCTAATATTTTAAATGCTAATATTAATATAAATTATTACACTGGTTTCTTCAGGTGCCCTGACTGGTTAACTCCTCCGAAAACCCTACTACTAAATCTGGTTCAGGGACAAGATTTGCTTGATGCAGAACTTCTCTAGGTCATATCCTAGCTGCGCTGGTCACAATATTAACCACAGGGACATACACCATCCCCCTTTCAATGGTCACCAGAGTTGGGGAAACAAATACCACACCTGGCAGACAACCATCATCTGGCCCTTGAGGCTCTAGCAGGGCGACTGAGAGAGCTACAATACTACCATGGGGGCAGGTGGCAGGGACTCTAACCATTGTGCCTGCAGTGTGTTCTAGAACTATGGAAACTAGGCCATACTTCATGTTACAAAGGATAGCCTTTGATAGCACAAGAGGAAACAGGCAACACTGATTTACATATGAGATGACATCAGGGGATCAGCAGATAGAAAGCATGCAAAAACAGTAGCTGGCTAGCGTGTAATTGTGCATATGCTAACTGTGTTGCTTCATTTGTTCTAACCATTTGATTTGGGCTGTAAAACACACTGCATGTCTATACAGAAAACAGTCAAAAGCAAAAGTAGAGAGAGAAAGTTGATTCTTCATTTAAGATCAGTATCCTCCATAGCTACAATTGTTTTCAATCAGTTGTTCTCTGACAATTTCTCCTTCAGTAAAGGGTATCTTTTGAATTGCCAGTTGTATTCCACACACTGGCAGATACACCCAGCTAAGACCACAGTGAAATCACTTTATGTATACAGTGAGGGAAAAAAGTATTTGATCCCCTGCTGATTTTATACACTCACCTAAAGGATTATTAGGAACACCTGTTCAATTTCTCATTAATGCAATTATCTAACCAACCAATCACATGGCAGTTGCTTCAATGCATTTAGGGGTGTGGTCCTGGTCAAGACAATCTCCTGAACTCCAAACTGAATGTCTGAATGGGAAAGAAAGGTGATTTAAGCAATTTTGAGCGTGGCATGGTTGTTGGTGCCAGACGGGCCGGTCTGAGTATTTCACAATCTGCTCAGTTACTGGGATTTTCACGCACAACCATTTCTAGGGTTTACAAAGAATGGTGTGAAAAGGGAAAAACATCCAGTATGCGGCAGTCCTGTGGGCGAAAATGCCTTGTTGGTGCTAGAGGTCAGAGGAGAATGGGCCGACTGATTCAAGCTGATAGAAGAGCAACTTTGACTGAAATAAGCACTCGATACAACCGAGGTATGCAGCAAAGCATTTGTGAAGCCACAACACGTACAACCTTGAGGCGGATGGGCTACAACAGCAGAAGACCCCACCGGGTACCACTCATCTCCACTACAAATAGGAAAAAGAGGCTACAATTTGCACAAGCTCACCAAAATTGGACAGTTGAAGACTGGAAAAATGTTGCCTGGTCTGATGAGTCTCGATTTCTGTTGAGACATTCAGATGGTAGAGTCAGAATTTGGCGTAAACAGAATGAGAACATGGATCCATCATGCCTTGTTACCACTGTGCAGGCTGGTGGTGGTGGTGTAATGGTGTGGGGGATGTTTTCTTGGCACACTTTAGGACCCTTAGTGCCAACTGGGCATCGTTTAAATGCCACGGCCTACCTGAGCATTGTTTCTGACCATGTCCATCCCTTTATGACCACCATGTACCCATCCTCTGATGGCTACTTCCAGCAGGATAATGCACCATGTCACAAAGGTCCAATCATTTCAAACTGGTTTCTTGAACATGACAATGAGTTCACTGTACTAAACTGGCCCCCACAGTCACCAGATCTCAACCCAATAGAGCATCTTTTGGATGTGGTGGAACGGGAGCTTCGTGCCCTGGATGTGCATCCCACAAATCTCCATCAACTGCAAGATGCTATCCTATCAATATGGGCCAACATTTCTAAAGAATGCTTTCAGCACCTTGTTGAATCAATGCCACGTAGAATTAAGGCAGTTCTGAAGGCGAAAGGGGGTCAAACACAGTATTAGTATGGTGTTCCTAATAATCCTTTAGGTGAGTGTACGTTTGCCCACTGACAAAGAAATGATCTGTCTATAATTTTAATGGTAGGTGTATTTTAACAGTGATAGACAGAATAACAACAAAAAAATCCAGAAAAACAAATTTCAAAAAAGTTATAAATTGATTTGCATGTTAATCAGCGAAATAAGTATTTGATCCCCTATCAATCAGCAAGATTTCTGGCTCCCAGGTGTCTTTTATACAGGTAACGAGCTGAGATTAGGAGCACTCTCTAGTGCTCCTAATCTCAGCTCGTTACCTGTATAAAAGACACCTGTCCACAGAAGCAATCAATCAATCAGATTCCAAACTCTCCACCATGGCCAAGACCAAAGAGCTGTCCAAGGATGTCAGGGACAAGATTGTAGACCTACACAAGGCTGGAATGGGCTACAAGACCATCGCCAAACAGCTTGGTGAGAAGGTGACAACAGTTGGTGCAATTATTCGCAAATGGAAGAAACACAAAATAACTGTCATAATAACTGTCTCCCTCGGTCTGGGGCTCCATGCAAGTTCTCACCTCATGGAGTTTCAATGATCATGAGAACGGTGAGGAATCAGACCAGAACTACACAGGAGGATCTTGTTAATGATCTCAAGGCAGCTGGGACCATAGTCACCAAGAAAACAATTGGTAACACACTACGCCGTGAAGGACTGAAATCCTACAGTGCCCGCAAGGTCCCCCTGCTCAAGAAAGCACATGTACAGGCCCGTCTGACGTTTGCCAACATCTGAATGATTCAGAGGAGAACTGGGTGAAAGTGTTGTGGTCAGATGAGACCAAAATCGAGCTCTTTGGCATCAACTCAACTCGCCGTGTTTGGAGGAGGAGGAATGACCCCAAGAACACCATCCCCACCGTCAAATATGGAGGTGGAAACATTATGCTTTGGGGGTGTTTTTCTGCTAAGGGGACAGGACAACTGCACCACATCAAAGGGACGATGGACAGGGCCATGTACCGTCAAATCTTGGGTGAGGACCTCCTCCCTCAGCCAGGGCATTGAAAATGGGTCGTGGATGGGTATTCCAGCATGACAATGACACAAAACACACAGCCAAGGCAACAAAGGTGTGGCTCAAGAAGAAGCACATTAAGGTCCTGGAGTGGCCTAGCCAGTCTCCAGACCTTAATCCTATAGAAAATCTGTGGAGGGAGCTGAAGGTTCGAGTTGCCAAACGTCAGCCTCGAAACCTTAATGACTTGGAGAGGATCTGCAAAGAGGAGTGGGACAAAATCCCTCTTTCCCTCATTAACATGCAAATCAATTTATAACTTTTTTGAAATGCGTTTTTCTGGATTTTTTTGTTGTTATTCTGTCTCTCACTGTTAAAATACACCTACCATTAACATTATAAACTGATCATTTCTTTGTCAGTGGGCAAACGTACAAAATCAGCAGGGGATCAAATACTTTTTCCCTCACTGTATGTGATGCACATGATTGGGTAATTTACTTATTGAAGGCGGGACTAAGCACAGTTACAGCCCAGAGAGCTGGAATCCCCAAAAAACTACCCAATCAGGCTCGTCATATATATCCTGCCTCCTAAAGGCAAGTAACCAATCAGATTTCAGAGAGTTTGTGACAGATTATAATTATTTTAAAGGGAAACTAGTAAAAGATAATACAGTATGGGAGTTTGGAAACATTATGCAAGATCTTCAACAAGAAACAGTGGAATATAAGTAAAATATACCATTTTATTTATTTACATTTTGCATTGAATTAATACTGGCTTTAACAACTGTACGTATTGCATTTCCATTGTGTTTTCATTGTTCCAATGTACATTTCTATTACATACAACATGATCAGGTAAATATGCACTAATATTAAGCTACATACCTACCTATCTAACAATAATAATAGTAATACAAAAAAAGAATAATGCAATTTCTTCAATAATCTAGCATCTGCAAGCAGGACAATTGTTTTCTTATATATTTATTAATAATCATAGTCAAATGCAAGAGTATGCCATGCAGTAAAAATATTATTATTATTATACTGGGTAGGTTTATGTAGGATAATATTAGCTACATATTAACTACAAGAAACGTCAGACGTCTGTGATTGCCAACAAGGGTTTTGTCACCAAGTACTAAGTCGAAGGGGTCAAATACTTATTTCCCTCATTAACATGCAAATCAATTTATAACTTTTTGGAAATGCGTTTTCCTGGATTTTTGTGTTGTTATTCTGTCTCTCACTGTTAAAATACACCTACCATTAAAATTATAGACTGATCATTTCTTTGTCAGTGGGCAAACGTACAAAATCAGCAGGGGATCAAATACTTTTTCCCTCACTGTATGATATAACCATTTTGGTATATGAATTATTTTTTCTGTTATAAGAGATATCCATTTTGGTATATGATATATTCAGTTTGGTATATGATTTATTTTTTCTGTTAATTTTGAATTGAACGGCCCCTCATAGCTCAGAGGAGAGCAACAAGACTTATTCCACGTTTGAAGGGAATGTCCTACTTTGAGAGACTGAGGGAACTGAACAATTTCACCCTGGAACAGAGAAGACTACGTGGAAATCATGGAAGGCATGGAAGACCATGTTAAACCAGAGGAACTTTTCCAGATCTGCAGGGTCACATGGACGCGAGGACACAAATAGAAATTGAGTTTCAAAGCATTCAAGACTTGAAAGATAACTTACATTGCCTTTGAGTTGGGTGAAGATATCGTAAAATTCATCCACTAGCTAGCACATTGCTCTCTTTTGTTAAGATAAGACAAGATAAGATAGTACTTTATTAATCCCAAAAGAGGATATTTGATTGCACCAGCCCAATATATACATTACAAATAAATATTTAAAAACCTAATAGTATGTTGTAAAGAGGATCTACGAAAACGTTCTGTTTCCCATTACTGGAGCTGTCGCAATGAGCAGTTCGCCATTCAAAGGCTGAAGCCTTTTCCTCCATCTCCATCCACCCCTATCAAACACATCACCACATATGATAGTGACAGAGGCTCCCATGTCAATGATGCCCTGACAGTAGATGTCTACAATCATTTTGGCTGCTCCATGGAAGCTCTATCAAGCTGACAGGCCACTCATGGGGTCCTCCACCAGGGAGGGTTGAGTTGACTGCTATTGTGGAAATTGCTGCATTGGTGGCTTTTTTCCAAAGTTAAACAAATTCTGCCTCATGAGTCTGGCTCCCTTTAGTTTCCTGATTGCTGCCCTGAGCTTTGCTGGCTTCTTGGTTCCCGGTTGCATTTATTCGAGTCAAGTAGTGTAGGCATCCACACACACAGTAAACGTGTCATTGGCTCTGTATAGGTATGGCAACCTCACCTATGCAAGATTGTAGCTGGTGCCCCTTGTATCGCAGCCAATTCCACCACCGATCACTGTGTTCATACACTCACACAGAAACTAGCATTATGTCTTTGAGATTTTCTTTATTTTAGAAACAAACAAAAAACACAAAATAAGAACAGTATTAAAGAAACAAGTGACATAAAATGAATTAGAAATACAATATAAATAAGAGTATTGCACAAAAGAACTATATTACAGAAACCTTAGTGTAATATGCATAATGTTGCATTGTTCTACAGCCTTGCTTGCCTTGCCTTTCTTGCAGCAAACAAGTGACCTAAAACGAATTATAAATAAGTGGATGGTTGGTGCAGCACACTTGAAAGAAAAAGTGTATTTCTCAAAATTATGTTATAGGTTAGGTCATTCCCCAAACACCTGAATAGTCTTTGTAACATTCCCTAATGAATTTAAGGTAAAAGTAACTGACATTAACTCTAGCTAGTTAGCTATTTAAATTAGCAAACATTACTAATATCGTCCAAAGTAAGCTTGCTAGTAGTAACACTGCTCCAACTGTAACTATGCAATTAGATAAACTATTAATTCATCACATCACATTACCTCTGTCCTTACCCCTTTTTTCCTACTCTTCTCTTCTTCTTTTGCTTCCCTGGGCACCACAGGGCTTTGGTCTTTTTGACATAGTTTGAAGTAGGCTACTAACTATGAGACTGGGGGGGAGCGATAATGCGCCGGGCCGGGGTGATATATGGCCTAATAAGCTATGCAGTTAAGTTGTTGTGGGAGTTTCGATTTTTTTTAATATTTCGAATTAATAGTATTAAAAAAGTATTAGTAAAAATAGTAACCGTAAAAAAAAAAAAAATCTTCATTCATTTGGGCGCCTCTGTGGATGGACGGTGCCCCTAGCATTTGCCTATTCCGCCTATGCCATGGGCCAGCCCTGTTTACTATATCCTGATCAAAACATTAGGCTTGTCTTGGGGGAATTCACCCACTGGTGACAAAACTAATGTGAGTAGTAAAACTGTGACTTGGTGCCACTTATGTCGTTATAGTCAGGTGAAAAGTTGTCACTCCCAGAATGTCCCATAGATGGGAGTCAGTCAAGCTGGTTCTCAGGCGACTTTTGTTCAGAGTCACAAGAGATAACATCTGCTCACAAATATATGTTGAGCCAAACAACCTGAGCATGCTCTTTGCGTATGGTCTTTAATGAGCGAACCTGGTCTGGTCTAGGCTGCTGAAGAACTGTGTGATATGGAGGTGCTGTTGGTAATTGCATCGCACTGCTTGTTTTCTCTTTAAACACAATTGCCTTGCAGTTTCCTAGCACAGAGTACTCCAATATGGAATAAATAAATAAATACATATGTGCTAATATTATCCTACATAAACCTACCCAGTATAATAATAATATTTTTACTGCATGGCATACTCTTGCATTTGACTATGATTATTAATAAATATATAAGAAAACAATTGTCCTGCTTGCAGATGCTAGATTATTGAAGAAATTGCATTATTCTTTTTTTGTATTACTATTATTATTGTTAGATAGGTAGGTATGTAGCTTAATATTAGTGCATATTTACCTGATCATGTTGTATGTAATAGAAATGTACATTGGAACAATGAAAACACAATGGAAATGCAATACGTACAGTTGTTAAAGCCAGTATTAATTCAATGCAAAATGTAAATAAATAAAATGGTATATTTTACTTATATTCCACTGTTTCTTGTTGAAGATCTTGCATAATGTTTCCAAACTCCCATACTGTATTATCTTTTACTAGTTTCCCTTTAAAATAATTATAATCTGTCACAAACTCTCTGAAATCTGATTGGTTACTTGCCTTTAGGAGGCAGGATATATATGACGAGCCTGATTGGGTAGTTTTTTGGGGATTCCAGCTCTCTGGGCTGTAACTGTGCTTAGTCCCGCCTTCAATAAGTAAATTACCCAATCATGTGCATCACATACAGTGAGGGAAAAAGTATTTGATCCCCTGCTGATTTTGTACGTTTGCCCACTGACAAAGAAATGATCAGTTTATAATGTTAATGGTAGGTGTATTTTAACAGTGAGAGACAGAATAACAACAAAAAAATCCAGAAAAACGCATTTCAAAAAAGTTATAAATTGATTTGCATGTTAATGAGGGAAAGAGGGATTTTGTCCCACTCCTCTTTGCAGATCCTCTCCAAGTCATTAAGGTTTCGAGGCTGACGTTTGGCAATTCGAACCTTCACCTCCCTCCACAGATTATCTATGGGATTAAGGTCTGCAGACTGGCTAGGCCACACCAGGACCTTAATGTGCTTCTTCTTGAGCCACTCCTTTGTTGACTTGGCTGTGTGTTTTGGGTCATTGTCATGCTGGAATATCCATCCACAACCCATTTTCAATGCCCTGGCTGAGGGAAGGAGGTTCTCACCCAATATTTGACGGTACATGGCCCCGTCCATCGTCCCTTTGATGTGGTGCAGTTGTCCTGTCCCCTTAGCAGAAAAACACACCCAAAGCATAATGTTTCCACCTCCATGTTTGACGGTGGGGATGGTGTTCTTGGGGTCATTCCTCCTCCTCCAAACACGGCGAGTTGAGTTGATGCCAAAGAGCTTGATTTTGGTCTCATCTGACCACAACACTTTCACCCAGTTCTCCTCTGAATCATTCAGATGTTCATTGGCAAACTTCAGACGGGCCTGTACATGTGCTTTCTTGAGCAGGGGGACCTTGCGGGTGCTGCAGGATTTCAGTCCTTCACGGTGTAGTGTGTTACAATTGTTTTCTTGGTGACTATGGTCCCAGCTGCCTTGAGATCATTAACAAGATCCTCCTGTGTAGTTCTGGTCTGATTCCTCACCGTTCTCATGATCATTGAAACTCCACGAGGTGAGATTTTGCATGGAGCCCCAGACCGAGGGAGACTGACAGTTATTTTGTGTTTCTTCCATTTGCGAATAATCGCACCAACTGTTGTCACCTTCTCACCAAGCTGCTTGGCGATGGTCTTGTAGCCCATTCCAGCCTTGTGTAGGTCTACAATCTTGTCCCTGACATCCTTGGACAGCTCTTTGGTCTTGGCCATGGTGGAGAGTTTGGAATCTGATTGATTGATTGCTTCTGTGGACAGGTGTCTTTTATACAGATAACGAGCTGAGATTAGGAGCACTCCCTTTAAGAGAGTGCTCCTAATCTCAGCTCGTTACCTGTATAAAAGACATCTGGGAGACAGAAATCTTGCTGATTGATAGGTCCCTCATTAACATGCAAATCAATTTATATCTTTTTTGAAATGCGTTTTTCTGGATTTTTTTGTTGTTATTCTGTCTCTCACTGTTAAAATACACCTACCATTAAAATTATAGACTGATCATTTCTTTGTCAGTGGGAAAACATACAAAATCAGCAGGGGATCAAATACTTTTTTCCCTCACCTTCCTGCCCCCGAAAGCAAATAATCAATCAGACGTCAGAAGCCTGTTGACATTTCTCTAATGATACTGGGTTGCGCAGTGACACTAGCGAGTCTGTTGTATGCTGTAGTGTAGTGTATAGCCTTACTTATGGTGGAAAATTCTCACGTGGAATCATTAGCATTCTCATAGCTTGTAAATCATTGTTGTTGACTTCACTGCCAGGCTTCATTTCTACATTTTCACTCCCCAGCATGTGAGCGGTTGCCCCACTTCTGGTGTGAACATTCCCTTCAGTGTCATCTGTGTTCACCATGGCAGACAGGTAAAACATTTTTAAGACATTTGAAGACAAACTCTATCATTTCTTTTTTTTTGTGTGTGTGTTAATTTTCATCATTTTGTTGCAATTTACTCAAAGCTTGGTGGGTTATATAAAAATCTCTCCTGCAAAACACAACATCTGGAGATTTAGCCATGTGAATCATTGAAAGCATGCTTCAAGAAAATAGCATTGCTGTTTCGCAAAGCTGAGTAGTTAATGTTATTTGTTATCACCTCTGTATGTCTGGAATATCTTCGAAACCTGGTCACATTCAGATCAAAGATTCCTTTGTGTGTCAGTGTTCCATTTGGCACCAGTACTACTGACATGGATTAATGCATTTCTTCTCTTGATAAGCATATTATGTGGCTTATCTTGTGATATTTATTGGCAACTGCAGACTTGGTATATTACTTTGGCCAAACACTCTATGGGAATTATTGTTGGTGTAAACAGAAAAGATGAAGTCACCAATTTATTATTTGTATGTATTTGGACACATATTCTTCCTATTAAAGAAATAGTTCTGTTGTACCTATTGAAACAGACCCCCAAAAAAGAAGTACATATGGGCAAGGGATTTAGTGTTGCATAGGGCTGGGGGAAAATATATTTGCAAGCAACAGGGTTAGGGAGTAACGGAATAAGTTGCGGCATTACATAATCAGATTACATAATTTTGATACTTGTATTTCCGTTACGTTCCTCCTGTCAGACGAGTATTCTGATTACCGATACTTTTTTAAAAGAGTAAGAGATTACTGATTACTTCTATATAGTGTAGCCATCTCGAGTGATGCGGTAAGACCACTGCATTGTGGCGCGGGAGAACAGGGCCCGAGTCCCCGTCGCGCCCGGAACCCATGAGACGCTACAATAATTTACATTAAAGTATACAAGTGTAAGGGAATCCGAAGAGGCCTGTGTGTAGTTTTTGTGCACCATTGTTTTTACTTACGGTCTCTTGCCAAAGAGCGGCTGATTCGGCACTATTCTACAACAAGCCGCAGAATGGAGCTGTTAGTCAGCGATATCCCAGCCAGTAACACACAGCTCTACAACTGTGGCCGTAAGGCAACACTGTGTGTGAGCAGGGGTTTAACTTGTGGAAGTACAGGCAATTGTTCACTTCCAAATATAATAACCAGTTCCACCCCTACAAGCTAAACAGAACTACAAAATAAACTTTTCAAACTACAAAGTCTTTTTAGATAATTCTTTATCTGAGACACAGTACACATCATGCAGCCCAATCAGTGTGTAACATAAAATGACCCCAACAGCGACCATAATGAAAGAGGTCCCCAGAATAGGATTGAGGATCCCCAACTGCCTGTACCAAAATTAGTACTGCAAACACTAAGAGAAATAAAAATAACTGCAGCATTATATAATGTTTCATAAACAAAAAATAAAGGGGTTACACTTAAGTCCTTACATTCCTCACAGCTTCGAATGATCATTTTCCTCTATGATCCCAAAAATTCAAAAGATTCTGTGATCTTAACAAGGAAATAATAAAATACCAAAACATACAACGTGTTTATAGCCTAAAACAAAACAAATCGCACAAACTGAATAAACTCGTCCTAACCCGTGGTGTGCTGTGCGGTGCTCTCTACAGAGTGTAACATTGATAACAATACATGGTGTTTAACCCCTTTATTAAAACAAGATGTTTGATCTGCGTATCTTCACAGATAGAACAAAACAAACTGTAGTCTTTATAAGTTTTAAACATACTTACAATTTACAGACAAGGTACCTATTTAAGTTTTCAAGAAAATGTGTTTCACGATATCAGTGATTAGCAGGAAACTGAAACCAACTCCTGCATTAAAATGACTGAACGTGATACACCTTCTTTGACATTAACACATTATTGATATGTCTGATTTAGCTATGTCGGTTTGTAAAAAATGTAAGGGTATCAAGATCAGGTCCGGCGCCAGGGGAGCAAAAGGGGGTAATGCCCCTTAAGTTGGATTATTGTGCCCCCTCACATTTTATTTTGATCAGGTTATTAACTGTCCATGTAGACATGTCTTATGGTAATGTGCATTGTTGTTACAAAACTGACGTGCATTGCTGCACATTCTGAAATTTTACTTCCCCCCTCCCACACTTCGCCGGCACCATCAAATCCTCCACCCCCCGTAGCAGATGTGGTACATTTTGTTTCACTTCTTGAACTCAGCTGCTAAAGAAAAAAAAGTATTCCAATAGTAATCTAAAAGTATTCTGATTACGTTACTGACTTGGAGTAATGTATTGGATTAGGTTACAGATTATTTTCAAAACAAAGTAATCAGTATTCTGTAATGGAATACTTTTTAAAAGTAACCCTCCCAACCCTGGTAAGCAAAATCAGAATCAGAATCTTATGTAGGTATTTATTTTCTATTATTTTTAATTTAAATTCTGCAGGTACAGAATGACACCCAAATACACAGCAGGTTATATATGTTATATTTTTAAGATTTAGCAAATAATCTGGAACACTGTGAAGAGAGATGTCTTCCAGTTGTAATGTCACTCTGTTCATCACAGGTCAAAAGCATCAAGCAATGAAACAAAATTAGTCATGGAACTTGTGTGTGTGTGTCATAGTTTCTCCTTAATGTATTGCAGTAACATTTTTGGTTGTATAAGAAAGGTATTGAAACTTGGGATATCAAAGGGAAAACCTACACAACCTACAACTCTGTAATCATAAATTTGACATATTGTAGCCATTACAAACCTCACATGAATCACATGATCCTTTTTACATTTCTTCAATGTAATAAATTGCCTACATAAAACACACCCTGATGTATATACTTGTCTTACCATGGAAATGTAAGCAAACAAACCTCACCTCCCATTGATTTAAATAAAATATACCAACAGATATCACTAAAGGAGTTAAAAATGGTCAATGATGTCTTAATTGACAAACAAGATGCATCACATTATTTGAATGCACACACTGGTTTCAGTAATAGGTTACTTACTGAAATTAATTTTCTTTAAAGTTTAAGCTTAGATCCTCTCTATAAATCTCTGCTTATTAGAACTTTATATTTTGCCAGATATGTGAGGCTATATGGATCAAGCAACTTCCTTATAATAAAATTTAAATGCACTGCATTTTTCTTTAAATACATTATTTTTTTTGTAATCATGACAAACACAGTCAATTCTTTTTGTAAAGCATCACTGCTTTATAATTTAAATTGACAATGGACTCCACTGAGTGCATGCTATAATAATGATATGACAAGCCAATGGTTTGAAGAGAAACAATGCACCTCATTACTTTTGAAAAATGTGAAATATAGAAAGAAATGTAAGAAAAGTAGTAAGAAAAAAAAAGTTACATTTAACGCCCGTTTTAAAAAGCTAAAAAACAAACACCCAATGTTACAAAATTAATACATGAAGAACTGAATATATTTTTCATAACTTAAATTAGCAGTTCATATTTTACATGATAATTCCAGAGTTTTCTGTGTTGCTTTTGTCTTACTTTTGATTTGAAAATACAGGTTCGACAAAATAACATACAATGTAGCGGAAATGAAATCTGCTTATTACCACAAATTCAAATAAAATCAAGATTTTATCAAATGGGTATATTTATAAATAGCAGATGTGTATTCTTGATAGTACCCCCTTACGAAAACAGATATTCATATAAAAATATGTAAACATAGATTTTACTCTCTCCCTGAGGTTGGATCATGATAAGTCCTTATCCATCTGTGATTTAAAAAGAAAAAAAAAAACATATTTTAGTTTTTTAAGTTTTAGGGTACACTTTAAAACACAACTTTGACCTACTTGCAAATAGAAATCTAAATAACTGTAAATAACTAAATAACTTTTCTACATATAAGCACTATCAAGTACAGGTTTGTAGTTTTCAAGTAGCTAATGGGTCATGTTCTGATATTAGCCAGCCTTTATTTTTTGTTACCATTTACTGAAAGAACACTTATTATTCCTACTCCCTACATTTATCTTTTCTAACTTCCCACCCTACCCCACCCCACATCCTCCACAGGTGGGTTCTCTTGCCTGTATGTGGTGGTAGATCCAGTCCAGCAGGTCTGTGACATTGGCATACACCCCAGGGCGACTGGGCCTGCCACAGCCATCTCCCCAGCTCACCACGCCCACCAGCCTCCATGAACTACCTGACAGGCACACTAGTGGACCGCCACTATCGCCCTGCAACAACAACATGTCACACTCATTGTCCAACAGCTGTTTAGGACAATCATATATGATTTACAAATATCAACGTTTCAGATTAAACAGGTCCTTTATTGATGCCAATCAATTTATACATTTATAAAACATTTAAAGGTAAATGTTTTGATTTTAATTTTATTATTATGTGCCTGTGTTGCTAAGCTAATATTGCATTATATCAGGTTGATGTGTGGCTATTTAGAGGAAGCTGAGAAATGTTTTAGCTGAGACAGGGCCTTTGTTGATATCAATGAATCTATAATCATAGAATGTACAACAATTCACAACTGTTTTGCTGTGGCAAAAGTAACGAGATGGATGAGCAAGGTGAAATACAACTTTATTCAAGAGATGTAAAACACCTGATTAACAAATCTATTTAAATATGTAAAATAAATAGCCCTCAGTCCCCACCAGCTGGATTGCCACTCACCAAGGCAGCAGTCAGGAGAGCATGAACACAGAGGGTGCTGACAATCATCAGGTATGGACAGATTGTCATAGTTTTCTGACCCTGGCTACATACAGTTGTATGAACTCTCTCTATTTAAAGAATAACTTGATCAAATTAAATGGGACATTATAGGACATATTGAAATTAGAAGAAAATGAAAATAACAAATTGAATTGAAGAGTGGACATTTTATTTTATCATGGCATTAAAAATGGTGTTGAATTCATTATACACAAGAGACTGAAGAATAGCATCATCAAATTTTACAGCATGCCTGACAGAGCAGCAAGAATAGTTATCTAGCTAACAAAGATATATCAACTTAAGATTGTCCAAGCTTATGCATCTACATCACACCACTCTTGTGAGGAGATATTAGGAGTGAAACAATTCTCCAAATCCTCGTTTCGATTTGACTTTTGATTTTTAGGTCACAATTCGACTTTGTTGTTGTTTTTGTTTTTCAGTGTTGGCTACTATTTTTCAGTGCTGGCTTCTATTTCTATTTAAAATCAGACTGGATAGGATCCTTGGATCACTCAGTTATTAATGGACACCAAACGAGCACGATGGGTCAATGGCCTCTCCTTTGCAAACGTATGTTCTAATAATAATAATTAACCAATAATCAATTTTATTCATAACCCACTCTTCTCATACCCAGAGGCTACAAGTCAAGCAGTCAAAACATACAAGATAAAACAGGGAACACGTATAGCAGTAGCAACTCAAGAGTATTTAAAAAAAACTTTCAACTAAAAGACATCCTTAAAAGATTTTTTTTTAAAAGGTGAGATGGTGAGTTTTAAGAAATGTGTTAAAACTATGGATTGTAGGGGCACTTCTCAAAGCGTTGCACAGCCTTGGAGCTGGTACAGTCAGCTCGGTCAACATTATACTGTTTATATGAAAGTGTAAATAATGCAAGTGACTTTACCCGTGCTAAACCAGACTAATCTACACAGATGATGTTACATACTATTTGCTGAAAGCTGCTGGTTGTAAAAAATCTCAATGCTAAATGCAGCTTCAAATGTGTTGGTAAGGCATTACTGTGCTTTGATGTAGGTCCCACTACAGGATCAATCATGTCTGTGAGGATTAATATGTTTAATGGTGTTAATCTGCACCGCTTTTGTACACCTTCGTTTTTAAATACCCGTGGTCTGTGTGTTTGAAGCCAGCGAACTAGATGAAGTATGCGGAGTTCCTCCATTTTAAAAAGTCGGATCGAGTATGATCAGGAGTTATATAGGGCACTCAGTAAGGGGGAGGTTGCGGGGGGGATTTGACCTTTGACCTTGAACTTGAGTTGAACTTCGAGGGGCCCCTTCCTAGGGGCGTGTGGGGCATGTGGGGTGCGTACCGCGTCACTGGATAATTAGCATATTGGTGGGCGGAGTTGACAGGGCACTGAAATTATAATATTTGTGGGCGGAGTTGACAGGGCACTGGAATTAGATCGGGTCTCTGAAGAATTATAATATTTAAACCCTCCAAAAGAGCTCTGTTTAAGCCCTCCCGATTATTTAGTAACATAGATATTTTTCCCTACGCTAGTGAAGCTCCAAAAGACTTCTATTTATGCCCTCCAGATTCTTTAGTATCATAGATATTTTTACCTAAGCAAGAGCCACGAGGTTGTCTCTTCAACAGGGCCAAAGGGGTTACCATTTTCAAATGGACAAGGGTTACATCGGTCTGGAGCTTTTTGAGCTAGAGGGGGGTGGTGAGGAGATGTCGGTGAAGAATGAGTATATTTGTGGGCGGGGTTGACAGGGCACTGAAGAAATAGCGTATCAGGTTAAAGTTTGGGATGTCTCCGCCTTATGTAACCTCGGGTCAGTGAAGAATGAGTATATTTGGGGGCACTGAAGACCGGGGTCAGTTTACAATTTGAGAACAGGCTTGGTTTACATTTGAGGGGATGTGACAGGGCCCCTTTACAGCGGAATGTGACGAGAGATAACATTCTGTAGAAGCTGTGGGGGCTGTGGGTAGTTTAAGAGGCACCAGTAATTTTCCCCAAACAGATTGTATTAGGAACATCTTGTTAAAATAATAAGAAATAACAACATATATAAATAATGAAAAATACATCAAGTTCCTTAGGGTGAAAAATAAATAAATAAATAAATAAATAAATAAATGAGAAACTAAATTAAATAAGTAATTTCTTCACAGAGAGCTACTTAGTAATAATGAGAAATGTCTAGAGATCTCGATTGTTTTAGAAGCGATCTTCTCAAGAGATGGTGTAAGACATATGTGCCCAGATACCCTGAACATAGATTAAATTAAAAGAAACGGAAAGAGAAATAAACAATATAATCAATATAATCTACTACTACACAATACAATACTAAGCTCTAAGATCTAAGCTTTCCAGAGTTTCAGACAATATCAGACACCTTTTTTAAAGACAACGTTAATGTAAAGCTTGAATAAATACAATTATCAAGTATATATGTGTGTGTGTGTGTGTGTGTGTGTGCATTTGTGTGTGTGAGTGGTTTTACGGCTTGGAGGATGGAGATCACGGCCCTCTGAACACTGAGTTTCAGCCCTTCCTGTACTTTGCTTGATGCAGCGGGTGTGTGTGTGTGTGTGTTTGTGTTTACATATATACTGAGTGCATATCACTGCCCCAGGTTTCTTTTTCTTTTTCTTTTTCAGATCCTAATAAGTTTCAGCCCTTCCTCCACTTTGCACAGATTTGTACTAGATTGCAACTTTTACTTACAGAGCTAAAGAATGAAAAGTCTAAATGGTCTGAACTTCAGAAAATCCTGAATATGCACATAATTAAAAGAAATGTAATACAGAAAATGTAAATTGAAACTTTCAGTAATCAACATAATCTCAGGAAATACTACACCTACCAAGACCAATATTTTCCGGCATTGTAGAATATATCAAATGTATTATTTAAAGAAAAGATCAATGTAAAGATTGAATAAATACAATTATTAAGTTTTAAAGGTTTGTGTGTGTGTGTGTATTCAAACCACCGTGCGATGTAAATTAAATGTAACGTTAAGTTAACTTATGAAATCCTTAAATATGTAAGAATTATAGAATATATATGTTATATAAGAAGCATAGACTATATATGTAGAAACTGGGAAATTTCAATAAAACTCAATAAAAGCAACGTTTGTAATATTAGTCGCCCTGCGGCGCTCTTGAAGAAATTGAGGTCTTGAAGAAATGCGTGGAGCTAGAGACTGTGCTTCCACCGTGAAGGTCGGCAGAAATGTAAAGGCGGTTGGCGGCGTGTGGACGTGTACGGACACGCCCTCTTCTAAGAGCGCCGCAGGGCGCGACTCGGTTCAGAAAACAAAGAAAATGTCTTCTCCAAAAACCGAGGAGGCCGCCAGGGCCCGCAAACCTCTTCCATCCTCGGCTCGCCCCCGGGCCTACGATCTGGACTTTAATACACCTGCGGACCCACGAAGCCTCATCCCCCAATATGAAATACAAATGACACATTTTGTTTGGTTAATAAACATGTTTTTGCGTGGACGGTGCGCTGGTTAAAATCCAGAAAGCATCAAAATACATCGTATGGTGCTATTCGTTCAAAATAAAAGTACCTAAGCTAGATCCCTCTGCGGATACTTCAATATAAACATGATCGTTGAAATATGTAAACATGTTTAAGGTGTTTGAAGCTATAAATAGGCCAGCTGTAGGTGAAATAACTAAATACATGTTTTGTTTGTATAGAGGTGGAAAGACAACCCCAAACAGCCTTGTAGACTCACATTACACCAGATCCCTGTGAAATACTCAAGTACACAATACTAACGCCATTTAAATACAAAGCCGGTAAGATGTGCCAAATGTTTAAAGATGCTCCATGTATAAAATATGGCAATGAAAAGGTCTAGTTTAAGAATGGGACATTTTTACATATACAATACATGGGAATATAAACCAATATATATATATATATATATATATATATATATATATATATATATATATATATATATATATAGTTTTCATTTGATCTGTTTAAGGCTATAATCCATCTCTTACATACCGCCTATAGGGAAATTCTAAATGTTACAATTTATTCTACTGTCTGACTTTCCTCTATTATGAATACTTGACTTTTAAATAATTGTTACACTCGACATCCATAAAATAAAACTAGGTATATAGTCAATAATACAACTTAATAAAAAAGCACCCCCTACTACCTAGGGCCTCAGTCTGTGCTACAAATCAGAGGTGCTCTTAGAGGCGCCCTGCTCTGCCCCTGCAGGGGTTTTGATAAGAGGCTACACCATGGGATGGGGCCCCCTAGCCTGTGACTGATTCTTATTACTGATCGCTGTGTTCAGAGCTCTCTCAAATCAAGCCCCTGATCTGATATGTATGTGCAGTTCTTTTCAGGCTGCTCAACCAGAAAGAAAACTGTAAAGAAAATAAATAAATAAATAAATAAATAGTGATTCAAACTTATGTAATGAGACTGAGTTTTCGTAATCATGTTTCGTGACTTTTTAACACACAGACACAGTTAGATCACTTCCACCCTTCCACTTCCAAAAATCTTGATCTTTGTTAAAATGAACCTTTGTCTTTAGCATGTATTTTACCAGTAAGTCAAATCCCTCTTAAAAAGTTGCTTTTACATCGGGCCCAAAAGACCTACACTCACCTAAAGGATTATTAGGAACACCTGTTCAATTTCTCATTAATGCAATTATCTAACCAACCAATCACATGGCAGTTGCTTCAATGCATTTAGGGGTGTGGTCCTGGTCAAGACAATCTCCTGAACTCCAAACTGAATGTCTGAATGGGAAAGAAAGGTGATTTAAGCAATTTTGAGCGTGGCATGGTTGTTGGTGCCAGACGGGCCGGTCTGAGTATTTCACAATCTGCTCAGTTACTGGGATTTTCACGCACAACCATTTCTAGGGTTTACAAAGAATGGTGTGAAAAGGGAAAAACATCCAGTATGCGGCAGTCCTGTGGGCGAAAATGCCTTGTTAATGCTAGAGGTCAGAGGAGAATGGGCCGACTGATTCAAGCTGATAGAAGAGCAACTTTGACTGAAATAACCACTCGTTACAACCGAGGTATGCAGCAAAGCATTTGTGAAGCCACAACACGTACAACCTTGAGGCGGATGGGCTACAACAGCAGAAGACCCCACCGGGTACCACTCATCTCCACTACAAATAGGAAAAAGAGGCTACAATTTGCACAAGCTCACCAAAATTGGACAGTTGAAGACTGGAAAAATGTTGCCTGGTCTGATGAGTCTCGATTTCTGTTGAGACATTCAGATGGTAGAGTCAGAATTTGGCGTAAACAGAATGAGAACATGGACATGGATCCATCATGCCTTGTTACCACTGTGCAGGCTGGTGGTGGTGGTGTAATGGTGTGGGGGATATTTTCTTGGCACACTTTAGGCCCCTTAGTGCCAATTGGGCATCGTTTAAATGCCACGGCCTACCTGAGCATTGTTTCTGACCATGTCCATCCCTTTATGACCACCATGTACCCATCCTCTGATGGCTACTTCCAGCAGGATAATGCACCATGTCACAAAGGTCGAATAATTTCAAATTGGTTTCTTGAACATGACAATGAGTTCATTGTACTAAACTGGCCCCCACAGTCACCAGATCTCAACCCAATAGAGCATCTTTGGGATGTGGTGGAACGGGAGCTTCGTGCCCTGGATGTGCATCCCACAAATCTCCATCAACTGCAAGATGCTGTCCTATCAATATGGGCCAACATTTCTAAAGAATGCTTTCAGCACCTTGTTGAATCAATGCCACGTAGAATTAAGGCAGTTCTGAAGGCGAAAGTGGGTCAAACACAGTATTAGTATGGTGTTCCTAATAATCCTTTAGGTGAGTGTATATCCCCACCAGTATAAAACAAATAATTAAATTTTAATTAAACATGTTGTTAAAAAGCAATACATATGGCACCAAACTTCTTGAGAGACCAGGAAAACGTATGTCATTGAGGCTGTACTTTTCATTTCAGGGGTAATGCAGACAGATGACTGGGTACAAGAGTCAGTGTCCTATGCTGTGGAATGTGTGACGGTGGTTCAACCCCCTTAAAGCCTGAGAAATCCTGTCCCCCAATTTGTGTAACGCTCCAGACAATCACTAGTGTTGTATTTTGAATAATGTTCAGCCAGGCTTAATAGCCATGCCCGTTCATTAACTGTGTTGCCCTGAATTCAAGGTAACCATTAAGATGCTCCTTATTCTTACAAATACTAATCTGTTAAATCTCATAGTCATTTAATTTTAACCACCTCTTAGATGCAATCTTTACACTTTCAAATTTTAATGTCACTATTTGGAAAGTTTAATTTGTCTTTAGCGCGCTCACAGAAACCTTTCTTCCTGAACAGGTGGTGGTGGGTGGTCAGTTTAGGTATTCTTTAGTTAATGCTGAGAATTAATACAACCGTCTAACTAACTAGATAGACAACCTAAATTTTTACTGTTTCAATGTTACATTGTGCTTTCTGGTCTACTCTGAAGGATCTGTGGCATGGAGTTAAGATAAGAGAGCGGCTGTGAATGTACGGGGCCGGATTCCTCGCAGCTTTTAACCTTTTGGTTTCGACAGGCTGGTCTCGGCAGAGGCCTGACTTTTTTTTTTTTTGCTGGACTCTCCTCCCCCGATTTCTCCCCAGCACGATCAGATCAGACCTTTTTAGCAAAACTTGTTTTTGTACAAAATAAGAATCAGAGATGTATCTGTTTTATGAACTGCTTATTTTATTGTTAATAACATACACAAGGTAGAAACGAAGGAAAAGTATGCTATCAGCCCCCTGTATAGAAAATGAATCTGAACTGCACTGGTCCTGTTTCTGCTCACATTTAAAAGATAATCATTAAACTATCGACAGGGTGAATGAGAATCTGCGATGCCATTTTAAACCCTAGATGATTAAGACCCGCTATATGCTGTTAGGTCCTAGCTGTTAATTTGACAGATTTGATCAGGGTGATGCTGTGTCTGTCAGCACCTTCACTATTTGTAAAAATAAAAAAAAACAGACCGCATACAGTTAAAAAGGTAGACCAAATGGCTGATGCAGAGAAGGCTTCTGGAGATGTCTGAGCTCAGACCCCCAACCCATACAGAGCTGCTTAAACTCCTCTTGAGGAGACCTATGAGTAATAAAATGACTCTGATATATGCAATAAGCCCACTAAGTATTTTGAATATAATGTATACCCTATTTCTGTTTGCTATGTATGTTTTGTTACAACCGGATTTGACTTGGATATAGAAAATACATTTTATATTGCACTTATGTTGTAAGTGGGCGACTGCCAAGAAATAATAATAATAATAATAATAATAATAATAATAATAATAATAATAATAATAATAATAATAATAATAACAATAAAGCATTTCCCAAATTTCAACATTTGTAGAAAAATAGTTCAATCTGTCACATTGATATAATGTCATGTATTTCAGTGCACTGTGCATGTTTCAACACAATTGTACATTACTCACATATCTGTACAATATCACCCCTGTTTCTGTTTACTACATATGATTAACAAGGACATTTTTAACTCTTCATTTGAAGGTTCAAAAAGGGTCTTTTGAAGAAATGGAAAATCAGAAGTGTTTCTCACACTTGTACTACAAGAGTCACTTATTTGCAAAAATTGTGTTAAACCATAAAAAGGAAGACTTAAAGTCAGACACCCAGTTAAGAGCTTCATAGAATTTATACAGAATATAATTTAGAGATGTTGCTGAATGACTTTACTCAGACAGGGTAGAAGTGCCTGACCACTGGTTTTCTACAGGATTTCTGGTGATAAAATTTCAGTCATTAGGGGAGCAAGTTTTGTGTTGCTTGATAGAACTGTACAGCTCCCTGCAAACCGCCACCGCGGTGCTGAGAGTAGGACGTGCTGCTTCTAAAGCCCCTCCACTGCAATAACCTCTCTTTTCTGTGCCTGATTGTTTTGGGTTAACCCTATCTCACTAAAGACCTGCTTGATTGACACATGATCCAGTGTGACTCTAGTGTGACTGTGTCCCTCTGCGCTTATGTATTCTCTGTCTGTATTCTGTGTATGTGTGCTGCTAGGTAGGTCTCACTCCCAGAGATGCTGAGACTGGAGATTATTTACCTAGAGCAAGTATACATCTACTGTTTAATAGACATATACTAAATTATCTATACATATGTAATGTGTCTAAAGTTACTTTAGTATTTTTAAAATGTGTTTTGTCTTAACATCATGGGGTTCATTCTTTATTTCTGTAAGAAAGTTACTACTATAAGGCTTTTGTTTGACCTTGGAGAGTTATCTAACTAACAAAGACAGCTATGCTCATTTAAATGTCAATTATATACTGTATTTCTTAAGTTAAATAAGTATGGTTTAGTTTCATGTACTTACTGTCAGGGGAAAAATTGTGTTTTCTTTCTTTATGTCTGTAAGAATGAAACTAGTTAGTTGCACTGAAGTCTGTTCAAACTTCTTACTGTCAATACAACCAAGACCATTGAGGTCTTCAGACTGCACCCCCAAGCTATTGTAATGTGTAAATTATATAAATATACATACACACATAGGTTTGTGCTTAGATCGTATTGAGTGTATTAACTTAATCTTATTGCATGAATGGATTATATTAGATATTTATTTAAAATAATTTGATGTTTTGTTACTAATATTACAAACGTTGCTTTTATTGAGTTTTATTGAAATTTCCCAGTTTCTACATATATAGTCTATGCTTCTTATATAACATATATATTCTATAATTCTTACATATTTAAGGATTTCTTAAGTTAACTTAATGTTACATTTAATTTACATCGCACGGTGGTGTGAATACACACACACACAAACCTTTAAAACTTAATAATTGTATTTATTCAATCTTTACATTGATCTTTTCTTTAAATAATACATTTGATATATTCTACAATGCCAGAAAATATTGGTCTTGGGTAGGTGTAGTATTTCCTGAGATTATGTTGATTACTGAAAGATTCTGTATTACATTTCTTTTAATTATGTGCATATTCAGGATTTTCTGAAGTTCAGACCATTTAGACTTTTCATTCTTTAGCTCTGTAAGTAAAAGTTGCAATCTAGTACAAATCTGTGCAAAGTGGAGGAAGGGCTGAAACTTATTAGGATCTGAAAAAGAAAAAGAAAAAGAAACCTGGGGCCGTGATATGCACTCAGTATATATGTAAACACAAACACACACACACACACACACCCCGCTGCATCAAGCAAAGTACAGGAAGGGTTGAAACTCAGTGTTCAGAGGGCCGTGATCTCCATCCTCCAAGTCGTAAAACCACTCACACACACACACACACACACACACGCACGCACGCACGCACTCACACACACACATATATACTTGATAATTGTATTTATTCAAGCTTTACATTAACTTTGTCTTTAAATAAGGTGTCTGATATTGTCTGAAAGTCTGGAAATGTATTGTATTGTGCAATAGTAGATTATATTGATTATATTGTTTATTTCTCTTTCCGTTTCTTTTAATTTAATCTATGTTCAGGGTATCTGGGCACATATGTTTTCTTGGTGAGAAGACCGCTTCTAAAACAATCAAGATCTCTAGACATTTCTCATTATTACTAAGTGAAGAAATTACTTATTTAATACAGTTTCTCATTTATTTATTTATTTATTTTTCACCCTAAGGAACTTGATGTATTTTTCATTATTTATATATGTTGTTATTTCTTATTATTTTAACAAGATGTTCCTAATACAATCTGTTTGGGGAAAATTACTGGTGCCTCTTAAACTACCCACAGCCCCCACAGCTTCTACAGAATGTTATCTCTCGTCACATTCCGCTGTAAAGGGGCCCTGTCACATCCCCTCAAATGTAAACCAAGCCTGTTCTCAAATTGTAAACTGACCCCGGTCTTCAGTGCCCTGTCAACTCTGCCCCCAAATATACTCATTCTTCACTGACCTGAGGTTACAAAAGGTGGAGACATCCCAAACTCTAACCTGATATGTTATTTCTTCAGTGCCCTGTCAACCCCGCCCACAAATATACTCATTCTTCACCGACATCTCCTCACCACCCCCCTCTAGCTCAAAAAGCTCCAGACCGATGTAACCCTTGTCCATTTGAAAATGGTAACCCCTTTGGCCCTGTTGAAGAGACAGCCTCGCGGCTCTCGCTTAGGTAAAAATTTCTATGATACTAAAGAATCTGGAGGGCATAAATAGAAGTCTTTTGGAGCTTCACTAGCGTAGGGAAAAATATCTATGTTACTAAATAATCGGGAGGGCTTAAACAGAGCTCTATTGGAGGGTTTAAATATTATAATTCTTCAGAGACCCGATCTAATTCCAGTGCCCTGTCAACTCTGCCCACCAATATGCTAATTATCCAGTGACGCGGTACACGCCCCCCACGCCCCTAGGAAGGGGCCCCTCGAAGTTCAACTCAAGTTCAAGGTCAAAGGTCAAATCCCCCCCCAACCCTCCCTTACTGAGTGCCTATATAACTACTATGATCCAGCTCAACAACAGGATCAGTTCTGGGCTCGGATTTGAGCTCAAACTGAGTGCTGATCCATTTAGTACAACACAATTGAGCTCAAGATCAAGATCAGATCCTGGATACGGGATCAGATCCCATTAGTACAACCCGCCCCAGGTTAGATTTTTATAATGAAAATGATTACATGTAATATTTGTATTTGTGAAAAAATTCCACTTAAAAAAAATGAAAATTAATATATATATATATTTATTGGGCACCACACTTCAAGAAAGATATCGTTGCTCTAGAGGCAGTTCAGAGGAGAGCAACTAGACTTATTCCAGGTTTGAAGGCAATGTCCTACTGAGAGACTGAGGGAACTGAACCTTTTCACCCTGGAACAGAGGAGACTACATGGGGACTTGATTCAAGTCTTCAAAATCATGAAAGGCATCGACCACATCAAACCAGAGGAGCTTTTCCAGATCTGCAGGGAGACACGCACCCAGGGACACAAATGGAAGTTGGGCTTCAAGGCATTCAAAACAGAAAATAGGAGACACTTCTTCACACAGAGAGTTGTCACAATCTGGAACTAACTATCCAGCAATGTGGTAGAAGCTGAAAATTTGGGAACATTTAAAAATAGACTGGATAGGATCCTTGGATCACTCCTATCGTTTGTAAACTTTCTTATGTTTTTATGTTCTTACACCGCTGTTAAGACTACTGGCCCTGTTTTATCAATAAAAAAAACTTGCTTTTTATTAAAACAACTTTTAATTAAAATAACAAAAATATAGAACAACTCTCAAAAATAGAACACTTACAACAATAACAATGTAACACATTTTTTTAATTGGTGGCAACTATGTCTAGGGCAGTGCTCTCATTCAAGAACTGTTGAAGGCAGAATACCTCTCCTCCAGGTTGCTTGCTAAATAATTTAATTTGATAATAATTGATAATAATTTGATTTAACATCATTCACAATCTGTGAATATCTTGCACTGTGCTTCATATATGTCAGTATCATGTGTTTTAGAGGAAGAATTGTTGACACTGTTGGTTGCTGTTCAGTGCTCAGCATGGTTGTGAGAGTCTTTAGAGGCTTAAGTACATGGATAACATCTTCTATCACAGTTACATCGTGATCAGTTAAGGTGATGATGTCCTTGGTGTTCTTTTTTATTGTCTTCTTTTATTGTCTGAATACACAGCAGTTTGCTTCTCTAGGTAACGCGCAAGCTTTTCATAACTTGAGTTCCACCTTGTAGTCACATCCTGAATTAACTTATGAGGTGGGAGCTGAAACATCTCTTGTTTGCCCTGCAGTTGTACTTCTGTGGAAAAACGTTTCCACCTTCCTCACTTTTCCCAATAGCTGGGACATCTGGTTGACTCCCAGCCCCTTCTGTGATGCCAGATTTATTGTATGGGCAAAACATCTGTGGTGATAAACCAGCTTCCTTAGTTGCATTCACTATGTTTCTGGCATTATCTGTCGTGACGGGGATGGTGACATTTGGCCTACACAATTGCCATTCCTCCACTGCTTCCCTCAGCACTTTTTTTTTTTCACTTTTGGGTGAGTTTGGAGCACTGTATTTTGTATTTCCCAATCGTCATTCATGTAATGCACTGTGATCGTTATATAACTCACTGTTGCTCTCAACGTCCACCCATCTGTTGTCAAGGCAATTAATTCAGCATTGCTCAGGTCCGTCTCAATCTGTGCTTTTGTAGTACCATACAGCTCGGGCAACACATTTGTACTAAAATATGGTCTGCTCGGGACTTCATAGCGGGAATCTAGAATGCCCATTAATTGCTGAAATCCATTGTCTTCCACCACCGTAAAAGGATGCAGATCCATTGTCATAAACTTCGCTATTGCATTTGTTATTTCTTTGTCACAAGTAGAGTTTATTGGTAGTTTGACTCTAAATGTAGCTGGGATAGTAGGTTGAGTGAGTGTTTTCTTTCCACTTATATCAATTTCTTTGTGATGCCTCCGCATATGACCTGCCATGTTTGATGTGTTACCGGAGGTGGAGTATGACACCTGCATGTTGCAAACATGGCAAACTGTAGTTTTCTTATCAACAATAAGAACATTGTTCTCATAACTCACTGGGAATGCAAAATGTTGCCATACTGCTGATTTCAAAGAAGAAGAGGGCATCTTAAGCTCAATAGTTTCACCTCCTGCTCCTGAAGCAGCCATCGTATTTTCTAGAAAAGTGAATGTGTGTGCCCACTGGGACTGCGCCTTATTTAGTCGCTGGGCAAAGACATGGAGGGTGTGGGGGGAGTAGCAAGTTAGCACGGATCTATTTTGTCAATGACTGCATACAAAAGTAGCTTATTAAAAGGAATTACTCTTCCGAAGTTAAATAAATAATAGGCCTGCAGGTATAGAATGGTATAGTTGCTTTTAACAGTTTTGTGAGTGCAATTAGTTTAATGCCAACTCCTTTACATGAACCGTACACAATCAGTTTCATGGATATGGTGGAAGTAGTAACAGCTGGCCACAATCAATGACGTGCGGTCACTTACTCACAGAAACACGAACTCCTTTTATATTTCGCAGTTCAAAATTGAACCTAATCATTTTAGATTTTCGAACTAGAATTGAAATCATTACACCGCTAGATTTTTTTTTTACATTTTTTTATTTTTTAAGAAATAGGACAACTGTATGAAAAAGGAAGAGCAGAATTTAAAATTCAATGCAAGAATTGTAAAACAACAACATGAGTCCTCAGTAGGTAAATATGGATATGGAGACAGGAATGAAAGGTGATATATTAGTGGAATTTTTGAGAAAATGCTAATCTTTTTATCACAAATGATCTCTTCAAGAAAAATCCAACAAGAAAAGGTACCCGTAGAAGTCCTAATGGAGGACAGGTAAAATAGATTATATCCTAACAAACCGTAAACATATAATAGAAGACTGCACGATCCTTAACAGCTTCAACACTGTAAGAGATTCAGAATTAATCTCAATGTCAAAGTGAAAAAATGAAAAGTAATGAAGAAACCAAACAAGCCAAATCAGCATTAACCTCAGAAATCGACAAGCAGAGTACAAATTGAAGAACCAATATAGTGAACTTTATGACAAACAAGAAAATACATAGATGTGAAAGTGAAATAACAGATGTAATGCCAGAAGAAGTAGGCCATTATGAAGATGATGGAATCATAGTGGAGATTGTAATAGAAGCTGGAGAAGAAATTAAGATTATGACAAAACTTTTCACAAAGTGTCTAAGAAATAAACAAATACCAGATAAACGGAACAATGCTACCGCCATTCTCCTTCACAATGGAGACTAAGAAGATCTGAAGATCAATAGGCCCATTAGTCTACTTCCCATCTTATACAAACTATTTACAAAGATATTAACATATAGCCTTCAAGACACACTGGCCTTCGCCCAACCAAGAAAACGAGCAGGATTCAGATTCATGCGTGACTGTGTGACATGGGGCTCAAATGCGTGAGACTCACGCCCAATGTGTGAGTCTTGAGAGATATGGAAGTCGGATGTGGAAGTCCTGGGCTGGCATGCTTATGCATGGTCTGCGGTTGTGAGGCTGGTTGGACATACTGCCAAATTCTCTAAAACTATATTGGAAGCGGCTTATGGTAGAGAAATAAACATGCGATTCTCTGGCAACAGCTTTGATGGACATTCCTGTAGTCAGCATGCCCATTGCATCTCCCTCAAAACTTGAAACATCTGTGGCATTGTGTTGTGTGAAAAAACTGCACATTTTAGAGTGGCCTTTTACTGTCTCCAGCACAAGGTGCACCTGTGTAAAGATCAGGCTGTTTTATCAGCTTCTTGATATGCCACACCTGTCAGGAGGATGGATTATCTTGACAAAGGAGAAATGTAAACAAATGTGTGCAGACAATTTGAGAGAAATAAGCTTGTTGTGGGTATGGAAAATGTCTGGGATCTTCAACACTTTACATTTATATTTTTCGTTTATATTTTCATTCAGTATACATAATGAATAATAAAGCAGACTAGTATTTGTAGTTTGAGAGCAGGGGGAGGGAAAACAGTTTTCTTTCACTAGAAACCACCAACCAGTAACTCTTACCTGGCAGGAATCCATGCCACCCTCCATGTAGCCTGCACACACCATGCGAGAAGTGATGTAGGAGCCATAGACATCCATGTTAGTGCAGACTGCTTTACTGATCATCTGGACTTGAGCCTCCCGCAGTACAGAGGAGATGGAGCCTTTGTGTAGAGGGAAGCACGAAAAAACAAGGTTACTGCCTTAAGCACCTTATTATTTATAAAGAATAAATCTCCTAGCCTTTGCCCATTAGAATAAAATCTGAATCAGAGAATTGATGTGCATCAGCATAAAGGACTACTTAAGGATGAAAAGTTAAGCCACTGATCCACATAATCCAGATATCATATTTAATACAGAAATTACCATCCTTTGGTTTCTGGTTTCTTGTGCACATGACACTTATGCAGCCATCACAATATGGCATTGAGCTCTACATTAATGGCAGGTAGTCTAATCAAATTACATTAATTTATTTGTTTAAAGCTCTCAATAGTACTGTTATTTCACTACTTCACTTCACTATTTCTAATACTGTGTTCAACAAACACATTGTATTTAATTACTGGTAAATATGGCAGTACAGTAAAGGTACTATAATTACTTATTTGAAGTTTTATGCCTCGTTACAGTTTTAAATAGTTTTGGTCTATGATTGAATACAAATTAATCACAAAGCTACACAAAACAAAGAGTCCAAAGTAGAAGTTTTCAAATTAGTCTATTATTAACCAAAAACTCATAATGTCATGTTTTGCATCTATTACTTCAGATTGAAGTGTGTATATATTGTTAAGAATGTGTTTAAAAGACCAACCTCCCTCTGTTGTAAAACCCCAACCTGAAATCCAACAGGTGGAGCCAGCAGGGAACATCTGTCCGTAGCCAGGCAGACATACTGGACGCACCGTATCTATCAATTCACACGCATAGTACTGATCACTGTCATTATATTACTGTAATCATTATGTTACTGTTATAAAGATGCAAATAGAAAACAAAGAAGTATAACAATGTACATTTCAGTAAAACCAGTTATAGGAAGTAACTGAATAATAATAATAATAATAATAATAATAATAATAATAATAATAATAATAATAATAATATGGAGGGTGATTGGAAATATTTGCTGCAAAGTACCCTCTTTATAACACTGTAGTAAACATTATTGCACATGTTGTCACAAGTTATTTATTTTATTTGTACTGTAGTTGCAGTTGCCGTGGAGGATTCAATGAACAGTGTTTCAAATGAAGGTGCATATACTTTGTTGCCTGCAACTATTAAGTGGCCAAAGTATATGATCACTTCTATAACTACTATCTGTTAACAGAGCTAACTAAACACAGATGAAGGTGAAAGGTATTGTACTGACCAGTGAAGGAGATGGTGGTTGTGGTGCGAAGCAGGGCAATATCATAGTCATTAGTGGTTTGGCTGAAGCCAGGGTGGGAATATATTTTATGAGTGCTGTACTGCGTCCCTGACAGGTATCCACTGAGATTCACACTGCCCATCAATAGCTTCCACTTCAGAGGAAATAGCATGTCATACCTGCACACCGAACACAGACACAGGCACAAATGTACACATAAGCACATATACCCAGAGACATTCATTTATGGCAGATCAAAGAGAAACTAGGAAAATGTGGGGAGGGAAAGAGAATAATAAGGTTGTACAGTTGAAAGAGAGGTAGGGTTTTTGAATGAGATGCAAACACACACAGGAATGCACAGAAACATGAATACAGTGAAAGAGGGAGACTGAAAAAACAGAGTGTAAGTGGTTAATAAAACAGTGAGCTAGATAGTGAGGTAGACAAAAGTGGACTGATAAAATACAGCATATCAAAAGACCGAGAAAGAAAGACGTGCCCATAGGACTGGTTAACCATATCCTTCAGAAGTGGTGAACTAGGATAGAGTATATGACGTAATAAAATGACTGTCCTATAAGTTAATACATCTTGTGAATGATCATTATATTACAGTGAAACAAAGACCACACTGATGTCACAATTGCCTTGGGGAACTCGGGAACAGGAGACCCAAATGCAGTGCTGGATCGCAGGATGGTCGCACAGGCGTAGGTCGGGTACCGGCAAAGCAGGGCAAACAAGGGCTGAGCGAAGACGAGGTCATGGTAACAGGCGTTGGTCTTGGGATCAGGCGCATAGACAGGCAAAGGCGAGACGGAGTCGTGGTCGGGAAGACAGGCAGGAAGTCAAGGGAACAAGGCAGGTACAGGGCTCGAGGGAACAAGACTGGAACAGGCACTGGGACAATGCTAGGGATTGCAGTTGGAACTGACAAAACTTCACCCCGACTGAGGGAAGTGAGGGGATTATAAAGGGAACAGAAACTGGGAAGGCAGGTGCAGGGCCAATGGAAACAGAGGGTGGAAGCAAGAGTGCACATGGTTGACCGGAATATTAATAGACTGATTGTGGGGAGAGTGCTAAGAAAGGCAGGGATTTGGCGGCCCCTAGTGGGGATAGAGGGGGAGTGCTAGGGGACCATGAAAACTGACATTACTGTGCATCTTATTACAGCAGTAACAGTGAATGCCATTTACAGTGAAATGCCATAAGTACCTTTTAAAATGCGTATACAAACAGCGCATGTCAAATATAGCACTGGATTTACATGTTAATAACTGCAGTTACAGCGCAGTCTTACATCACAGCGCATCCCTGTCACTGTGACAACCATTGCAGTGCAATACCCCAATAAGACCCATCAACTGTATGTATTCATTATTTTTTTAATAATAAAAAGAAGAAGAAAAAATACTGCTGAGTTTGTCATTTTTTGTTTATCAGCAGTTGCTTTTGACCTGCCTGTCATGCTGCATAGAACAGGGATAAAGCTAGGAAACTCACTGTCAAAATCTGCTAAAAGGGCAGAGCAAAAACAATAAAAACATTATTTGTTAAAAGAGTAGATGTGAGTGTTTGCACATTACATAATACTTAGGCTATAGTTTCTTCATAACTCTATAATATTCTCAATCAAGGCATTGTTTTCCAAACAATGTTTCAATAAAGGAAACTTCATATGACATTGTTCATTTTTGCATTTTTAGCAGAGTGAAATGCAAATGTTAACTAATAACTAATAACATAATTTCATGATTGGCCCTTCAAGGCATTTCATGAAACTTTTTTCCATTGTAATTCACTTTCTATGCCCTAGTGCAGGGATGACGAACCTGTGACTCGCGTGCCCAGAGCGGCACGGAGAGCCGTGTAGGTTGGCACGGAAAGTTTTTTTGTTTTTTTTGCCAGCCCGCCCCTCACTTATCTACAACATAAGAACATAATAAAGTTTACAAACGAGAGGGGGCCATTCGACCCATTGTGCTCGTTTGGTGTTTATTAATATCTAATTGATCCAAGGATCCTATCCAGTCTATTTTCAAATGTTCCCAAACTTTCAGCTTCTACCACATCGCTGGGTAGTTTGGCACTGATTGGCACTTTAGAAAACCAGTCAAAATATTTGGCAGTGACGGCACTGCCCCCAGGTAATTGAGCAGCGCTCACGTTATGTTCTGAATGTTCATGTTTTAGGTCGGGTTCTTGTGCGCAGATTATTGTGGTTGCAGTTAAACGTAGAACTGCAGAATCCTCCTCTCCCATTGGTGGAGCTTCGCAGATCCAGGCAGAACTGCGAAAATCTGCACTTCACGAACGAGATGTTAATGTTATGATGACAATTTATGCTGCTGTGCGGCACTCTGGGAGCAGGAGCAAGATGAAAGAAACTGTTTGTCTGTCCTGTTGTGATTATTGTGGTCAGGAATGAACGTGTGTGTTGAACATGTGGGGGAAAGCCTTTTGTTTACCGTTATCTCCTGTATCAAATGGAGAAATGGCCACAAGCATTCGTATTTAACACTTCGACAATTTAAAAACTTCATAAAGTTTGCAAAAGAAAGCTGTAAATTCTCAAAAATCTATAAATTATGACACATTTGTGCATACTCATAATCAAGGACCCCATTCACACTTATTAGGCTGGCCCTAGCTGGGCCGCCTCAAATTTAGTCTGGCTTTTTTTAGAGACCCTGTTCACATTTGCAGTTTTAGGAGCATAAGTGCGTCACATATGCGGGCGAAAAGGAGGCCTAAATGAAATGCATGCCGGGAATAAACAAATCTGCTCAAACAAACCAGTTACGCATGACATTAGGTCTGCTTACAGGTGTATGCTATGTATTTATAATCACAACTTATTAATATTGATGTATATAGGCTATTGTTCGGTTCCATATTTTCTTTGAAAGTAATCTTAACTCTTTGCAGCCCAAGCTTTCTAATATAATTAAAAAATGTGCTGGTTCAATGGGAATCGAATTTATATATTCATATAAATGTCCATCTTCGGTTCTGCAAGTCTAAAAGTGCTGTTATACAATTCACCCGAAAGTGAAGCACCTTTATTAGGACATCTGCATTAAATCAAAAGAAATCGTATGCATCGAAAGCAGCCTCTGTGATGCGTCTATACAGCAGAGCTGTGTACTTCCTGGGGTTTCTTTTTTAACTTTATCTTCCATCCACATTGTAAACAGCGCTTTAATGTCTGCATCATCCCAGTTGTTTCCTCCAACGCCGGCATTTGTGATTGTACTGCTCAGCTCAATATAATCGCATTTCGGATTGCATAGTAAACCGCTGGTCTCGATTTAAAATGCATTGATTTGAATGGAAACCTGCTTCGATTTATATCGTTTTAATGTAAAATTTGTGTAAGTGAATAAAGTTACCAGGTCCCGTTCACAATTTCACAATGCAATGTCCACGTGTAAAATGCATACTCTTAAATTCCAGACTTCAATCATACTTGGTACAAGAAAAAACAATAGCAAGTTTACCAGCTACACACTTTTATTTTAATTGACGGAGTAGTTTGAACTGTTTACATCATTATAACTCATTATTTAGCCTATACTTTTTTTTAATATATATAAAGATGTGAGCTAGCGAAATGTATCCGTACATTTACGGCTATAGATCGATATGACATTCAAACAATATAGAGAAAATACTGTGTGTCCTGTGAAGTTGTGCTGTTTCGGTGCCCGTGTTTAATCTGTGTTTATTCTCCGTTGGTGAAGCGGCGTCTCTTTAACTGACACGCAGCCTCTGGGGGCGGGGTTTGAGTTGCGTCACACACTAGTTTTGACCCGGCCCAGGGCCGCCTTAAATTTATGACCCCGTTTACATTTGAGTTAAGGCGGTCCTGGGCCGGCCTAAATCTCAAATGTGAACGGGGTCATAGATTGATACCACTATTTTTTTTTCTTAAAACAAGTGCCACACAATGTATATTTATCTACCAGTTTTAGTTATTTTACAAAATGTAAAAGCAGTAGATATTAAGTAAATATACGTGTCATTCCTACAATCTGGTGCCTTTTGTGTCCCCATGATTTAGTGCTACATATCTTGTGCAAAATTTGAAAAAACACGAATTTAAATGGCTTTTTATGCACTGTTAAACTCTATCTACTATAATTAGTCAATGATATGTACCTCAGGGTGAAATAAATGCATATTAAATACTTACGGTCACATTCAGTTAGAAATATCATTTACAAAATCCAAAATATTTCAAACTTTTTAATAATAATTAACTAACTACACATGTAATTCTTCTATTCAAATACAATTTATTGGTATTACTACATTTTCAATTATTAAAATAAATAATTTTTCTTGTGTCCCTTAATTTACTGTCCACCCTGTTACACTGATGAAAACTCTTCAGTAAAATAATGGACTTGTTCTCAAGTCACCTGACTTTCAGGAAGTGACATCATT